>NC_047047.1:36425560-37122226 GCF_011762595.2 Tursiops truncatus | reverse complement strand
AAAACCCCTACAGTGATGGTCATGTGTCAAAGGGATATCAGAGCCAATGGAATAGAGCTCTTAATGGCCAAAGCTGGAACAATTTGAGCAACAAAATTAATAAAGTAGTATTGTATTGTAACTCTAAGTATAAAATTCATGATTCCATACTGGTATAAATAAATGACTGAATAAATAAGTAAATTGGGGAGACTAGATATATCTCTCATGCAAGTAATTGATGTAGATATTCTGCCCTTAAGAGGATGGAACATTATTTTCCACTCCTTAAATGTGGGTTGTATGTGGTGACTTTCTTCCAAAGAGTACAGTATGGAAAGAGAGAGGAAAAAAAGAGTAAGTTTACAGTAGAGAAGCCTGACAAACACTATCAGCCAGGTGATCAAGGGTAACATCAGCAGTGATGTCATATTGTTAATATGTTCCCTTGATATGATGTGATGAGGATGGCACTTTACCTCTGTGGTCGTCCTCCCCAAAACACATTACCCCAGTCTAACCGTGAGAAAAACGTCAGACAAATCACAACTGACAGATATTCTACAAAATATTAGACCAGGACCCCTCAAAACTCTTAAGGGTCATAAAAAAAAAACACCAAAAAAAAACACCAAGAAAAGTCCAAGAAACAGTCACAGCCAAGAGGAGCTAAGGAGATATAACTGCGAATGTAGTATTGTATCCTGGATGGGATCTTGATGCAGAAAAAAGACATTAAGGGAAAACTGAGGAAATCTCAAGTAGTAGCTTTAGTTAACAAGAATGTATCAAGATTGACCCATTAATTGTGAAATGCTAATGATAAGGGAAACAGGATGTGGAGTATATGAGAACTTTCTGTACTATCTTTACAATAATTCTGTAAATCTAAAACTGTTCTAAGAACCTAGGGGCAGGACAGGAATAAAGACGCAGACATAGAGAATGGACTTGAGGACACGGGGAGGGGAAAGGGTAAGCTGGGACAAAGTGAGAGAGTGGCATGGACTTATATATACTACCAAATGTAAAATAGCTAGTGGGAAGCAGCCACATAGCACAGGGAGATCAGTTCGGTGCTTTGTGACCACCTAGAGGGGTGGGATAGGGAGGGTGGGAGGGAGATGCAAGAGGAAGGGGATATGGGCATATATGTATACATATAGCTGATTCACTTTGTTATACAGCAGAAACTAACACAACATTGTAAAGCAATTATACTGCAATTAAGATGTTTAAAAAAATAAGATAAAAAAGAAAAATAAAACTGTTCTAAAAAAAAATTATTTTGAAATAAAAGGAATGGGCGTGGTCCCTGTGCCGCCTGAAGGGGGTCCCACTGCACCTGTGCCCAGGCTGGGGGCACCATCGCCCCTTGGTCTTTCCTTCAATTTTTCCTCTCTACCCATCTCCCTCTGCTGTGCTTGTTTGTGCAGAGGGCTCAGTTCTGAGACTGTCTAAAGCCATTGGGAAAATGGTGGAAAATTCACCATCATCATTGCCAGAAAAAGCGATTTATGCCTTTGTTCTTAAGCTCCCAGTTTGGCTTCACACTCCATCTCCTGTGGGTCTTTATTCCTGAATCTTGGCTTAACTCCTCAGGCTTAAGCTTTTGGCCTCAAAAATATTGGACAGTTACATTATCTGTCCACCTCCTATTTCTTTTTTTTTCTGTCCATCTCCTATTTCTATAGTAAGTGGCTACAATAACCAGCTATGTACTCTTATTTGGAGTTCATACAGTCACAGATAACTATGCTAAAAATCAACAGAAGAAATACCGAGAGAAGTCATCCCAGATATTCCTCTTGGTGAAGTAAATCAAGTGTTCTTTCTTGCAGCCAAAGAACTTTATACCCCAAACTGAGTTATATGTAGACTTAGTAACACAAAGCATTTATGTTTTTGAAATAGTAATTTTGACCACAATTATCTTACCTCTTCTCTTATTAATACCCAGTATTCAGATGTTAAAAAGAAGTAAGTTGAACTTCTTTTAGATTAAGTTCTATTAATAATGTAAATGTTCTTAAATATTAGTTATTATGAATAGAATAAGTAAAATACTGCATTACCAAAAAATTTAAAAATAAATAAAAGGAGTGAACTATTGATACACACAACAACTTGGATGGATCTCAAATTATGTTGAGTGAAAAAAGTCAAACACAAAATATTACATTTGTATAACACTTTGACGTATAGCAATTTATATTAAAAATTTTAAATAACAAAATTACAGAGATAAGAATAGATTAGTGTTTGCTAGGGGTTAGAGATAGAGAAGGAGGGCATGAGTACAAACAAAGCAGGAAGGATCCTTTTGATGATGAAACAATTCTGTGTCTTGACTGTGGTGGTGGTTACATGAACATACACGTGATAAAATTGCATAGAACTACATGCACACACATGCACACACATACACACAAGGGCATGTAAAGCTGGTGAAATTGGAATAAGCTTTGTGGATTGTACTAAAGTCATCTGCCTGGTTGTAATATGGTACTATGGTTATGCAAGATGTTACCATTGGGGTAAATGAGTAAAGAGTAAATGAGTAAAGGGTAAATGGAATCTCTCATTACATTTTTAAAGGCATTAGCTATTGCTTTTACTCATTCTTTTTAAAAAATTGACATATAATTTTTATGCCATAAAATTCACGCTTTAAAGCTTATAATTCTGTCATTTTTAGTATATTCACAGTTATGCAGCTATCACCATTAATTCCAGAACATTTTCATCCCTCCAGAAGAAACCCTGTATGCATTAGTAGTCGCTCCCCATTCTCCCCTCCCCCTTCCTCTAGAAACTGTTAACCTACTTTCTGTATCTGTGGATTTGCCTATTCTTGATATTTCATATAAGTGGAATCATACAATATGTGTTCTTTTGTGTCTGGCTTTTTTCATCTAGCATGTTTTCAAGATTCATGCAACTTGTAGCATGTATCAGTACTTTGTGCCTTTCTGTGGTTGAATATTATTCCATGATATAGATATGCCACATTTTGTTTATTCATTCGTAATTGATAGACATCTAGATTGTTTCTACTTTTTGACTGTTATGAATAATGCTGCTAAGAATATTTATGTGCAAAGGTTTGAAAGTGGGTTTTCAATTTTCTTGGGGACATACCTACAAGCGGAATTTTGGGGCCATGTGGTAACTCTATGTTTAATTTTTTGAAGGACTGAAACAGTTTTCCAAGATGCTTTCCAAGATGCTGTGCCATTTTACATTCCCACCATCAGTGTATGAAAGTTCCAATTTCTCCACATCCTCACTAACACATGTTATTGTCTGTCTTTTTTTTTTTTTGAAATTTTTTTGATGTGCATCATTTTTAAAGTCTTCATTGAATGTTACAATATTGCTTCTGTCCTACCTTCTGGTTTTTTGGGTTTTAGCCGGGAGGCATGTGGGATCCCAGCCCCCCGACCAAGGGATCGAACCCACGACCCCTGCATTGGAAGTCGAAGTCTCAACCACTGGACTGCCAGGGAAGTCCCTGTCTTTTTTTTTTAATTTATTTATTTTATTTTATTTTTGGCTGCGTTGGGTCTTTGCTTCTGCTCACGGGCTCTTATCTGGTTGTGGCCAGTAGGGGCCACCCCTCGCCGCAGTGTGCAGGCCTCTCACTGCGGTGGTCTCTCCTGTTGTGGAGCACAGGCTCCAGGCACATGGGCCTCAGCAGTTGTGGCACACGGGCTCGGCAGTCATGGCTCGTGGGCTCCTGATCGCAGCCCCAGTAGCTGTGGCGCACGGGCACAGCACTCTGCGGCACGTGGGATCTTCCCAGACTAGGGCCCGAACCCGTGTCACCTGCACTGGCAGGTGGATTCTCAACCACTGCGCCACCAGGGAAGCCCTGTCTGTCTTTTTGATTATTGCCATAGAAGTGGGTGTAAAGTGATATCTTATCGTGGTTTCGATTTTCTATTTCTTATGGACTCAGTTTTAGTAGCTTTTGCCTTTCCAGGAATTTGTCTGTTTCATCTCTGTTATCTAATTTGTTGGCATATAATTATTCATAGTTTTCCCTATAGCCCTTTTTATTTTAAGGTTGATAGTCATGTTCTCTCTTTCATTGCTGATTTTACTCATTTGAGTCTTTTCTCCTTTTATCTTTTTCAGTCTAGCTAAAAGCTTGTCAATTTTGTTGATCTTTACAAAGAAACAACTTTTGGTTTTATTGATTTTCTCTATTGTTTTTCTAGTCTCTATTTCATTTATTTCCTTTCTAATCTTTTTTTCCTCCCTTCCTTTACTTGCTTTGGTTCTAGTTTGCTCTTCTTTTCCTACTTCAGGTGAAAAGTTAGGTTATTGATTTAAGATTTTTCTTTCTTTTTAAATATAGGCATTTATAGCTTCTCTTTATATTCTTTTGCAACTTCATGTGAATCTATAATTATTTCAAGTTTTTATTTTAAATAAAAACATTTTAAAAAGTATGTACTTATGCTATGCCAGGGGAGCTGTGTGTAGTGATGGCTCAGTCATTGCACATACCCTCAAGGAGCTCAGTCTAGTGGAGAAAGATAGATACAGAGTGATTTGAAAGATGAGGAGATGGCTGCAGAGAGGAAAAAATACTGAAGGATGTCCAGGGAAGCCATGAAGGCACAATTGAGGGCTTCCATGAATTGAAGAGTGATGCTTTCATCATGGGAGTTCCATACTCAGAGAGACCAGTCCCTAAGGAGGTTGAGATTTCTGAGATTTTTAGGGACCACAGCTAAAGCCATTTGGGACAGGGATGGAACCACACTCTGATTAAGGCTAATGTTCCTAGCTGAGGTCTCTTCTCTGCAGCTCAAATGCTCAAAGATATCCCCATCTCCTACCAAGTCACTCAGAATGTTCAATATATGCAGATTGACTGCCTCTGAAGGATAGCAAGAATGATGTTTGAACAGGAAGGAAAGGCTAGAAAATTCGTTGGAGTTGCTAATATTTTTTAAAATTTCTTTTAAGTTTAATTTTGAAATAATTCCAGACTTACCAGAAAGTTGCAAAAATAGTACAAAGAACTCCGAATACTCTTCACCCAACTTTCCCAACTCTCCCAAACGTTAACAGCTTGCACTGAATTGCTAACACTTTTTTTTTTTTTTTTTTTTTTTTTTTACGGTACGCGGGCCTCTCACTGCTGTGGCCTCTCCCATTGCGGAGAACAGGCTCCGGTCGCGCAGGCTCAGCGGCCATGGCTCTCGGGCCCAGCCGCTCCGCGGCATGTGGGACCTTCCCTAACCGGGGCACGAACCTGTGTCCCCTGCATCGGCAGGCGGACTCTCAACCACTGCGCCACCAGGGAAGCCCGCTAACACTTTTTAATATTTATTAAAAAAATTTTTTTTGGACTAAGTAACATTATTTTAGTTTATAAAGCAAAACAATATAAAGAGGTACACAGGTGAAAACTCTTGTTTTCGCCTCCGCCCTTCTACCTCATCATTCTCTCCCCTTACAAACACTCGTAATCATCTGGTTTTTTCTGGCTGCACCATGCAGCTTGTTGGATCTTAGTTCCCCCATCAGGGATTGAACCCAGGCCCTCAGCAGTGAAAGCGTGGAGTTCCAACCACTCGGCCACCAGGGAATGCCCATCCATATATTTTTCTTTATGCAAAAATAAACAAAATATTTTTATACCTCCCCTTCTTCTCTTTCCCACCCAAAAAACTGTTCTGGACCTCACATTTATCATTTGACAATAGAGCTTAGAAAGATTTCCCAGCCAGAACATAGTAATGCTTTTTTTTTTTTTTAAATTTAAAAAAGACTTGAGGGACTTCCCTCATGGCGCAGTGGTTAAGAATCCGCCTGCCAATGCAGGGGACATGGGTTCAAGCCCTGGTCCAGGAAGATCCCACATGCCGTGGAGCAACCAAGCCCATGTGCCACAACTACTGAGTCCACGTGCCACAACTACTGAAGCCCACTCGTCTAGAGCCGGTGCTCTGCAACAAGAGAAGCCACCACAATGAGAAGCCCTCTCACGGCAGCGAAGAGTAGCCCCCACTCACCACAACTAGAGAAAGCCCGCGCGCAGCAACAAAGACCCAACGCAGCCAAAAGTAAATAAATAAATATTTTAAAAAAAAAAGACTTCGGTATTTATCCCATTAGTATTTACGCCATCTCTGCCCCACCGTCCTCCAGCATCGCTTTAGACATAGCTCATGCTTCCTCACTCTCTTTCCTGTCTAACCTCTATTGTTTAAATCCCCAATTCCCCAAGCATAGTTCATTCTCTGTGCTGACAAGCTCAGAGCTTTTACAGACCCCAGCCAGTATGACTGGAGCAAAGCCACGAACCCCCTGTGCCATCAGGACCATAGGGACACATTCAGAAGGGACAGCAACAGGATGATGATTGCCTTAGCATGAGCAATGCCCCAAAGAGATCACTCTGGGCCAAGAATAAAAGATGATATGGAACAAGGCCTTGTTGCCAAGCAACCCCAGAGGGGATGAAATTAACGCAGTCTGTTTTTCATGTAACTGCATCTCAGATGAAAGCTGAGGCCAGAGTTGATCCCATGCAAAATTAATAATTACTGTGTGATTCTTTCTTTTAAATGGCTGCTGCCAAAAGGCTGAGAACTGAAGAAACCAGTCCTTTTTTAAAAGGGGTGAGGGGGAGGGAAAAAAAAACAGAACAAGTAAATTCAGATGCTGTGTTTTTCCATTTGAGTCTTAGGTAGGAAATCAGGCATTTCTATCTTAGACTGCTGTTGAATCTGCCTGGTGGGAAACCTGCATTAATAGTAGATCCCAAGTTGACAAGATAATATGCACCAGAGAGCTGTGGAAAGATTTTTTTTAGAGGCGAGAGAAAGCTTCAGATCACTTGAGACCCTTTTAATCTCCTTTTCAGAAAATTTAAAATGTACTTTTCCCTATTAGTATGTTCAGAGAGGATAAATTACCATAAAAATAAAATATCCCTACTGCTTCCACCCACTCTCCCTAACTCCACACTAAAGGCTGAAGGAAGAGCACAGCTTGATATGCTTAGTAACTCTTGCTTTTTGAGAGCTTATCAATATTAAAAAGACATAAATGACATAGAAAAGAAGATTCCACCCCCACTCAACTTCTGCTGCATTAATTTGGGTAAATTAAATGTGTGGTTAGAGCAGAGCAATGGCCTTCTTACCAAAAGAACCTTTTTGATTATTATTTTGTGGTTGTACAATAAAACATAACTCAAAAAAAGAATTTTTAGCTAAAGAAACTAATTTTATCAGAGAAGGAAAACTTTCTTCCTGAATGGGAGGTCTGACCCTAACTTCATGCTGGGAAGGTAGGAACCAAATTAGGTGTCTTCCTCACTGTGTATGCAGTATATTTATTATTAGCATTGAGGCAGGACACTCTGTTGCTTCCCTTCTGCCACCCACCCCCTCACCTCAAACTGGTCCAGTTTGGGCAAATACCCTCCCAACCAGCTTGCCTCTGTGAAGCAATGAGTGTTTGCTGATAGAGCTGAGCAGAATGTACTAGAACATGGAGAAAACCAGATAGCAAAAAGCATATACACTTGATTTTTGGAACCTCTGTCATTTGCGGTCTCAGCAGGAAACAGATGCTACATTCAAACTGTGTGCTTTGAGGAGCATTTAATAAAGGCATTATTTACAAGAGTTGGTGGGGGAACCATAAAGGATTGATGTTTTCTTGGGCAGGTAACATTGGATTGGGAGTCATTATATGTCTAAGGCCTGAAGAAGTGAGAGAATTGGGAGGCAGAGGGGTAGTATGGAGGGGGCCTCCTTGTAAGAATGTAGTCTTCATGGGGGCATGTATACCCTGGTATCACTTGCCTCCTTGTCTCTGATCTCTGGCTAGGGTTCCCCATTTAGCTGAACCCCACTGGAAGTCAGGGGATAAGGAAGCCTTTGAATGTAGTCAGTGTAGGTGAGCCTCCCAGGCATGGAGCATCGGGGCGAGAGATTGTGACACACGAAAGACAGCCAATGCTAAACCTCCATTAACCTCTCTGGTTCCCAGTCTATTCAGTCATTCATTCAGCCAGCATTACTGATCACCAACTGTGCAGGCACTGTGCCAGGAGATACAGCAGCAAACAAGGCAGCCCTCCTGGAGCTTACAATCCCTGTGGCTGTGTCAGCTGGGTGAGGCTCAAACTACAGCTCGACTGAAGGTTTAAGATCACACAAGCCCTCCACCTCCTAGCATGGTGATCGCATGACTTCTCTTACTCCTCTTCCCTCTTGGTCAGGAATAGAATTTCTCTTGTTACTATAAGTAGTGGTGGCAATGGGGGTGTGTATGTGTAGGTGTGTGTGCTAAGGCATGAAAGCTACATACACAGAGGAGCCCAGAAAAAAGAAAACAGTTGGACATTAGGAAAGGCAGGAACAGTGGTAAAGCCAAGTCAAAGGCTCTTCACTCCAGGGCATGGCCTTTAAGGACCCAGCTTCTACCTAAGCATATGCGCTCTGCTTCCTCCACATATACCCAGCTCCCATAGGTTTTGCCATTTTTCCATGCCAGTCCACTCAAGGCCACTACATTTCCTATTGGGGGTGGCATGCGGGGTAGGCCCCTGGTCCTGGACAATCAGTGGCCATTCCTGGACATAGAACAGCTTGGTGCTATTTCTCTGAGCAGGGGGCTCTGGATAAGGGAGGATCCCCCTTTGTAGGAGACATTGGGTGTGGCAGAGCCCACAGCTGACATGCTCAGGGCCCCTTACTACCACACGATAAGCTCCTGGAGGTCAGAGGTCAGGGACCTGGTCTTACATTGGTTTTCCAGTAGCAAAGACATTGTTTCTTTTAAGTCAGCCACTTAGTCAATATTTACTGAATCAGACTGGGCAAATAACCCTTAAGTTACAATTGGATACCTCAACCACATCCGTTCTTGGGGATCTTTTAACACACAAAGACATTTGACATTTGTTGAGAAGGACTTTGCTGATCCACAGACAGAGAAGATGACCTGTGTTTGGCTGATGAAGAGACATGCTGGCAGAGCATGCATCCTATTGGGAACAATGGCTCCCTTTCTCCTGAAATGCCTCCCAGCTGTGTGTGGCCAAGCCAGGGCTAGGCTCAGATCCTTGCACTAAGGAGTGTCTCACATTAGCAGGAGAGCAAGTGAGGCACTGCCTTCCTGCTATGGTAACCCTCTTATTTCGTTTCAGTGATACAAGTTATTGACATTGTGCAGAGAGACTGACACCATCGATTCTTCCCAGAGCGAAGTTGGCCTTTCTGATGATAAGCATAGGACTTCAAAGCTATGTATCATGGAGGTGTTTTCTTCCTGGGTGGATTCGAGGAGTAGAATTCCTTTGGCTGAAAAATGGGGGTATGAACCATAGTAAAAGCTGCTAGCAGAAACGTCTGTGGGCTCTCCTTACATTTCTGGCCTAGAATCTCTGAGGCAGAAAACAACTGTTCTCCTTGCAGGAACAGCTGGCCTGTTCTGCAGGACACAGCTTTCCAGACCAAACTCTCAAGTCCTTGGGAGACCTGCTTATCCGGAGATTAAGCTAGACAACAACTTGAGAGTTATCCATGAACAGCAGGATCTGACCCTTGGGGCAGAGGAAGGTTTTAATTAACTTCATCTGAGAAGTTTCCAAGGCCTTTCCAGCTGTTTTGGAATGTTGTGTTCCAGGCTTTAGAGGTTAAAACTTCCCTTTCTGGCATCCAAAAGTGACTTTTGGAAGCAAAATAAGAATAGCTTTTAGACCCCAATATCATAGTACATCAGCCAAGCCTGGATCTTGCCACTAAATGGGGAGAAACTGTCTCTGGGGTTTCCTTAGGGACAGAATGGCATGTTTGACCTTAGACATGAGGACTTGGCAGTCTTGGAACAGACTCTGCTAAGGTCTGGGTCTTCTCCCAATATCTGTGACTCTGAGGGGCAGCTGGCAAAATTAATGGCCAGCCAGGCAGTGTTGAATTCCAAGAGAAGAGAAATGTTGGCCCATCAGTACCCTGAGGCCTGGTTTTCCTGACATCTTGAAGGAGAGGGTACCTGTTGGGACTGGTGGATCCAAAAAAGTCAAGGAAAATGTTATGGGATTTTTTTTTTTCTACCTAAAAGGATGTGCTGCATCTTTTCATGAGTGGACATCTGATTCTTTCATTCAGGGGGTGTTGATTGAACCCCTTTTGCCCATCAGGTACTGTCAGTGCTGGTGGTTGAAGGACAGAGCAGTAAACAGTCACACGTTTTAAGGGCAAGGACCATGTTTCATCCTCCTCGGTCTTGCTTATAACAGACATTCACATAGTATTTCACTGAACTGGTTCCCCCAAAGTCACAGCTTCTCCCATTCTCCAGTGTCCATTTTCTTTCCCTTTCCCCCCTTTAACTGATCTCCTATCTCACCAAGTCAAGAAAATACATTCATAGTCTTCCCTATGCAAGTTGCTGACTTGCACAACAGTTCACCTTACAAACCAAACCAGAAGAGAAAAAGAGGGAAAGGAAAGTAAAATTGGTTTCCCTTGAGCCTTGCCTGGTTTTCATCTGGCACAACCTGATTCTAAGAGGTTGCTGGTCACACTGGCAAAAAGTCTGTTTCACCCTAACTCTTTCTCCCCACTGCCTACTCTCTCATTTAAAAAAAAGTTGTTTTTTTTTTAATGAATGTTTTCTGATTATGAAAGTAATAAATACCATTTGGAAAAGAGAATAAACTCTTCTACACACCCAATACATTTAAAAAATGATTTTCCAGGGTGAATTTCTGAAGCCATGCTTGGCTCTTCCCTCCCAGAGTTTTCTGGAAGAGGCAGATGAGTAAATCCCTCCATCTCTGGCCTTTGAATCCATCATGGTACCTGTTGCCCATTGAGAGTGCTTTAGCCCCAGTGCCTGTGATTTTATGCAGATGATCATAGCTGCCCAGATGTTCATTTTACCCAGATTTTTACTAGTAAAAGTGTGGGAAGACAGGCAGGAAATGGAAAGAGGGGCCCAGAGGTGAGATTTTATGTTTATAGTGGAATTAGCACTGGACTGGGGCTGAGCCCTCAGTTTGAATCCAGGCTTTGCGGGTAACTAGCTATTTCCTTAAGAGAGTCTCTCAGCCTCTCTGAGTGTTTATCATTTGTAAAATAATAGTTGATTTGGTTATCGCTAAGGTTCTATAAATTGCCCTGACCCATAGTTTAAGAATAAACGTTTATTTGGTTAATCTACTTTCTCTTTCCACCATGGTTCTCACTCCTTTCATTTCAAAGACCTACCAATTTTACTGTTTCCTGCTACCCAGCCCCACCGCTCTTCCATGTAGTAAGGAGCGAAATGTTCTCCTTTCCAGCTCTTCATGTCAGTGAGCAAACTCATCTCACTTCTTAGTCATTTCCATTCTCTTTCTCTATGCTCTTTCTGTTGTGTTCCCAGCCTTTTATCCCAAATGAGACCTCACAAAAGCAGGTTTGCCCCTCTGATCAAGGGCTTTAATTGATACATTCAATTAATTAACAAGTCTTTAATGTGCACCTACAATAAACAAAGCAGAATTCAGCACTCTTAAAAACATAAAATACGTTTAGGATGTGTTCTTAGCCTCCTAGGAGACAAGACCTCTAAGGCTGCAAACCCCCTTGCTACCTTCTGGTCCTCCACTGACTTCCATGCAGCCAACACTGATAACCATCTGTCACGCTGAAACCTTCTCTTCCCTGGGCTGCTGCATCTCCACACCCTGTTTTCCACCTTCTGTTACTGAACGCAGGTGCGGCTGCTGGCTGCTCAAAAGCCAATACTCAAGAGAAGAGTGTTGGTTGGAAAAGGAAAGATGGTTTATTCAGGAGGCTGGCAACCTATGGAGAAGGCGGACTCATGACCCAGAACCAACTCTCAAGATTCTGCTTGGCCATGAAAGTTTTTAAAGGGAAAAAAGGGAAGCTAGTCTCACTTAATCATTTGGGGAGGGGGTCACTGTCTTCGTCATCTTTCACCGGGTGCAGACTTGCTGACTCCTTGTGATCTTTCTTTAGATGCTATCTTGTTCACACACTTGGCTCGCAGGATTACCGAAGGGGAAGCTGGGGAAAAGATCTAGTCATCCATTAATTACTTATTGTTCATTTCTACTTCTTTAATTTAAGAAAAGAATCTACATGTTAAGCCAGGCATTGTGTGATCAGGGACTTGCAAAAGCTATCCAATTAGTGAAGCATGGGGCACAAGCTACAGGGGTTAGGTTAACTATTGCCTAGTAATCTCACATCTGTAATTAAGTTTTTAAAGTTTGAGGGAAACAGAAATGGATTAAAAAAAAGGGCAAAAGAGCTGATTCCATTTCCTCTCTCACTTCTTCCTGGCTTTCTGATCCTCCCTCAGGCCCATTCACTAAATTTGGTCCTCGGCCCTCTTCTCTTCTCAGTCTCTTTTCATTCCCTGGACCATGTCAACCATTCCCATGACTTCAGATACCATCTATATGCTGATAATTCCCTGAAATATATATCTTCATTCAGATATATTAATATGCCTGGAGCAGCACCTGTGATCAAACACATTAACATATTTATAGTGAAATATGGGATAAATGAAAACTATAACTACCCCCCCATAAATTCCAATCAGGTTTTACTGCCAAAATAACCAAGTTAGTTATAGTGCCACTATGAAAAAAAGTTTTCATTTTCCAGAGACTTATGGACTTCAGAATTGCAGAGATTATGGACCTGTATGAAGAGGCGTGGCCTTTGTTAGTCCAGAGGGGGAAAAAGGATAACAAAAACTTCTCTGCATTTCCCTTTCCACAGAACAATGAGTATCCACAAGACTTGAGGTCTCTCCTGCTGGAATGAGAGTGACCAGAAACTTGTAAACAGTTTTTCTTGTTAAAAGTAATAATAAGATAATAAAGTCCTATCGTATCTGGCTTCTGACTACAACAATGGCATTATTAGATTCAAGTCCCTTACTCTACCTAGAATTTCTCACTTAGCTGAAATGCTTGGGGTTTCTGTAACACATAGTCTCTGTACTTCCTGAATACACACACAAACACTCCTGTGTATAGCTTTAATTCTTGGGCATTCAACTAGATACATAACAATTAACAAAGTAAACTATCCAGCTCTTTCAATGACAACTGTTTTCATACCCTAGCTTAACACTTCTCTGTGAGTTGGCTCTACAGCCTGATTAGTAACAGACCTAGAGAATGTTCAAGAGGCTAGGGGTGGGGGGACAGGGCAGCATGGAGAGGCTGGATAAAATGTTATTTTAGTATTTTCAGTGAGACAGAGAAAAAATTCATGCAAATATCTCTACTCCCACCCCACCCCCCCTTTTTGTTTTATAAAGCCTTTCTTTGTCCAAATCTCAATTTTTGGATTAGACCCTTGTTGACTGTGTCTGCTTAAGTCCTAGATAAAGGCTTATTTGTTTGACCTGTCGTATCCGTAATTGGTCTAACTGCTCGTTTTGATTTTCCCATTGTGTAGACTGTGCTAGGAAGCTTGGCAGGAAGCACACTATAGAAATGTGGAACTGAACAGCTTAATGTGTGTAATTTGGGAAGTTCAGCAGATGCCAGAGCTTAGCAGGCTCCTGGCTTGTTCAAGACTGTTCCTGTGGATTTTCATTCTTGTGGGCATCACGTTTCTTAAGTCTGAGGGTTTGGGTCCCACCCAAACTCAGTCCACATAGCCATCTCCCAGCTGTCCCACTTTTAAAAGCCAGGATGGTAGCTGACACTTGGAGGCTCTCCTGTCATCTCTTCCTAAGGAAGTGGAAGGGTAATGAGGTAATTGGGTTCCAGAGATGGTTCCGGTAAAGGCTGACATATAATGCTTTCTCTAGACATGAGTGTGGACTCCTAGTTGGTTTCTAGGAGATCTGAGGGATTGCCCATGCAACATCCATCACTCCTACAGTGGATGACATGTTGAGCCACCCAGATCCCCCCTCCAAGACTGAAGCACTCATTTCCCCATCTCCTGGGAAGGTTGACAGCCGCAGTCATCAGCTGAGTCCCTCTCTGAGATTTTTCCTCAGCCGAAAAGAGCCGCCTTGCCCCAGGTAATGCTCCCTTCCCAGGGGCAGCCCACATCTAATGTCTGATTGATACAGGAGTAAAAAGACCTAGCTCTCTCACCTCAATTTGGGACAACTCTGAGCCAGCCCAGCACCAGAGCTCCCTGAAAGATCAGCTAAGGTTTTTACTGTGATTTCATTGCAGCTCAACTTCTCCCTTTGTCCACTCCTGCTTACTTCACTTCTTTCAGGTGTTGATGCTGAGAGTACTCCCCAATAAACTTCCTACACGCAGGGCCAGGGAAACCCTACCTGTAACACCCCCTTTGTCCTGGCTGGTAGCACTGTGTTTTGGGGTCCATACCTTCTTCATGTGAAGATTCAGGAGTAAACCTTAATTAGTCTAAACTAGTCAAGGTGGTTCCATTGACTTAGCCAGTGATTGGCTTAGGAAGGGTCATGTGACTCCATCCCAGCAAATGTGTTGCAAAGGGGAATCTCATAGGAAAATTTTCCTGAATCATAAAAAGAGACAAGGGGAAGAAGAGACCCTTTTCTATCTGAATGAGATGCTTTTAGAAAGGAACAGAGCTGGGAAGAAGGTAGAGCCAAGAGAACAGCAGAGAAATCAAACTGAAGCAGAAGCCACCCTGCTTATGATCTTTTTGTCATCTGCGATAAATCCCCTTTGACATCACACTAGGGATTTGTCACACAAGGACTTGATGATGGAGTTGGCTCTACAATCTGTGAGTTTTGTTCCGGTTCCAACTGCCCATTCCATTTTCCCACCTTTTGGGGGCCTCTGCTTTTTGAAATGTTTGTCAGGATTCTTTCTCTTGGAAGTTTCTTGATGACCCAAACTCTCTTTTTTCTGACTTCTGATGATCATTAATTTGACTTTTGTTGATCAATTAAACTCTGTTTCCTTCTTCTATGGCATTATGGGCATGGAGTTTATAGAGTTAATGTTATGCAATAATGTGCATGTGCAGCTGGGGGTGGAGGGAGGGTGACTTCTAAAGGAGGCTGATTCTAGAAAACCACGTTCTGGGATGGCTTTAGATGAGAAAAGAAGGAAATGGTGACGGAAAGGTTTTCAAATTGTAGAGGAATAAGGGCTTGAACCTAATGTTTGGCCCAGAATAGGGTATTCATTTTTAGAAAAGTGCATCCTCTCCGTAGTTTATTTTGACAAGTCAGTTCATAGCTTCCCCAGAGTTTGGTGCTGGAGAAATTGCCCAGCACCGTAGTGGGACTGATGGTGGGGAGCCCTCTTCTTTCTCTCACTTGCCTGTACTCCCCTCTGCCTAAACACTGCTGCTGCCCTTTTTGTTTTGTTTTGCTAGTTGAGGTCTAATTTATAACCAATAAAATTCACAAATGCAAAGTGTTCAGTGTGATGAGTTTTGACAGTGGTATGCTCCCATGAAATCATCATTCCAGTCAACAGATGGAACATTTCTCTCATCTCAGAAAGTTCCTTCAAGCCTCTTTCCAGTTAATTCTCTCCTCATCTCCAAGGCAACTAGTGTTCTGATTTCTACCACCATAGATTAGTTTTCATGTCTTCTTGAACGTCATATATATTCTTTGGTGTATGAATTCTTTCATTCAACATGAAAGATGTGGTTTTGAGATTCACCCACATTGTTACATGTAGCCTGCTTCCCTTTTAAGACTATCCATGGGGTCCATTGCTCTCAGATTTCTCTGTCATGTTTAAGGAGGAGGCCCTGCCCCTCCTGGTGGTGGTTTTACTGTGAGACAATTTGCCACATGAGCTTCATAAGTCACTGATTCCTAAAGACAAATCAGGTGGCTCCTTTCAGGGACAGCCAATTGATCTCTCCATTCTACATGGTGATAATGATTGATGATGTCTGAACTTTTTGGAGTGAAGACAGACAGTAATTTCTCCTATGGGCTCCCAGGACAAAGATTGATAATCCCCAGGATTCTATGCCAAGATACTACCTGAACTTCGTCCTGGTGAGGACTTGGTCTCACTGCCAAGACCAAGGGAGAAACAAACAGTTATTAAGTACAAAGTGTCTGCAGGCACTTGGTCATAAGTGACTTAATTTCCCTTCCTGGAAACGCTTTGAGAGAGGTGTTACTATACCCATGAGGACACACAGGGCTTGATCTGAAAGTAGGATTTGAACCTGGGTTTGTTGGCTTCCATACCATGATTTTTTACCAGCAGCAGCCCAAATTTAAGCTCCTATGTCCATTTAAGGTGGCACATGCATATCTCCAGGTGACAGGTACACCCATGACTGAATTGCTGCAGGGCTGGAGAGGACTCAGGGCTAGATGTATTTCCTTTCTCAATAACTCCCACTAGAGTTGGCAGGTGAGTTTTCATTTTCAGAAATGTTCTCTATTCTTCTTAGCCAGGCAACTTTGACTTTTGGTAAAGGCCAGCAGATCTTTGTTATGACCCTTGGAAATTACTGTTGTGTAACAATTGTGTTTACAACTGAGAGAGCTTCCAGACCCGGGGAAGCTTTACAAAGGATGATGCCAGCAAAGAGGCATTAAGTTCTCTAATAGGCTTATGCCCTGATAATCGTATTAATGGCACTGTCTCATGCTTGATGCTGCAATTATGGGCCTCTCCTCTTGAATGTAATTTTGGAGTTTGATAATAATTGAGAATATGATTTTGCATTTCTCTTTAACAAGAGTTCCATTCCCTAAACAACATGATGCCCTTAATAGAGATGACTCTTGTGCCCCTTCAAATTGCTGACCTTATACATCACTACAATGGCATGAACAAGCTAGACTTTACTCACCTGGGAATTCTGAGTTTTTCCTGCATCAGGACTCTGTGGGCTATGGAACAAATCCCCTGGGAATCATGACATTGGTTTCTAGCATCTGCATCTGATAATGAGGTTTTATGTTTTTCTGCTGTTGCAAAGTCAAAGTAACCTTGGGAGAAAGGGTCTGCTTTAGGAGTCAGGTGATTTTTAACATGTGACTTAATTGTCAACATTTAAGATATTATCTCTAGTTTCAGGTGTTTGGCCTCCAGAAAACTACTTTTGGGGCCTTCTTTTTCTCAGTTGTAAGTTCCAAGGGATTTGGACTAGAATTCTAAGAATTTCACCCTTTCCATCAGAAATTAATATTTTAGCTATTGAAAGAAGGTGGCTATTGTTTTCATGGCCCCAACTGGAACTGATTAACAGACTAGCCAATCACTGCTATCCTTTTGAAGAAACATTCGTCCACAGCATATATAAGATTTGGGGATTTTTGCTTCTGATGCTACCCATGTGCACTTGGCTCTGTGGCATGCTGGGATCTTTTCCAGGCCTGTGGTAAAGGGAGGAGGGAAGTCCAGGGCAGAGGCACCAACCAGGCCATGGGGGCTAGCCACTGAGGAGGAAGGCCCTCATTCTGAACAGTGTCCAGAGGGCTGCAGGAGTTGGCTTCAATATAACAAAGGAGGTGGAAGTCAGCTCTGGCATTGCAGGTCTTGGGCTCTCGGGGGGCAGCTCTGTGGGGCCTGTATCTGAATGGCAGGTTGCTGGGTGCTTCTGGACAATGAGGCAAAGGCAGTAAAAAGCAAAGGAGGCAGGTGTGGGAACTGGCTCAGGGCTTTTGTTCTATGGACATGCAGGTGCCCTAGGCTGACCAGGTGCCATGAGGCAGATGGCAGAAGGAGGGGCATCCAGGACTCCTTGCTCAAAAGCCCACAGTCTGGCTGGGCAAAAATACCAGGTGTGTGCTGGCACCAAACAGGGCACAGGAAACTTGCTGAAGATCAACCTCTGTTTCACCAGGAAATGGGTGGTGACATGAGAGACCCAAACATGAAAGGCCAGGGCAAAGCACATAGGATCCATTTGTGTAGCCCAGGCTGCCCAACCAGCTAGGTGGAGCACAGGTCTGTGACTGAGAGGGGAGCAAGGCTATAGGATTGACAACAGAAGCAGGGAAACCAAGACAAAACGCTTGACCTGGAAACTTTTCGTAGACCCATGTCAGACTGACATCTTTGCAGCCACAAAGGAATGGGCATATTTGCAAATATTCTCCTCAGGATAAGTGATCAGTCTGGGCCCCTTCCACCCCACCTTCTCCAGGAAGCCTCCCAGCCTTTTCCAACTCTGGCTAATTGTTCCCTTGTCTGAGCTCAGAGCTCTTATTGTCTGCACCTTACAATTTAGCACTTAATCAGACACAGCTGTGCATTCCTCTCTAATTGTTTTGTGTGTGTTTGTCCTGTCTCCGGGGCAAGATTACAGCTTCCTCTGGAGCAGGGACTCACAATCTTTTGGGAAGGGCTCCTGGGAGAGATGTGGGTGTATATGAGGGGCTTCTGAACAGGTAAATCACTCACATTCCTACAGTGCTTTGCAGATTAGAAAGTGTTTTTACTTAAGTTATCTCCTCTATTCCTTACAATTGCCCTGAGAGGGGTGTGTATTTTAGCGTCCTCATTTTACAGACAATGAAGCCGAGACAGAAGGGGTCAACAACCCACCTGAGGAAGACAGAAGGTATGTAGCAGAGGTGAGACAAGCCTGAGATTCCTGATTGACTGCCAATCAGCCAGTGCCCCGTAGGGGTTCATTTGGTGGACAAAAAAGCCCCCGGTGGAAAAGAGGGAGAGGAGGAAGGGAGGCCTCCACATGCCTTTCTCCCTGATGGGAATCTTGGGGAGGAGAAGTTAGTCAGGGGGATGTGGCCCTGGCTTGCAGAGCTCCTGGGTCAGGCTTCATAGAGACAACTGGGGCAAAACCGACTGGGCCACTTGTTTCTGCTTTCAGTGTCATTCCCTCACGCATCCTCTATCCTGCCATCAGCCCACAGTGCCCACCCCTTACTGGGAGTTCCTATCTTCTGAACTCCTGGTCACTCCCTCTTCCTCACTCTCTTAAGACTTTAGCTCCTGGCGCCGTGGCCTTCACACCATGACCCTGACCCCAATTCTTGCCCACATGCTCCTGGATGGCTTCACTAACCACACAGATGACCCACCCAGTACCCTGCCTCTCAGTCTCTTGACCTTACATTCTCCAGTGACTTTCTCCTCTACTCTCCCCCATCACAACCTGGCTTTGTCATTGTCCTAAATTTCTCCACCTCCTGAACCACAAACTTAAGCATCCAAAATCTCTGACTCAACCCCCTCTCCTTCCAGCATGACTGAGCTTTGACCCCTTTGACCCTTCCAGCCCACCGACTTCTGTCCTTTCTCTCTGATCATGCATCATATCAACCCCACTTTTGCCGAGGTTCTCAATTCCTTGGCAAAAGGAATTTGCTCCTCTGCCCAGCAATTCCTTCATCTGAGCCTGGACCAGAGCAGAGACAGCTAAGCTCTGCTGGAGGAAATCACAGAGGAGGACCAAAGGGCACCTTACAAGTGCAAGCCACCAACCTTAGGAGGGTTGCCATGCTGCCTTGCCATCCTGCCGTACCTCTGGTCATCTCAACCTTCTCACCTTCTGCAATGACTGTGTCAAACGTTCTCCATTCTCTTCAAATCCCTCATCTCTCTTGCCCTACTCCCAGTCTCCTCCCCAGAGTAAGAGGAAGGCATCAGGTGGAGGGATTCAACGTCCCATACCAAACCTGCCTGGTTCAGTTGACCTCCAACTGCGCCCTGGCTGTTATAATAGAGGAGGTGGCCTCCTGCATGAGGTCAGCCTTTCCACCCAGATTCTGGTTCCATCCTCTCCCATGGTCACAGGAACCACGTTTATTGTCCATTATCCTTCCCCTGCTGTACCTTTCTCTTCCTCTTCTCTATAAGGTCTTCCCCATCGGCATTTAAACCCATTCAATTTATTCCACCCTAAAATTAATAAATATAAACTAAGATAAACCCACTGGTGACAAAACATTCTTTTCCAGCTATTTCTATCTCTGACCCTTCACAGTCAACCCTTTCAAGATTTGCCTGTAGTCAGTACCTTTCTCCATTTCTCCACTTCTCACGCACTTTTCAATCCACTCCAGTTTATCTTTCATCCCTTCACTCCACCCTTGGGTCTCTCCGCCATTTTGAGTGTTGTTGGCTACTGCCTCTTTACAACATATCCTTTCCCTGGCTCCATGACCCCACTTCCCAAACTCCTAGGTTTTGTTTTTTTCCTGCCTTTCTGGCTGCTCCTTCACCTCTGCCAGATAGTTTGCCTCTGGCCAGCCTTTAGATAAGGGCTCATCAGGCTCAGTCCTAGGCCCTCTTCTGATAGAACTCTATACTCTCCTAGGACACCGTCTCACTCTCGGGACTTTATTGCTGCCTTTACACCAGCTACTTCATCCCCAGCCTCTCCACAGAGAACCAGACCCTACAGCCAAACATCTACTCAGCATCTCCACTTGGACATCTTACAGGCATCTCAAACCCACCTTGACCAAATGTGAACCTTGGCAAGGTTTTCTCAATCCTCTTTCCCTGAGGGTCCCCCAACTCAGAAAACGGCACCACCATCCATCTGGTTGAAGAAGCAGAGACCTGGGACTTCTCCTTGATTCCTCCCTAGCCAAACAATCACCAGGTCTTGTTGGTATCTACTTCTCTCCATTTGCTCAACTGCTTAGACAAACAGCCCTTTCCCTTATATTACAGCAGCAGCTTCCTAACTGTCCCTCCACCCCCTCCTCCCCCTTCCCTATTCATTCTTCACATTGCAATCAGGGTGATCTTACTGAAAATGGTACAGTACACCCTGGATGATCTAGTCTCTGCCTACCTCTCCAACATCCTCCTCAACCACACCCCCCTTCGTAGTGTGAACCTGCCAGGAACTCTTTTCCACTCGCCTCTCCTCTTTGCCTGAGTAAATCCTGCTCACCCTTCAGAGCTCAATGTCACCTCCCCTTGGACTCCCCAGACAAATGGTCCCTCTACCTTGCACTCCCTTTGGCCAATATCACAACTGTAATTATACAATTGATAGTGCATTTAATTGCTAAGTTCCTTTCTCTCCAGCTAAACTGTGAGCTCCAAGAGGGAAGAGTGTGTCTGCTACACACTCTTCACCACTTCAGTGCCTAGCCCTGTGCCATGCACCTAGTAGGTGGTCAACACATATTTGTTAAATAAATGAACAGTTCATCTTTACCTACTCATGATGGACCAAGAGCAGAGACTGCAGCCAAATGTGCATTTAGCATGGAGTAATTTAGCGGAATAGTGGAATTCAGCATTGAGTAATTCCCCCAAAGACACAGTGTAACATTTACAGATACACTCCCAGCTGCATTAATTAATGGCACTATGAAGAGAATGCCCTTATTTTTTAATTTCAGGGCCTGGGCAGCTTTTGGCAGCTGCAGAGGATACAGCTTAATTTCCTTGTTGGTTGCCAGCTGACATTGTAGCAGTTCCTTTACTAAAACCCCTTGGCTGGCAGTCCGTGAAAGTATGTCTGTGGCTAGTGCGAGTGCATTTAAAGGGAAGGCATATGTGTAGAAACAATATACTGATCTGATGGCAGAAAAAAATCTTCAGATGTCAGTCTTGTCCCCTCACAGCGTTTAAAGATCAGAAGAGCTGCCAGAGATATTTTTATTTAAACCAAGGAACACGGACTCAGGATTAATTATTTTGACACAGAATGAAAGACTCAGGCTTCATTTGTTTATTAATTTATACACTCTGAAGAGTTCTTAAAAGAATTTCTAATATCTTTATTTCTTTAAATCTGTTTCATTAGTTTTCTAAATTATGAGAGTTAATATAACTGGAAAAAAACCTCAAAGTCAATAAGGGTATAAAACTCATCTCCCCTCCTTCTGAAACCCCAATCCCACATCTGGGGTAATGGTGGTTAACAGCCTGTCTGTATCTTCCAGATGTTTTTCTATGAGTACACAAAAATCTGACTGTTTGGACTTTACATCCCAGTCTTAGGAGAATCATGTGATCAACATAAAAGCAAAAAGGACTGAAGGCTGCAAATCAAAACTTTCCCAGATCTGACTCAGAATTCGTTTCTAGAGGACCGCACCCACGTGGCTCAGTGCATCCAGCAGTGCATCCACCTGCTCTTCCTTTTCGCTGAGTTTGGATTAAGTGCCCATAGTTGAGTAGGCTGAGCTCAAAGGTGCCTGAAATGACTACTTTAGCAATTCCTTCTCTTTCAACTAATTCCGCCTCAGAAAGCCTTCTGAAAAATGCAAATAATTGAGGGTGTGGTGTTCTTAATTCCTTAGTCTGATTATCTAAAGGGGCTTGCTTTCTTCGTGTAGAGATAAATACCAAGAGACGGGGGAGCTTTCAAGTGCGCCTCTGGCCAGGCTTACCTCCTGGCGGAGCGCAAGGGAAACGAGCTGACTGCACTGCACTGGGCCTTTCAGGCCAGGGCAACCTCTCCATCCGGTCGTGCGAGGCTTACCTGGGGCCCTCAAAGCTGTGTCAACAGCAACTTGGACTCACCTAAGAATGCAGTGCTCTGGCGAGCCGGCGGGGGCGCTGGGATAGGAGGGTGCGTCGTGGTCCCCGGAATTCCCGCGGCTGGGTGTGGTTAGCGCCAAGCCCCCATCCTGCGGTGGGAATGTATGTCACAGTTCAGCCATTAAGGCTGCACCTAGGTATCCGCCCTGTCCCTTGGGCCGCGGCGCGGGTTCGAGGCCGAGCGTCTGGGCATCTTGCGTTTCTGGCTTCCCGAGACTCGCCTGGAACCTCGAGGAAACCCTCTACAGGACACCACAATGAGAACTAAAACCTCTCTCCCCATGTTCTGGGAGGCTTCATAAAACCGAAGATGGCGTGGCAGTGTCAAGTAGGTGTCATTTGGGCACCTAAGAGGTGGCGGCAGCTACTGGATGGGCAGAGAGCAATGGTCAAGTCCCATTTTGGCTCCGGTTCCCCGTAGCTACCCCCATCTTCCATGGTGAAACCCTGGGTTTTGCGGAGACACATCTGCCCAAGCACTTGGCGGCCGGGGTTCGGTCTAGGACCCGTCACAAACTGACTCCGGCCAGAAGACGCCACTGGAGTCCTCACCAGGCCATGTGCTTAGTTTCCCAACATCAGATGTACTGCAGGAGGGGCGACAAGAGGGATTAAGGTTAGACTGGAGTTGGAAAATAGTTCTTTTGAACTTCAAGCCGCCCTTTTCCCCCGACGGTCTAGTTCTCGGGGTTCCCTTCCCCCAGTTTAAGCCTTTGCTTTCCAGGTGAGGGCCCGGAGGGTCCCCGGATGCCAAGAGGAGCACCAGCCTGCGCCGGTCCCGCGCGTCCACCGCCCGACAAACTGGAGCCGTGCTTGCCCCGAACTTGGGGCGCGAGGCGGCGGGCCGGGCGGGGCGGTGACGTAAGGGGCGGTGCCGGGCCTGATTGGCCCGTGGGGCGGGGGCGGGACCGGGCCGGGGCCGGGGAGCCCTGAGGCGGCGACGGCGGCGCCGGGAGCCGGAGCCGGAGCCGGGAGTGAGGCGCAGCGGCTGAGGCGGCAACAAGTGCCGGAGCTGAGCCGAGCCGGGGCCAAGCCGAGGCGGAGCCGTCCTGCCGCAGACACCACCCGGCCGCCCATCGCGGGCGCAACGCATGGAGCGAGAGCGGCGGCGGTCGCCGGGCTGAGCCGCGCGGAGCGGCCGGGACGTGGATGCAGCCGCGATCTCCCGCCCCCGCCCCGCTGAGCAGGAGCTGCTCCCGGACAAGGTAGGGCCGGGCGGGTGTGCACTCCCGCCGCCTCCCTCCTCCCCAGGCAGGCTCTGCGCCCTCTTACCTCTCTGGTCCCCGGCTCCCCCTCCACTGGCCCATCCTCTTTCCCTCCACAGCCCCGTTCCTCGCCGGTTCCGGCTTCGTACTGGCGCCCCAGAGCAGGAAACAGTCTCTAGGTGGCTCTTGCGGCGTTTAGGCGTCCCGGTCCTCCCCCTCGGCCCCCCCGCCACCTTCCTTACCCTAGAGGAAGAGGATAACGCAACCCGCGGCAGCCTGTCTTTTGAGCTTCCTGCCCCACTCCACATTCCCCCCCCCGGGACCCGGGAACTGGGAACATCTCCGCCTCCCCGCTGCACCCCAACTTCCGGGGGAGCGCGCGTCGGGGTGATGCAGGCGTTGGGAAGGGGCGTCTGAGGCCTGGCGTCCTCATCTGGGTTGCACAGACGTTTTGGGGAGGGGGCCCTGCTGGATTTCGCGTTACACCCCCGCACCCCACCCTCGCACTGCGCTGCCTGCCGTGCCGCATGGGGAGATCAGGTGTTCTGTGAGCTACAGGGCCGCCAGCAGTCGCTCCCCAGCCCCATCCGCCTGCCAATGCCACCTCAGGGTCCCTAAAGGCTGGTTTCTGTGAAACTTAGAAAGAACCTTTTGCTTTGACCTCTACAAAAATATTCCACACCGCCCGCGTTGAATGATTAACCCGGCTACTTGACCGAAACCTGGGGAGGGGGAAGGGTGGGTGCTGCGGGAGCGTGCCTAGCCGGCCTCTGCGAAACACCTGGAGTGGAGGGTTGACGTGGGGGGCTGCTCGGGGCGGACTCCTCTAGGGCTGCGGGCGCGGGTCCTGACGGCTGCCCCGGGACGGCAGGCGGACCCTTCTGGAGGCAATAAAACTAAGTCACCTTAATTTCTAGGCCACAGTGCTTTCCACTCAGGGCTGGGGAGCCGCAGAACCTACTGGCTCCCCATCAAGTGGGGAGGAGCAGCCGAGATACTCCCCACAAGTGTCAGAGCGTGAAAGCTCATCTCTGAAAATAATATATACGTTTTAAACCTGATTTGTTGAGGAGGCTCCCTCTCCTTCTTAAAACGTAGGGGTGGTATGTTTGTCTTTTCTCTCCTGCCCCCCATGGCCTCCTGAACTTCCTCAACTTCGTAGAACGGTAGTTTGGAACAATTATACCATATTCTCTTGCCGCTCCCCTGTTGGAGCCTTGCTGTAGATTTCAGATTGCAAAGCCAGTTGGTGAATATGGGCTTCTACTTGTTAAAACAGATCCTTCCAGTGTAATTTTGCTCCGGGGAGGTAATGGGTTGGTTAAAGAGGTGGCCGACAGGGCCAAGAATGGGACTAGGAAGGCGGGGACCCAGCCCAATCCTAGGGCTCTCAACCCAAGCCATTGCGTGGTCTCCCCCAGGTGTTATCTGACAGCTGCCCCAGAAGGAGGATAGGGCTGGGCGGTCCCTTCTTCCCACTGCCCTAGTTCCCTCTTCTGTTTCTTTATTTAAAATTTTTATTTATACTTTTGGCTGCGTTGGGTTTTTGTTGGGGTGCGCCGGCTTCACATTGAGGTGACTTCTCTTCTTTCGGAGCACGAGCTCTAGGCTCGCAGGCTCAGTAGTTGTGGCACGTGCGCTCCGCAGCTGTGGCTTGCGGGCTCTAGAGCGCAGGCTCAGTAGTTGTGGCGCAGGGGCTTAGTTGCTTTGCGGCATGTGGGATCCTTCCGGACCAGGGTTCGAACCCAGGTTCCCCTCACTGGCAGGTGGATTCCCAACCACTGCGCCACCAGGGAAGTCCTTTCTGTTTCTTTTAAATAGAGGTTATTAAGACTGGTGGAATTTGGGAGAATGTTACACAGAGTCCCTGTGCTCTTAAACCAGATTGGATTTTAAGACCAGGGAAGTTAGGGAGCCCTATACTTGAGTAAACCTTTTCCTACTGCCAGGCCTTTACAAATGTCTTTATCTTTAGATCTGCCATTAGGAAGTACTTTTTCAGTTTGGGATACTGCTTTTTCCCTTGGGAATCTTCCTGCAATAGGGGCTCACTGCTCTTCATTTAGTTTTTGTGCAGATGGCATGTGTATGATGCAGGCCTAATTCTCCGTAAGAGTTCTGAGTTCCCACCTTCACTGTTCACTGGTCTTGATTCCGCCACATACTGTTCCGTGACCTTGGACAAGTTGTTTATCATCCCTGCCTCATTTTCCATGTCTGGTTTTGGGATGGTAGTGTCTGGTCTACAGGATTGTTTTTGAGGACAAATAGGATAATGTTTGCCAAACTCCTAGCTGTGCATCATGGGGGGTGGGGTTTAAGAAGTGCTTAATAAGTGATGGTTATTGTGTAATCAATATAGAAGTTCCTCCAGGCACCAACTTCCCCTTACCAACAACAGTAACCATTTAGATTTGTTGGAGACTGAAATCAGCCAAATTTGGCAGATGGCAGATAGTTTTTAAAATCCAGGGAATGAGGTAATCTTTTGAGGAAAATAAACATAATATGCTTGTAAAAATTATGATTTGGTTTTTTTTCCTGGGTTTCCTGGATGGAGAGTTGAGTATATATAGGTGGCTTATAATTTTGAAAATTTCCTTGTTTTAAAAAAAACCCACAATTTAGATTTCTCTAATTCTAAGATACTAAAGGTTTGCTAAAAATAGGAAAGTGGAACTGATAATTCGTGGTGGATTTTTCACTGTACAGTTTGCCCAGATGCATGGCTTAAAAAAAAAAAAAGTTACATTAGGAAATGAATGAGAACCCAAAAAAGTTAAAATCGTTTTGCTTTACCCAGTGCATTGTTGGTATAAAGCTAAGATGTTCTGGATACAAATGTGTGGGGCTTTTTCAGCTGATGCAGGGATAAGTGAATCCTTTGTTTCTCAAACTTTGAAACTGTAGGAGAGGAAAACTTTTCTCTTTTTCCCCTCCAAGTTCTTTGGCTGATCTAATAATTAAGTTGACATAAGACAGATTAATTGGAGAAAAACAAATTTCATATGTACAAGGATAAAAATATATGACTCAAAGAAGTGACCAAAGCAGGCAGCTTTCGTACCTTTTAAAGAGACAAGGAAACAAATACATTTGTGAAGAATTGACAAAACAAAGGGGTTTGGGTTTAGGGTGACTGATGAGTGAAGAAGTAACAAGGTTTGTGCAGGCTTCTCAGCCCTGAATTCCCTATCTCTGGTGATAAGAATGCCTTCTACCCTCCTGGTGCAGGGGAGGGTACCTTCCTACGGAAGATTTATCTCCTGTTTTCAGGGGGACAAAGGGGAATCAGAATGTCCTTACACTGGCTGTTTTCTCAAGTAACTTTAATTCAAAATAATCATTGTGTCAAAGTGACATATCTTGGGGTGGCATATTCTGCTCCCCTTTTAATGTTTTCTGACAATGCTGTTTTTTTTTGTTTTTGTTTTGTTTTGTTTTCCCCTCCAACCATAATTTAGGAATGCTGAACCAGGACTGTGAATGTACTTAAAACACACTGTTCTTAACATACCGGGTCAGTGCTTTTCATTCATTCTAGCTTGCTTAATAGCTACAATATTTGACTCAGGTTTTTTTTTTTTTTTGACAGTTTTATTGAGCAGTTTGTTAAGGACTTTAAAAATTAATAAATATAAATGGTTACTTTTATAAACATTGAAATTCTTGCATCTGGGATAATATTTGGTTATGTAATCTTGCACATGCCCCATAGTGGTGCATAAGTTATCAATACTGAAAAATTCTCATAAAGGCCTTTTGGTCTTATATGCAAATGCTCAGGAGAAACTAAAATCATTTCGGTCAATTGCCTGGCACTTTTTTGTTGTTGTTGTTGGGAGTAGGAGTTTATTAATTAATTTATTTATTTTTGCTGTGTTGGGTGTTCGTTTCTGTGCGAGGGCTATCTCCAGTTGTGGCAAGCGGGGGCCACTCTTCATCGCGGTGTGCGGGCCTTTCACTATCGCCTCTCGTTGCGGAGCACAGGCTCCAGACGCGCAGGCTCAGTAGTTGTGGCTCACGGGCCTAGTTGCTCCGCGGCATGTGGGATCCTCCCAGACCAGGGCTCGAACCCATGTCCCCTGCATTAGCAGGCAGACTCTCAACCACTGCGCCACCAGGGAAGCCCTGCCTGGCACTTTTGGTGTGTACAGAATGTTAAAACATGAATTAAACTGGGCTCTGAGTTTGAAGGTTGGATTTCTTGGCTTGCATACTCAAAAGCACCCAGTAAAGACCATACACCCAACAGGTGTGGATCCAGCTGTCCCTCCCCACTTCTCCAAAGGTGGTAAAACTGTAACTAGGTGCTTGCCAAATATGTCTCCAAATTGTGGATGAATAAATTCCTCTCTCAGGAGAGGCAATTACCGCTTGACTAAGAGGTATATGTATGTGTGGGGTGAGGCTTTGAGCGAATTGATGTAATGATTTCATCATCACCAGCTGATGATGAGGCTTTGCTAGTCTGAACAAAGCTTTGATGGGAAGAACTTTCTACTCGATGGAGAATTTGTTATTAGGGCATATGTGGCACAATCACCTTACTGCTGGGAAAAGTTATTTGAGTTTTCGGTTTGTTATAACTCTGCTTTGAGATTTTTACACTCACTGTGTTGCCTCTACTGTGAGATTTATGCACTTTGCCCACCAGTTTTGTCTTGCCTTTTCTTAGTTTTTGTAACAAAATTCAAACTTCCTTTGAGGGTCAACATTGTTGATAAAATTATAATGTATGTCTTGAAATAGTTTGTGTAGTTTTATTTAGGTACTTCCATAGGTAACTCTTAAGAATTTTTTTTTTTTTTCCCGGTACGCGGGCCTCTCACTGTTGTGGTCTCTCCCGTTGTGGAGCACAGGCTCTGGACATGCAGGCTCAGCGGCCATGGCTCACGGGCCCAGCCACTCCGCGGCATGTGGGATCTTCCCAGACCAGGGCACGAACCCGTGTCCCCTGCATCGGCAGGCGGACTCTCAACCACTGCGCCACCAGGGAAGCCCATTAAGAATTTTGTTACAAATTATTTTCTGTACATCTATGAACATTCCTTTAGAGCAAGGTTTAAAATTATTTTTATTCTGATGTGGCTACAGACAGGAAATTCCCAGTAGCAAGGAAATTGATACTTTCTACTTTTCATTCTGTGGCATTTAAAAATAAGCTTATTGTTCAGATGCCTTCACTCTGATGTGATTAGGGTGTACTTCACTTAATCAGAATGTTTTAAAAAAACTGATTATCTAAGAGAATCAATTCTAGAGTGTGGTCAGGTTCTGTCAAATAGTGGTATGATGGTTTAGTGGTTAAAGAACATGAACTTGGAGTCAATCAAATGAGGATTTTTTTTTAAAACTTGAGGCATAGCATACAGTAAAGTGTGTAAAGTGCACTAATATTAAGCGTGCAGCTCATGAATATGTGTCCAGCACCAGATCAAGAAGAAAACGTTTTCAGTACCTCAGAAGGTCCCTGTGCCCCTTTCCAGTCAGTCTCCAGCCCTTGAAGGGAACCATTATTCTGACTTGGTATATCATCTTAGATGTGCTGCATATCGTCATAGATTGGTTTTGCCTGTTCTTGAACTTCATGTAAGTGGCATTTCCAGAATCATAGAATGTGTAATCTTTTGTGAAACAGACCTGGATTTGAGTTCCATTTTGGCCACTTACTGTGTGACGGTGGCTACTGTGTGATAAATTACTCTAAGCCCGTTTCCTCATTAGTGAAATAGGGGAGATAATCTAGCTCAGATTTGCTAAGAAAATTAATTTGATCATGCACCTAAAATACCTAGCACTGTGCCTGACATACACACAGTGCCTTTGTCCCCCTTTTATTTCTTTAAAAAGATGGTAACTAAAGCAAATGTATCTTCTGTGTTTTAATATGCTATTTCACTATAAAAAGTTGTGTAGGTCTTTTATTGAAAGTTAGAAGCCAAATCTTTGTTGAGTCAACGCTTTGTTGATGTAGCATCAGCTTAAATAAGACATATTATTTGTTGATAGTTGATCCCCTGTTTTTGTTTTTTTTTTCGGTACACGGGCCTCTTACTGTTGTGGCCTCTTCCGTTGTGGAGCACAGGCTCCAGATGCGAAGGCTCAGCAGCCATGGCTCACGGGCTCAGCCGCTCCGCGGCATGTGGAATCTTCCCGGACCAGGGCACGAACCCGTGTCCCCTACATCGGCAGGCGGACTCTCAACCACTGTGCCACCAGGGAAGCCCGATCCCCTATTATTTTTAATTGACATTTCCTCTGTAAGTCATAAAATGACAGTCATTGAAATGTTCCATTTAGAGCTGATTGGTCACCTGTGTGATGTGAGCTAAGGTGCAGTGATGACAGCTAGTTTACACGTGTTTATGAAAACCATGGAAGAGTTTAATTTAGATAAGCGGCATCAGTAAGTGCCCAGGATGCCCAGAACAATGTTTTACTACTTTATGTTTTGTAAAATAATTATTTCAGAAGTGAAAACACAGGGTCAGTTGTTAATTGCATGCTTCATACAACCCATTTAAAATATTTTCAGTTTTTACAGTCTTCCTCTGTAACTGGTATTGTATATTCAGTGGTCTCATGTCTCCAGTGTATGTGGTTTTTGTTTTCATTTTTTTTAATACTTTTTATTTTTGGAAGCATTTTTTTTTTTTTTTTTTACGGTATGTGGACCTCTCACTGTTGTGGCCTCTCCCGTTGCGGAGCACAGGCTCCGGACGCGCAGGCTCAGCGGCCATGGGTCACAGGCCCAGCCGCTCCGCGGCATGTGGGGTCTTCCTGGACCGGGGCACGAACCCGTGTCCCCTGCATTGGCAGGAGGACTCTCAACCACTGCACCACCAGGGAAGCCCTTTGGAACCATTTTTTAAATGTAACTTGATGTTACTATGGCATTCTTTCTAAGAGATTTTTTTCTTATGTTTATTTAGGGAAAAATCAAGATAAAGTAAAAGAAAATAAAGTTAATTCCATCTCTTAATACTGTAATTACTGTTAACTGGGTTGAGATCCTTCTAGGTGCTTTTGTGCACATCTGTATACTTCTAGAATGAGACTAGGAAAAACATGTTGCCAACGCTTTGGGCAAATGTAAAGCAAATTGTACGGGCCTTCCTAGAGATACCTGGCTGAGAGGACAGAAGACTTTGAAGGTCTGGGTTCAGATCCATCCCCACATCCCTACTTGTGACTGTACCATGGAGTCCCCAGGGGCTCCATCAGAGGGACCCCTGTCCTCCAGATTACAGTAGCCAAGCAGGAAAACCTGTCCTTGGACAACTCCGCCCACCCCTCCACCCCCCAAGACCTCAAAAAGATATGTAACAAAACGGCCAATTTGTTCATTTAGCCAGCATGCGTTGATTGAGCGCTTAGTGGAAGCCTTGCACTGTGCTTGGCCCCTTGTGTATTCCTAGATGAGTCAGGCACAGTTCTTGCTGTCAAGGAGTTAGCAATCTGGTGGGAACTCTAACCAGGAACTGATGAAACAGTGGTCTGGTAGAGGTCCAAGAAGAGTGCAGTGTTGGGGTCAGCTAGGAAAGGCTCCTGAGGAAGTTGTGTTTGGGCTTAGCCCTGATGGATGAATAAATAACTTAGGGGTAGAGAAAGGAGGGCAGAGGCAATTGCGGATTGCAGGCTTGTAGCGATGTGTCAGGGGAACAGCAGGTGATCCTGTGGGTTTGGAGGGCATGCTGCTTAGGGAGGGGTAATAGGGCACAGAGCAGCCTTGATGACCATGTGAAGAAGTGACACTTGATAGTTACGGAGGTGATGGGGAGCCATGGAAAGTTCTTGTGGAGAGGATGTGGTGACATATCATGGTCAGGCTTGTGTTGAGGAGGATGACTTGAGCCAGAGAGGTGGACGTGAGGTAGGTGTAATCATGGCTCCAGGTCATTTTACGGCCTCCTAACGGGGCTTTCTGCTTCCTATTTGCCCCACAGCAGTCTATTCTCAGAAGGAAGCTGGGGGGATATTTAAAAACTGAAATTGCTTTACATACTTTTCTACTTAGAATCCTCCACTGGCCCCTAGTCTCCCTCATGGTAAAGCCAAAGTTCTCTGTCACCTGTCAGGCCCTTGGCTCAGTTCACTGGCTCTCCTGCCTCGCCCCTAGCTCAAGTCTCTGCAGCCACATGGCCTTTGACCTTATCCAGCCTTTGGCCTTTACACTGGCTGTTCTCTCTTCCTGGAATTGTCTTGCCCCTTTCCCTCCACCTTCCTTCTGAGAAGAGAGGCTTTCTCTGACTGTCCCCATCCTTATCCCCTGTACTGTGCTTTATATTTCGTCTAAGCCCTTATCAACCTTATGATAATTGACCATATAACTTCTTTATTTGTGGTCTGTTTGAAACATTGCTTGGTTTAAGTAGGTGCTTGATATTTGTTGAATTAGGTCACTTCATCAGTCTTGCTGGGGGAAAACTGAGGGCCCAAACCAGGTCAAGGACGGTACAGGATTAAAATGGAATCTTAAAAAAAAAAAAAATGGTTCTGAAGAACCTAGGGGCAGTACAGGAATAAAAATGCAGATGTAGAGAATGGACTTGAGGACACGGGGAGTGGGAAGGGTAAGCTGGGACAAAGAGAGTGGCATGGATATATATACACTACCAAACGTAAAATAGATAGGTAGTGGGAAGCAGCCGCATAGCAGAGGGAGATTAGCTGGGTGCTTTGTGACCACCTAGAGGCGTGGGATAGGGAGGGTGGGAGGGAGGGAGATGCAAGAGGGAGGAGATTGAGGATATATGTATATGTATAGCTGATTCACTTTGTTATACAGCAGAAACTAACACACCATTGTAAAGCAATTATACTCCAATAAAGATGTTAAAAAAAATAAAGAGGATGTGGTACATAAAAAAATAAAGTGTATGTGTGCCTGTGGGTGTTATTTATTTGAAAGGGAGTGAGAGAGAAAAAGATAGTGGATGGGATGAGATTTGGAAACCAATCCAGGGAGGTGTGAAGTAAATGAGCTACAGATAGGGGTACGTTGGGACATTTCATAACCTTGGGACTCGAAGGCTGTAGTGGTGTGGAAGGAGGGTCCAGAGGACAGGAGTGTAGGGTGAAGGAAGACCCACCATAGGCTTGAACCCAGAACTGTGGAGAGTGCCCATTTTGGGGGATGGGGCCAGGAGCAAAGGCTGCCAAGATGCAAGAGAACCAGTAGAGAATTGGGGTTAGGGGATGGATGGTCTTGAACTTGGGGTGGGGGTAGGGATGGTGGCCAGCAGTGTTAGGTGCTCTGGGAAGTCAGCAGAGGCAGCGGACTGTGAAGATTCTAGAGGGGTGAAGGGGATTGGGAAGGTCAAGGCACAACAAAGGGCCGTAACAAGACATGGAACCTTTTCAGGAAGTTGTCGGATAGGGAAAGAGCAGCCTGTGCCTGGAGCTACTGGAGAGGGAGAGCTTTGAGGTGGACGATGACATTGATACAGGACCCCAGGGGAGCAGCAGCAAGGACTGTCCCAGGGGACAGTAATCTTGTGGGGGCTGGGGATTGACTTACTGAAAAGGGAGCCTGGTCCATGTGGAGAACTTGAAGTAGATTTTGGTCCCTGAGCTGACATTAAATATCTTTGTAACCATGGCAACCCACTTAGCTTGTTCCCTCCTCATCCCCACCCCCTGCATAATAGGAAAAAACCTGCACAGCCAGGCTCATATGTTGATTGTTTGAATCCACTGCAGTCATGAATATGGACCATATTTATGGTCCATGGACCATTAACTTGCTAAGGCTTATAATTTGTGCTTTAGAATTCTGTTGTTGTTTATTTTCTTTGAAAAGCACTTAACATCCAAGTGCTTCTTGAAGTGTTTCTTGTTTTTTTGAGTCCTGATCAGGGAGTAACACAGTTGTTTAAAAAAAACAAAAACCAACTTCAAGTCTGGGTATAGATTGTTCAGTGAAAAGCCTGGTGATGTTTTCAGAATCAAATCTATTTGTCTTAACAGTGAAAGGGTCAAAGTGGGTTTGTTACAAATACCATCCTCTATAAACATTTAACCTTTGGGACTCATGACATGTATTTTACATTTATTATTTTATGGCTAAATTTAATGCTTGTTTATAAGGAACTTATGTAGCTTTTATTCTTTAAGTAAATGAAATGCAACCCTTTTATTTTTCTTCTCCCTTCACCACAAAAGGAATTATTTCCTTCAGATGAACTTAAAATATCTCTCATGAATACTCCTATTTTTAACTGTTTCTCTCTTTTGAATTTTTTTTCCTCAAGGTTCTGATGGATCCTCGTTAGAAAAAAAAGCCTCTTTATAATGGAAATTTTTAAACAAGTGCAGATAACAGAGAGTGATATAATGAAGCCTCAGGCAGCCATCTCTGGTTTCAGCATGATGGCCTCTCTCTTTTTTTTTTTTTTTTTTTTTGTCCCTGCCCCACACGTGACTAAGATGCTATGTGAGCACCACCCAGAGTGGGAGGGCAAGCTCATGCTGGACCTCCAGGTGTGGGTGTGGGAGTCATCAGTGTAGAGGTGACAGAAGTTCTGGGAGTGATTGGACCCCCCGAGGGAGGAAGGAGTGGGCACAGCCTGCAAATGACAGAGACACAGATTGCTGTGGTCCCCGATATTTCCAAGGAGGTGATAATCTATGATATATGAAGGTGACATTCACAGAGACACTTAAAATTAGGTGATTTAAGAAAACAAATTTAGGGTTACCAGGGGGTAAGGGGGAGGAGGGATAAATTGGGAGATTGGGATTGACATATGCACACTACTATATATAAAATAGATAACAAATAAGGACCTACCATATAGCACAGGGAACTCTACTCAGTACTCTGTAATGGCCTATATGGGAAAAGAATCTAAAAAAAGAGCGGATATATGTATACGTATAATTGATTCTCTTTGCTGTACACCTGAAACGTAACACAACATTGTAAATCAACTATACTCCGATAAAAAATTTTAAAAGTAAATAAAATTAGGTGATTTAAACTGCTTGGTAAAAGAGGCCCAATTTCTAAGTTACTCAGCAGTGTGCTCATATATTGAGCAAACAACATGTTCTCTTTTATTTTGACAACATAAATTTTTCTTGGCAGGTGGCCAGAGAAAGCGATGTTACTATTTCATCCCTTCTTTAAATATGTAGACATAAGTCTTGGTTGAACAGCTTCCCCTTTAATAGAACATTTGGACAAAAAGCCAAAAGGTCACTGTTTTGAGGATGTATATTTTAAATCCATGTGATTAATTTTGATATTAAAAAAAATCTAAGAATAGTCCTCAAGCACCCATCGGTAACTTGGTGAAATTTAACAACATTTGAGAAAGGGAGAAGGGGCAGGAAAGGAATCTGGGAGATGGAGGCTGGGAGAGAGGGGAGCCACTCTGCTTGTTTGGTACCCTGTCCTAAAGTTGCCACCCCAGGGTCACTTGTCACTAGAGAGGTTGTCTTCTGGGAGGAGGATGGCCTCTGACTCTGAAGAAGAGGTGGTCTCCCAGGGGCACGTATTTTCATTGGATACTCTGTGTGTGAAGAGCAGAGCCTGGCACTCAGCAGTTGGGGTGCTTTCACCTCACAGTTACAGCCTGTGGGCTGGGGAGCCTCTTGGTCCTGCCTCCCTCCAGGGTGAGGAGAGTGGATCTTAGCTCACCTGGAACTGTTCAGGCTGGGAAGCATTGCTGGGGGTAGGGAGGTTCTGGGTAACTAGCTCTTGGCAGTCCTTTTGAGGGGCTTCAGTTTGGGGAGTCCCAGCTGCTAGGAGGAGAGGATTAGATACAGTGCACTAGGGGAACCAAGGGTGTCCTTATGGAGAAGGCAGTGGGATTTGAACCTGTACCTTAAAGCGTGGGGGCAGGATTGAGAAGCAAGAGAATGGATGTCTCAGGCTGGGAGAGCCAGCATGAGCGATGGTGTGAGTGAGGACAGCAGTTGTTCTTAAGGGCTGTTGGGTCCCAGGAGGGGGTTTTGAGGGTGGCATACTTGGATCTAGGATGGGGTCTTTGTGAGAGCACTTAATGAGGACAGGGTGCCAAGTGCTCCTCCATCCCAGCTGTGCCATCCATGCAGCCCTCTGCCTGTCTTCAAGTTTGGCAGCAGCTGAGATGGACTTGCAGGCCGGGAGCTGCCCATTTGGGTTCCCAGTTCCTGCCCCCTCCCTCCACTCTCCATCTTGGGAACCTCAGACAAGTTTCTGGAAGCAGTTCACTTATCTGTAAAATGAGGATACCTCAGTAACCACTGTGTATGCCCTTGGACCTTTGGCACAATTCCTGGCACATGGACAAATGTTACCGAGTTCAAGCTTGGACAGCTCACTGCATTACAGGCCAGTAAATCGAGAGATGAATTGTTGGCAAGGAGTAGGGGCTATATTCGGAAAGCCAGCAGACTGAGAAGATGGTGGACTGGAGTCCAAAAGAACCATCTTACCTGGGTTAGGATTCAGGCTGCTTTTATGCTAGAAGGGGAGGGGATGTGGCTGGTTGTTGCAGACTTCTTGGTGTCAGAATCCTTTGTTCTTGTAGCTGTCCATGTAGGTGTCTAAAGGTCATGATGCTCCTGTAAACCTCCAACAAGACAAACGTTATTCTCTGTTCTGCAGCTTTTTATATGAATGGGAAAGTGTTGTACCTTTAAAGGTTAGAGCCTTGAGAATGGACTGTCCTGTATATTGGAGGCTTATAGGCAACGTTCTTAACTTGTAGCAAAAGCAATAGAACGCAAAGTTTAAAGTAAAAGAAACAGATTCAATATGGAGTCATGTTTCTTCTTCCCTATTACAAAAGCCGCTGGTGAGTGGGTAGAGGCTGGTGTGCAGTTGTTAATTTTTCTTGTTGTAAGGAGTGTCCTTGGTACCTCCACCCCATTTCTTCATTTCATTTCTTTTTTCCTCCTCTCTCAAGATGTCACACCTGTTGATTCCTTTTATTTTAATACAGCATTATTTACATTTCTGCACATGCCAATTCTGTACAACTCTGTGATTTTCATGCATGTTTTTGAAAGAGTGAGTCAGGCAGTTATCTCAGAGCTGCTTCTCTAAGAGACTCCAAATGGCTAAGCAGGGAGTCCTGGAGCCCGAGGCATGGCACTTTATGCTCCTTGGTGTCCCCTTGTGTCCCCTTTGTTGTACCCTTTGTTGTACCCAAGGGCAAATGCTCTTTAAGGAAATTTGTCACTGGAAACCTTCATCCAAATAGCCAAGAAATTGAGACTTCCCAAGGCAATTTATTAAATTATTTAAGAAAAACACAGTGAATGTCACGGGTATTAATGCAATCCCAGCTTGTAGCATGTTCAAACGATGTTTATTTGGGGAGATATATTTTTATTTTGGAAATAAATGTAAACAAACGTAAACTTTTATTTTGCAAGAGTTGATGGAGGTGCTCTCAAACCCTACATTTCATGGGGACAAGGATTACCAAATTTAATAGAATTGGGAAGGGCATTGGTGATTTGAAAGAGTTTGTAGAGTACCTTTCGGAAGTGACATAGGTGAATCTCTGTCGGGGAAAATGGCAGATTGAATTTGGCTGCCCAAGTGCTTAACATTAAAGTGATTGTTTTAAAATCTAAAAAATTTTACTTCTCTTTATGGTCATTTATTATAGCCCATGGAATTAAGTGGTGAGGAGTGATGTGATTCTGAAAGTCAATCCTAAAACTTTGAGGAGAGTCAACTTTTGATTTTGTTAAATTAGTCTTTTTCTTAAATTATTTATTTATTTATTTTTGGCCGCATTGGGTCTTCATTGCTGCTCACGGACTTTCTCTAGTTGCGGTGAGTGGGGGCTAGTCTTTGTTGCCGTGCGCGGGCTTCTCATTGCAGTGGCTTCTCTTGTTGCGCCATGTGGGCTTCAGTGGTTGCAGCACACGGGCTCGGTAGTTGTGGCTCGCGGGCTCTAGAGCGCAGGTTCAGTAGTTGTGGTGCACGGGCTTCGTTTCTCCACGGCACGTGGGATCTTCCCAGATCAGGGCTTGAACCCATGTCCCCTGCATTGGCAGGTGGATTCTTAACCACTGTGCCACCAGGGAAGTCGCGTTAAATTAGTCTTTAATTGAGTATTTCATGCGTTTACTGTGTAAAATGACAATAATCTCTTTTCCAGTACCTATGTGAAAATATTCTTTCTTAATTGGTTTCACCAGCTTTTCTCTATGTGTGACTGTAGGCAGAAGTAGCCCACATAGCAAGCCCCAAGTTACCTCCTCCCCGCCCCATCTCTGTCCACCAAGATTGCCAAGCCATGGCTGATGGCCTGCTTGTTTCCAGAAGCACTTATACAAGGTCAGTTTGATAACTTAGTTTAGTAATATAGTTTATATTATATAATGATAACTTAGTTTCTAGTCCAGTACTGTAATTTATGCTTGAGCAGTTTTATTAATTTTTAATTGCCTTCTTCCTCCACTCCTCCCATCCCTTGGGCCTTAGTTTGTTTACAGATTTGTTTAATCATATGAGACTGTTTCCTGGGATTTTTTTAGGTGATGTCCTGCATTGAGATGACACCCAGTGATGCTGTCCTGATGGTTGAGGGTGAGGCATGGAGGGGAAAGGACAGGAATTGGAAAAGGCTTATGACAGTTGTGAAGAGGAGTGTCCTGGCCTGACACATAGACAGCCAGGGGCCAGGGAGGGTCTCTGGGGGGCCTGGAAATGCAGGGCCTGTGTGTGTAATTATTCAACAATGATTTGTGTGGAGCAAAAGATGAAGAAGGTCAAGGAATAGAAATTTTTCCTTTATTTAATCCTCGTTCCTTTACTGCCCCTTCCCATTTATGTCCTTCTTGTCCTCAAATGTATTGACTGTCAATATGTTGTTAGAGTGGCAGACGCTAGAGAGACTGAAATGAAATGGCCCAGCCCCTGGTCTTGATGGCCATGTGCCCTGTGGGTTGTGTAAGACTTGTTACCGAAGAGGTGTGGCAAGTCAGATAAATGTGTGTGAAGTGTTAAAGACAGCAAAAAGGAAGTAATAAAACCACTGTCTGGGGGCGGGGCGGGTTCATGGTGGTGCTGCTGCAGTCCGCCTTGCTGGCCTTGTATTTTATGTTGATGGCTCACAAGAAGCTATGAGAATGCGACTTTGTCCGTGATGATGATTCTCACTGTGTGACTCCTACCTATGCTGACCCTGGGCAAGCCTCTGTGCCTCTCTGCATCTTGGTTTCTTCTTCCGTACAGGAGGTGGTTGGAGTAGCTGAGCTATAAGGCCCTGGAAAAGAAATTCTTGTAGCTTCTTTTTGGTAATGAACTCGGGATATGGTCTGTGTGTGGAATGCATGTGCATGTTCTGGAGAAAACAAGTAAAAGGGTGAGAGGGTACAGTTTGTGGCCAACACTTGCTCTTCCATCACCTTTTCTGACACGGCCAGTGTCCCTTCCTCTCAGAGCCTGGAGAGCTGGGCTGCAGGCCCACTCGGATCTAACCTCTAGCAGGTGGGAGGATCGTCCTGGGATCCCTTCAGCCTCAGGCTGTGGTGCCCCCGGGAAGGGAGGGGGAGAGGAGAGGCGGGGCTTTTTCTGTGTAAAAGCTCTTGCCAAAAGGGTTTGCCCAACAGGTTTGTTAGATTGGGCTGGTTGAAACTGCTGCCGATCTCTCATTCCTCAGTGTGGATTAACACCTACCACAGACCAGCAGGGACGGGGACCGCCTTACCAGACCAGGACCTCTGGGCACCTTAAGACTACCGACTGGTTCCCTTCTGGAGATTCTGTCTACATTATTCCTTTCTCATGTTGCTTAAAAACAAAACGCAACTGCCTGGCTTTCTTTGAAACGGCCTACATCTTCTGGGTATCCACAGATGCAATGATTTCACTTCCTAAGTAATTTTTTTTTAAAGTGCAACTTTATTTGAGGATTCTTGAAATCTTCTTTGAGCAACGAGGTTGTGTGGTAGCAAGAGTTTAGACTTGGGGGCAGGGTCCAGGGTCCAAGTTCTGGCTCTACCCAGATTAGCTTTGTGACCTCAGAGTAACTGCTTCACATATTTGAGTTTGTAAAGATTAAATGAGGACTTCCCTGGTGGCGCAGTGGTTAAGAATCCGCCTGCCAATGCAGGGGACACGGGTTCGAGCCCTGGTTTGGGAAGATCCCACATGCTGCGGAGCTACTGAGCCTGTGTGCCACAACTACTGAAGCCTGCGTGCCTAGAGCCTGTGCCTTGCAACAGAAACCACTGCATTGGGAAGCCCGTGCACTGCAAGAAAGAGTAGCCCCCCCTCACCACAACTAGAGAAAGCCCATGCACAGCAACGAAGACCCAATGCGGCCAGAAATAAATTAAAAAAAAAAAAGATTAAATGAGGTGAGAATATCCCGGTGTGGAAAATGGGCAAAGGGCATGAGGAGTGGGAAGTCAGGAAGGAAACACATGAATGACGATGGGTCAGTTAAAACAAGCAGAAGTCCTTTTTTTGTGAAGATTAAAAAGAAGGACAGTGTCCACAGTCAACATGGAGAGTGCTGTGCTCTTGGGTGTGTACAGTGAAAGGATAAATCAATCTGGCTTTTGTTTTTGGTGGGGGATGGTTTTTGGTGGGGGATGGGTGGGACGGGGAATAATTTGATTATATTCTAAATGACTTTAAAAATGTATGTTCTCTTTGTAATTTTTCCAAAGGAAATAATAAGACAATGGACAAAGATGCACATATGAGGTTGTTCATCAGTTTTTCTTTTTCGATTATAGGGAAAATCAGAAACAACTTGTGTTTGGTGTTTTTTTTTTTTTTTTTTTTAGTATTAGGCTGTGCTGGGTCTTAGTTGAGGCACGTGGGCTCTTAGTTGCAGCACACGAACTCTTAGTTGCATGCAAACTCTTAGTTGTGACACGCGGAATCTAGTTCCCCAACCAGGGATCAACCCAGGCCCGCTGCATTGGGAGTGTGGAGTCTTACCCACTGGACCACCAGGGAAGTCCCCGACTCGTGGGTTAGTGATTAGTAAGCCAGGCCAAATGCCTGTACTCTGTCAGAGGTGCATTAGAGATCTGATGATAGAAGATGGACCCCTCAGATCATGCTGTCTTCCGCTTGTGAACCTAATCTGCTTTATAGAAGTTAAATCTCTGAACACAGTATACAACTGTATTTGTAATCAACATGGACATCCAATTTGGAAGTTCTTCATTTGTCCCTATTTCATATTCTTGTGTGATTTAGTCAGTCTTCTGTTTGTTTGTTTTTAATAGAGGGGCTGTGAAAGAAAACACATTCCTACAATCCCTCTGGCAGCAGCATTTGTTAACGTTAGTTGTAGGCATGGTACACTCCCATCCCGTGGAGAGCCCTTGGGCTCAACAGCGCTTATCTATTCTCTCTAGTGGTCTCAGCACCCATCTGCCACAAACTGGTTGTGTTGGTCTCTGCATGCAGACACCCTCTACCCACCCAGCCCCCCACCTCTTGCCTGCCATGCTTCTCCTCACATATCTGAAATCTACCCTATTTCAAGCCCCACTCAGGTCCCTGCCTTGTCCTCTGCTGTTGACAAATGGACTGTCTCGTATTTATTGCTTGTCTATCAATTCACTGTACAGGACCCATGTTTTATACACGTTTCCCCTAACTCCAGACTTGAGTAACGGTGTTCATGGTTGGAATATGACTTCAGGTTGGTGATATAGAGATCTCTAACTTGTATCAGTTTTTAACTATTGCTTGTCAGCTCCAAATTCACCCTTTGTTGCCTGATCTGTGAAAATGGATCAGAGCCTTCAAATATTTTTCCTTTGCCTTCTCTAAGTTGAGGGCTCTGAAGAGGATGTTGCAGGAGAAAGAGCTTTTCCTTCCTGGTTCCCAGAGTCTAGAACCAGGCTTCCTGTAGAGCCTGCTGTTTTTCCTGTGGGTCTGCAGGCCACAGCTCTCTAGCATGTGGCTGCTGTGCCCTCTCTCTGGCTCTGGCAGCCGTGGTAGAAGGGGGAGCCTGTGCCCAGCCCAGGTCGCTGCTTCTCTTCAGCCCCCACATGTATACACACTGGGAGCCCTGTGATCCTGGCTGTCGAGTGAGCTGGCCACCTGATCCTTGTCCTGAGCAGTGGCCCTGAGCTGTTCCTGTCCGAGCCATGCATTGACGTGCTAAGCTCATGCAGAGGGAGGCCTCTCCAGTTCCTGTTCCAGCGGCAGCTGGACTCCCTGTGTGTGCATGACTCCTTCCGCACCCTCGTTCTCTCTGCACACCGTCCCAGCAGTCTGCAAGGTTTGTCTCCTGAAACCCTTCTGATGGGGACTCTTGCGTGTTCCAGGCTTTGTGCCTGCATCCCAAAGGGTTGTTCCTGCTCTCCTGGTGACTGGACCATCTCTGGCCTGGGCACCCAGGAACTGCCCCCTATACCTACTTCAACAAGCTCTGAACTTTTCTTCCACGCTTGTCCTTTCTTGGGTACTTTTTGTCTGGTGCAGGGCATTAGAGTTCTATTCCATCTTTATAGTTACTCAATTATTATATTTTTAAACTTCCCCTGGTTGAATTACTGTGTGGTTTCTGCCTCCTGATTGGACCCAGACTGAAATACATTCCATGTAACCCAACTAAGCAAACGGAAGGATGAATCAAAGAGAAATCTTCTAGGGATTTCTCTGAGGGCTTGTTGAGAGCCTGCCAGACTATACTGGTTTGTACATAGGTCCTGGAGCTTGGAGGGGAAACACTTACCAAACCATAGCCATGTACAGGGTCTTAACAAGGGCTTCCAAAGCACATGAAGCTCCCCAAGAAGTGACTGCCTGCATTGCAGCATTTCTTTTCTAAAATGGTTTCCCACCTAGGTAAATAGATGCCTCCAAGCTTCCAGTCTGTACTGGGGCCTGCCTCCCTTTACGCACGTTCACCCTGTCCCTCTGCTATCATGGCCTTGGTGGGGGTAACACTTGCTGGAGGTCCTCCCCTCACCAGGAAGGAATGTGGAGGCTCCTCTCTGTGGGGATGGGATGAAGGAGAGTTGGCTTGGGTGTGCTGCCAGAGGAGGGATGGAGCCCTCACCTAGAAGCACTGCTGAATCCACGCTCCTGCATTCCCACACTGGAGGGCCTGGGCTGCCTGTGGGAAATGAGGGGCTGGACTGGGCTTTTCACCATAGTTTACCTCTTCAAATCCTGCCTGCACCCGCCCAGGTGAGACAGATTTCTATAAATACATATGTGTCGTTGACTAGCACACATATAAGTGATTTTTCCTGTGTCATCTCTTTGGAGAAAGGGCATGTATATGTAATCTAATTTCTACTGAACATTTGTATTCAGTGAACTTGACCAGATGACCCAAATACCTTTCTATTCAGCAAATGCTGAATGACTCTCAGATGCCATGTGCTGGGGTAATGGTGGTGCAGGGTGAAGACCTTGATCACAGAGGATGCCCTAACTCCTGGGAGGTGGGCTCTTCAGGAGTGACACTTGACCTAATTTAGGAGTAGAAGCTCTTCAGGAAGGCATGGCAGACAGAGGGCACTCCTCAGGTGGCAGAGTGAAGCTGCGATTTTTCTGGAAGAGAAATGTGTTTGCTCTGGTGGAGGTTCAAGTGTATATGGCATAGAGATGGAGGATGTTGGCAGGAGGTGGTGTGAAAGGAAGCACAAATCATCATAAAGGGACCAGAAGGGCATGTGAGTGAGAAGATTGGAGGAATGAGGCTGGTATTTAGACTGGGGCCTATCCTTGGGCAGGAGAACTCACAGAAGAGGGGAAGAGGCCATGAGGCCCTAAGCTCCAAGAATGGAGCAGAGAGGAGTTTTAGAAGACAACACAGTTACAGTAGGCTATGAGGGAGCGGTGCCATGTTGGTGGTGGTGACCAAACCAGGGAACAGCGTGAGAAGGGAATGTATGTACAGTGGCTGAAGACTGAGTAGCTGGGGAACAGGGCATATTTGGGAGCTGTGGGAAGTAAGGCATTGGGCTCCTGCAGTAGCCAGTGGCAGAGCCTGAATGGGATAGAGGACAGGTGAGGAGGAGGTGCAAGTGATGTTACAGAGGTGGGAACACAGATGTGCTGGATGTGTAAAGCAGGGAGAAGAAGCAATTCAAGGTCCTGCTGGGGAGTGCACATGGGAAGTTGATCCATTGCAGATGGGGGACCCAGGAAGAGAAACTCCACATGGCATTTACTATCTGGAGTTAGCTGGGTCAACTTGTGATACTTCTTCTGGAGGTAATGTTTAAGACAATGGATAGATGGGTTTCTAGAGAGAGAATATTTGTAAAAGAGGCAATGAATGATAAAACTTGAGAAGTATGCTTAGTGTTTGGAGGAGGAATCAGAACCTGTGAAGGAAAACTATTGAAAGCCCAGTGCACAGTAGACAGCACCTGGTGTGGTAGGTTATATCATCCCCATTTTACAAATGAGGGAACTGGGGCTCAGAGAAGTCAAGCAACTTGCATAAGGTCACACAGCTAGTAGTAGGTAGCATAACCAGAATTTAATTCTGGGCTCTCTGACTCCGGGTACCGGACTAACTATGGATCTGGAACATTTCCATCCTCAAAACATCTACGAGCCTTGTTTTATAATGACATAATCTTATACACTGAAGATCTGAAATTCTTACCAGTTTTACTAAAGGCAGGGGCAGGATGGCCTCTGGGAGGGTTAATTCCCTGTCATTGTTTACTAAATTTTCCTTTCTCCTTTTCTGAAAATTCTATGCATGTTTATTTAAAGGATGAACTTAGTGATTGATTTTATTTTAAATGATAAATACCATTTGAGAAAATCAGCCACATTGGGTTTTGGGGGAACTATAATCAATGGGGACCAAAACACGTCCTATAGACACTTTGATGTATAATGTCACCTGTGGGGGAATGTAGGTAAATAGATTCATCATATGTACTTTTCCCTTTAAATTTTGAACATGAAGGGTACTGCTAATGACTATGAAAGAAATTCCTTGAATTTAGCTGATAGTTGTTCTAGGACTTACAGACCAGAAAGCAGTCAGACGCATGTTCTCGCTTCATGCCAGCTTCTAGGTGAGCTTGTGGGGGGAATCCTGGGGTTCCCCGGCACCAGCCCAGGCAAGAACCGAGGCCAGCCTTCTTGCTCCCATTAAGGAACGAGCTCTAGGTATGGCCCAACTCTTCTGGTCCCACTGAGCTGCTGCACTCACACCCTTATCACCACCCCGCTGTCTGCCCTGAGCGCTGGGAGGTGGCCCCACTTAGCTGCAAGCTCTCCCTGTCTCTTTATCTGAGCAGAATCTGGAAAAGTCTGGCAAGGACCAGGCAACAGATGTTAAAAGCCTGGGAAGTAAGGATTTAGCCACTCTCACCAGGCTTCTGGAGGGAGGATGGGGGAGGTTGGGCAGGCAGAATGACGTACACGTCCCCTGCTCCCGTGGTATGGCAGTGGGCTTGGGCTCTTTGTCTCCTGGAGGATTTGTGGGTCCCGTTTGTGCAGGAGAGTGAGCAGGAAGCAGGACACCCCTAGACACGGAGGCCGCCTGCTCAGACTCCCGTGACCGAATCAGGAACTTGGATTTCTCGCCTCCAAGCCTCAGCGTGACTAGATGGGGTGGCTGGTCATTTCATTTCCTGATTACAGGAAGGTGCTGCCTTTCTTTTATCTTTCACTTTGGTACTGGGGGTGTGGGCGGCAAAGGCAGTCCTGGGCACAGGTTTTGGACTGGGTCCGGGTGTGGTTGCTGTTCTGTCCCTGACCAGCTACTCGTGGCTGTCTGCCTAGCATGCCGGAGTCCCTTGGGGTGGAGGAGTCAGGCTCTGACTCAGAGCTTTGTGAGAATGGGTCTTTGTGGCTGTCAGTGGCCACATTCAAATGTCTTCCGGCCAGCGCTTCACTTTCAGAACTGGAGGGAACCTTTTAGGACCATCCTCTTTAGTGGTTCCCAGTCTAGTGTCCAGGAATGAAACATTGGGATTGTTTAGATTGCGTATTGGGAAACGAAATGACTACAGAAGAGCCATTCAGTAAATGTTACTTATGACCCTGCCCTACCTCTCATATCTGACTTTGACTGATGGTAGTTTTGAGGGTTCAGATGTATAAATATTTTAAAATTTTAAATAAAAACAGTTTTTAAAATAATCTTTTAAGAAGATTAACCATTGAAAATCAGACCATCATCCTTTTAGTTCCTTACGTCCTAAGCCTGTGCTGCAGTGTTCACTTGTATCATGGTTTAAAACTCAGATGCTGGAGTTTTAGGAGGAGCCGCTTAGGTTTGAATCCTGGCTCTGCCATCTGCCAGCTGTGTGATCTTGGACAAGTTAAATCTCCTCTCTGAGTATCTGCCTCATAGCATCACTGGTGCCTGGCACATAGCCAGTGGTACCTAAGTATTTATTAAAATAAAGCCTAAGTGTTCATATTTTACTATTATTTTGAGGAGTCCTCTTGATAGATGGCTTCAGGCAGAGAGCACGGGCCCACGGAAAGGTGTGCAGTGATCTAGGGATGGATGTTGTGACAGAGCCTGCGCTGAACACCGCAGGGTCCAGTACAGGGCTGGAGTGTCTGGGACTGGGGGGCCATGGCCCAGACTAGTGATGTGGGTTCTAGAAATGGGGACCTGGCATTAGGATTTGTGTGTGACGTGCCCCAGCCCCCGTCCCAGGCAGTCTAGATGTGAGTGGTAGAGGCTGCTGAAGGGGGAAGATGGTGTGGCAGCACTAAAGAATATGAAAATAACCTATAATCCTACCACCCTGATTAACCCGGTTTTGTTTTTGTGTGGTATCTTATCTGGATTTTCACATAGTTTAAGCATGGCATCTGTACTATTTTATAATCCATTTTCAGCTAACACAAATTTTTTTGTGTGTGTCTCTACCTTTCTAAATATTTTAATTGCAAAATAAAGAAGGAAGTTGTTGTTAAACAAAATTAACTGAAGTGTTTTAGAAATTTTAAGACTGTTCAGTCTCTGTTGGGGAGAGTCTACTTCCAAGTACAAAGTGAAAGCTAAGGTTGTTCTTTGTCTGCATATGGGATTTTCTATTTCTGTTACAATAAAAATTCTGTGTTTCACAGTGAGGGTTGTATAACATCTTCTCTAGCTTCAGGGTAGGTTTTCTTACTCAAAATTCTTTTTGAGCAATGTAACTTCCTGCTCAAAAAAGGACACGGAATTGGTTTTATGTCTGTAATGGGAATATTTAGTCAAATATTCAGAGAGCTTTTTCCCACAGATATTTTTATGGAGGTCACTGCTTTATCCTCCTTTCCATGAACTTTGGTTTATTGTAAGAGTCTAGTTCTCATGCGAGGGACTGTGCCTCGGTCACAAATGAAAGTTGACATTTATACTCGATGGAAATGTATAATTGAGAATCTGGGTGGTTTTCCCACCCTTCCTTCTCAGGTTGGTTTGGAAGAAATGCCCTTTAGAAATAGTGGTAAGAGTTTAGCCCAAGCTGCACGTTTGGGAATTTAGAAAAGGAAGGCTGGCCCCTTGTCAGAAGTGGGGCTGGGAGCTTCTAGGCTCCAATTTCCCTTTCTTTGGAAAGTCTTTGTAACAACCAAATGTACCATGACCCAGTGCTTTGGGTCTTTTCAGCCTTGAGCCAGCCCTTGAGACTTCACTGTTGACCTGGACCAGGTTAAAAGAATGTGGCCACGGCTTGTAGAAAAAGGAGGAGATCCCCAAAGCCCTGGATTAGGAGCCAGAAGACTCTGTCATCTTGCCCTTACCTCTTAACTCTGTGGTGACATTTAGGCAGCCCAGTTATAACCCTCTTGGAGCCTTTCTTTTTCTCCCTGGTAAAGTGGTATCCTCTCAGCTTCCCTGAGGGGGCACAAATGAGAAATGGACAGGAAATGTTCTGGAATCCTTGAATCAAGGACTTGAATCCTTGAAACAAGGTGAGGATGGTGTCCCTTTGAGAGCCACAAAGCCCTATCTTGGCCGAGAATATGGGAGGTCCTGGCTGGGTCTTGATGGCAGAAATAAAAGCCTGAATTGCCGTGATAAAGCTGGAAACCTTGGCCAGGGTCAGCAAGCTTAATGCACTCTTCAAAATATTCCTGAAAGAAGGATTGTTGCTTTTCATGATACGAAACGTCACACCGTCATTTCAGATGGTTCTGTCTGGATTGCAGGTATCCATAGGTCTGGATGCATAACTGGCTCATTTATCTGGAATTATATTATTCACCCTGAATCTTTTCCTAGGAAAATTAACTTACGGTTTCACGACCCGTTATGTAAAAGTACTGTGCCTCTCTTTTTTTCTCCCTTAAGCTGTCCTGTTTTACTGTAGAAATTTCAGGAATAGTCTACTGATCCATACTCCTTTTCTGAGTTGAAAATTTCTGCCAAGTAGTTAGCTGTTCATAGCGTGTGCTGTTTTTCCTTCCAGATCTTCTTGCTCATTGTAGTCTTTCTCTGTTCACCCTCATACTTTTCCTTGTCCTCTTTTCAGCCTGTTCACATGAAGGGCAAGACCAGTGATACTGGGTCAAGTGCTACTTCAGCTTTAGGAAAGTTATCCTAATTTAGAGAGAATGGTTTGTTTTTGGAAAGTGTTTTGTCTCGAATCTGGAGGCCAAAAAAAAACCAACTTAAAACTATCCATGATTTATTTGCTAATATGATGACTAATTCTTTAATTGTATCAGATACCCACACAAATACATTCCAAGTGTCCACTTGAGCTCTCCTGTCCTGGCAAGTCAGACCCATAACAAAGAGGTTTAGGGTGCCGAAGATGTACTGGCCTTCAGTTTGCATAAAAGGTGTGCTCAGGGGCTCACTTGAAAGGAGCTGACCTAAGGAGGGCATGGACCATAGACTTATGGATTATTCAGGTTGTGTGTGACTTGGGGCCCTTTAAACCTATAATTAAGGAGTAGGGAATATCTTGTGGGTTTTGTTTTTTTTTTTTACCGCCTTCTTTGGAGGAAGTTTAAGAAGGCCCTTTCTTGGTACCTCAGTAGTGGGATTCTTGAGGGTTGGAGGGTGGGTAGTGGTTGAGAAGTGAGGGGAGAATGGAGTGGTGATGGGAGGCTGCTTACCTGGGTGAGCTGAGAGCACCCACATAACTTTATCATCTGCCATGTTCTCTAGCTGTGTAGAGGCTTTGGGGAGTGGAAGGTATGGTGTAGGGACTGGCTTTATAAAAACATCTTTTACTTATATGTCCTTAACCGAAACTATTTAGCAGTGATAAATACAAGCAACTAGATTTGGATCTACTGGACAGATTTTAAGAGACGCAAAACAGTTTGTGAATTCCCATTGATCTAATCTGGGCTGTTCAACATAGTGATAACTTCACAGCATTCTCAGCGTGGCAAATACTTCTGCCTTGAGACTATTTGTTAGAACCCAGTGAATTTTTAAATCTTATAGTAACAAATAAATAAATAAACACTACCCTTGATTAAAATACATAATCAATAAGTTACAAGGATGTAATGGACAGCACAGGGAATATAGTCAATATTTTATCATAACTTTGTATGGAGTATAATCTATATAAGTAGCAAATCACAATATTGTATACCTGAAACTAATATAATGTTGTAAGTCAACTATGCTTCAATTTTAAAAAAACAAACAGGGCTTCCCTGGTGGCGCAGTGGTTGGGAGTCTGCCTGCCAATGCGGGGGACGCGGGTTCAAGCCCTGATCTGGGAGGATCCCACATGCTGCAGAGCAGCTAAGCCCGTGTGCCACAACTACTGAGCCTGCGAGCCACAACTGCTGAGCCCATGTGCCGCAACTACTGAGGCCCACGTGCCTAGAGCCCGTGCTGCGCGGCAGGAGAAGCCACTGCAATGAGAAGCCTGTGCACCACAACAAAGAGTGGCCCCTGCTCACTGCAACTAGAGAAAGCCCACGCGCAGCAACGCAACGAAGACCCAACGAAGCCAAAAATAAATAAATTAAAAAAAAAAAATCCTATGCTTCTCCAGTGATACCAAACTGTTTCCTTCACACCATCCTTTTTGAACTTTCACATTTTGTATTGAAATTTTAGAAGAATCAATGTTTATTAACTGCAGCCCTCCCCCCCAATAAAGAAACCCATTTTGTTCTAGAGGTCAGAGAAGAGTGGCTACCATTTGACATGGTGGTCTTAGAACCCCCATCACCTTGGCTAGGATTCCAGCTCTGCCCTTATCACAGTTACTTCTTTAAATCTGTTTCCTCAGGTATAAAATGGGAATAAAAGTAACAATACCTTCTTCAGAGGCTCCCTGTATCAAGATAATGCACCCTGCCTGAGAAGCAATACTTCTTTGGGATTCTTTTCTGAGGATGAATTCTCAGCTGTAGAATTAACCTGATAAGAAAATTCTTTTTTTTTTTTTTTAATTTGTTTTTGGCTGCATTGGGTCTTCGTTGCTGTGCACGGGTTTTTCTCTAGTTGTGGCGAGCGGGGGCTACTCTTCGTTGCAGTGCGGTGGCTCCTCTTGCTGTGGAGCACGGGCTCTAGGCGCCTGGGCTTCAGTAGTTGCAGCACGTGGGCTCAGTAGTCGCGGCATGTGGGCCCTAGAGCTCGCGGGCTTCAGTAGTTGTGGCACGTGGGCTCAGTAGTTGTGGTGCCCAGGCATAGTTGCTCTGTGGCATGTGGGATCTTCCCGGACCAGGGCTCAAACCCGTGTCCCCTGCATTGGCAGGCGGATTCTTAACAACTGTGCCACCAGGGAGGTCCCAGCCTGATAAGAAAATTCTTTACCGAGTATTGCCATTCCACTTTTTGGGGTTGTCTTTTAATGTCAAGCTTATCTAACTGGTTGTTCTTGGGCCATCTGTCTCACTAGTGTTAGAACTCTGCAGTTACAACCCCAGCAGACCATCTCATTACTCTTTCTTTGTTCTGTTGCCTACAGCCTGAAATCTATTCTTGGCCTTTGATATTTCACTAAAATGTCATTTTCATTTCTCTTTTCCTTCTTTGCTATAAACAGCAGGGATCTTAAGAATACAGTTTGACTTTTGACAAATGTATACACCCATGAAACCTCATCCAGATCAAGACATACACAGTATATTTCTATACCCAAGAAGGCCCCTCCTGACTCTCTCCATTCAAAACCCCTACCCCTATCACTTTCAGATTTCTAGGGCCTAGATTAATTTTACCTTCTTGAACCTAACATAAATGGAGTTTGAGGTCTCTCTCTCCCTCACTACACTGTTGTTGCTTGTAGCAGTAGTTTTCCTCTTTATTGTTAGGGGTTGTTCCAGTGTATGAATATAGCACAGTTTCATAATCCAAACTTCTATTGATGACATTTTGGTTGGTCTCAGTTGTGGGCGATTTGGATGAAGCTGGTATGAAGCTGGTTTCATCTCTCTGAACATTCAGTGTGGTTAGTGTCTCCTCCACCTCCTAACCCTGCAGCCCTGGGCAAGTGTCTTAATCTTTCTGCCTTGGTTTCCTCATCTGTAAAATGGAAGGTCAGGAAACAATTCAAGGTTGTGGCCACCATTTAAAAAAAAATAGAGTAAAATAGGGGATCAAAGTAAATGACATGGAACTGCACATGTTGCAGCTCACATAAATACAGTTATGTGTGTGTGCAGGTATGTCCATAATAACAAATATAAACTGTATTTGTTATTATGAATTGTGAGCACATCCGTTTGCAGCACACTGATTTGTATATGTCCTTGTGTAAGCAAGGAAGTTGAAGCACCTGTGAATTATCTAGTTAATGCATATCTTTGCCCTCCAGTGTCCAAAACAGCCACAGCGTTAAGGGTCATTTATACACTAGCTAGCTATAGGCCAGCCACTGTTTTAAAAGCTTACATATAAAGGCATATAGCTCTCAAAACCGTCCTATGAAATGGGTTATGTATCCCCATTTTACAGATGGAGAAGCTGAGACATACAACTTGCCCAAGGTCACAGAGCTTGAGTCTAGGATGATAGGGCCATGATTTGAACCCAGGCAGTGCAAGTCTAGAATCTGTGCTCTAAACCGCTATTCCGGGGGACATAAAAGAGGCAAGTGGCATGTGAGCAAATGCAATTAATAATAATCTAATCAATACAATGCTCCTCTCTTTTATTTCAGATATGAGAAATGAGTGTTGGACGTCGAAGAATAAAGTTGTTGGGAATCCTGATGATGGTAAATGTCTTCATTTATTTGATTGTGGAAGTCTCCAAAAGCAGTAGCCAAGAAAAAAATGGAAAAGGGGAAGTAATAATACCCAAAGACAAGTTCTGGAAGATATCTGACCCTCCCAAGGCATATTGGAACAGGGAACAAGAAAAGCTGAACAGGAAGTACAATCCCATTTTGAACATGTTAGCCAACCAGACAGGGGAAGCATACGGATTTTCCAACATAAGCCATCTGAATTATTGTGAACCTGACCTGAGGGTCACATCAGTAGTTTCAGGTTTCGACAGTTTGCCAGACAGATTTAAAGACTTTCTGTTGTATTTGAGATGTCGAAATTATTCACTGCTTATAGATCAACCTGATAAGTGTGCAAAGAAGCCCTTCTTATTGCTGGCGATTAAGTCCCTTACTTCACATTTCGACAGAAGGCAAGCAATTCGGGAATCTTGGGGCAAAGAAACCAATATGGGGAACCAAACAGTGGTGCGAGTCTTCTTACTGGGCCAGACCTCCCCAGAGGACAACCATCCTGACCTTTCAGATATGCTGAAATTTGAGAGTGAGAAACACCAAGACATTCTTATGTGGAACTACAGAGACACCTTCTTCAACTTATCTCTGAAAGAAGTACTCTTTCTCAGGTGGGTGAGCACTTCCTGCCCAAATGCTGAGTTCGTGTTCAAGGGTGATGATGATGTTTTTGTGAACACCCATCACATCCTGAATTACTTGAATAGCTTATCCAAGAACAAAGCCAAAGATTTGTTTATAGGTGATGTGATTCACAATGCTGGACCTCATCGGGATAAGAAACTCAAGTACTACATCCCGGAAGTTGTTTACACTGGCGTCTACCCACCTTATGCAGGGGGAGGTGGATTCCTGTACTCCGGCCACCTGGCCCTGAGGCTATACAATGTAACTGACCAGGTCCTTCTCTACCCCATCGATGACGTTTATACTGGAATGTGCCTTCAGAAACTTGGCCTCGTTCCAGAGAAACACAAAGGCTTCAGGACATTTGATATAGAAGAGAAAAACAGGAATAACATTTGTTCCTATGTAGGTTTGATGTTGGTACATAGTAGAAAACCTCAAGAGATGATTGATATTTGGTCTCGGTTGCAAAATGCTCATTTAAGTTGCTAAATTATGTACAAAACTAAATTTTGCATAGAAAGATGTATCTCGAATAGTTCCCATGTTGTGTTCTCTCACATTAGAGGTAATTTCTATGTAAAACCATCAAAACTGCCTTTATGAGTAGTATCCATATGAGGACCTCTAAACCTTTCAGTGTAGTACTTTCTGAAGAGGGAAAGCAGAAGATCCTAATTTTTATGTAGGATATGACAGGACGAATGGTTCTGACCCTTCCTGCTGGCTAGTGGTCATTATTTTCTAACTTGTCCCCCTTGTCATCTGAAATCATGTTTCTGGAATCTGATCGTGTTAAGTTATTTTTGTTTTGCCCTCATATGATGGTAATCCTATTTCCCATTATAATGAGTGAATTATCTGCAATTTAGGTATTCATAAACCTACTGGCTACAAAGACACTGTTATATATGACTCAATGCTTTTTGTGAAATGGAATTACATTTATTTTCATGAAATTTGGATGAATTTTTTAAATAGTCTGGAAAAGTTAACTTCTGTTGAAATTTCCTGCTGCCCCAGCATTTCCTTGGGTTAATCTAATCAGTTTTGCAAAATGGGAATCACCGTGTGACATTCATCCAGTTTATCTTGTTATGGTCTTTTGGTCATAATAAGGAGGAAGCTTAACTATCTTGTATTTCATTTGCTGGGTGGTATCGTGATAGTTCTCTCTTTTTTAGTATTTGAAAATAATGGTATGATTCCATAATCTTCAAACTGAAGATTGAATTGACCCTGGTAACCATATTGTGTTTATGATTTTTCATTGTGGACCAGGAAAGCGTATGTAACTTGAACTTTAAGTGAAAAGATTGAAGTTGCAGACCTTTTTATCAGTGGTTTGTCAGTTTAAAACTGCAGAATTCTGTTCTTGCCACATGATTACGTGTTGCTTATACAAAATTATTATCCTGAGTAGTGACTGCTTTCCTGTTTCAGTGTAGAAGTGCCTGTGTTTTTATTTATTGTTCAGATCAAATACCAAAACATTTTCTTAAATATATTTTGTGTAATATTTTATTTGTATACAGTGTTGTTGATTAATTATTTAACTAGAGCATGGTATTTTAAGTAGTAAGTATAACATATGTTAAATAAAGTTAATTGTTATTTTTGAATTAAAAAATTTTGGGGGGGATATGAACTAGAATTCTGCCAAACTGTTGCTTATATATACTGTCTTGTAACATGCTTTCTTGAGACATTTTTGTGTTATAGATATGAAGATTCTTACCAGATGTGATACTGGGGACTGTAAGAAGATGGAAATAAAGTCACCATATTTTTAATTGTCACGTGTAATGTGTAACCTATAATCTCTGTTTCCAGCATTTAATTACATTTTCCCCAAATAGGCCATTTTTTTCCCCCAGAAACTATTACAGTAATATTGAACTATACCTTTTCATCTGTCTTTGTATTTAAAATTCTTAAAAGTGCTTTCCCATGTAGAGTCTTTAGGGAGGAGTATGAATACTTATTTACGCTTCCACTTTCAGTGAGTATAAAGGATTTAACTCTTTATACTCACTGAAAATGGAGTGAGTGGAATGGAGCAGCGTCTTAAAGATTCTATCATCCTAAGCCATGTCCATTTTGGGGTTTGTATCCACGGTGATGAAACATGGAGCAGCTTTGACCACTCAAGTTTCTTTCCTAGACTTTTGTTGAGAAGAAACTGCTAAAGCTCAATTAAAAACAAGTAGGCATTGGATGAAACTCCAAAAACAGAAGGATTAGTGTTGTGAGAACATGTAGCACACTGTCCTCTCCTAGTGGGAATGTTGAGGCCATACATGTGAGCGAGTATGAGGGCACAGATACGTGATATGGGTTTGAAGATTTGTAAGCTTGGTCCTTCTAAAGGGTTCATGTGCCTGCATCTGATCTCTCTGCTCCAGTGGTTGTGAGTAGAGGGTGGTGGCCACATCACCACCTCAGGTTTAGAGACAAGTAATGAAGCTCTCAGAGCATTCATAGGCATTTGGTTCACAAATTGCTTGTGTCCATGTAACTTGACCATGTGTTCTTAAGTAATAGATTTCTCCTCTGAGGAAGATTTAATTTTTTTCTTTTAGGGAGTCTCCTTCACTGAGATTTCAAGTCTACAGAGAAAGAAGAGATGTAGCAGGTTTTGAAACATGTTTGGAGGACCACTGAGGGCCTTTGGTGAGCCTCTTCTTGACATGTGCCATTATTCGAACATCAGTCCTTGGTGCTGACAATGTCTGGTGGGTGAGATGCTCTCTGGCTCTTCTTTATTTGACAGAAGCTCTCATGCAGTTGTCACCTGAGCCCACAACACTGGTCATCGACCTCATGGGATGACCCTTTTCAGCAAAGGGATACTAGATGTTACAGCTTTTCACATGCTTGGGCTCAGTGTTGGTACTGACTGATCCCGTGCAAGGGCTTTTGGTGCCCATGAGCTGGATTCTCACCTGAGCTTCCATCTCTTGGATGTAAGCATCACAGCCTAATTCATTCTTGGAGAACTGTTCAATAACTGAGGCCTCAGTGGAAACTGCTTTTTGGACCTTTTTTCATGGTTACTCCCAAGTCATGTTGTTTTTGAGTTTGAGGGTTTTTGAGTTTGAGGGTCAAAAAGGCTAAATGAGCATTGCCAGAGTTTGGACTTTTCATAAACCCAACCACACCTTAAGAGGAAAAGGATGAAAGAGACCAGAATGGCTCATTTCCATCCCTGACCCTGCTTTCCTTTCTTGAGTTGGTTGAGAGAGAATGGAAAAGAAGGGCAGGAAGTTTGAGTCTCACTTGAAGTTAAATCCAGAATTAAAGGCACCCAAAGGGTGACCACCTACTACTTTTCTACTCCTGATTGGTATGGTCTGGAAGTCTGATGTTTTGGGTTATCTTGTTTCCCTTAGATGCAGGAAGGAAGAAAGCATTTATGAAGGTAAAGGATGGCTTATTTTCACTTCCAGGAAAGCTGAAATGAAAGAAACCTTTACTTGGGCCAAAAGTTAACTTTTCTGTGATTTGCCTTAAGAAAAATGTCAGATGAAGTAAAAATTCTTGTTTAGAACAGGAAAGTAAATACTTCATGTGCTGGGCTGTCTAGATTATAGGATAAATTCATTTTTCCTTTATGTTAATTCTATATTAGTTTTATTTTTTAAATGCTAGGGTCATCTGCCAAGTAATTTTGAAACTGAGCTTTACCTAATTAGGGTTAACAATCTGAAAAATTAAAATATTTATCATGATTTATTTAGGTCTCAATACACTTGAAAGTTTTTTTGCCCTTAGTATCTTTTTTTTTTTTATAAATGTATTTATTTATTTATTTTTGGCTGCGTTGGGTCTTCATTGCTGTGCGTGGGCTTTCTCTGGTTGCGGCGAGTGGGGGCTACTCTTCACTGCGCTGCACGGGCTTCTCATTGTGGTGGCTTCTCTTGTTGTGGAGCACAAGCTCTAGGCGCGCGGGCTTCAGTAGTTGTAGCTCGCAGGCTCCGTAGTTGTGGCTCGCAGGATCTAGAGCGCAGGCTCAGTAGTTGTGGTGCACGAGCTTAGTTGCTCCATGGCATGTGGGATCTTCCCGGACCAGGGCTCGAACCCGTGTCCACTGCATTGGCAGGTGGATTCTTAACCACTGCGCCACCAGGGAAGCCCGCCCTTAATATCTTGAAAGGTAGAGGCCAAGAATGAGGCACTTTTGTCTTTAAGGAGGCCCTGAAATCTTGTTTGTTCACATCACATATGAAATTCCATATTTATTAATTGTAAGATTCAGTACTTTTTATATACCACTAAAAAGCCCAATATGATTTGTATCAATTGTACAATATGCCTCAATTGTGGGGGTGTTAAAAAATGAAATATTACATCTTAGAATAATTGAAGTACTGCATTAGTGTGTGTATATGCGTGTGTGTGTGTGTGTATGCCCTTAAATTGAAAGATGAAGCCTCATTTAGGTTTATTTGAAAGATGGAGCCCTGTTTGGGTTTATTTCCTGCTTCTCTCACTTTAATCTGTGTTTAGGAATTTTCACCCAAGCAACCATAGTAGTGGCTTCTGAGCTTTGGCAGTTGTTTTCTTCCTGTCTGTTGTGCATTGTGAAAGGGAATGTATTGATTGTGCTGAAGCAGCAGAAGTAGAGTTTTTAATTTGATTGTAATCCAAGGGCTTATTTCGAAGTCAGGGGCCAGGCGGTTGAACAATGGTGCTTGCAGCTTCCCGACAGCTGCCCTGTATCAGGGAAATGCTCTTTCATCCTACGCAAGCAGTAAGCCGGCCACATGAAGAACTTGCATCCTCAGTGTCAGCATGGGCTCACTCATTGCTCTGGAATCCTACCATCCTGTATACAACCCATCGCTAGCCTGTCTTCAACTAACACTCTCTTCTAGCTCATCATCCAAGCCCTTCCCCAAATTGGCTTTCCTAACCATTCTATTGAAAGGCCATCAGTAACTCTGATCTTGGTACCAACTTCAACCACCTCTTCTTTTAAAATAATTATATCAAAATAAAAAGATATTATCCTACCCTTGGTTGGGGTTCTTCCAGAAACAGATTGTAAAGAGGAGGATTCTAGGTCAGGTTAGTGTTTTGGGAAATGCAGGTGCATGGTCCATGGTGAAGTGGTGTTGGGAAGGCAGACAGCCAATAGGAGTGTGTGTTAAGCCAATGGGCACCATGGAACTGGAGCTCAGCCCCTGGGGCATCTCTGAAGAACAGTCCAGAAAACTTGCGTCAGAAGGACCCCTCCTCCATCCCTGGCGGGGGGTAGAGGGGCTGGGCTATTTTTTGTAACAGTTCTATTGAGACATTCAAGTGTGCTACGATTTTGAGTAGATTAGGGTTGTGCTGTAACTATCATTACAGTCCATGACAGAAACAATTTAGTTTTCAGTCATAACTGTTCTATTACTTAGCCCTTTACAGAAATTATTTATTTTTGGCTATGTCTTTTACTTTTTAAAAAAATTTCCAAAGCAATATCTTGTTCTCTGAATGCTTCTCTTTCCATAGCCACCTGTTCTTTATGGATGCAATGACTTCCTATAAGAAAATAAATTAGACTTTTATTTTGATAATCCACAGATTTTCTAAGGGCTTGGTTATGAAGAGAATATTAAGTGATTATTTGCCATTTTTGTGAACGAAGGATTGAACTGAGTTTATAAGTTCCTGAGAAAGATTTCTTTTTCAAGGCTATTCACCCAAAAGGCCACTTCCCTGCATTTGGAGTGAGGGTTTGTATGCGTGTGTGTCTTGGTTTAGGCCAATGTCCTTTCAGGGGCTGAGCAGGTGGGGAACAGGTAGATTTGACCCCAGAAGCTGGAGCTGCCTTTCCCTTTTTTGCTCTGGGCTTGTTTGGGGTGTTCTGCTTAGCTTCTCCCAACCCACATACTGCATCTCTCTGCTCAGTTTAGGGAAACTAAACTACCATGTAAGCATGTGAGCATCTGAGCTCATGCTCACCCAACTTGTGTATATATGTGTGTGCACGTGCGTGCGTGTGTGTGTGTGTGTGTGTGTGTGTGTGTGTGTGTGTTTGGTGGGGGGCAGTACTGGTCCAGATGGTGTGCAGCCAGGCCCTCAGTCAAATCACCCCCATTGCTTCCTCGAACCTGGGAGCTTCTGTGGGGCTCCCATGGGAAGGCCGGCCGCGTATCCCCTGCAGCATTTTCTCGTTCATGTTCTGGACTGTGCTTTCCTTCTTGTTTGTCCGTTAATACAATTCCGTGTGTTTTCCATCTTTCCGAGAGGAAATCTTTCTGTTGCTGGTACCATGTTCGTTGCCAGCGCTGCCTTGGGTTTCTTCATTTTTGTCTTCCTTATTGTCATTTCAAGGTGATTTTAGTAGTGGGAGGAGGCCAGCGCTTCTGACTGCGCTCTATTCTGAACTGGGGTCCCCAGGCTGTTCCTCCTAGCCCCTGACCTCTGCGGCATTTCACCCCACGCTCTCCTGCCCACCCTGTGCGACAGGCACTCCTCACCCATATGCGCCACCGCAAAATCCTCTGCTCCTTCATCCTGTCAGCTCCCTTCATCCTGTCATCCTGTCAGCTCTCTGTCAGCTCCCTGGTTCTGAGCTGCCCACGCTGCTCCCACAGCCTCCTGCCGGGCCTCTCCCTTAGGGTCCTCCTGCTGCACCCAGTATTCCCACCACTGAACCCCACTCTTCAGTCTACCTCCAGTGAAGAAACCAGTGGGAAACCTTTCAAGTTCATTTCTTGCCCACCTCTCCTCCTCTGCCACCCTCCTGCCCTTCACTCAGTTCCTCCTCTGCAGGACCTGCCTACCTGGCTTCTCCCTGTAGGGACAGATCTGCCTTGAAGCCGAGCACACTCGGGGTCACACTTGTCCACTTTACAGACTTAGGGTCACAGTCAGACCCCTCAGATGTCCCCCCTGCCCCCACCCCCCATCCTGGGGAAATGGGTCTCTGAGGCCCCAGGTCTGGGGGAGGCCTTACGAAATGGGAGGGGTTCCATTTTATGGTTTCTACGGTAAATTTTCCCCTGACTTAAAAGGACTGTCCCTTGGCTCCTGGTCTCTTTGAATGCTTTTACCTCTGGGGCAGGTAGGGGTCGGGTGCAGACCTTCAGTTCCCCTCCAAGTGGCTCTGGGTTGCCCAGGAGCGTGGTGGATGTGTGAATGCCCCTCTGATCAAGGAAGAAGATTAGTATTCAAGGTCAGTTCCTTTGCTGTCGCGGCAGAGCACTTGCTACCTTGCCTTGTCCTTGTTGATATCTGCCCTGAGCTCCCCCTCAAAGCACCCTCAACCCTCCTCTGACTGCCTTGGCACGAGGCCTCTCCTTCCCTCCCTTGTTTGTCTTTATTATCCTGGTGGTGACAACGGGAACTGGCCTGAAAGGGCCTGGGCCAGAGCTCTCTCCCCCTGCCCTGTCCTCCACGCTGTCCCCTGTGCAGCAGCTACTGACGGGTGGGGTGGGAGTGAGGGCTGGCCCAGGGAAGGGGGCTCTGGGGCATGTTCACAGACACCCAGTCCCGCCCAGGCAGCACCCCTTCAGCTGCCCCAAATTCCTGAGTGGCCAGGCCTTCCTCGCCTCGGTCTGGTCCTACCCAAGCTCTCCCTGGACAAAGGCCTGGCGCTCGCCTCCTTTGAATCAGTGGCCCTCTGGACTCTTCTCCTCTCGTTCAAGGGTTCAAGGCACTGGGCTCAGAATGCCTTTTCCCACTTGCCCCACCTCATTGCAAAATGGGATACAGTCATGACATGTATACCAATCATCGGATGATTTATTTCCAGTCTGTGGGTAGAGAAGAGGATGGAAACAGAATTTTGTTGGCACATCGCAAAGTTAGCCAAGGGACAGGCTTGGAGGGGCCTAGCAGGAAACCTCACTGTGCAGAGACCCAGGGTCAGGCAACATGTGCCACGGTCCAGAATGGCAACAAGGCTCAAGTCCTGTCTGTTCTGCCCGTCAGAACCTTGAGGCCCAGCACACCGGAGCGACAGTCAGTCAGGAGCCAGAATTGCAAATTGTGTGGCCTCTGGTCTGCTCTTATCCTCCTGGCTGGTGAGATGGGAGAACCCCAGAGAGGCACAAGGAGAAAAGAACCAAGAAAATGATCAGACCTGGGCAATCCCGAACCTCTTAAATAGCAGTAATCTCACATGTATTTTTCCTCTTGTGGGATGTAAGAAATGAGTATTGAGGGCTAAAGTTGTCGGGCTTAGAGTTGGTGGGAAATGCCTTTATTTATTTGATTTCAGAAAGCCTCCCAGAGTGAGTCACTGTGGAAGGAATGAAGAAGAGGGGAGGGGCTGTGATGCATGGTCAGAAAAGCTAGAGAAATTTCTCACTCATGGCGTCCTGCTGGATTGGAGAACAAGATGAACAGAAGATGCAGCACAACCCCATGGAGAGCCCGCTGGCCCATGAGGTGGGGGAGGGGCGTTTCATGGCCTGTCTTGCTGGTCACACTTCCAGAAATTGCAGAGGTGCTTATTGGAATGAGCTGGCACGGTCCCTGCAACTGAGTACCTGCTCAACAAATAGGAGCTATTATAACAATTTAAAGAACTCGGCTGTGGCAGAGTTTTAATAATATGGCAAACGAAATATTTTCTGCTTTACTCAAAGTCTGGGCACTTTTCATTGCTGGTAGACCAACCCTGTAAGTTATTCTTCTGAGATGGGATTGATTTGTTTGGGGAATCTTGTACTTAGAAAACTTGAAATTCAAAAATAATTTTTAAATTTTAATTTTGAATTAATTTTTTGTTTCCAGAAAAGTTGTAGAGCAGAGAGTATCCATATATGTCCACCCAACTTTCCCTAACGTTAACGTCTTACATAACCACATCACGATCAAAATGAATATCAACCAACCAACAACAGGAAATCAGTACTGCTCTAATTCTATTACCTACACTATAGACCTTACGGGGATTTTACTAGTTTTTTCCACTAATGTCCATTAGGCTCCTGTTCAAGGTCCCACATTACATGTAGTTATTTTTCCTTGGCCTTCTGCAATCTATTAGTTTCTAAACCTTCCCTTGCCTTTCCTGACTTTAATCTTTTTGAAGTGTACTCGTTATTTGTACAATGTCCTTCAACTTGGGCTTGTCTGATGTTTTCTCACGATTTGCAGACCTCTGGGCCTGTTGGAGGTTTTGTATTTTTGGCAAGAATACCACAGAGGTGGTGTTTTGTCCTCAGTGCATTCTCTTGGGGGCTCCTGGTGTCAATATGTCCCATTCCTGGCAATTTTAACCTTTGTTTAACCTGGTTTCTCCTCTGTAAGGTACTTTCTCTTTGTAGTTAAGAAATATCTTGGAGGGCATTTGTACATTTAAAACTAACAAATGACTGAGTTAATGCATCTAAAGCACTTAAGGCCTGGCGTGTAGTAAGTGCTCAAGGAATATAGCTGTTGTTTTTTTCGTCATCACTTTTATTGCTGCCTCCATCCCAGTTCTGTCCCTGGTTTTCCTCTGGTGTTGGCTACCTTTACTGTTCCCTTCATTATCCTCTGCATACCCTGCTGATCCAACCTGCACTGGTCACTTCCTCACATTGGGGTTGGCTTTCTCATTCAAAAGACATTCATTCCTGTCTGTGGCCTCAGGAAGGGCACAGAAGAGCTGGAGGCGTCTTGGCACATGGGGGGCGGGGCGGGGCAAGAGCCTATTGTTACTCCAGGGTGAGGGGGAAGCCTGCTAACAGGAGGAGTGTTCATGTCTCTGTGGGATGTGCTTACTTTAGAGGGGGCCTTGGCTGGGGAGGCCGGCTGGCCCATATCATTCACGGTGGAAGTCTGGACCAGAACCCAAGGACCCACGGTCACACTCCTTGTGGACCTGCAGGGACAGGATGAAGGAGAGCCCACCTGGCTGAGACCTTGAAGCAGGAATGAGCCAGAGGCAGACCTCCTTCTATAGAAGGTGGTGGAGTTTTCTCCAGCGAGGCGGTGGGTTGCTGCTCTGAGCCACCTTCAGGGGTCATTCTAAGGGGGAGGGTCGGGGTGGAGGGAGCCCTGAGCCCTCCCTTCCTGCACAATGCCCAAGTGAAGCAACCCTGGCTCCAGCTAGATGAGAGCAGGGGCTCCTCAGCCAAGGTCAGGAGATGCCAGTGCTCTCAAGGAAGCCTGCTACAAACTGCTTTCCAGGAGGTTCCTTGTCCTTCTAGCACACACAGTTTTGTTTGCAGAATGGCTTTTCTTGGCAGCCTTCTCAGCCTCCCAGACTCTTCCCGTACTTTAGAGCACTGGGGCTCTATTTTGACACAGAGATGAAGTTTTGCATGTTTGAAAATAGCTGCCATGCAGAGGACTGTTGTAGCTACTGTTTTTGCCTGCAGCACACTTTTCTCTATCCTCCTTCTGGAAGCAGACTGAGCCCTGGGACTGGAGGGTTGGGCATGTGACCAATCAGGACCCGCGGGAGTCCTCCCAGCGCTGGGAGAGGGGTGCTCTTCTTCGGGGCTGATGGAATTGCCCGGCCAGCTCCCTGACTCTCTTCATGAAGCTTCCCATCAGCAGAGGAAACAAACAGGGGCGACTCGTGTGGAAGCAGGAAGCGGGGGTAGAGAGGGCGATGGTGACACATGGTAGCGTTTGAGCCCTGGGTCCACGTCCCCCGTCTGCCCTTCCCAGCTATGTGAGTCAATGCGTTCCTTTCCTCTCAAGCTCGCCGGGGTTGGGTTTCTTGGTCCTGGCTGATGCCAAGAAGCCTCGTTCCTTCCCTGAGTTCTAGGTTGAGCCCAGCTGTGGATGCCTCCAGATTCCTACACCAAGGCACCCAATTTCAGGTCGATTTCTCCCAGGAGGCAGCTGGGGATAGGAGTTGATGTACTTGTCTTAGGCCAAAGAATCTGGGTGGAAAGATCTAGAAAGCAGGCAGCAGGGAGTAGGAAGTGATCTCCTTTCTCCCAGCGTGTGTTCAGCGCCGGTCTGGAGATCCCCGGATGAGAGAGTTTACAGCTTCTCTTTCAGGGTCAAGTTTATAGGCTCAGTTTATAAGTGTTAGCTCTGGTTGACATGTGAAGAGCCAAAAAAAGAAAAGGAAGAGGCGTGTGTACGCTCACGTGAGTGTGTGCGTGTGTAAAATCCAGTTCCTTGGGAGAAGAAGATGCTGGTGGGCTGGGAGAAGATTGGGGAGGGGGAGGTGCTTAGCTGCGTCTACAGCCAGTGTGTGGGGTGAGGGTACCCCCAAGGGTACCCTTGGCAGACCCTGGCAGCTGCAGTGGGGTAACGAGCAGCTGGTACCAGCTGTGAGGGGAAGGTGGGTGGGTGCTCATTAGAAGCCCTCATTAGAAGGGCTCTCCGGGGCCTGAGCAAGCTGGGGCTGGGCAGCATACAGCTGCAGAGGTTGGAACCATCCCCTGCTTTCATAATCGATGTGACCATTCCTGAAAGTGTGCTTGGTGTTGGCAGGCGTGGGGAGGCGAGACCTCTGGGCCTGTTGGAGGGTGTGACTGCGTTGCCGCTGGGTGCAAAGTGCTCTGGCTGCTGGGAGGGGAGTTCAGTGCGTCTGTGAGATGTGATCCATTGAGCCCAGTCCCGGTTTCCTCCTTCAGTTCACAGATGAGGCAGGCGAGGCTTAAGAAGTTATGTCAACTCAAGTTCACACAACCAGCAAGTCAGGACCCAGAACTTATACTTGGGGCGTCTGACTCCAGAGTGTAAGGGCTTTACCTCGCTGTGGGACTGTCTCCCTGGGCCTGCCAGAGGAGGATGTGCAAGGCCATCACTGTCCCAGGAAATGCCACTAGCGCTGTGGCATCTCTGCCCAGGTCCCCGGCCCTGAGCTTGTATTTGCCCTTTGGCCTCTGACTCCACTGTCCAGAGATATTTTTCCCTCCATGGGCCACCTAACTCAGGTTTTGTCTTCCGAGAGTCTGACCCCAGCCCCACCCTGGTGCCCCACTGTGCAGAGCCTGGGGTTCTACTCACAGACCCACAGTGTTTGTTGATGAAGGTGTGTGGCCACCGAGAAGATGTGTTAGTCGGTGAAAAAAACTGAGGCTCACAGAGCATGTGACCTTTTCATTTCAAATAGGCAGTAAAAGGTAAGGCAGGTTAGTGATTGCCTAGGGCTTGGAGGTGATGGAGGAGGGAAATGGGGAGTGACTATTAAGGAGTATGTGGTTTCTTTAGATGAAAATGGTCTAAAATTCATTGTGGTGATGGTTGTACAACTCTGTGAATATAATGAAAACCATTGAATTGTACACTTCAAAAAGGTGAATTGTGTGGTATGTGAGTTATATCTCAATAAAGTTGCTACTAAAAAAAATAAATTTCACCAAATTTTAAGGGGGAAAAAGGGTAAGGCAGGGCCTCAATTCCAAGTCTTGCACAAAACAGACCAAATCAATTGACTCACATTGTTCCCCCAATACCAGTAACGGACACATTGGGCTCTACGACGGTTACTGCCCACTAGACGTGTCCTTTTAATGTTTCCCCCCAGTTGTCCATATACTCCTTCCCATTTCTGGAGACAGAGGCCTAAGGCCTCTTCCAGTGTTGAAATTCTGTAATTGTGATTCCATGATGCTGTGAGACCCCTGCCTGGCCGTGAGCTGGTTGCTTGGAATCAGGGGTGCAGTCAGGGCAAAGGGCTGGTGGTCTCTGGGCTCAGTCACTTTGCTGCTTTCCCATCAGTCACCCTGTTAGACTAGGTGTGCACCCTGGATGAGGCCGGTTCTGTCTTGTCCATCCCCGAGTCCCTGGTGCCTGCTGTCCTGTTCCTCCACTTTATTGGCTTCAGAGCACTGGTTTCTTTTTATTTTTTAATTAATTAATTAATTAAATATTTATTTTTGGCTGTGTTGGTTCTTCATTTCTGTGCGAGGGCTTTCTCCAGTTGCGGCAAGCGGGGGCCACTCTTCATTGCGGTGCGCGGGCCTCTCACTGTCGCGGCCTCTCCTGTTGGAGAGCACAAGCTCCAGACGCGCAGGCTCAGTAGTTGTAGCTCACGGGCCTAGCCGTTCTGCGGCATATGGCATCTTCCCGGACCGGGGCACGAACCCGTGTCCCCTGCACTGGCAGGCGGATTCCTAACCACTGCACCACCAGGGAAGCCCAGAGCACTGGTTTCTTTGCACGTAGTCTGCCATCCACACCCACAGGGCAGAGGTGTGTCTGTCCTGTTCACCTCTGTACCTGCCCATGACAGGAGCTCAAGGGGTGGGTGTTGAATGAATGAATATGTGAAACATAGTAATATTTGTCCATAGAAGATATATGTGAGTGAATAGATAAGTTTCCCAAGTGTTTTTCCTAAGATTTTTTTACTAACCAGATTGACTGATTTAATTTGAGTTTAATCTTTGTTCTCTTCCACTCAGTTTTCACATGAAAGTAGGTGAAAAGTCCTCTGAGGGCAGGTATCTGTTGTGTTTACCTCTGTATCTTGTCCATAATAGGAGCTTAATAGACAGTTGTTGAATGAATGAATAGATGAACAAGGTAATATTTGTTGAAGGAAGCAAAGGTAGTATAACAAGCAAAATGTCCCCAGAGAGGAAAGGGAGAAAGAGCAGGGGAGTGTTTGTTCCACACAGTTGCTGACTCTTTTTTTTTATTTTTTTAATTGAAGCGTAATTGATTTACAATGTTGTGTTAGTTTCTGGTGTACAGCAAAATGATTCAGTTTTATATATATATATATATATATATTCTTTTTCATATTCTTTTCCATGAGTTCCATTACACGATACTGAATATAGTTCCCTGTGCTGTAAGAAACCTTTTGTTTCTCTGTTTTATATATAGTAGTTTGTATCTGCTAATCCCAAACTCCTAATTTATCCCTCCCTCACCCTCTTTCCCCTTTGGTAACCATAAATTTGTTTTCTATGTCTGTGAGTCTGTTTCTGTTTTGTAAATAAGTTCATTTGTATCATATTTTAGATTCCACATTATAAGTGATATCAGGTGGTATTTGTTCTCTTTCCACACAGTTGCTAAGTCTATTTTTTATTTTATTTTATTTTGATGGGGGGTGTCACCTGATTTTTTCCCCAGTTTTGTTGAAATATAATTGATGTACAGCACTGTATAAGTTTAAGGTGTACAGCATAATGATTTGATTTACATACATCATGAAATGATTACCACAATAAGTTTAGTGAACATCCATCACCTCATATGTATACAAAATAAAAGAAAAAGAAAAAACATATTTGTTCCTTGTGATGAAAACTCTTAGGATTTACTCTCTTAACAATTTTCATATGTAACATACAGCAATGTTAATTATAAAAATCATGTTGTACGTGACATCCCTAGTACTTATTTATCTTATACCTGGAAGTTTATGTCTTTTGACACCTTTATCCAATTCCATCTTCCCCCATCCTCTGCCTCTGGTAACTACAAATCTGATCTCTTTTTCTATGAGTTTATTTGTGTGTTTGTTTTTTGAAGTGTAATTGACGTACAGCACCATATTTGTTCCTGGTGCACAACATAGTGATTCACTATTTCTATACATTACATAAGTCTAGTTACCGTCTTTCACCATATAAAGTTATTATATTATTATTGACTGTATTCCCCTCACCGTACATTTCATCCCCATGACTCATTTTTTTTGTAATTGAAAGTTTGTACTTCTTGATCTCCCTCACCTATTTCACTCCTCTCCCCTCTGGCTAACTCTTTATTATGTCCTTTCTCTCTGTCCTATCCTGGCCTCTTACGTGGACTCAGACTGCCTACACAAGGATAACCTGAAGATAGTAAATACCTGGCCACAGGTGGCAGTCACTTACCTCAAGGACTACCTGGATCACTTCTTGTCCAGTCCTCCAACTCCCATTTGCCTCTGCTCTTAGCTTTGATATCTGTCCCAGTCCTGCATTTAATGACTCATTTTGAGACTTGAATCTCAGCCTGAGACATCTGACTGGAGTCTGGCATTTAATCTCCAGCCCTGCCTATGGTCACAGTGGATGAGACACTCCTAATTTCTGCCCTACCCTGTAGGCCAACCAGCCAGGTTGTATCCTGTCCAGTGTCCCTGCCAGTGGAGGAAGATAGAAAATTAATCTGGAGATGAGCTTCTTCTTGGAGGAGACTCCAAGTGTCTAAACTTAGTGACTTGCTTCTAATCAGTAGAATACGGCAAAGATACTGAGTGTCACTTTCATGATTAGGTTATAAATGATTTCCTGTTAGCAAACTCTCTCTTTTGGTAGTTTTAATGGAGCAAGTTGGACAGGCCTATGTGGCAAGAAACTGAGAGTGGCCTGTGGCCATCTGCCAACTGGGAAATGAGGCCTTAAGTATATCAGCCCTGAAGGAGGTGAATCCTGCCAACAACCGCACGAATGGGCTTAGAACTGGCTCATTCCCCGGTTGAGCCTCCAGATGAGACTGCAGACCTGAGGCCAACACACCTTGGTGGCAGCATGGACTCCTCACCCTCAGAAACTGTGAGATAATAAGTGTATGTGAAAGCACTAAGATTTGGTATAATTTGTAACTCAGTTGGAGATAACTAATACATTGTGTCTGTTTTGTTTTATGCTCTCCACCAAGAAATAAATTTACTATGAAGCTAGTGAAATTTAAATTTCTGGGCCCCTCACTTGCATCATCCCTTTGTGCAGCCCTGGGAGAGCCCTTAGCAATGTGTTCACATGGTCATATGTTTTTGTAAAGTTTATAGGAAATATTTTAACTGCAATTAGTTAGGGTTGGTGCTTCTTGCTACTTCAGCCTTCCTCTTGAGTCTGGTGGTGTGGCAATGGGGGAGGACATTTTGAGGATTTGACTAAGGGGAAGTTGATTTGAGGTACATTTAGTGGGACTTGAGGTTGTCCATGTGTGTGGCTTGCAGTCGCTTCTGTGTCAAGTCATGTTGCTAGCAAAGTTTCACATGCTGGTACTTGGCAGAGTTAGGATTCAATCCAAGGTTCATGTCATGGACTTAGCACTAGACTAGGTTGACTTTCATCTTCTCAGTGATTCATTAGTGGCTTTGATTTCTTAACTTAAAGGCATGAGACTCTGCCTTCAGATATGTGCTACATTTGACACTTTTTCCGCCTTCTCACCTGGTCTAACACCCTAGTCTTATCACCCATTGGCACCATCCCTGTGCCCTTTGCTTGATCCATGGAACTTCTCTTTTTGCTGGGGCTGCTGTGCTCATACTTCTCCCTCAGTCTGAAATGGCTTCTTGCAAGCACGCCTATATAGAGTCTTCCTAAGTTTTTGCTGTCTTGACATGAAATACTGACATAACATAAAACTCATATTAAGCCACTGTGAGGATATTGGTGGCAAAATAGGTGTTGAGTGTAGTCAATTCCAAGAATAAGATGAGTCACCGAACAAGAAAACTTGAAAGTCCCTGAAATTAGATACAGCTCCTATATAAAGGGAACTTGATAGTTTTCCCCAAATTTGGGAAAAATCCTAACAATATACATGGTATTACAAATAATGAATTGTGAAGCTGAAAGACTTTTCTAAACCATCAATGAAAAGCCGGTTTTGATCAAACATGCTAGAAGAAAGCCTGAGTGATCCTTCTGTTCTCTCTGTAAAAAATTATTTTACAAAATTGTTCTGTGAACTACGATCAGAGTGTGCAGACCAAAAAATATAGGGAAAAAGTACAATAGAGGTGTCTCAGGCAGTTTATAAAAATATGTTAATTTGGGGGGTTTATGATTCTTTTATTTCTAAGCTATACACAAATTTTTAATTTGTTGCAATTTGCTTCCTTATTTCAAGACAAATTTTTTTGTGTGTATTTGGTGTTTTGTGTTCTTTCTTTTAAGAGGGTCACAAAATTGCACCAGCTTCAGGGTCCAGAAAGCCTGGGACTACTCCTGTTCCTATCAAGTAGGAGAGAAAATTCCTTGATGCAAAGATTGTGAGGGACTTCCCCGGTGGCGGTGCAGTGGTTAAGAATCCGCCTGCCAATGCAGGGGACATGGATTTGAGCCCTGCTCTGGGAAGATCCCACATGCCATGGAGCAACTAAGCCCATGCACCACAACTACTGAGCCTGTGCTCTAGAGCCTGAGAGCCACAACTACTGAGCCCACAAGCCACAACTACTGAGCCCACGTGCCACAACTACTGAAGCCCGCGTGCCTAGAGCCCGTGCTCTGCAACAAAGGGAAGCCACCGCAATGAGAAGCCTGCACACTGCAATGAAGAGTAGCCCCCGCTCACCACAACTAGAGAAAGCTTGCACGCAGCACCGAAGACCCAATGCAGCCAAAAAAAAAAAAAAAGATTGGGATTTCTTCTTCCTACTTTCCCCCACTCTGAGACCAGCTATATCTTACATATCCTTAGAAGAGCAATATTTTTTTTCTAAATTTAATTCAGCTAAAAATGCTTTTGTTTTGAGGAGAGCAGGCAAAAGGAACACGTGATTAAATGGGTCTTCTGTCCGAAAGGTGCTCGGGTGGAACAGGAAGTAGGGAAGTTCTCTATAAACTGAGAAGATGGCAGAATCAGAATCTCAGGTGGAAGTTATATTCAGGGACACTTCAGTTAATTGTGAGAAACACCTTTCTAATAGTTGACCATATACTGAGGGCCCTACCTGGACAGGCAGGTGGATTCCATGACACCTGAAGTCTCCTCATTCAATACCTGGATGCTGAGGGTGGCAGTTCAGGCCTGACGAAGGGAGCTGGTATCTGGAGACTGGACTTGGCTTTGGGGCAGGGTACACCCTGGGGCACAGGCCCTGTTGTAAGTCCAGTCCAGCAGGTAGACCTCTGGGCCCATGAATGGTGTCAAGGAGACCTTATTAGGAGTGGTGGAGGGGTGTTTGGAGCTTTGGAACAGGAATCTGGTATGGGAATGTGGGGAGGGCTGAGCAGGTCACTATGACAGACCTGGGGCTCCAGGCAAATCAGAAGGCCAGCCCGGGGGAGGGGATAGTACTGAAGGAAGCAAAATCAAACGCCAGACTCTGGGGGAATCAGATGGAACCCCCTGGTTCGAGATCAGCTCACAGGCCTGACTTGTCTTGTTGGCAATAGGAGTATCTGCTGACACTTAGGAGTCTTTCCAGCTCTTTGCCTCCTGTCAGCTGCACGAGCGAGTAACCACAGTGAAATATCTCATAATACGTCGTTTAAATATTGCTCAAAATTCTGAAATCTCATTTACTGGTTGATCTGCTCTACAGTTCTCTCTTCCTTAACGTAAAGGTAGCTACTTCAGACCATCAGAAACAATAGACTTAAGAGGAAGACAATGTCCTTAATCTGATCCTTGTCACTATGCTGCCTCTCAGGCTTTTTATGCTGGCTGAGAAATATCAAAAGGAAGCTCTTGAGAAAGGCTTGGGTCCTCAGTCATTTCCTGACTCTCAGCCCAACATAGATTGCAGATCACAGGTTGAGAAAGCCTCTCTTAGCAGGACTGTATTTCTTAACATCTCAAAAGAAAATCGACTAAACAAAGACAATAACAATGTTTTGTGGGGTTTATAACATATGTAAAAGTAAAATGTATGAAAACAATTGCATAAAGGCTGGGGGCGGGGAAATGGGAGTATACTACTGTAAAGTACTTATATGATACATGAAATGGTATAATATCACTTGAAGGTAGATAGTCATAAGTTAGCAACCATTAAAGTAAAGAAATAGAGTTATAGTTAATAAGCCAATAAAGGAGATAAAATAGAATCATAAAATATGCTCAATTAATCTACAGGTAGGCAGAAAAAGGAAACAAAGGACTTATAGGACCAATAGAAAACAAATAGCAAAATGATAGACTCAAGGCCTCATTACATCAGTAATCACATTAAATGAAAATGGCCTAAATGCCCCCAATTGAAAGATAAAGGATGTCAGATTGATTATCAAAACAAGACCGAACTATATGCTGCCTGCATGAAACATTCTTAAATATCAAGATAATAGGGTAAAAGTAAAAATGGATGGAAAAAGATGTACATGCAAGCACTAGTCAAAAGAAAGCTGGGGGGCTTCCCTGGTGGCGCAGTGGTTGAGAGTCCACCTGCCGATGCAGGGGACACGGGTTCGTGCCCCGGTCCGGGAAGATCCCACATGCTGCGGAGCAGCTAGGCCCGTGAGCCATGGCCGCTGAGCCTGCGTGTCCCGAGCCTATGCTCCGCAACGGGAGAGGCCACAACAGTGAGAGGCCCGCGTACTGCAAAAAAAAAGAAAGCTGGGGTGGCTAAATTAATATTAGACAAAGTTGATTTCATAGAAATAAAGTCACTTCATAATGACAAAGGGGTCAATTCATCAAGAAGATGTAAAAATCCTAAATATTTATGTACTTAACAGATCTTCAAAACACATGAAGCAAAAGCAGGTAGAACAGCAAAGAGAAACAGACAAATCCACCATTATGGTTGGAGGTTTCAATACTCTTCCTTCAATAATTGATAGGACATGAAGATAGAACATACCAGAAGTTTCTTAACATGTACCTTATATGTATAGGAAGAGTAACTCAGGAAAGAGTACCTCAAAGAGGTGGCTAGAACTTGAGCTTAAGGACCATTTTCAGCTAAAACAAAGAAAGAAAAGTGTGGGAGAAGCAAGTTATGGGGAAGTGACCAGGAAAGGTACAGTAAATAAGGGTAAGATTTATTATGCAGATTTAAGTCTGTTCCTTCGTCACTGATAAGTCTCCTGTGATCTATAGTCCACCCTCTTTCCTGGTACAGAGAGGGAGACACCCGTACAAATGGAGAGTTCCTTTATAAACGTAAATTTCCCTTATGAAAGGGTAACTTCTACTCTGTTTTCAGTGCTTCTCCTCTGTCTGCTTTTTCTCAAAATAATGAGCTCAAAATAATCCTTAAACCAAAGAGGCATATTTGGGGTGGCATATTCTACTCTCTCACAGTGGCCCTTGTTCTGGACCTCAGTCAGTTCCCCTATTATACACTAGTCACTGTGCTCAAGCTTTACAAACATGACTTCGTTAAAAAAAAGCCAACAAACAAGCAAATGATGCCTCAGACCTGCCTTGAGAGAGCCAGTAATCTATCTGAGAGACGGGTCTTTCCTCAACTCCCTATAAAACAAAGAGGAAGAATATCAGAATTATGACAGCAGATTCTAAAAAGAGCCATTAGTCCTGTCAGAGGATTTGGGAGGGATTGACAAAAAAGGCAGCTTTTGATCCCACCTTGAAGGATTTTGATAAGCCAGGTGTACAGCATGCTTGGATGGAGGATGAGGGGGAGCAGTGATCCACAGATGATATTTTTTTTTTTTTTTCGGTACGTGGGCCTCTCACTGTTGTGGCCTCTCCCGCTGTGGAGCACAGGCTCCGGACACGCAGGCCCAGCGGCCATGGCTCACGGGCCTAGCCGCTCCGCGTCATGTGGGATCTTCCCGGATCCGGGGCACGAACCCGTGTCCCCTGCATCGGCAGGTGGACTCTCAACCACTGCGCCACCAGGGAAGCCCAGATGATTGTTTTTTTGATCCACAGATTATTAAAAGCAACAGGTAGCGTTGGAAAACCACGTTGTAGGTGCCTGCTATGGAACTGGAGATTCCAGGATTTTTGTAATTATTGGTGTGGTTGAACAGATTTTCCCACGTTCATGGTCTGCTCATCTGTTTACATTTTATATATTTGGTCTTGGATTTAGAACTTGTCCTTAGATCTTAGCCCCGGAGCCTAATGTTCTTCTGTTTCCGTGAATCACAAAAAGGCTTTCCTTTCATTGTCTTGGAAAGAAAATGCTTGCTCAGTAGAGGTGCAGAATCTGCTTTGATTTTAGACCCTCCTGATGGCTGTTTGGACATTTGACCATTCTACTCTTATTTGTTTCAAGATAATTTGAAAAGAAGAGAAAGGAATTCTTGAGCCACAAAACCCAAATCATGGTTTCTCACAATTTGCTCCAGATAGGGCAGGAGGTTCTGAATCACAGCAACATATAAAAGGTGTTATATAGAGCCATTATTTTTTCATTCAAGAGTTATTTTTGTTACCAACTACACATTTAATGAAATACTGGCCAACTATTGACTGTGTATCTTAAAAAGTAGAGAGCACAGGTTTCAGAATCAAGCTGACTTGGGTTGGAATCTTGGCTGTCCATTTATTAGTTGTGAACCCAGGGTTATGTAATTTACCTTCTCTGAGGCTCAGTTTTCTCATCTGAGAAATGGGTCTAACTAAAATATAACCAAGCCTTCCCGGGCAGCTCAGATCTGGCCTCACCAAATAATGACACATTAGAAAAAGACGGGGAAAAAACCCCATAAATCTGACTACAAAGGGATTAAAGAATAATCTACTGTGTTTCTTTGAAAGTAGGACATATTTTCAACCCATGGGAACTTGTAATTGATAGCTTTCCTTCCTTCATTCCTTGCACATAAATGATGTATCTTGCCATTGATTGCATCTTATAGTCAGTGGTATCTTAGATTAGGAGAAACCTCGCAGATTTTGTACTGAGGTTTTCCTGGAGCTATGGAAAAAGGAATAGGTTGTATTTCATGTACCAGAACTTTGAAAAATCCTCTCCAAATATCCTATTCTTTCCCCCAAATTCTCCTCCCCTCTGTAGTGACCTGACACTTTCCTCTTTTATCGCTATAGCCATCTCTCCCACCGACCAGCCCCTCCCAGGCTTCTCCTAGCCCCTCATCCCTGTCCTTACTTTCTCCTTCCCCTCTCCTTCCCCCCTTAATCTCCAGCTCCCTACAGTCCCTCAGAGTCTCCATCACTTTATTCCAGTTTAGCCCTCTCTCTTGGCTTCTCCATTTCCTATCCCCAACAGCACCTCATCAAGGAAAAGAAAGAGTCCTCCAAGTAATCTACCTACTTGGAAGGCGAAGAGCAAGGAGGCAATTATGAATACTTAACATTTAATTTTTGGTGTGTGGTTTCATAGATAATAATACTATCTACCTCATGAGGCTTTGTGAGGATTAGAAGAGGTAGAGAATGTAAACACTTGGCAAGTTGCTGGCACGTGTTAATAATTCAGTCATTGTTAGCTATCATTATTTACTCTTGTTCTATAAATGCTTGTATAATCAACATTGTAACCACACACAAAAGAAAAAAAGACCAAAGGATAAAGAATCACCCATTATCTTACCATTACATATTTTCCTGGTAGTGATCATAAAAATGCCATGCTGAAATTTGACTTTTATGCTTTTCTAGTGACAGAGCATTCTTATGGATCACAGTCTATACATGGAGATATAATAGGGTAGAAAGAAAGTGATTTTGCATTTTTAATGCATTTTAACATGTAGCATCCTATGATATTTTTAGATCACCACAGAGAGAAACTTACTGTCATCTTCCTGTAACTAGCATGAGTTTCTTTTTCTCAGAAGAAGGCCATTTGGCAGACACTTTTGAAATTCAAAGGAATACTACTACCTACTGTTCTTTTTTAAAAACTTATTTATTTATTTGGTTGTGCTGGGTCTTAGTTGTGGCTCAAGGGCTCCTTTACTTGTGGCTCTCAGGCTTCTTAGTTGTGGCAGGCAGGCTCCTTAGATGTGGCATGCAAACTCTCAGTTGTGGCATGCATGTGGGATTTAGTTCCCTGACCAGGGATTGAACCCCAGGTCCTGCGTTGGGAACGCGGAGTCTTAACCACTGTTCCACCAGGGAAGTCCCTACTACCTACTGTTCTAATGAAGTACCTGAAGAGGTCTATAAAAAACTTTAGAAACTAGGGTAATAATTTTTAAGATGTTTTCCTATTTCTAGTCATGGAGTTTAAAATGCAACCCGTGGTCTTGGTTGTCATTTCACATCATGTGATTGGGAATTGAAGAGACTGCCTCAAAGGCTGAGACCCTGCTACAGACTGAATTGTGCCCCCCACCAAATTCATAGGTTAAAGCCCTAACCCCCAGTGTAATGGTATTTGGAGATGGGGCCTTTGGGAGGTGATTAGGGTTAGATAAGGTCATGAGGGTGGGACCCTCATCATGGGATTAGTGCTCTTGTAAGAGACACCAGAGAGCTCTCTTTCCCTGTGTGCACAAAAACAAGTGCGCACATAGTGAGGTGGTGGCTGCCGACAGGCCAAGAGAAGGAGCTCAGAATGAACCCTACCTTGCCAACACCTTGATCTTGAGCTTCCCAGCCTCCAGAACTGTGAGAAAAATTCTGTTTGTTTAAGCCACCCATCCTATGGTATTCTGTTATGGCAGCCCAAGTAAACTAATACAGTCCGGTATCCTCCCATAGTCAAAGTCAGCATAAAGGTTAACGCTGAGCTTTCTTAGGCCAGTCTCTTCAAGCAAAGGGAATTAAGTCTCTTTGTGAAAGTTGAGACAATGTAAGAACTAAAGAACATATATGTAATACAGGCATATCTCAGAGATATTGCAGGTTGGGCTATAAACCACCACAATAAAGTGAGTCACATGAATTTTTTTGTGTTTCCCAGTGCATAAAAAAATTATGTTTAAGCTATACTGTGGTCTGTTAACCATGCAGTAGCATTATGTCTTTAAAAAGTACATACCTTAATTTAGAAATTCTTATTACTAATAAATGTTGACTATCATCTGAGCCTTCAGGGAGTCGTAGTAGTAACATCAGAGATGACTGATCACAGATCACCATAACAAACGTAATAATAATGAAAAAGTTTGAAAGATTGAGAGAATTACCAAAATGTGACATAGAGACCCAAAGTGAGCCAATGCTGTTGGAAAAATGGCACAGACAGGCTTGCCTGATGCAGGGTTGCCACAAACCTTCAATTTGTAAAAAACGCACTATCTGCGAAGTGCAATAAAGAAAAACACAATAAAACGAGGTGTGCCTGTATTGCAAATGAAGCCTTGATGAAACTCAAAATTAGTTTTATTTTAAGAAATTGCAATAGGCTGCTCAAATGTTCCTTGATTTCTTTGCTGGCTAAAGGATGGAGATGATGAGTTCATACCCAGCACAGGACATACTGCTGTCTCAGCAGGTTTCACGCTGCTGTTTGGATACTGACCACTTCAGCAGCTGCTCAGAGCTTCTCCTGAGGGCCCTGTCATTTTATGTTTCAGCTAAGAGCCCTTAGACCATGTGCCTGGGGTAGGACACAAATGACCTATGCCCTGAGGATTTCCTCGGCCTTGAGGACATCTAGGTTCTTCCCTAAAGGCAATTCTTTTTTTTCCCTTTAATTTATTGTTTTAAAAATATTTATTTGGCTATGCCGGGTCTTAGTTGCAGCATGCGGGATCTAGTTCCCTGACCAGGGATTGAACCTGGGCCCCCTGCATTGGGAGTGTGGAGTCTTAACCACTGGACCACTAGGGAAGTCCCCTAAAGGCAATTCTTAACTCAGCTCTTTTTTGGGCTCTGAGAGGGAGAATATATAATAAATATGGTAAATTAAAGAGTAATTTCCCTGAGAGCCATGTGACAGAAAAAATTTCCCCTTCCCTTCTTCCATTTTACTATTTATTTGTGCGGTGGGAGATGAAAATTTTGCTTTTTAGAACAAGAACCAACTGCTGCCACCTTCCCGTTCTAGAGAAATGTCTTATTTTGTCTGAGGGGAAATGGTTCTCAGTCTGGGTGAGTCCCTGGCTGGTCTCGGTGTTGAAGGTGGGCACTCACTCAGATCCAGGCCAAATGCACGGGGCTATGTCTTCCCCAGTGAGGCGGGAAGAATTTTGAATTCCTAGAGGCAGACCTGGAGCAGGGGCTGAGGGGCAGGGAAGAGAAGGGAGGGAAGGCGGAGAGGTTTAGAGAAAGGGAAATGGAGGACTTAATGTCCAGATAGCACAGAGTGAGGCCTGAGAAGGGGAAGCCAGTGAAACACTCGAAAGGGTAGGAATACTCAACGGTTCAAATAGCAGATGTGAACATAGTGGCTGGCAGTGCTACAAAGTGGCCCCCTCTCCAGCCTTTATAAAGGTGTGCCACGCACAGCTGCCTTGGGCAAGTGATGGCTCTGCAAAATCAGCAGGGAGCTGGGTTCCAGGTGTAGGACCCAGAGAAGTGGACAGCCGCAGTGCATGACATAGGCATTCAGTGGCAATAGGAAACTAGAATGAGGTGGCCACGAGAGGGAAAACTCTAGGAAGGCACAGATTGAACCATTGAGGTGCAAAGGTTAAGGACAGGGCCACTCCCTGAGGTGGAGGACTTCCCAGCCCACATCTGAGTCAGGCGTAGTGAGGATGTGGTTTTACTGTTGGGCCCTGGGAGCATCCCAGCCAGAGTCCAGAGGAGGGAGGACACAGCCAGGACCAGTTTTTACAGTCCTGCTCACTGTCTGAGGAAGAGTCGAGCCCCAAATCTCAAAGCAGAGTCCCAACCTGAGTGGTAGACTTTGACACTCTCGTGGTCTAACATTGGAAGTACCAGAGAGCCTGGAGTTGGCAGCTGGTCACATGATCCCGTCTGTGTGGATGGTGAGGAGGTAGGAAGGAAACACAGGTGGGTCACTGGGGTCTTCTGCAGCAACTACTTGTTATCTTTGGGGACAAGGCAAGGCGTGAAGTAGATAAAATCTTAACTGTGATAAGATCAGAAGCCAGACTGTTTTGATACTTCTTAAGTTTCTTCTGTTTACTCTCTTTCTTTCATGTTTAGCAAAATCATTATGAAAGCCTGATACAGCTGGGCTAAGAATGTCAAAGTATAATTTTCAAGAAGTTAAAAACATAGCTCTCATACAAGCATACAGTGAGCCCTTCTCAAATATTTATCTAGCTCACGAAGGAGGGAACCAGCATGATGACAAAGCTAGTTCAAAGGAGAATAAACTGAAGTATATACAGCCAGTGAAAAGAAGAATGCTAAAATAAGATGGCTGAGTTAGATATGAAACAGGTTAATGTCCTTATAGGGCAATCAAACTGTCACCTTTGGGCCTATCTTTTCTACCAGACAGACGTCATTTACATCTTTACAGGGGAAAAAGTCATTTGCAAAACATATCACTCTTTTACACATTAAGCGTAACTTCACAGAGCCTGGCCTAATCAGTTGTAAGTTGTGGGTCAAACATCCCTTAGAAAATCAGATGACTCACAGGCAGGTTGTTACACAAGAGTCATGTGGTTTTGAAAGGTCATACAGTAATCATTCTGCTGAATTTCCAATTTTTGGATAATTTTTCTTTAGGGGAAGCAGGGCCCTAGACCATTGTCCTCACTTAGATGACTAAAGAGGAGCCGCAGAGTCTTGGTGCCATGATGATGGGGTTGAAGTGATTCAGGAAAGGAAGTCCAGAGGTGGCTGAAACTCCAGGAAGATGAGGAAATGATTATTTAGCCCTCCCCTCCTGGGGATTCTTCTTTTATTTCTAAAACTGGACCTTTCTGCTACTGATCCTATAAAAGTACCGCTGGTCTTTATATCCACCAAGACCCTCTGTGCCACCACTTGGGAACCCTTGACCTAGCACTGGGTTCAACACGTTATGGGTAACCCAAGCACTGCCCTACGTACTAGGGGTGGGGGATTTAAATGCTAAAGCCTCTTTGAGGACAATTTGGCAGTATCTATCTATCGACATTTTTTTAAATTGTGATAAAATATACGTAACTTACCATTTTAACCATTTTTAAGTGTACAGTTCAATGCTATTAAGTCCATTCACATTGTTGTGCAACCATTACCACTATCCAACTCCAGCATTCTTTTAATCTTCCAAAACTGAAATTTTAACAATAACTTCCTGTTCCCCCTCCCCCCGCTCCTGGTAATCACCATTCTCATTTCTGTCTCTATAAATTTGACTACTCTAGGTGCCTCATGTAAGGGGAATTGTACAATATTTGTCTTTTTGTATCTGGCTTATTTCACTTAGCATAATGTCTTTAAGGTCTGTCTGTGTCATATCATGTGTTGGAATTTCACTCCCTTTCAAGGCTGAATAATATTCCATTTTCTGTATATACCACATTTTGTTTATCTACTTATCCACTGATGTCTATCCACATTTTCAGCAAACTTTTTTGACCCAACAAGTCTATTGCAAGGACTTTGACCTGTGAATATACTCGCATATATACACATAGATGTATATACCAGAGTGTTAGTGGAGAACCCTCTGGTTTGCTACCCAGTAAACATTTCAGCCTTTTAGTTTCCCAATAGGACCTTGAGTTGGTTCAAGTACCAGGATGCACTGTACTCAGGGAAGGCATGTCCTTCCCCAGCACTGGGGGATGAATCTCGATTGATATGAGCCAGTAGTAGTCATTCTATTCCCCTTTGCCAATGATTGTTTCTGGATGGGCATGTTCCAGCCAATGACGTGTGAGGAGGAGTCTGCAGAAAGGCTTTTGGGACAAGTTTTTCTCCCGAAGAAAATGAGTTGTATAAGGAGAAATTGACTTCTTCTCTTTGAACAGAGTTGGAAGATGATATGTGTCTGGACCCGTGGCAGGCCTCTTACTTCCAAACCCAGGGCACAAAATGCCACACTCTGAGGATGGCAAGAGGAATACGGAAGGCATCTGGTCCCTTAATGGCATTGTTGGGCCTCTGAATTAACCCACCCTGGGACCACCTAGCTCTAGATCTCTTGCTATGTAAAATAATAAATCCTTATGGTTTAAACTACTTTTAGTTCTGTATTCGGTTACTTGCATCCTAAAACACTCTGATACAGTGTGGATTGCAGCATTGTTTATAATAGCAAACACCCTAAATGTTTATCAATTGAGCATTCATTAAATAAGTTACAAAGCATCCATACAATGGAATGCTACACAGTTGTAAAAAGGAAGTAGATTTATATGCAGATATGGAACAAGCTCTAAGAGATAGTGGGAATAACAAAGTCCAAATGCATGTCTGTGTTAAAAAAATGTATGGACATAGGGCTTCCCTGGTGGCGCAGTGGTTGGGAGTCCGCCTGCCGATGCAGGGGACGCGGGTTCGTGCCCCGGTCCGGGAAGATCCCGCGTGCCGTGGAGTGGCTGGGCCTGTGAGCCATGGCCGCTGAGCCTGTGCCTCCGGAGCCTGTGCTCCACAACGGGAGAGGCCACAACAGTGAGAGGCCCACGTACCGCAAAAAAAAAAAAAAATATATATATATATATATATATATATGGACATAGTTATATAAGTACAGATATGTGTTTGTGTAATTTATACAAATGTATGCAAAAAATGTTAATAATGTATCTCTGGGGGTGGCAGGATGGAAGGGAAACACACTTTTTATTATTATTAAGAGTTTGTATTTTTATACCAAGATCATGTATTACTTTTTCAATTAAAAAAAAAACAACGAACAGTTCAAAACCACCACTAGCGCAGCCACATTAATAGCACTTCAGTGTATAAGCTGACAACTCCGGGCACTGTCTTTGGACTTGAACCAGCCACTGATTCAGTTTAAGCTGATAGAAGGCATAGCTTCAGAAGGTAGAGCTAGGACTTTCAAAAGAGGCACATTGTGGCCAGAGTCCGGTCTAAGCAAATTCAACACTAAACATAGATTTGATTGAGTCTCCTGATTTGCCTTTTGTAACTGTGCTGGGGCTGATATTCAGCTGGGACACGTTGGCATGGGCATATCATTATTTATGGCTGGCATCCATTCTGACTGGGCCAGTGTTCTTTCGTTTTGTGTCCATAATGGACCAGTTATCAAATATTTTGAATATCATCTCTGACCTGCCCCACTCAACATGGCTTTACCCTAGCTCTTCTAGTAGCTTTAACCATCTGAATATATCCTCAACTCCTGGTTTCTAACCTTATCTCCTGATAGTGAATATTATTTAGGATTTAGTTAGCAGCAGATAACAGAATATCAACTAAAATAGCTTTGACAATACAGAAATTATTTTATATAACAAGTCTGGTAGTAGGTAGTTTAAGGGTGAATTTGGTGGCTCAGTGACATCATTGAAGACCTGGAGTCTTCTCATCTTTTCTTTCTGCCTTCTCAGTGTGTCATCAGTGTCTCCCCTTTAGGTCACAAGATAGCTGCTGTAGCACCAAGTATTGCCTTCATATGATAGCATCCTAACAGGAAGGTTAAGGAGGAGGACATAGGGTTTTTTTTCCTCTTGTGATTCTCTCTCTCTCTTATTTTTAAACAAAGAGTAAAATCTTCCTTAACAGCCACCAGCAGACTTCCACTTATGTTCTATTGGCCAGAACTGGGTTTTGTACCCACCCTTAGGCCAATTGCTGACAAAAAGGAAGAGCTTTGGACAAATTATAATTAATCTTCTTCAATTGGGCATACCTACCCTGAATCAAAAGGGGTTTTTGTTAATAGAAAAGAAGAGGAAATGGCAGCTGAGTAAGCAGTCAGCTATGACTGCCACTCATAGTTCTTTTGTTGGTGTTCTTTTAAAATTGGAATTCTGTCTATAGTCGGTTCCTCTTTTTTCTTCTTTAAAAATAATGTCTATGTGTTTCTTATTATAAAAGTAATATACACTGATTGCTCACTGGAGAGACTATAGGATACATAGAAGAAAATAAAAATCAATAGATGTATATATATATATATGTATGGGTACATATATAGATATTACACAGAATTGAGACTGTATTATATATAATTTAGTTTAGAATCCTGTCTTCACTTACATTTTATGATGAACTTGCTGTTCCCCTCTTGGTCCTACACATGTCCAAGTGAAAGGCAAAGAAGCACAGAATACATGATGAGTCTCTGTGAATTGATTAATGAGATAAAAGTCACTTTTGATTTGGGAAGGTCCTGACTTCCTAGCTCCTAACTGTTCTCCACATGGGGCTCCCTGTCAGACTCCCAGGACATCAGGACACTTAGGGTGAGAGAGAGAGAGAGAGAGAGAGAGAGAGAATACATTCTTCAGACTGACTAGGGCTTCACACTGGGAGTGCCCTTCCTCTCCTGGAAAGTCCCAGCCTCACCCTTGCAGGCCTCCACAGGACACTTGTATTTCTATAGGACCTGATAGCACCAACTGTTGTGTAAGGAATAAGCACAGCTGGTGGACACAAATTAGGCTCCAGCCTTGTCTTTATTCTGAGGATGTCCAGAACGTGCCCAAGTGTGTCATTATGTTGGCTCTAGGGAAGTGAGGACAGGAGACTCTCTCCTGCTGAGCTGGACCTTTGGGAGCTCCAGATGGAAAGCCGTTTGTCCCTAACAAAGTTCCCTGATTACTCAGTGTGTCCACAGTACATTGTCACCTCAGGTGGCCTCACTTTAGCAAAAACATCATCTACAGTGGTGCTATGGAGTATCTGTTATTATTTATAACTTTGGTCATGGTGTCAGCAGAGACGAATGCCTATTGTCAATAGGGCTTAGAGCTACCATCTGAAGATAGCTGGCCTCAAAGCTCAGAGTAAAAGGGAAAATAGATAAAAGAGGATCCTTTCTCCCAATTCTAGCCACCCAGGCCACGAAACTTGAATGTCATCTTTTAGGTGATGGAGAGCCATGAACGTCTCTGAACTGAACTCTATGAGGACCCACCTGGAAGCATGTGGCAGAATGCATTTTCTGAAAGCCATGACAATATCTCCCAACCCACATGCTCTCTGCAACGTGACCTTGCCACTCCCTCATCAAAAAGTGGGTCTAACTCTCCTCCCCTTGAACTTGGCTGGCCTTAGTGACTCCCATGTAAGGTTGCCAGGTTTAGCACATCAAAGTGCAGGATGCCCATTAAATTTGAATTTCAGATAAACAGTGAATTTTTTTTTATAAGTATGTCCCATGCAATATTTGTATTTTATCTGGCAACCCTACTCTCATGTGACCAACAGAATGTGACAGAAGGGATGCATGTGACTTCCAAGGCTAGGTTGAAGGAAGCTTTGCAGCTTCTGCTTTGGGCTCTTAGAATACTTGGTCTGCAGATGCTGTCCCTCAGGGTGCACCTTCTTGGAGACCAGCAGCCATACTGTGGGAAGCCTAAGCCTCATGTAGGTAGATGCTCTACTCAAAGATCCCAATCCAGGCGCCAAGCATGTGAGGGAAGGTGCCTCCAGAGCAGGCTTTCCAATAGAACTTTCTATGATGATGGAAATGTTCTATATCTATGCTGTCCAATATGGTAGCCACCAGCCACATGTAGCTTTTGAGCCTTAAAATGTGGCTTGTGCCACTGAGTAACTGAATTTTAAATTTTATTGGACTTTAATTAATTTAAATGTACATTTAAGTGGTCAGATGGGACTACTATTGGACTCTGCAGTTCCAGATGATTTCAGCCCTTGGAGTCACCCCTAACTGTTCGAGTCTTCCTAGCTAAGGCCCCAGGTATTACGGAGAAAAGACACCCTAACAGTGCTCTAACCAAATCCACAATCCTAACCCACAGAATCCAGAAGCATAATAAAAAGGTTGTTTTATGTTGTGAAGTTGGGGTGGTTTGTTATGCAGCAATAGATAATCAGAAGAAAGTGAAATATACTAAGAGGAGGCTAGAGTAGGGTTCCAAACCCAAAGGCCCCAGTGCCCAGAAGTTAGTCAGTGAAGAGAACAGCCCAGGGACTGTAGCCAAGGCCCAGGAACAGGGCAAGGGATTAGCAATCCATAGTTAAATAGTGTCCTTCAGTTCCTGGTGTCCCAGAAAGGCATGAGGCCTAGGGACTGAAGATGTGCATTGTCCAGGCTCTACCTGACATCCCAAGTCACTTTTAACTTGGGAGCCTCGATTTCTTAATCTGTAAAGTGGGACTAAAATGACCTACTGTGGTTGGTTTAGCATGTTGTCGGAGGATCAAATGGATCAGGCACATGGTTCGCTCCTCATGCTGAGCTGGATTCCTCATCTACCTGCTCAGTCCTCTGCTCTGCAGAGCTTTGCAGACTACAGCGGCTCTCGTTTCACTTACAGGAACTCTGTGTTTTAGGAGCCAAGTTCTTATTAGATACACATTGGTCTTGAATTGAGTTGCTCTGGAAAACTGCCCACTGCACCAGAAGAGTCAACATTTTTGGCACAATTTAGATGAAACCTCACTCTTACAAAAACTTTCTTGTTTTTCTGGGTATCCTGGGGCTCGGTTTCTGTGGGGCCTTTAGCTCTGAGCTTCATACTTTGCTGAAGCTGATTTCCAATGATGATCATCCAGAGGGACTTGAGGTATAAGGCCTCGCTTCAGAGCCTGGGCATCTGAGGGTGAGTCTCCTGCTCTCTCAGATGTAGGGACATCAAGCAAATTGTTGCTGGGAATTGAATTCTGGCCAAAAAGGAGCAGCAAGCTTATGCATGAAATCTCGGGAAGAGCATGTGACATGTACATAGTCAGTGCACCCTAGACCTGAGGAAGAGAGATTTCAAAGAAGTTCAGGGAAGGATGGGCATGATCCCATGTCCTGAGTCGTGGACACTTGTGGATGAATGAGACAGTGGTGGGTTTGAATCTTGGCTCTGCCACTTGTAGGGTCAGTGATCTCTGAGATTCAGTCATCTGTGAAGGAGGTGTACACTTACCACCCAGGGTGTTGTGAAGAGTAAACTAGGACACAACAAAAGACACATTTAATATTAAAGTGAATATCAAAATATTCAATAAATAAGAAAATAAAGCAAATACATATCCAATAAAAAGGTATTCAATCAATAAATAGATATTTGATAAATACAGATATCCCACCACAGAGAAGATGGCTTAGGAGGGTTAGGGCTCTAGAAAATGAAATGTGACAACTTAGCAGCAAATTGTCTTGGTGCAAAAGGAAAGAGCAGGCAGCAAAAGTGGTTAGAAATCCAATAGGAATGTGGTACCACTTTCCCACGTACAGATAAGCAAAGATGAAAATGAATAAAAGTGCCTAGTGTTGAAGATTTGGGGGCTTTCTGGGTGGGCATGTAAATCGCACAAAATTCTGGGTGGCAGGTTATTTTCTCAACATCTTAAATATCCAGTGGTCCTCCCTCTAGAAATTTATCTTAAGAGAATAACTAAAAATATAAATCACGATGTGTATTCAAGGATGCTGTCAATAAATTGTAAAAAACTGGAAACAGCCTAAATATCTAACAATAAGAGATTGTTGTAACCATATGACAACATATATGTTGTCATAAAAGTAGACAATTTATTGACATACAGATATTCCAAAAATGTTATGTGACAAAAGCAGGTTAACAAATAATGTAAATATTATATAGTCTCTCTGCAAAAAGTACATATATATGTGATATAGACCTGGAAAAATATCTATCTAAATATTCAGTGCTTATGATTGCTTATTATATCTCAAACGAAAGCTTATGATTGCTTTCGTTTGAGATATAATTCACATACCATCAACTTCAGTATTCACTTTAAAACTTCACCATTTTATTTTTTTTTAATTTTTAAATTATTTTTATTTTTTATTTTTTGCGGTACACGGGCCTCTCCCGTTGCGGAGCACAGGCTCCGGACGCGCAGGCTCAGCGGCCATGGCTCACGGGCCCAGCCGCTCCGCGGCATGTGGGATCCTCCCGGACCAGGGCACGAACCCGTGTCCCCTGCATCGGCAGGCAGACTCTCAACCACTGCGCCACCAGGGAAGCTCCTATATTTAATTTTTTGAGTAACTGCCAAAACTATTTTCCATAGCGGTTGTACCATTTTACATTTCTACCAGCAATATATGAGATTTCCCAGTTTCTCCACATCCTCACCAACACATTAATTTCTGGGGTTTTTTTTGTTAATAACCATCCTAATGGGTGTGAAGTGGTATCTCACTGTGGCTTTGTATTGCATTTCCTGAATGACTAATGATGTTGAACATCTTTTCACATACTTATTGGTCATTTATGCATCTTCTTTGGAGAAATGTCTGTTCACATCCTTTGCCAGTTGGTGGGAGTTTGGTTGTTTTCTTTTTGTTTTTCCACATTTCTGATTTGTCTGCAATGACAAGGGCTGCTCGTGTAATAATGAATGAAAGAATCAAGATAAAGGCTGGATGTGGCTGCACAGCAGCCACTTCAGAGCCCCTTGAAGGCAGAGCCACTATCTTGGGCACTGGCTTCCCGGCAGGATTCACCCACTTGGCCAGGTGTGATTCTCCTGGAGTGGCAGAGACCCCTCTGGCCCTGGCTGAGGGGCACATTATCAGGAGGAAAAGACAATAATCAGAGGTGGGTCCTGAACATAGAGAGAAAATTTGAATCTGAGACAGGGCTCTTGGTGGCAGGTGGAGTAGAGTCAGGTCTGAGAGCGTCTCAGCAACCGGGCTGGGCACGGCCACGGAGGAGAAGTTGTTCTGAGGCTCAGGGTCCCCGTCCCAACTATGCAGAGCTCCTGCCTAACCTGGGGGCCTGATGTGGGTCACACTCTCCAAAACAGAGAAGGCATCCTTCCTTCAGTTAGAATTCTCATTTTGAAGACATCCACACAATAATTCTGTAGAGTTTGCCTGGAATGGTTCCTTTCTTTTCCTTCCAGTGGGAACCCAGAGAAGCTGATTTGACCATTCAGCAATCCTCAGGTTCTTGTGGTTCGTTTGGGATCCTTCAAAGTTCACACCAACCTCCTACCAGGCTGTTGGCTCTGCTAGAAACAGGTCTGAAACCAAAGTACACCAAATACACGAATGTTTTCCAGCAAACAGTCACAGAAACAGCGATACTGCATGTTTGGGAAGGCACTGACTGTGAAGGGGCACAAGGGAACGTTTAGGGATGATGGAAATGTTCTATAACTTGATCGTGATGGGTCTATAAAAAGGAATAGAATGGTACACTAAAAAGGGTGCATTCCAATGTGTATAAATTACACCTGAACAAGTTGCTTTAAAGAGAAGTAGAAGAAGAGGAGGAAGAAGAGGAATAGGAAAAAGAAGAAGGAAAAGGAAAAAAGGAAGAGGGAAGGGGGATGAGGAAGATGGAGAGGAGAGGGAGGAGGTGGAGGAAGAAAATTAGCACATAGAAATGATCATACTCCCAGCTCACTCATCACCTACCTTGTGCCTGTCACTGTTTTGTTTTGTTTCTTTAATTTTACGGAAGTATAGTTGATTTACAATGTTGTATTAATTTCTTCTGTACAGCATAGTGACTCAGTTATACATATATATTCTTTTTCATATTTTTTTCCATTATGGTTTGTCACAGGATATTGAATATTGTTCCCTGTGCTATACAGTAGGACCTTGTTGCTTATCCATTCTACATATAATACTTTGCCTCTGCTAATCCCAGACTCCCAATCCTCCCCTCCCCTATACCCCTCCCCCTTGGCAACCACAAGTCTGTTCTCTATGTCTGTAAGTCTGTTTCTGTTTTGTAGATTTGTTCATTTGTGTCATAGTTTTCTTTTAATTTTTATTGGAGTATAGCTGATTTCCAATGTTGTGTTAGCTTCAGGTGTACAGCAAAGTATCAGTTATTCATATACATATATCCACTCTTTTTTTATTTTTAGATTCTTTTCATGTAGTATTTTACATTCCACATATAAGTGATATCATATGGTATTTGTCTTTCTCTTTCTGACTTACTTCACTTAGTATGATAATCTCTAAGTCCATCCATGTTGCTGCAAATGGCATTATTTCATTCTTTTTGGTGGCTGAGTAATATTCCACTGTGTGTGTGTGTGTGTGTGTGTGTGTGTGTGTGTCTGTGTCTGTGTGTGTGTGTATATATATATATTTATATAGATATGTGTGTATATATATATATATATATATACACACATACACACACCACATCTTTATCTATTCATCAGTCGATGGACATTTATGTTGTTTCCATGTCTTGGCAATTGTAAATAGTGCTGTTGTGAACATAGGGGTGCATGTAACTATTTGAACTATAGTTTTGTCTGGATATATGCCCAGGAGTGGGATTGCTGGATCATATGTGTGCCTGTCACTGTTAAGTGCTGGGGTGGGAATATAAAAGTGCAAGACCAGCCCCCTGTCTCGAGGAGCTTACTATCTGTTGGAGAGATGAAAGATCCCCAAAGTGTGAGGAAAGACAAATATATCTCACCCGGCCCCTGCCCACTAGGCTTGGTAGGCAAGACAGACTCTCTTCTTTGTTGGGGTTCCCTCCTTCTTCTCCTACTCCATCCCACTGCCCTCAAGTCCCCACAGCCTGTGGGCATGCAGAGGAACTGTAGGCTTGCACAGGCTTGGGAAGAGTCCCTGTCTTCAGTCCAGCATTGGTGGCTTCTCCTAGTGCCCTCTTACCACAGCTGTCACCATCTCTTCTAGGCTTATGGCTCCTCCTCTTAGTCTCAGGCCACCACCCCCAGTGCCACTCTCTCTCATCTTCAAGGCACCACCACTCCTGGGGTGCTGATCTCTATGAGTCAGGTGACCTTTGAGGGTGGATGACTCAGGCCCCTCTTCCTTTCCTGCACTCTGGGCTGTTCCCCTCCCCAGCTACCTGCCAAGTCCTCCCACCAGCTCTTTAACTACTTGATAAGAACAAAGGCTCACCTCCCTGGGCAAGGGGAACTCAAGGCCCAGGACTTCAGCCCTGGTTATCCATTAGGAGGAAGGGGGATGCTTTATTTTTTCATTATGAGCCTTTGGCCGACAGAAAACAAGGGCAAGTTAGTTTCTCAACTTGGTTGCTCTGTTACATACTGCTGCAGGGGTCCTGTCTACACAGAAGGGAAGGTGCTGGATGTCTGGTGGAGGTTAGATGGCCCCAGACAGTGGTCAGTGTATGTCAGTTGAGTGTGGCAACCTCGTAAGGGTAGGGCCAATGGCAGGTAGCCACAGCTCTGGAAATAGACAGCATCTCAGCGTCCTGGCACTGTGCCCGACCTGTCTGAGGCCAGCATCTTTCCAGTTGAAATATATGTGGTTTAGGAGAAAGGGAACTGGGTTGGGTAACAAAATGGGTGGTTTCAGGAGGTCTGTACCCAGAGAAATCTGGGCTTTGGAGCATTAGAGGGAGGTAGCAGGACCAGAGAATTGAAAAGTCGGCTGGTAATTCAGAATCAGATGAGGGAAGGCATGGAACCCCACCCGGCCTCTGGCCACCAACTGAGCACTAAGGGGAAGTAGATCTGTTCCTTGTATGTAACCTGCCCACTCCAGGATTTCTAAGAAATGCTTGGCCTCTATTTCTTGGTTCTCCTGGGACCAGATGTATAATAATATGGGTACATTTTAACTTGAAAGGTAAAAACATCCTTCCAGCTGCATCCTCCTTTTCTTTCAGAGTCAGGATAATGTAGCGGGAGAGCTTGGTTCTGAAATCAAATGGAAAGTGTTTTTGTTTCTTGAGATTAGAAAAAAAAATTGTCAAAGAGCCAAGGCCTTATCTGTAAAAAGAAAACGTGAAATGGGCTGAGAATCCTGCTTAATAATTCAGAGACCAAACTGAGCCAACAAGAAGCTGGAGCAAATTATCAGATATACCCACACCCTTCTCTTTTTATCAGCATGCAAATGTCCTGGTTGGCACCTGGTTGGAGAGAAGCAGTTAGTGACAAGTGGAGCTAAACCATTCATTCAATAAACTGTCCATGATTGTTTACTATATACCAGCAGACTTGGCTAGGAGCTGAAGATACACACCAGAATAAGGCACAGCCTCTGCCTCATGGACCTTGGAATCTATACCATGGTTCTCAAACTTTAATGCACATCAGACTCCCCTGGATGGCATGTTAAAACACAGATTGCCAGGCCCCATTCCTGGAGTTTCCAATTCGATAGGTCTGGGATGGCCTGAGAATTTGCATTCCTAACAAGTTCCCAGGTAATGCTGATGCTGCCTGGTCCTGGGACCAGCCTTTGAGAATCCCCCATCTAGGCAACCATTTCACCCAACCATCTTTACCTCTTGGTACAACCTGGCTCGCTCTTGTGAACTGGAGGAAATTTGGAGCCCTGGCCCAGATTGTTGACAACCTGAAGTCACCTGCCCAGGAGCTGCGGCCATCCCAGGCCCCCGCCAGTGAAGGGAATCAATATCTTAAGGCACACTATCCTCTAGGGAGACCATGCAAAGGCCTTGGCACCAACCCTGAGATGGGAGCATGTGCAGCGTTGAGAGATCCTCTGTTGACTTTTCTTTGGAAACGAAGGCCTTATTTTACCACCAGCCTAGCGCAAGCCCACAGCTCTGGGTGTCGAGTCTGGGGTGGGGTGCAAGGGAGTCTTCCACAGTTTTGTCCTCCCTCCATCTGGAGCCTCTGCTCCTCTCTTCCTGTCATGTTCTTGACGGCCCAAACAGCTCACTCCCCTTCCAGGCTCGCAGGCAGCACAGGCAGGTCGGATGCCAGTCGGGCCTTTGTAACCTCCACCTGAGTAAACACAGCGGCAGCGTCAGATGGAGCTCAGTGGGGCCCTGCTACAGCTGAGGCTCGTGTGACAGCCATGAATACAGGGAGGAAGGGAGAGGGTGAGTGACAACAGCCCTTTGTACCAGGAACTTTTGAAATGCATTTGAGGAGGTGTGCTGGTCAGAGGGACAGCTGACCTGAGGCTGGATGCAGACCCCATTTGCCAAATGACAGATCATCTTGTGAGTCAAAATATGCCAAAATTATATTTTTCTGACAGCTTATGGAGGTATCATTCACATACCATACAACTCACCCATCTAAACTATACAATTCATGGCTTTTATTATATTCACAGAGTTGTGCAACCATCTTCACAGTCAATTTTAGACCATTTTCATCCAAAAAAGAAATCCTGAACCTTTTAGGTCCCCATCCTTTCAGTCCTCCCCCAGCCCTACGCAAACACCAATCTACTTTCTGTCTCTATAGATTTGCCTTTTCTGGACCTTTCATATGAATGGAATGGAAATGTGACAACCTACATTTGGGTCCAAAACATGCTTGGCAGAAACACAAGATGGGCACAGATATTTTGGGAATTGTAACTTGACCTTGGAGTCTCCGTTGTCTCAGGGTGCTAATTCCCAGGTCACAAGGTTATGGTGAGGATGTGAAGGACCAGCCCAGGCCTGGCACCCCGCTGCTCAGTGCAAAGGAGGCTTAGTGATAAGATCAACTGTGGAGCAGCCTCAGATCAAAGTGATCTTATTAAGAATCAGTGGCCTGCTGTGGCGTTCCAAAACTTCAGCCATGAACTAAGGTTGTGCAAGAGATGTTTTCCCTGCCTCTCAGCCAGCAGGTTCTGTCTGGATGCCGAAGTCAGCAAAGCAGTGCTCTGCTGTCCCTCACCAAAGAGTTTCTACTTTCAGCCCCACTGAGATGGCTCCTGCTGTCTGAGAGAGAGACGAGGCTCTCTGGGGTCCGCTCTGGACCCCTGTCTCCTCTGCATTCCCACATTCCTCCTGGCTGTCTTCTAGGCCTTTCCTGGTTTCTCTGCAAGCCCTGAACTGCCCCTGCCAGAACCTCTGCTGGTGACTACACCGCCCGAGGCAGAAGGCTTCTTACCGGGTCCACGTGAGCTGGTTGTTTTTGTTGCTGCTATAGCAACAGCCCCATTTCAGCTCCCTGTGAAAAGTTCCACCCCCAGGAATCCTCCCCCTCTGTTCTGTTCAGACCCCTGCTTGTCCTTAGTGCATGGTGGGAGGTCCAGAACCCGGGTCGGTAATGGACCCTCTGCCCCAGCCTGTGTCTGGGGTGGAAGCTCTTTCAGTGGCCACTTTTCCTGCCTCAGGCATCTGACAGGAATGCCAGGAACCCACCCCTTCCTCACCCCTCTGCGGAGGGATTGATGTCCGCAGGGTCCCTCCCTACTGGCCCACAGGCTCAGGCCACAGAACCATCACCCCTCACCCTCACATCAGTGGTCTGTGGTCTTTCTCGACAGTTGCAGAACAGAGTCTGGGGTCTCAAGTGAGGGGAGGGCCAGAGTCCTGCCTTCTGCCATGCAGGTCCCCCCGCACAGCAGTGAGTTCGGGTCTGGTAATGGAGGGGCTGGGATTGAGGCTGGCTCAGGGGAGTAAGGGGGGTGGGGAAGCTGAGGAGATGGGCAGGGAGGAGGGAGGGTAATGAGAACATCACTTCTCTGAACTGTGTCCAGTGGGGTGTGATTCCAGCCTCCCAGGGGAGGGGTTGAGTGGCTGCCTGAGACCGGTAACCAGAGCTCTGGGACAGCCCCCAGGGGCCAGCAGGGCAGCAGCTGAGACAAAGGCTGAAGGTCAGTCAGGACAACTCGGGCTGGTGGGTGGGTCTTATCAGGAGGGTCTTATCAGTGACAGTGTTGGCCTGAGACCTACCCGCCCCCCATAAGCTCAGAGTTGGGGGAAGCAGCCTTCGGGATCTTGTGCAAGAGGCAGCCAGGGAAACAGACACCACGTCCTCAGCTCGCAGCCTGGGTGCGGGCCTGGGGCCCACTAGGTTGAGAGGCCTGAATTATTAAGCCCTGGGAGAGAGGCTGGCTGGCACCAGCGTCAAGGGGAACTGATCACCCTCTCTTCACAGTTGCCCAGGAGGTGAAGAATTCAGCTACTTCCAGTGCTGGCTGCCCCAGTGTGACCAGAGCTGTAAAAGTACATCTGGCTGGTCTTGGAGGGACCCTGGCCTAGGCTGTTCCTGTCCCCACGCCCCAGGTTTCTCAGGGCCTTTTGTTTACCGGTTCCAGCTCACCTCTGCCACACACATTTTCCACATTCCCCTTCCCGCAAAGCAGCTTGGCTTCTTCCCTTCCCCGCAAAGGAAGGCCCTGCAGCCGCCCAGGAGCCATGGTCTCCAGAGCCCAGGGGTCCACCTGCACTCAGATGTCAGCCTAGGGCTGGCTGGCAAAAGCCCCCCAACCCCCATTCAGCTGGAGGTGTACCGAGGAGGCCGGACCTCGTCCCAGATCTGTTCTGGGCTTTGGGGTTCCCCTCTGAGCAGCTAGGGTTAAGGAACCCCCATAACAGCCCCACTTCCAGTGCCTGGGGAAGAAAGGCAGAGGGATCCACCTGAAGTCAAGGAGATAAGATGGTGCCTGTGAAGCCTGGAAAGAGAGAGGCCAGGCCCGTGCCGGTGCCGCTCTGTCACGGGTCTAGAGTCCCGGGCCAGAATGAGCCTGGCGGGCCCAAGGATGATCTGGTGGTTCTTGGAACCAGCAATCCCTTCCTGGTTTTCTTTCCTACCGTCCTTTCTCTAAATGCCCATATTCCTGAAAACTGATATTCTACTAAGATGAGGACCAGCTGGGGTGGCAGGGCATCTCTGGGCCCTCACTTCTTTGATAGCACCACTTATTCTTTCCTCCCTGGCCCAGCTTTGGGCCTGATATCCCCCTGCTTCCCTTCATCTCGACAGTTAGGAAAAATTGTCCAAGAGTAGCAGATGGGACCAAAGGAGTTCCAAAAAGCCCTGGAGTCATTCCGGGCTCGGGAGTCATCCAGCACAGTAGTCCCCAATCTTTTTGGCACCAAGGGCCGGTTTCGTGGAAAACAATTTTTCCATGGACCGGGGGTGGGGTGGGGGAATGGTTCAGGCGATAATGGGGGCGATGGGGAGCGATGGGGAGCGGCAGATGAAGCTTCACTCACTGGCGCGCCGCTCACCTCCTGCTGCGCGGCCCGGTTCCTAACAGGCCACAGACCGATATGCGGTCTGAGGCCCCCAGAGCTGGGGACCCCTGACAGGCCTGCCCTGGGCAGATTATCTGGTTTTCTAGGCGAGTAGACCTTTGTCTAACTTGCTGTTTACTATTGATTAGGGTATTTTACAACTTTATAAGGAAGGCGTAGAAAACTAATAGCAATACAGGACTGTTATATAGTGATGCAAATAAAAATATTTTAGTCAAACGGCTAAGGTTTTATTTTATATAATGTAATTTAGCAATCCTTTCAATATTCTTCCTTTCAGTTATTATAAATATTTCAGTATCTCCTGTACTTTTTTGAACCATCCTGTTGGTTCTCTCATTAATTAATGAAATACATTTTTTTGTTGTTGTTGTTTTGTTTTGTTTGTTTTTTCCTTCAGTACGCGGGCCTCTCACTGTTGTGGCCTCTCCCGTTGCGGAGCACAGGCTCCGGACACACAGGCTCAGCGGCCATGGCTCACGGCCCCAGCTGCTCCGCGGCATGTGGGATCTTCCCGCACCGGGGCACGAACCCGTGTCCCCTGCATCGGCAGGCGGACTCTCAACCACTGCGCCACCAGGGAAGCCCTGAAATACATTTTTGTTACATGTTCATTCTACATTTGTACAAAAGCCATGTGTTAAAAATTTTAATTAAAAAATCACCGTATAGCAAAATGGACTTTTTTCATACATAGTCCTATGAATTTTAACCCATTTAAAGAGTGCAGCCACTGCCACAATCAGGATACAGAACAGTTTCATCCCCCACAAAACACTCCCTGTGCCATCCCTGCAGAATCATGTTTTTGATGTTGTGTGTGTTTGTGTGTATAGTAAAAAAAAAACAACAAAAAAACCCACACATCATAAAATTTAAGCATTTTTAAGTATACAGTTCAATAGCATTAAGAATATCTACACTGTGGGACTTCCCTGGTGGTCCAGTGGTTAAGACTCTGCACTTTCACTGCAGGGGGCACAGGTTCGATACCTGCTTGGGGAACTAAGATCCCATGTGCCACGTGGTGTGACCAAAAAGTAAAAAAAGAAAGAAAAATAAACCTACATTGTCGTAAGACAGATTTCCGGAACCTTATCATCTTGCAGAACTGAAACTTTGTACCCATTAAACTGTGACTCCTCTGTGTTCCCTCTCTGCAGCCCCTGGCAACCACCATTCTATTTTCTAGATCTGTGAATTTGACTAGTTAAGATACATCACCTAAATGGAATCATACAGTGTTTGTCCTTTTATAACTGGCTTATTTCACTTAGCATAATGTCCTCAGGGGTCATCCATGTTGCACCATGTTTTCCACGTTTTGAAAATCATTCTTTGACAGAATGCAGAAAGATGTCCGTGACTGGGGTGTTGCTGGCCTGTCTTTATCAGTCCCCACAGCCTGAGGGAACTCCCTATCTGCCCCCTCTTTCAAGCCCGGGGAAAGCCTTGGGGTTTCAGAGTGTGCCTCTGTCCTGCTTGCCCCACTGCTTGCCCTCCCTTGCAAGGCTCCCAGGATGCAATAAACTCAACAGAAGAAAACCCCTCAATCAGCAGGGTGCTTCGGGACATCTTGGGGTGCGAGTGGCGGGGTTAACCACATGAAGGGTAAATAATTAAACTGAACGTGGACACCCAAGCCAGATGTCCCCCGATTAGCTCCTTACTTCAGACAAAGGCAGAAGACGTTGGTGATGAGAGCCTTCACCTTTTCCTCCGCAACAAGGAGAATGAGGAGCGTGGCCTGTAGGAGGAGCTCGGCAAACCTGGGGAGTGAGCGGCAGGAGACTTAGGACCAGCGCAGGGCCAGGGGCCCAGACAAAACCCCTAAATGATTTACTTGGGCCTCTAAAATGCAGTCAGCTAGACACATTCCTGCCCCCTCCCCTCACGCAATGCACACACACAGACCCTAAACTCTTCCACTCAGCATTCAGAATCTGTGGTGTGTGTTAAGTGCCAAGTAGTTTTCACAGGTCTAAAATTCATAACTCTCTCTAGTGCCCCCTTAAAAATTTTTTGAACCTTTTCTTTGCCTTTATGAGCAATGAAAGCAGACTTTCTTGGGGTGTGCTGTGTCTACCCCCAGGCATCTGTTTCCCTCTCTGAAAGCCTCATTTTCCCCTCCTGGGAGAGGTGTGTGATAGGGCTGGTAAAGAAGGGAGCCTTAGATACTGGTTCCAGCAATGCCCAAAGGCCTCATCATCCTGTGAAGCCATTGAAACACCTGGAGCCTCAGTTTCCCCTCTGAGAAACTATGACAGCACTTTACCTAACACTTGATAGTGCGTTCCACCCTGGATTTCTTAAGTCCTCTTCATATGAATATGCCTTATCTCTAAGGTGACTATAACTTTAGCCTCTAAACTGTGACATTTGTTTTGGAAGCTTTTTCTTTTTTCTTTTTTTTATATCTTTATTGGAGTATAATTGCTTTACAATGGTGTGTTAGTTTCTGCTGTACAACAAAGTGAATCAGCTATATGTATACATATATCCCCATATCCCCTCCCTCTTGAGCCTCCCTCCCACCCTCCCTTTCCCACCCCTCTAGGTCGTCACAAACTAAACTGTGACTTTTTTTTTTTAAGAAGATGTTGGGGGTAGGAGTTTATTAATTAATTAATTAATTAATTATTGCTGTGTTGGGTCTTCGTTTCTGTGCGAGGGCTTTCTCTAGTTGTGGCAAGCGGGAGCCACTCTTCATCACGGTGCGCGGGCCTCTCGCTGTCGTGTCCTCTATTGTTGCGGAGCACGGCTCCAGACGCGCAGGCTCAGTAGTTGCGGCTCACGGGCCTAGTTGCTCCGCGGCATGTGGGATCCTCCCAGACCAGGGCTCGAACCCATGTCCCCTGCATTGGCAGGCAGATTCTCAACCACTACGCCAACAGGGAAGCCCCAAACTGTGACATTTTTAAGAGTGAAAGGGGGTGCAAATACTGATTACACTGGGACAATATGTGTAAACTAGGACTGTGGCAACTAACTGGGAGCTTCCTCCACGAAGAGGCCTTGTCTATCCATCTTAGAGGCCCCTTTGTATCCATCCTGGAGCTTTGTTCACAGAGATGCTCAGTGAACACTGGCTGATGTCTGCCTCCTTAAGATACTCTTTTCCCAAGAAATCTAGCCCAGGGCAAATTTAGGGGGAGAGGCTTCTCAGTTTAGTTCAAACACCTTAATGTAGGCTGGGTTGGCTTTGGTTGTTAACGAGTTGAGAATAAACACTAAGAGACAGCACGTGACCCATGTTGGGAAGTGGACCCTTTCAGAGCAGCCTAGGATTGGGCTGCCGAGCATAGTGTTTGTCTGACACATCACAATCGATGTGGCAGAATCTCCTGGGACCACAGTTGTTTGTAAGGGAAGGAGTATGTGTTGGCATACCCAGGTGGGATTTCAAGTCTCTGCTTTGCATGAGAACCTGCTAGGACTGCTGGAAGAAATGAAAAGAACTTTAAGAATTAACTGCTGGGGGCTTCCCTGGTGGCACAGTGGTTGAGAGTCCGCCTGCCGATGCAGGGGACATGGTTCATGCCCCGGTCCGGGAGGATCCCACATGCCGCGGAGTGGCTGGGCCCGTGAGCCATGGCCTCTGAGCCTGCAGGTCTGGAGCCTGTGCTCCGTGACGGGAGAGGCTGCAACAGTGAGAGGCCCGCGTACCACAAAACAAACAAACAGCAACAAAAAAACAAAACCAAAAAGAATTAACTGCTGGATCCTAGGAAAGCAGGTTGACATCTCTAGGAAAAAAACATAAAAGGTGACCTTGACCTCTGAAGAGTAAGCCTAGGTGGGCAAAGAGTTCACTCCAACGTAGAAGGCTGTGGCTTGAAATTGATGGGGAGGAGTCTCTTGAATGTACCCCTGGCTGGTTGATGGTGGTTGATGGTAGATGAGTTCTGACCCAGCTGTGGGTGGAAGAAGCCAGGAGGCCACAAGTAAATGGAAATAGGACTTCCCTGGTGGCTCAGTGGTTGGGAATCCACCTGCCAATGCAGCGGACACGGGTTTGAGCCCTGGTCCGGGAGGATCCCACATGCTGCAGAGCAACTGGGCCCGTGTGCCACAACTGCTGAGCCTGCGCTCCAGAGCCCGTGTGCCTAGAATCTGTGCTCCGCATCCGGAGAGGCCACCGCAATAAGAAGCCTGCGTGCCGCAGTGAGGAGTGTCCCCCGCTCGCCGCAGCTGGAGAAAGCCCGCATGCAGCAACGAGGCCCCAACACAGCCAAATATTAATTAATTAATTAATTTTAAAAAGAAAATGGAAATAGCTGGTGTATTCCTTTTGGAGCCTTATAAAGAAGTTGTGAATACTGGTGAGGAGAGACACCTCTCCCAAGCATGGTCAGAAGGCCGTGCAGACTGTGTTCTGCCACATCGAAGGAAGCGCACTCACACAACAGACACTAGAGACAGATCTTTCCAGCAAATGGCAGCCAAGTGTTGCATCCCAACAAAGTCAGGCTATCATGATGGCTTCTGTTAGAGGGAGTCCAGTGTCTTGAGGAAGGGCACCCTTTGGTCTAAGTGGCACAGGGGCACAATAAGAGTAGTGGTGGCCAAGGTCAGAGAACAGGGCGATGTCCCCACTGGGCAGCGACACTGACAACAAAAACCTGGGAGCTGTGTTGTTAATGGCCAACACCAGCCGTGATGTATGGAGTCAACAACATTGACCTTGGTGACGGCTAGGTTGCATTTCATGTCAAAACCCACAGCAATCCCGTTGAAGCAAAGAGGAGAATGGCACCAAAGAGAAGTACAGGAAGACTTTATCAGCTGAAGTGGTGTTGATAAGATACCGAAGTCCTACCTGGGAAAGGACAGGGCAGTGGACTGGAGTTGAAGATATTTCTGCCACACTGCAGTTGTGACCCATTCCCTTAGGACACTCTGTCTGGGGGAGAACTTATTACACTGGGGTTGGAAAAACTGTTTTAAAGGCCATGTTCTTTAAATCATTAAAATTTGTAAGTGGCCTTACCTGGTGTTGCAAGCAGAATCATCAGCTATCATTAAATAAATAACCTTTGCTTTTCCTCACCCAGAAGATACCACAGTTTCCCATGTGAGAAGCAAGCTGAGCCCCAATCAGCACTTGGAATTTCGAGCACCTGCCCTTGTGACTTTAGATGTGTGGCTCATACTCAGAACTACTACTTGCTTTCTTTGTCCACAGGGCCTGATTATACAGGGCGTGTCTCCCTTCTCTGCAGTCACATCAGCCTCTCACTGGACCTCAGTTGTAGCCACTCTAGAGGATGCCTGCCTATCTCTCTTTGAAGTGAATTATTTTGGGCATGACACTTAGTCTATATAAAGTTAGGCAATACTGAATATACTCTAAACATTTGCTCAAAAATTATTCAACTATTTTCATGTGATAATACAATTTCATTAACTTCTCACAGTTTAATTCATGATTATTCTACGTGGGCTGAGCCAGAAGCCCTGCCAACCCTCCCACCCCATCCTTTTAAGATTAAAATATGTCCCTTATTGATTTTTCTTTTGATAAAACATTACACATTCACTGTAAAAAAAAGTTAAAAGATACAGTTGGGCAAAAGAAGAAAATAAAAAACACCCCAGTTCCATTCTCAGACTTAACCACTATTCACAACTTGATGTATATTCTTCCAAATCTTCTATGAAAGGATACATGAATGCTTGTGTATAAAAAGCACTCACATGCCTATAGGACACAAAGAAGGCTATGTCCAGTTATCTCAATAACTACATTATTTGTTTCTAATACTTCAACTTTGTAAAATATTTGCCTCTTTTATTTCATAACCACCTGTTCTTATTTATGGTGGTGGCTATTTATTCATTTAGTTCTCTGAAGTTTTATATACATTTTGAGTTAAAATCTCTTCAAGATTGCATATCATCTCCAGGTCCTTACGTGTAAATTTTCTTGTTTTGGGGGTCTAGAGACTTTAGAGTTGTTGGTCTTCCTTATAGATTTTGTAATTCTTGTCTATGAGCTCATCTTCCACAGAAGCCATCTTTCCAAGGATGTCTCCCCTGTGTTCTCTGGGTTATGGAGGGAGGAGTCCCACAAGGGAGGTTTCAGTGTTGTCCTTTAGGATATAGCACTGCCAGACCAAACCGTAGGCTAGTGGACCAGGACTGTTGACTGTTTTCATCCGTAGCTGGACAGATGGCTGTGCTCAGTATAATCTTTGCCTGGTCCTCTCCAGTGAGGGGCAGCATGATCCTTGTCTCCTGACTTCATGACTCTCTGCTGCATGGGGGGCTCATGGCTCACTGAAACCCCAACCCCAGTCACCCAGTCTGAGTCCCCTGTGGGTCTCGCAGCTTCGGTTCTCATTTAAATCTTTATTCCTGAAACTGAGCAGGACCCTATGGGGCCTTCCCAGGGACAGGACACCCCCTTCCGCTGTGTCCCCTGCCTGTTGTTTGTAGAAAGGTGTTAGCCTCCTAGGCCTCCCCTGAGTTCCAAAGAGCAAATTTAACTAGAGAAGTGAGAAAATGCAGAAAGAAATAAAAACAGTCAAGCAAGACGAAATAATAATAGTTTAGCCATAAAACAAAGTCAAGGACCTTCAGTTCCTCCTCAAGAGCTATAGATAATATCTTAAGCCATATCTTTGAGTGTTTCTGTAGGTACTAAAACCCCCACCAGGTGGAAGAAGTTAACTGTATGCTGACCACCAGCCAAGGACCCCTGGACTGGTTGGAGCCAGAAAACTGATCATTGAGATTCCCCAAACATTCACCCGTTGACCTCACCATCAGCCAGTCAGAGAATTGTGCGCAGGGTGATCATACGCCCCACAACCCTCTCCTTCATACTGTTTTTAAAAACCCTTCCCTGGAAAGCCATCGAGGCGTTGGGGTCTTTTGAGCATGAGCTGCCACTTCTCTTTGTTTGGTGCCCTATAATAAAAGCTATACTTTCTTTCACCACAACCCGGTGTCAGTGGATTGGCTTTGCTGTGTGTCAGGCAAGCAGACCCAAGTTCCGTTTGGTAATATTCCTACTCTGTCCCTAGAGATCTGCCTTTTTTGTTTGGAGCTTGGAGATGACATTTTAAAATGTGTTTTCATATTTTAGCAAGCTTTTCTGTGTATTTGCAATAGGAAGTTAGGGCAGTAGGGGAGGTTCACCTAGCGCTCATCATCTCGACCTGAAGTTCAATACCAGTTATCCCTATGTTAGGCGATTTGTGCTTGTCTTCCGTAGAGCAGCCTGTGCTTAATTGCTTTAATTGTTTTGTCGTTTTCCTCCATGTTCACTATAATTATCTCAAGCTTTTCCTCTGAGCCAGAAAATTTGTTAGCTTCCTTGATGTTTCTAACTTATCTAATAGATCTATAAATCTCTTCTTTTTGTTCTTAATTTTTTGCCTTCACTCTAGATTTCCTTTTTATTTTATTTAGTTGATTTATCAACTCATCCTTGGGCTCTTTTTTATTGTTTCATAAGCATACTAAATATGTTTAAATTAATTATACACTAAATGGATATAATTTACTAAATGTTAAATTAATATAATTAACTATTAAATTAATATAATTTATTAAATATTCATATTGGTTCTATAGTGTGAAGCACTCAGGAGTTTTCTTCTGTAACCGGGACAGTGATTACTTCTAGACTGGATTTGTTTATCTTTTTCATATTCTGTTTCTTGTTTATTTTCCTTCTCTTCCCCTCCTCTGCTTTCTCCTTGTTCTTCTTTTTAAAAATCTAGCATGTTGGCTTAGCTTCCCTAACATTTCTTTTAATTTTGCATGGGTAGGTCTGGCCAGATGATCCAATGCTCTGAAAGTGTGAGAGCGAGTTCCCCTTGACACTCTTTCTACCTACCTGTCATTCCCTTGACACTAGAGTTTGGGGGATGGGAGTACTTCCTGCTTCACTGAGGTCTGAGGGTTACAGGGACAGATGAAGGACAGATCTGGGCTCTGCTGTCTCTCCTGAAATCCATTCAGTGCCCCACACCAGGATCCTCTTTACCTAACAGGGATGTGACCTCCTCCTGGAGCTTTGGCTTGTTCCTGGAAGGCACCTTAGAGCCCTGAAAAAACAAGTGCAGCTTCTCCTCCAGCCCCTGTTGGCCTCCCTGATGGGTTTCTCCCTGGGATTTCTCCTCGACTTTCCCCACGCTGCCTATTCAACCCCGCAGCCCTCTCTCTGCCAAATTGTGAGGAACTGATGATACTCCTTGGGGTCTTATCCTCTAACCTTCTCTTCTCATTCAGCTCCAGGTGTGTGGAGGGGGAGAGACAACTAACATTCCATTCTGGAATTCTTTGTTTCTTTTCTCTTGACACATTTTCAGTCTTATGAGGTTGATCTATTTTCCATATTTGGTTGACTCTGGTTAACGTTTGGATTTTTTCTAAAAAAGTTACTTTTCAATCACTCAAAGATGAGTAAAATATTGGGTTGGCCCAAAAGTGCCTTTGGTTTTTAAGTAAAAATAAAAGACACATTTTTCATTTTCATCAAGAACTTCATTGAACAATGTATTCACCCTTTTGTTCCACTACCTTCTGCCATTTTTTCAGGCAACTTCATAATTCCACCTTCCCAAAACTTTTTATCTTTTTGAGCAAAGAACTGTTCCAGGTGCCTTTTACAGTCTTTCAGGAATTGAAATGTTTTCCATTAATAGAATTTTGTAAAGACCAAAATAAATGGAAATCCAAAGGTGCAATGTCTGGTGAATACAGCAGATGAATCAGAACTTCCCAGCCAAGCTGTAACAGTTTATGCCTGGTCATCAAAGAAACATGCAGTCTTGCGTCATCCAGATGGAATATTATGCCTTTTCTGTTGACTAATTCTGGACGCTTTTTGTTGAGTGCTGCTTTCAGTTTGTCTAATTGGGAGCCGTACTTGTTGGAATTAATCGTTTGGTTTTCCAGAAGGAGCTCATAATAGAGGACTCCCTTCCAATCCCACCATATGCACAACATCACCTTTTTTGGATGAAGACCGGCCTTTGGTGTGGTTGGTGGTGATTCATTTCAGTTGCCCCATAATCTCTTCTGTTCCACATTATTGTACAGAATCTACTTTTCATTGCCCGTCACAATCAGTTTTAAAAATGGAACATTTTAAAAACGTATAAATAAAGAATCGTATGCGGAAATATGGTCAAGAAGATTTTGTTCCCTTAAGTTATATGGAACCCAAACATCAGTGATTAACATAACCAAGCTGGTGCTAATGATTTTCAACTCTTGATTTGGATATTTTGAGTATGTCGGCTATCTCCCACGTGGTATAACGTTGATTGGTCTCAATTAATGTCTTTTTTAAAAATTTTTAATTAATTAATTTAGACTGCATTAATTAATTAATTAGTTTAGTCCGTTGCTGCACGCGGGCTTTCTCTAGTTGTGGCGAGCGGGAGCTACTCTTCGTTGTGGTGCGCATGCTTCTCATTGTGGTGGCTTCTCTTGCTGCGGAGCATGGGTTCTAGGCACACAAGCTTCAGTAGTTGCAGCACACGGGCTCAGTAGTTGTGGCACATGGGCCCTAGAGCACAGGCTCAGTAGTTGTGGCTCATGGGTTTAGTTTCTCCACGGCATGTGGGATCTTCCTGGACCAGGGATTGAACCCGTGTCCCCTGCGTTGGCAGGCGGTTTCTTAACCACTGCACCACCAGGGAAGCCCTCAATTAATGTCTTGATTTGATCTCTATCAACTTCAACTGGTCTACCCAACCGTGGAGCATTGTCCAGCGAGAAATCTCCAGCACGAAACTTTGCAAACCACTTTTGACGCATTTGTCAGTCACAGCACCTTCTCCATACACTGCATAACTTTTTTTTAAATTTCAGTTGCGTTTTTACCTTTCTTGAAATTATAAAGCATAATATGCCGAAAATGTTGCTTTTTTCTTCCATCTTCAATATTAAAATGGCTACACAAAAAGTCACCAAATTTGATGTCTTTTTTTTTAAATGCATGCTGCTATGACAGCTGTCACATACAATCTAACAAAGTTGTTTTGAATGAAGTTAAAGACAACTAAGTGCTACTAGAGCCATCTTACGGAAAAAACCGAGCGAACTTTTTGGCCAACCCAATAGAAGACGGTTGTGTGATCTGGCATCACTGTACCACCTTTACCCAAAGTCTAAGCAGATGTAGCCGTCGAGAACGCCTCATAGGATCCCAGGGACTCCTGGGTTATCGCTACCTCCAGGGGCTGGTTCATGCTCCTCAGACAGCAGACCCTCAGTCTCTTTCTCAGGCCCTCCGACCCCTGGTTTCCTCATCTGTGAAATGAGTGTGTTGTATATGCAAGTAACTTATGTTGAAACTTCACTGTGTCTAAAATGAAATTATACTTCTTTCCTACACCCAAAGTGTAGAGTTTCCTTCTCGATGATTTCTGAGCGTTTCCTGAGGCACAGCCTGATGTGAGCTCCAGAAAGCCTCTTCCATCCAGCCTTCTCACCTTGCTGCCATGATTATGCCTCTGTAGCTCATGAGACTGGTCCCACGGTGACTCTGCCAGGCCTGGGGGAGAGGACACTGCCCTGCTCCCAGCCCCATCGCCCCTATGACAACAGGCTCCTGAGAGTAATTTCCACCTGCCTTAGAAGAGACGTGTCTGGTACCCACAGGCCTCCATCCGGCAAGGGCCACTTCAACCCCTACCAATAGCAGTCTCCAGGCCCACTTACTGCACGGAGAGGAGAAATCCTTTCCTCCCCCAGCCCGAGGCATTCTCCCTTGCCTGCCACAGGATGACTGACAGTGAGAACACCCTTTATGTTAAGGAGTGTCTCCCCATGCCCCCCAACACCCCTCCCACCACATACCCAAAGGTGTGGCCTCATCCCCTTGGCTCAGAGAAGGGAACCATCATGGTCTCCAGTCTGAAGGTTTCGGTCTCAGCCAGGGGCCAGTCCAAGTAGCAATATTTTGTGCCAGTGCATTGTCACAGCCTTTCCTCTAACCGGGAATGAAGAGAGGGTCAGTCTGCCATCATCTGGTCACCTCATCTCCCATGAACGAATCTTGAACAATTCAATACCTACATCTCCCAGGAACCAACAATTATTTTTAGCCATAGAGCATCCTACACCCAGATGTAAGGAAAGAGAACACCTAAAACATGTGTCTAATTTTGGGGGGGCCAGTTCTGCTCCTATACTCAATTTGTGTTCCCAGACAGGACGTATCACTTCTTAGATCAGAAGCACCCTATCTGGGCTTCCTCCAGAACAATGCTGGCTGCTTGCCTCACATCTGATTGATTGCAAGTGCTGTTTGACATGATTAAAACTTGACAACACCAAGAATGAACCCTAAAGTAAACTATGGACTTTGGGTAATTATGATAGATCAGAGTAGGTTCATTACTTGTAACAAACGTACCCCTCTGGTGGCAGATGTTGATAATCGGGGAGGTCATGCATGTGTGGAGGCAGGAGGTATATGGCACATCTCTATATCTGCCCCTCAATTTTACTCTGAACCTAAAACTACTCTTAAAAATTGTCTTAATTTAAAACATTTATTTTTGAGCATACTGGTGTCTGGCTCACAGGAAAGAGTTTCAGAGGCTGTGCCCGAGATAAGGCTGACTTCTGGAAGCCTCTCCGCAGACAGGCAGGACTCGCCTCGGGCTCCCACCCCTTGCTGGATAGTAAGCCTCAGAAGCTCCAGCTCGGCCCTTCCTGCCCGGCTGTGGCGAGCCCTGTGTCTGACGGGACTGCCCCTTTTCTCACCTGCCTGAGGTCTGTGCTGCAGAACATTCCAACCACTCAAGAAAGGACCGGGCCTCCCTGGTGGCACAGTGGTTGAGAGTCCGCCTGCCGATGCAGGGGACGCGGGTTCGTGCCCCGGTCCGGGAAGATCCCACATGCCGCGGAGCGGCTGGGCCCGTGAGCCATGGCCGCTGCCTGCGCGTCCGGAGCCTGTGCTCCGCAACGGGAGAGGCCACAACAGTGAGAGCTCCGCGTACCGAAAAAAAAAAAAAGAAAAAAAGAAAGGTAGGACCAATGGGTGATTCAAGGCCAATTGAAGTTTCAGCCCAGCTCCCCACCGCCTTACCTGTTAACCACCTCTACAATTTTCACCTGACGGGACCGGGGCGGAGGAAGGGAGTTGCTAGAAGGATTATTTCCTGTTACTGCCTTGGAGAGGCTGCTGCGGCTGTCCTGACCTCTGTGCTGGGCAGAGAAGGAGGCCAAATACACGAGCCCCATCTTAGTGCAATGACCACGTGAGGGCTTCAGGCCTCCTTGGGGTCCTGAATCTGGAATCAAGAGCCGCAGAGAATGAGGAACAGGGGCCCTCTGTGGAGAAAGACTGAAAACTTTTCTTCACAGCCAGAAAAATTGCTATTCCAGAGGAGACTGGAGATTGTCTTTGGGCCTGAACCCCTCTTCGGTCCTGCCTTTCTTGAGTGGTTGGAATGTTCTGCAGCACAGACCTCAGGCAGGTGAGAAAAGGGGCAGTCCTGTCAGACACAGGGCTCGCCACAGCCGGGCAGGAAGGGCCGAGCTGGAGCTTCTGAGGCTTACTATCCAGCGAGGGGTGGGAGCCCAGGGGAGTCGTGCCTGTCTGCGGAGAGGCTTCCAGAAGTCAGCCTTATCTCGGGCACAGCCTCTGAAACCCTTTCCTGTGAGCCAGGCACCCATGTACTCACATTTTAACAAACATCATGACCTTTACTTAATACAGGCCTGGGGGAAGGCCGGGGCAAGTGTTCCCACTTTGAAATGCCTCATAAATGACATGGCATCTTCTGTACACGGGGATGACATGAGCAGCCCACTGTCACCTGAGTCATTTTTTCCAGATGTGGTGTTGGGGGCTGGAGGGAGGCAGCCCACTGGTATCATGGAAAAAACCTGGATTCGAGTCTTGGTCAGAGGCTGGCTAACCACACAGACTGCAGCTGCTGGTAGCCCCGCCTCCCTGCACAGCTGTTTCTCAGCTGTGATGTGGGAGATGGAAGTGATCCATGCCTGGTATTTCTCACCTAGAATGCGTGCGCTCATGGATGTAAGAGCACTTGAAAAAACCACTGGCTATTGATTTGACAGGCAGGCTGCCTAGGGGAATACACCCTGGACTCGGTGTTTAAAGACTCAGGTTGGATCTGAGCTACTTCTTGGTCATGTAACTTTAGGCAAGGTACTTAATGTCTCAAGGCCTCAGTTTCCTCACCTGTCAAATAGGTATAAACACCCTGGACCTAACTCCCTCAAGAGGTGGATTAAATGAGATGGGAATGCACAGGAAGTGCTGTTATTTGATGCTGTCAAAGGGTAAAGGCCACTTATTTGGGGGCAGGACACATCCTAGCCTCCACAGGCCCATCCTCTCTCAAGGGACGAGAGCATCTGCCGGCTGGTGGCTGTGGTAACCTGGAACAATGGCTGGCTTCCTGCAGGGGCTTTTCTGCTTGTGCAGTTTCGGTTTCCTCTCTTAATCTCAGTCCAAGGCCGGAAGTGAGGCGGCGCGTGGACTTCTCAAGCAGGGGCCCTCTGCAGAGCATGCTCTCTTCGCTGGTACTGCTTGCCATCACTTTGCCCTGCTCTGTGGAACAGAAAAGAGAACCTGGTCACACATCTCGCTGCTTTCTCTGTTTCTTTTTGTGACTCATTTTTGTGAATATTTCAAGTAAAAACTTTTGGGGAAGATACTTCTTGGCTTAGTTTTCTGCTCCCCCATTTTCTCTGCACCAGACTGACGAGTCTTCCTTCTTTGTCCAGCCCAACATCCCCAGGGAACAGGCTGGGGTGCCTGAGATCACCAGTTGCCTGGGCTGTCTTCAGCCAGGACCTGAGAGGGTTTGGGCATTTCTATACTAGTGGAATTCATTCTGTGTCCTTCGTGAAGAGTGGAGGCCACTTGCCTCCCCTCTGCCTTTCCTTGCAGGCAGATGGCACTGGATGAAGTTTCTGTCGGTGACCTGCTCCTCTGTGTCTGGGTCCCGTGTTCAATGCAAAGTTCCTGAGAGTTTCCATGGTCTGCAGAAGTGACAATTCCTATTCCCAGAAAGTCAAGGTCTAGCCTGGGAGGACTTTGTAACTTCCCCAGGTTTGCTATTTTTACCATCTCATGTTTCCTGTATTTATTAGCTGTGAAACTTATACAACAAAAATGACCTGAGAGCTTCTGGTGAACGTGTGGAGATTTGAGGAGAGTGGGCCTATGCATCTCTTCCATCTGGCTGTTCCTGAGTTATGTCCTCTTAAAATAAACCTGTAATCTAGTGAGTAAATGGATTTCCCGAGTTCTGTGAATCACTCTATCAAATTAATCAAACCCAAGGGACTGTCATTGAACCTCTAATCTATGGCCTGTTGGTCAGAAGCACAGGTGACAACCTGGACTTGCATTTGGCCTCTGAATTTGGGGGGTTGTGGTGCGGGTAGTCTCGTGAGACTGAGCCCTTAACCTGTGGGATCTGACGCCATCTTCAGGTAGATAGTGCCAGAACGGAGTTGAATTGTAGGACAAACCAGCTGATGTCAGAAAATTGCTTGTTAATGTGGAGAAAACCCCCCACGCCAACACACACACGTAGGAATTGGTGACCAGAATCATTTAGTTCCCCAGAAAGGAACAAGCCCAGGATGTGAGTGCATCTGTCTGTCTGACCCCACTGTACCATTCTGCTGCTGCAGTAGAGCTAGGGTTGCTCCAGCTCTTTGACTGGTTAGAAAGCTGGTTAGGAATCAGCCACAAGGTCCCCATGACCATCCCAGACCATCATGCTGTTGGAGGGCCGTAACCCTCTCCTGACTGGCCCCTGACCCAGGCCACCATATTTACTAGTAGTCTCCTCACCCCTGAACCTATTTTGAGGGTATATGAGCTTGGCCATTTTAAACCAAGGAGGTAAACTTATTCATCACCTGCTGTGAGTCCTATGTTGTAGTCTCATGCTCACAAAATCTCTGTAGATTGTACGTGGAAATGGAAGCAGGAACTGAGATTGGAGGGGTCGAGCTTGTGCTGATTGTCCCACAGCTGGTGCTGGCCGGACTCCAGAACTCATGTGATTCACCTTGAGAGATGCCTTCAGAGAAAGGGACAGAAGCCTTGTGGTTCATACACTTAGGAGCTGGAAGGACTTAGATATGAACTATTTCCTCCTCTGAAAAATGGGAATCATGCTAGTACCTTCGTCATAGGGTCATTGTGAGGCTTCCATGAGTTAATTAAGCTGAAGCATTTTCAACAGTGCCTGGCACATAAGAAGTGCCGAGTAAATGTTATTAGCTGTTGTTAATATTACCATTGTTGTCTTGCATACCTCCTTTATTTCACACAGGTGGAAGGGGAGGCTCAGGATTAGAAACATGGCCGAGGTCACACAGCTAGAGAGTGGCACTGTCAGCGCCAAATAGCCAATTCCGTGCCTGCTTTCCCATCTTAAATGGTTGCATGATGAAACCATAAGAAAGACCGTGCGGCAGTATGGGTTACAAATGAGTGGTGTAGACTTTTGAACATCCTATCAATCATCAAAAGCATGTGTTCTCAATATTTTTATTAAATAAACTTTGGCTTTTAGAGCAGTTTTAGATTTACAGAATTCTTGTGAACACAGCACAGTTCCCATATAGCCCATACCCAGTTTCCCTTTTTACTAGCATCTTACATTAGTATGATACATTTGTCCCAATTAACGAGCCAATATTGATACATTACTATTAACTACAGTCCATACTTTATTCATAGTTCCTTGATTTTTACCAAATGTCCTTTCTCTGTTCTGGGATCCCATCTGGACACCATATTACATTTAGTTGTGTCTCCTTAGGCTTCTCTTGGCTGTGCCAGTTTCTCAGACTTTGTTTTTGATGACCTTGGCAGTTTTGAGGAATACTGGTCAGGTATTTTGTAGAACGATCCCTTTCCTCAACTGGGATTTGCCTGAGGTTTTTCTTATTGTAAACTGACGTTTTGGGTTCTGGGGAGGAAAAACACAGAGGTAAAGTGTTACCTCATCGCATACATCAAGGGTACATTCCGTCAATGTGACTTATTGCTGTTGATGTTGACCTTGGGTTGACCTCTGGTTGAGGTAGTGCTAGGCAGGTTTTTCCACTGTGAAATTACCCCCACCCCCTTCCATACTGTATTCTTTGGAAGGAAGTCGCTATGCGCAGCCCACGCTTTAAAGACTAAGGAGTTATACTCCCCTCCAGGGTGATGTATCTACATAAATTATTTGGAATTCTCCTGCATGGAGAGATTTGTCAATACTTGTATGTTAAAATATACATGTAACGTTATAATTAACTAATATTTTAAGGTACAATATATAATTAGAGTGAAATTTATTCTTACATTGAATGTAATCTGCCTATCAGAGTCTCCTTGATGATATATATTATTTGTAGCTAAGGTGTGGTCAGATCTGATGAGAGCATCATGTTTTTAACAATTATGAGAGCTAATTTTTATTGAATGTTTACTCTGTGCCAGTGCTAGTTTCAGTGCATCATTTGCTGTATTAACTCAATCATCACAAGTATTTCCTGAAGTGAGAACTATTATCACGTCCATTTTATAGATAAGGAAACAGAGGCCCAGGCAGTTGGATACCATGCTCAAACAGCTAGAAAGAGGCAGAGCTGGGCGGAACCCTGGCAATTTGGCTCCAGAGCCTGTGGCCTCCACCTCTGCCTGCCTTGCCTGGTCAGGCCTCAGTGCCAGAAACACCCTCGTTCAATCTCCTCGAGGGAAACAAAGCTGCCATCATCCTAGGAGACAAGGCGGTCCTGAGAGTGCAAACCAGTTGTAGGACTGGCCGCCAGCTTCCAGGAGCTGCCCTGAGACTCCAGACCACTTCTAGGTCTGAGCTAGGCACAAGGCAATCTGAGCTGTTTGAACTTGGCCGTTGAACAGATGCTCACCAGACTCAGTTTTTTTTTTGTTGTTGTTGTTGTTTTTGCGGTACGCGGGCCTCTCACTGTTGTAGCCTCTCCCGTTGTGGAGCACAGGCTCCGGACGCGCCGGCTCAGCGGCCATGGCTCACGGGCCCAGCCGCTCCACGGCATGTGGGATCTTCCCGGACCGGGGCACGAACCTGTGTCCCCTGCATCAGCAGGCGGACTCTCAACCACTGTGCCACCAGGGAAGCCCCAGCCTCAGTTTTATCTCTGAGTTCAGTGCTCTCCTCAGAGGGCTGCTGGAGCAAGAGAGGAGATGCATCTGTCGAGCTCTCAGCCCCAAAGCTCTCGGGGCCTCTGCCACAGGGCTTAGCTCTATGCTAGGAGCCCCAGCGCGGCCAGGAGACCGTGAAACCAAAAGTCATTTAAAAATAACTTGTTTTTCACTTACGTGCATTTCTCCCATACCGCCAAGTGAACACATGGCCTTTAGCAGTACTTCTGATTTCTCCCCGCGGTTGGGAGACCCTCAGTGCTTCTCCCATTTCCCTCCTGGCCTCTCCCCCGTTGATCTCACTGCAGGTGCCCCTGCCCTCTTCCCAGCTCTCAGATCCTTCCTCCCCTGGCTATTTCCTTCCTTCCCCTGATTTTTTATCTTAAGAATGGCTGGCAAAGCAGGTCTCCTTCCCTTGGAGGTTGAGGTCCAGGAGAGATGGAGGAGTACGGAGCCAGGACACTCTGGGGATGGGAAAGGCTGGGAACTCGCCAGTCGCCAGCCATTTTTATCCCCTCACACCAATCCTGGCCATTGTTTGGTAAGCGACAAGGTGCCTGTGTTCGTTTCCTAGGGCTGCTCTAACAAAATACCACAAACTGGGTGGCTTAAAACAGCGGAAATGTATTCTCTCACGGCTCTGGAGGCTAGAAGTCAGAAATCAAGGTGTTGGCAGGGCCATGTTCTGTCTGAAGGCTGTAGGGGAGTATCCTTCCCTGCCTCTTCCCAACTTCTTATGGTGGCTGGCGACCTTTGGCATTTCTTGGCTAGTAGATGCAGCACTCCAATGTCAAACTCTGTCTTCACATGGCCTTCTCCCATGTGTGTCTGTGCTCAGACTTCCTTCTTATAAGGACACCAGTCACTGGATTAGGGTCCACCCTGATCCAGTATGACCTCGTCTTAATTTGATTACATCTGCAAAGACCCTATTTCTAAATAGGTTCATATTCTCAGGTTCAGAGGCTAGGACATATCTTTCTGGGATGTGTCCAGCCCATAAGAGTGCCTTATTCTGAGCTAGCCCATTCCTATCCCCAAACCTGGTTCCCTCAGGCCTGTAAAGTTGTCTCTGACTTTAGTACAGAAGAACCTGTGAGTCCCCTGCCAACAGATAGCAGAAACTCCCTCTGGCTTCATGCCTTCAGAGCCTCAGTGAAGAGCAATGGACCAAGCAGGTACTCGCCTGATGCTGTGAGGGAAGGACTGGAAGCATAGCCAGTGCGAATACATTTTCCGGAAGTGATAACTTTTCAACAGTTTTTTAAAATGGTAATATGTTGACATAATGTTTTAAAGGTTATATGTCAATATAATGTTTTCCTAAGACTATGAGTAAAAAATGTTTCTCCTATGAAGAATCAGGGTGAAATACAATATTAATAGTTATGTCATATCAGTGGGAAAAAGAGTAACTATTCAATAACTGAAGCTAGAAAAACATCCACATGGATAAAAATGAAATAGGAAACCCATCTAACACCACACATGAAATCAACCCTAAATGGATTACGGACAGTGTCAAAGCATGCCTTCATCAGTTAATCTTAGTAGAAAAGATAAATGACTATCTTTCTTGCACTAGAGAAGCGAGGAATTTCCTTAATAAAGTGCAAAGAAGCACCAGCCAAAAAGAGAAAAGATTGATAAATTTGATCATGTTAAATATATTGTAAAATTGAATATTCACATTCTCCATGATTCAACATTTACATCAGGATACACATATGAGAATATTCTCAGCAGCTCCTTACATAATAATAAAAATAAAAACCCCAGAAAAATCTAAAATGCCCACTGACAGGTAAATGGATAAATAAACTGATATATTCACACAGTGGGATATTATACAACAATGAAAACAATGAACTATATACAACTGCATGCAACATAGTTCTTACAGTATAATTTATTATATATGCTGAGTGACAAAAGCAAACCCAGAAGACTACATATAACATAACTTTTCTATAAAGTTTAAAAACAGTGAAAACTAAACATTAAATCAGCCTTACACTAATTAAATATAAGTTAACGTTAATGAAAAATTAATTAAGCATAGCATTAAACTATTTTGAAAAGGAAGGAAATTCTAAATACAAAATGAAGGCAAAGGAGTGGAGAGAAACATAGGTAAAATAACTTATTAATATATATATATATTTTTGGCTGTATTGGGTCTTCGTTGTGGTGCACAGGCTTCTCACTACGATGGCTTCTCTTGTCTCAGAGCACGGGCTCTAGGTGCGCAGGCTTCAGTAGTTGCAGCACGTGGGCTCACTAGTTGTGGCTCACGGGCTCTAGAGCACAGACTCAGTAGTTTGGCGCACAGGCTTAGTTGCTCTGCAGCATGTGGGATCTTCCCAGACCAGGGCTCGAACCCACATCCCCTGCATTGGCAGGCGGATTCTTAACCACTGCGCCACCAGGGAAGTCCCTGTTAATATTTTAGGTCTTGGGTTGAGACATGTTCAGAGATGTTCAAATACATGTAGATTTGAAATGAATTAATAAATTAAGATAAAAGAAAGCCTTTTCTCATGCTAAAAAAAAAAAAAAGGAAATAGCTGTCAATGGTCAGGTGGTCAGGCTCTATGACACCAAGAACAATTAATCAAAGGGAAGCACCTTTTAAAATGTGCTCTATCACCCACCAGCTGGTAGTGCCAAATCCATCTCTGGCCCAATCCTCCCCTAGACAGCTCCCATCATGGGAAACCTGGCTATGCTTCCTCCCAGTCTTGGGTAGTGCCATCTGGGAGTCCATACGGCATCTAGGAGTCCAGCTGCTGAGGGAGGTGTGTTTCTGTGGCCCGGAGACTGGAGCATACCTCCTGTTCGAGGGAGGAGCTCCCTCCCTTCCAGAGAGATCATCTAGGCAGCATCTTCACTGCATCTTCATTGAACACAATGGCAGGGACAGAGGAGATGTCACGGCCATTGTTACTAAGGGGGCCCTCCTTTTCAATGAAAGGATTAGTGATGGGCCAGCAGAGAAGCACTTGCCAGGAACTTAATCATTTCCTCTTGATCTTACATACATGCCCTGCAACACACATGCCCACTAAGGCAGGGTAGAAGGTGACAGGAAGGAAGGAGGCCCCCTGAGTATTGTGATTACAGGGGCACCTGCACCTGCAACCACACACACACGCTGAGATTCCACAGGAGGGTGGGGAGCAGGGTGGTTAAGAGACAAGAGAACAGAGAGATATTGTTTTCATCTCCAAACTTTGCCCCAAACTATGAGGTTTGCAAGTGACTCTGGGGCCTATTTTCCCCCATCCTATTCCGCTCCCAGGCCTAATTTACTTAACAAGATGAATGATGATGTTTCATTACAGTTTATAAAATGTTCTGTATAACATAATCATTTTGTCCTCCTAAAAATGTTCTTTGAGGTAGTTGTGATTATGACCTTTATTTTACAAGTGAGGAAACTGATGCTTATATTGGCTGTGTCGTGTCTAAGGTCATAGACTCAGTAGCAGAGCTGGCAGTAAGACTTCCGACTCCCTGACCAGTGTTCTTACACCATGCTGTTTATTTTTCACTAAGATCTTGGCAGTTCCCAGAGGGGTGCTACGAAAGCATGGAACGACCACCTACCCCCTGGGCTAGCATCCGGCCCTTTCCCACCAGGGCAGAATGGGAGCAAAGGAACAGGGGCGGCATCCTGGCCCTCCCCAGCTGTGGGGAAGTGGTGGCTCTGAAAGCAAATATGCAGACAGTGGCTTTCCTGCCACCTGAGCCAAGGCGGGGACTGAGGGAGCCTCGTCCTAGACCAGCAGACCTCTGTTCATTTGGTGCCTGTACCTCCTGCACAGCATCCCTTGGTGCCTCTAAATATGCTGTTTTCTCTGGTGAGTCCAGAGAAGGAGCTCTCAGGAATTGTTTCACTGTCATTTAAAACAATTGTTTGAAAGAAATGGTGCAAAATTTGGTGTTCTGGTTGTTTTTATCAAATAGGCTCATTGTAAAAATAATTTGGGAAATTATAGTCAAATTAAAAGGAGGACAAAAGAGTCACACCATCCAGAGATAATCACTTGTCCACCACCAGCTTACCCAATGGCAGGGAATCTGTAGCCCAACAGCATTCTTACCTCCCTTCGAGGCCCCAAATAAATTCTAACAGAAAAAGTTATGTTTCTACTTAGGATGTAGAAAGCTGTGAGAGAATTAAGAACATAGCTCCCACCCAAACAGTGAGAAAAAAGTCTGTAAGTCATAACTTTTCCTGAATCCATGAGAAAACGAAGGTCACAAGGCAACCAAAATGAACTAAATTCCAAAGAGTGACAAACCCCTCTGAGAAGTAAACTGGACATAGCTGAGGATAGAAAACAGTGAACTTGAATATAGGTCAGTAGAAATTATCCAAAATGAAACACAGAATAAAGAGTGAATAAAGAGTTGTAGGACAATATCAAATGGTCTAATATGCAAATGACTGGAATCCAGAGGAAAAGAGATTGTGGTACCAGACTGTATGAGTGAAGCTAAATAGGCTGAATCCTCCTTGCCTGTGAGGCTGGGCTTTGTAGTAGAAAAGAAAAAGGGGGGCATCTCTGGTGGCACAGTGGTTAAGAATCCACCTGCCAATGCAGAGGACACGGATTCGAGCCCTGGTCTGGGAAGATCCCACATGCCGCGGAGCAGCTAAGCCCGTGCGCCACAGCTACTGAAGCCCGCCAGCCTAGAGCCCATGCTCTGCAATAGGAGAAGCCACCACAATGGGAATCCTGAGCACCACGATGAAGAGTGGCCCCCGCTCGCCTCAACTAGAGAAAGCCCGTGCACAGCAACGAAGACCCAACGCAGCCAAAAATAAATAAATAAAATAAGTATATAAAAAGAAAAGGGGGAGAAAATCTACCTCCTAATGTCTGAACCTGTTACCTGGACAGGGGACTACCACTTGCTGGTGGTTATATTACTAGTTTATGGGTGGAGACTGCGGGTCTGCTACACCTAAGGAATCCTAGCCAACTGGACCTGAGCCCTAAAGGTGACTAGAGCCATGTAAGCAAATGAAAGTAATGCATGCAGGGAGACCCAGCAATCAGGCAAAGGAAAACTAGGAGATGACTCAGAATAAGTGGCTCTGAGCAAAGCATAACTGCTGTAGGAAACATGGAACAATTTGAAGAAAAAATTAACCTTCACTGTATTTGTAGGCTTTTGCTGGGTGATGCTGTGATAACAACCAACTCCAGAAGCTCCACGGCATACAAAAACAAAGGTTTACTTCTCAGTCATAATACCTCTCCTCCGTGAGTTGGCTTTGGCTAGGCCCCATGCCTTTTTCATTTTGGACTCAAGGTAAAGGAACAGCCCCTATCTAGAATGTGCCAGCTTGTGGAGGAGAGAAAGAGAGATGACAGAACCATATGAAGTCTCTTAAAACTTCTTTTCAGAAGTTAAAGCAAGTCGTCTTCCAAACGCCCTGTCAACGGGGTAGAAAATAACAAGCATCTCGCAGAGGAAGCAGAATAATTGGGAACAGTGATAAGATCTACCTCAGAGCATTTAAGACTTAAGAGGCATTAATATTTTTTTTCTGGAACTAAAACCATGATTCTCTCATTAAAAACTCAGTGGATTAATTCAAAGAGTGCATGGGCAAAGTGGAAAAAGAGTGCGTTGGCTACTGTTGTTCTTCAACCCATTGTACAGCTGAAGACACAGAGGCCCAGAAAGGTTAAGGAGCTATCCCAAGGTCACTCAGCTGTGGCAGGGCTGGTATTCAGTCCCAGGTATTCAGTACTGTTCTTAATCACATGTTCTGCTTCTTAATGCCCATGCTATTCTGCCGTGATAAACAAGTAGGGAGACAGAGCCAGGACACCTAATGTGAGGAACAGAAATTCAAGAAGGAGGAAAGTAATTGTTGGAGGAGCTGTAGGAATTAAATAAGTGATGCAAGAAAACACCTCTGAGTTTAAGAAAGACTTGCAATTTAAAAGAGCTCAGTGGATTCCAGGCTGGGATTGAGGAAAAAGGCACACATCTAGTAATATCCTGTGAAATTCCTCAACTCCCAGGATAAAAAGAAATTTCTATAAGCTTCTAGAGAGAAAGAACAAATAACTTATAAAGGAGAATCAGACTGTCATCAGGCTTTTCATCTGCAACACTGGATGTCAGAAGGCTATGAATAACATCTAATGAAAGAAGAGGACCTTGACCTAAGAATTTTATAACCTCACCTGAGGATCTCACCTGTCAGGATGGATATGATGGGCTGCAGAGAGTATATCATCCACACACACCATTTGAGGAATTCATTCAAACGAAGAACCCCTTTCCAAGCAACAAATGAATCAAGCAAAACTCTTAGGATAGGGGAAGATGAAGAAGAGAGGAAATAGTAATAGTGAGAAATAAGCCTACTATGCCTTTGTATACCTAAATCTAAATGAATAATGATAGAGTGACCAGGAATTTATCCTCTAAGTTTGGATTTACAATTTTGGTGGGAGATTTAAAAACACTCCTTAATACTAAGATCTAGCAGGCCAAAAAAAAAAAAAAAAAAAAAGTAAAATCCTAGAGGAATGGATGATTTTATTAACAAACCCAATTACAGCAATGTAACTAGGCAACCTATGAATAGAGAGAGCGAGTGAGAATAAGACCAGCTCTTAGTGGGTAGAATGGAAGCCACCCTTTCAGGGACACCGAAGGCCCCTCTGAAAACATTCTTCTTCTGTCTGCTCACTGACCTTTAAATCAAGATGAGAAATGAGTGCTTTGCTTTGAGGCTTTGTTCTCTGCTCAAAGGTCTCCTAGGTCTTGAAAAAATCTTTATTTTAAACTATGGCGATCATTTCCCCTGAGTACAAGTTTGCTTGTTAAATTCCATCCTGAGAAGAGCTTTAATAGGGAAAGCACAGGGCAGAGCATGAATTCAAAGGAAGGGTGCAGGAGGGAGTAAGAGAGGTGGAGGAAGGACTTGGGAGGTATTCAGCGGGGTAGTTCTGCTACTCCTCAAGCCCACTTGTCGGCCTCACCCCCAGCATCTCTTCCCCTCCTTTCCGCCCATCCTCTCCCATCCTGTCTCCACACCTACATTTAAGTTGTGGTATCATGGGTGATGGGACAAAGCATTCCTTTTTCTTTCAGCCTAACTCCTGAGACAAGCAGCTGCCTCTGATGACATTTCTCAAGCTCAGAGCGCAGTGAAATGTGACTTTTAGCCCCGAAAAACAATCTGAATTTTAACTGGGGAGCTCCTGGGTGAGCAGTGTCCTTGACATTTGAAAGCGTGAACCTTATCTGGAGCAGCTCTTGGAGGCTGAGGGACCTTGTTGAACTCGAGCCATTTAGAACCCATTGTAGGGTTAGTTCTCATTTCTATTCTTCAATTACACAGCAGCAGAAGGTTCACTTAGAATATAAAAGCTTTTTTAATTAATCCAGAGAGCCTACTTTAAGTTTATTTATTTTATTTTATTTTTTAAAATTTATTTATTTATTTTTGGCTGCGTCGGGTGTTCATTGCTGTGCACGGGCTTTCTTTAGCTGTGGTGAGCAGGGGCTGCTCTTCATTGTGGTGCCTGCTTCTCATTGTGGTGGCTTCTCTTATTGTGGAGCACAGGCTCCAAGCATGCAGGCTTCAGTAGTTGTGGCACGTGGGCTCAGTAGTTGTGGCTCATGGGCTCTAGAGCGCAGGCTCAGTAGTTGTGGCTCACAGGCTTAGTTGCTCTGTGGCATGTGGGATCTTCCCGGACCAGGGATCAAACCTGTGTCCCCTGCATTGGCAGGTGGATTCTTAAACACTGAGCCAACAGGGGAGCCCCAACTTTAAGTTTAAATGGCCATGTTCTACACAGAATATAGTAAAATAAATATTGCATTTTTTTCTTATGTTAGTTTCCTCTTGTTATTATTGATATGAAGGGAATATAAGCCTGAGACTCAGAGTTCCCTCAGGTGCCTGACTCTCCATCTCCAAATATATCTTGTCCCGTGGCTCCTCTGCTCTGCCGTGACAGCAAACAGCCTCAGTCTTTACCCAGCTTACCCATTTCTAGCTTCTTCCCCTGCCACATGTGTATGTATTACAAGAATGGCCTCACTGTGGGTGTCAGTGGTTTTCAGTTATAAAAATTGCTCCATTTGGTTGTGTTTACGCAGACATACCATTTTTATTACAAATAGCTACTATAAAGTGCAAAAGCATTATGTTAGGCATTTTAGACATATTTTCTCTATTCTCACCCAATAAGTTTGGGATTATTATTCCCATTTCTCAGATGACATTCTGGTTATCTATAACAGTCATCCCAAAATCTGATGGATTAAAACTATTTATAATCATATGCTTACACTTGTGCCGGTCGGCTGGGTTCAGCTGGGTGGTTCTCTCTTGGACTCTCACACATGGTTGCGACTGTACCCGAAATTCAGCCTCTGTACATAGGTACTAAATTGAATCTTGGAGACAGAGTTTTGGGTGAAGGAGAAAAGAACAGCTTTACTGCTTTGCCAGGTGAAGGGGGTCACAGAGGACCTAATGCCCTCAAGACTGTGTGTCCCGACCTGGAGTCAATGAGGCTGGACATCTAATGTGGCTTCTTCACTCACCTGTCTGATGCCTCAGCTGGGATGACGGGAGCAGAGCGGGAGGCTGGCTGAGCATCTCTGTCTCTACACAGTCTCTCCTTGTTGGGCTTTCTCCCAGTATCTTAGTGTCCGGGTAGTCGGACTTACATGACCACTGGCTTCCCCAGAGCCAGTGTTCCAAGAGACCCAGGCTTCTTATGACCCAGCATCACTTCTGCTGCATCCCATTGCTCATTATATGCAGTCCAGTTCAATGTGGGAGGGAACTGAGGCAGGAGGTAGATGGGCCTCAAGTTAGGCATTTACAACTGCCCTCCCGTTTACATTTCACGGAGCAGGAAAAAGTGGGCTTCAGGCTGGACACTTACAACTAGCCTCCTGTTTACATTTCCTGAGACAGGAGATAGATGGGCTTCAGGTTAGACATTTAAAAATCAGCCTCCTGTTTGCTCTCCGAAATGGAAGTAACAACAGAAACAGGGCAGATAGCCAGGCTTTGTCTCCTGTGGGCACCTTAAGATAACAGTCATGGCAGGAACAGAGAGGGGCTAACCCTTGTTTGAGTAAAGGATCAACAGGTCACATATTTCCCATTCTTGGGGCAAGGGAGACATTGAACATGCGCAGAAAGGCTCCTTGGGGGTCAAAAAGGAGGGGGCACTACCCCATAATATGTGATGCTAAGGCCATCCCATAGGCCTCTGGGCTGAAATCCATCTTGGAAAAAAGTTGCCCACACAAGTTGGGGCGGGTCCTAGGGCAGGGCAGGTGTGGAAAAAGAAGCCAGATAATTGGCCAGAGGTAAACAAAGACCCAGAAGACCTGCCCTAGATAAATGATTTTTTTTTTTTTTTTTGCGGTACGCGAGCCTCTCACTGTTGTGGCCTCTCCCGTTGCGGAGCACAGGCTCCGGACACGCAGGCTCAGCGGCCATGGCTCACAGGCCCAGCCGCGCTCCTCCTCACTGGGGGGACGCACACACACTTTCTCTCCAGGTGTGCATCTCTGCCTTGCTTCTGTCTTAACTATACAATCTGTTGCTCTGGGTGCTCTCCCAGTTGTTGTTGTGCTAGGTCTCTAATAATAAACTTTGTGCCTCTTTTTACAGTTTTTGCCTCCGTGAGAAATGCATTTTTCACTGGGGGCAAGAGCCAGGGGGTATGGTGGCCAGGATTCCTGGTTTTCATCCAGGCTACCCAGGTTCAATTCCTGGGCAGGGAACTAAGGTCTCGCTTCACGCCACCACTCACTGCTGCCTCTCCAAGATGAGAACCACAGAAGAATGTGATACTGTGAGGAGGCAGGGTTCACTGTGAGGTAGGGGACGTCTGTGCAGACTAGGAAATCAAGGCTTTGATGGGTTATGTAATGTGTCCAAGATTATACTGCCAGTAAGTGACAGAATTGAGATCTGAATGGAAGGGGTCCATCTGACCCCAAAACTTATTCTTCTGTATCATTCTATTCCTTTTTCTTTTTAATTCCCCTCCCCACCTTCTCATTCTATTTCTCATGATTGGTTATTTTGGTTCTTTAGTATAGCATCTCAAATACTATCCCTAGGATGACCTGTTTTAATTTTTGCCAGGCTGCTGACAGCATCAACAGTGTCTTGGTGGAGTTTACAGGGAAGAAACCAGGTCAAATGAGTAGCACAGCTACCCCAAACTCCTTTTTGGGCTGTCTTTGTAGGATGAAATCACCCAAGCGTTCTTTAAATCAGAGGATGTTTGTTTAGTGACTGGTCAGTACTGCTGCCCTCCCCAAAGGAGTCTAAAATGTCTCCCTTTTAGCTGGACTCTGGGGACTGTGGCAAACAGCCCCTTGATCCTTAGGACGCTGCTGAGCAGTCATCCATTTAGACAGAATGTACGTTGTCCCAATGTGAGGACTTTGGCAATGTCAGGAAAAGCTGCAGTGAGAGTACAATTAGAGGTAATACGCATCCCTTATATTTGTAAGTGTCCTGTAGCTTTTAAAGCACAGTTATGTATTTTATCAGTCAGGATAGACTGGGTTATACTTCAAAAAAAGAAAAAAAAAATCCCCGTACATTCAAACAACAAAGGTTCATTTCTCACTCACAGCACATGTTTACTACAGACGCATTAGGTACTTTGTTCCCTCGCCTTTTGCCTTCTCACTCTAAGACCCAGGGCAATGGGGCAGCCACTATCCAGAACATTGCTGGTGGTCACGGTAATGTCACAGGAGGTCTCACTCAGAAGTTAAACCTTTGGCCCCCACATGACATGTGTCCCTTCTGCTCAAAATTCATTAGCCAAAGGAAATCATTGGCTGGAACTGGCCACAAGGGCATCAAGAAGTATAATCCTAAAATGTGCCCAGAAGGGAAAAAAACTGAAATGACTATTTGGAAAAAGCACTAATGATTACTACAGATAAATATGACCTTAAAGGTTTTCTTAGCTATTCAATGATGCAAGGAGTTGTGGAATTATCCTCATTTTCCAGATGCATTGAGGAGGCAGCAATGGCAGAAGAGCTTGTTATATTGTTAGCACAAGTCTGTGTGCCCGACGCACAGTGAGGCCAAACAAACCGAAATGTCAGAGTTTGGAGCAGAGAAAGGTTTATTGCAGGGCCATGCAAGAAGACGGGTGGCTCAGGCCCCCAAAATCCCTAGGTTTCAAGCTTTGGCAAAGCATTTTCAAAGGTCAGGTGAGGGAGGGAGTCACAGGGTATATGATCAGCTTGCGCTCAATTCTCTGATTGGCTGATGGTGAGGTAACAGGGTGGTGTCACAGGGGTTAACATTATCAGTCCTTAGGCTCCAGGAGGCCTGGGGCTATGTGCTCATGGTCATCAAGTAGTTAACATCTTCCATTTGGTGGGGGGTTTTCCCATCTGTAAAACAACTCAGGAAATGTGCATCAAAACAGTTATCTAGGTACTTCAGAGAGAAGCTAAAGCAGAGGATGGGGGGAAGGCCTGTCCTGGGAAGGCCTCGTAGGGTCCTGCTCGGTTACAATATAGTATGTGAATAACATCTCACGAAGCTGTTATAAAAAAGTTAAAGGTTGATGAAAGAAGGGAGGTGGTGGTATACAACTTACAGGGAAAATAAAGCCTCTCTTTTACGAGGTTGGTTAATATACAGGCACCCTAGAGTTCCCACCCCATTCACAGCCCTGTACTCAAGAGACACAGAGGGGACAATGCAGGGGCTCTTAACTTGGGGTCCATAGATAGAGGGAGAGGAGTCTCAAACTCATCCCAAAATTGTAGCCTAAATAATCTGTGTAGATGTTCATTTTGGGAGAGGATGTGTCCAGTTTGTACTAGCTTCTCAAAGAAGTCCGTGACCCCCAAAGGTTAATGGAAAGAACAATGGCACAGGAGTCAAGAACTGAGTCCTAACCCTGGCTGGCTCTAACTAGCTGAGGAAGCTTGGACAAGTCGTTTCTCTTCTTCATTTGTAAAATGAGGGCCAGGACTCACTGATATCACACTCTCTTTCAGCTAGGAACACAAGATGCAGGATACTTTGTGGCCAAGCAGATCTGAATTTACATCTGGCTCTACCTCTTAAGGATTGCATGCCCTTGTGCCAGTTCTAGAACCTGTTCACACATCCGTCAAAGGTGAAAACCTGTGCAGGCTTCTTGGGGGATTAGGGACCGTGAGTGGAGAACACCTGGCCATTATTATTAAATGATGCTTCCTATGAGTCTGCGTCTGGCTCAAGTCCTGCTGAGCACTGCATGTTTTCAGTGAATAAGCATGGTCTGCCAGGAATTCTAGTTGTACCAAATCCAGACGTCGGCAAGGCCTTGCCCTAAGGCAGTTCCTACTATAGAAAGGAAGTCTGGGTGCAAGCCTTGCCCAACCTCATCCATGCCTGACTCATGCCTGGCCTGGGCTCCCCAGCAGGGCCAGCTCCTGCCCCTGCTCACTCCTCTTGGCAGGCACTGAGTCATCATGGGCTAAGTCATGACATGGGCTGACGGCCTCCGCAGGAGGCTGAACCACCAAAAGCACCAATTACTGATGGAGCCACAAAACCATCCCCTTGGCCTTTCCAGCTTTCTTCACTGGCAGCTTCCCATGTTACTGCTACTCCAGGCATCATACCCCAGATTGACTCACCACTTCCTGCTGTAGCTAGGGCAGGAATTGCTGCTCCTAGTTGAGTCTAGAGGTACCTGAAGTCCAGAAGAGTAAGGTGACCTACACAAGGAAACACAATGAGCTTGTGGCAGCACTGAGTCGGGCCTCCTATCTCCTGGTCCCTTGTCACCTCCTTGCACAGTGTCAATGTATTAGTTTTCTATTGCTGTTGTAACACATTACCACAAATTTAGTAGCTCAAAACAACACAAATTAATTAAAACAGCCATGAGATAATGAGATACCACTACCAAAATCTGAAAACACTGACAGCACCAAATGCAGGTGAGGATAGGGAGCAACAGGAACTCATTCATTGCTGGCAGGAATGCAAAATGGTACAGCCACTTTTGAAGATAGTTCGGCAGTTTCTTATAAAGCTAAACATACACTTACCATACGATCCAGCAATCATACTCCTTGGTATTCACCCAAAGGACTTGAAAACTTATGTCTACACAAAAACCTGCGCACAGGTGTTTATAGCAGCTTTATTCATAATTGCCCAAACTTGGAAGCAACCAAGATGTCCTCAGTATATGAATGGATGAATAAAATGTGATACAGCTAGACAATGGAATATTTTTAAGCACTAAAAAGAAATGAGCTATCAAGCCATAAAAAGCAAGGGAGGGACCTTAAATGCGTATTACTAAGTGAAAGAAGCCAATCAGATACAGCCACATACTGTGAAATTCCAACGATATGACGTTCTGGAAAAGGAAAAGGAAAAATTATGGAGACACTAAAAAGATAAATTGGTTCCCAGGGGGTTGGGCAGGGACATGAATAGGCAGAGCACAGAGGATTTTTAGGGTAGTGAAAATACCCTGTGTGGGACTATAACGATGGATCATGTCATTATACGTTTGTCAAAACCCAAAGAATGTACAACACCAAGAGTGAAGCCTAATGTAAACTACGGACTTGGGGTGATGATGATGTGTCAGTGTAGGTTCATCAACTGTAACAAACTCGCTACTCTGCCGGAAGAAGTGGAAATGGGGGAGGATATTCCTGTCTGAGGGCAGGGGGTATATGGGAACTCCTTGTACCTTCCTGACAATTTTGCTGTGAACCTAAAACTGTTCTTTAAAAAATGAAGTCAATACTTTTTTTTTTTTTTTTTAAATCTAACATTTCTGGAGATCAGAACCTCAGTGGACCAAAATCAAGATGTCAGCAGGGCTGCGTTCTTTTCTGGGGGCTCCAGAACAGAATACGTTTTCCTGACTTTTGCAGCTTCTAGACGCTGCCCAAATTCCTTGAGTCAAGGCCATCCTCAAAACCGGCAATGGCTGGTTGAGTTTTTTCAAGTCACATCACTTCTGCCTCTCTCATCCACCTTTAAGGACTCTAGTGGTTGCATTGGGCCCACCTGGATAATCCAGGATTCTCTCCCCCATTTTGAGGTCAGCTGATCACCAACCTTAATTTCACCTGCAACCTTGTTGCGTATGCTAACATATTCACAGGTTCTGGGGATAGGATGCAGACATCTTTGGGAGGGCCATTATTCTGCCTACCAGGGTCATGAGCCTATGCCCTGCGGTAAGAGAGGGTGGTAATAATCATACTAATAGTGGTGGTGAAGATCACAGTCCGGCTGCCTCTTGCTTGAAGCTAAAGGTCAGTACCTTCCTAATTTTCAGCTGTGTTTGAGCCTCATCAGCCCTTAATGTGGTTGGTGTTCCCACATTTTCCAGCCTTTCAGAATTACCTTTCACTTAAATATTCAAAGAAAATAACTCATGCTCTGAGGCCAGAGGAATTCCAGTCCCCTCCCAAATATTGCTAAGTATCCTCGGATGCGCATCCACACTCATGGCCTGTCTTTTCTCACTCCATGCTGCTCCTGAATCCTCCTGACTCCCCCGTCACAGGCTCTACACACTGCCCTCTCCCCATCATTCCAGAGGCAGGGCTGTCTGGAGAGAACCAGGTTAGGATGCTTAATCACCCTTGTTAGGGCTTAATGACACAGGCCAGGAGAACTCCATCTAGTAATCCAGGTGGAGAGTCCCCACATCCTCTGGTCAGGGCTTCTCTCGGGCCCAGCTAAACCCCCCTTTTCTCTGAGACCCGAGGCTCCAAACTGCTGCTTCTAGGAGCACCGAAGAAAAAAGAAGCTGTCGAATATTGACTTTTATTGTGGAGAGCAGTTTAGCCACGGTTCGCTTCAACCTGGCCTCAGGGCCCTACCTTTGCATAACCGAAGGGCCCATTAAAGTGTTTCCCAAACAAAAGATAAGATTCTTTGCCAAGAGGAATTCTTCTCCCACTCTTGGAATGTGGAAACGCTGCAGTTAAAAAAATACAACAAAGCACAAACAGCTCCCTTTATTTCTACTTCCATTATTTACCACTGAAGGAAAGTGCTAGTATGTGTGTTGTTTTGTAAAAGACATAGACTTTACATCACGACACATACTAATTAATACACACCCGCACACAACTTAAATAAAAGAAACAATACCTACTCTTCTTACTTGGGACACACGTTGATATTTTCTACTCTACTAACATTTTCGAATGGTGATCAGGACCCACCGAATTTTTTTCTGTGACCTGCTGATGACTCACAACCTGCTCTTTGAAAAACACTGTACTAACAGAATAGCCCCTTCTCTTCCCTCCCAGGCATAAGTATTTGTGTAATGCTTTAATGCCTACAAAGCAGGTTTTAAAGCATAGGTTATCCCATTTAATCCTCACACGACCCCAAAATGGAAATAACTCCCTTTTCACGAATGGGGGAACCGAGGTCTATATTGTTGAAGCAGCTTTGCCCAAAGTCACGCGACCAGAAAGGGAAGATTTTGGATGCAAAGCCCTGAATCTAAACCTAGTGTTCTTTTCACCCACACCAGACTCCTAGTGTTACCAGAAGGGGGACCCCTTCCAGGGCTTGTGAGTCGGCTGCTGTCTAACCCTCAGAAATGAATTGTCCAAGGAGACACACGTACTGACAAAGCAAGAGGCTTTATTGGGAAGGGGCTCCCAAGGGGAGAGCAGCAGGGTAAGGGAACCCAGGAGAACTGCTCTGCCACGTGGCTCTCTGTCTCAGGTTTTATGGTAATGGAGTTAGTTTCCGGGTCATCTCTGGCCAGTCATCTTGCTTGTGCCCATATTTGGTCTGACTCAGGGTCCTTCCTGGTGGCAGGCACACTCTCAGCCAAGATGGATTCTAGTGTGAGGGTTTCTGGGAGGTTGGCAGGACATATTACGTGCCGGTGTCTCCTCCCTCTTTTGGTCCCTCCTGAATTCTCCTGGTTAGTTTTTGGTGGCAGCACCGTGTTCCTTACTGGAGGGACCTCCTGTAGTGAGACAACTCATGCGAGTGGTTCTTATCGTGCCTGGCCAGGGCGGGCAGTTTCAGTCAATGGTTCCCTAACATTACTCCCACTATGTACAACACTCTCAACTCTTACGGTATGGTTTAGGTTAAGCTAGACAATGTAAGCCTTTTTGCATATGCTGGATTCTTAGTGCTCACAAAAATCTCACACTTCTCCTCCTTTGTCAGCCTGGAGTTGGCGTAGCGGTCCATACCTTTCCAGGTGGCTAGGCAGAGCTAGCAAGGCCTTTGCAGGGTGCAGGTTCACCTGCCCCCAGGGCACGAGGCCCCAGCACCTGCCTCAGACCTTCACGTGGCCTCCTAGCAGAGCAGGAGGGCAGTCCTTGCCCTGGGCTGGGGTGGAAGTGGCTTAGCCCAGGAAGCTGGGAAATGATACCAGGAAAGACAACCCCAGAGGAGGGGTGAGCTGACCCTAAGGACAAGGTGCTTTGGGTGGAAGGGCACCTCAGGAAATGTCGACTCAACAGACAAATAAAAGAAACCAGACATCACATATCCAGGAAATGCTGAGCAGGCCTGGGTAAATGAAAGAAAATCTGTGGGTAGAAGACGTGGATACTGGTTGCCAAGTTTAAATACTGCCTCTCTGTCTTTCTCTCTTTGACAATTCTGCTTCCTTGGGTTTTCTTAGGGCAGCAGTTGGGAGGGGTTTACCAGCATTTCAAACACATGGGCTCTGTGTTTGTAGGTAATAGGGCTCAGGGCAGGCCACCTCAAAATATTCCACTTTGGCATATTGGTTATTTAGAATTAAAGTTACTTGAGAAACAGCCTGTGCAAAGAGCACACTCTGACCTTCCTCTATCCCCTTGAAAGCAGAAAATAAATCTCTCATGTGAAAGGTATCCTCCTTGCACCAGGAGGTAGAGAGACATCCTTATTACAAGAGACAGGGAATTCAGGGCCAAGATGGCTTATAAACAAACTTTGCTTAGTTTCTTCACTAATTAGTACATAAACCTAAGTTTGTTTGTCTTGTCACTTCTTCACAGATTTATTGTTTCTTTATCTAAAAGGTATATAAACAGCCTGCTTTGGCTACTTCTTGGGTCCGATAGCTATGAGACCTCTGCATGTTCAAAATTGAATTTTTTTCCCCTCCTGTTAATCTGTTTTGTGTCAATTTAATTTTTAGATCAGCCAAAAGAACCAGGAGGGCTAGGGGGAAATTCTCCCCTCTCCGACAGTTTTGGTGTCGTTGGCTGGATACTGCTTGGCTACTGCTTGCTCCTGGGACTGTTGCAGATAAAGAGATCCTGGAACTTCTGAAGAAAACCTGGCAGAAGGTAAGAATTCTTACCACGTCAGCCTCCTGGATCTCTGACTCTGGGGGTCTGATGGAAGTGAAAGTAGTAAGAGTCCTTTTCTCTCCTTTTCTAAACTTAAATTAGCAGGAGAAAATATTTGTGGAATTAGTTCCTTGTGTACAGTGACCCTGGTAAAGATGTGGTACACGGGTACTCTTGGTTTAACTGATCCTTTTCCTCCCGGAGATGGTCACTGTTTTTCTTTGTCTCTGCTGTGTTGTGTGTTATAAGGAGAAAAAAAAGCCTTAGGGCAGAACACAGGCAGAGGCCTTATAAGCCTGCTGTTTGAGCGGACCTCAAAGACTGCTAAGTTCATGGTTCTCACCAGACTGGTGTCTGTTTAGACCAACCATGCTGCGGGTCCCTTATGTAAAAACCAGATGAGGTTTTTCCTTTTGTTTTGTTCTATGTTCTGAGAGCTTGGCTTTGTAACCAGTGAGAATATTCTGTCTGGTCTTTGCCATTCGGTCTGGGGTGCCCCTTGGTGGCCATTTGAATAGACTGGGGTTCCAAAACACGAACTCACAAGCAGCCGTGCTAGCATTCAGGGAACTTTGTATAAAGGGTCCCGATCCATAAGGGGCCTTTGTCTTCTCAACCTTCCTTGCTTTGTTAGTGCTGGAAAAGTCCCATTCCAGTAGTGCCTGCCTGGTGTCACAGACTAGTGGGTCTGTCACTGGAGGTGTCTCACATTCCTGTGAGAGACCAGAGACACCATTTTCACTACACCATCCTTACCCTGTGCAAAAAAGGCCTTTGCTTTCTTAGGCTATCTGGGAGTGAACTTTCTGGATCTTGTGAGGGTTGCATCTCTTGCAGTCTTTTGTGGAGGTCTCTTGCGTTCTTGGTTAAGCTATAAAAAGGCTTGTCAGACTGAGTTGCTATTGAGATTAATAGATCCTACTCATCAATGACCAGGATGATGAACCTTTTTAAAGTGAAAAAGCTTCTATATTTGAAAAAAATTTGGTGGTGGGGAGAACTCCTATCTTAAACAATTGTCTTCTTTGTACCTATTTTAAAAAAGACCAAATTAAAAAGTGGATACAAAGAAATATAACACCTAGTTTAGGGACTTCCATAACAAGATGAAAGAATAGAAATTAAACGTAGAAAAAAATTGTCCCATTCAACATAAATTCCCCTTCTTAAAAATCTGACCCCATCTCCTCAGCAAATTCCCTTAAATCCCAAAACTCCTCCACCTTCCTCAGAAAATCCCTTAAACACTCAGCTGCTTGTTTTAACTTCCCTTTCCTTACAAGATTTACAGAGAGCACTCCAGCCTAATCTCTAGGCCCAAGGTTTACAAGTAACTCATATAAATGCTAAAAGCCAGGAAATAAATTTAGCAGAAGCGTCTGGAATGGACAGTAAGTCTCGTTTTGCTGGGCTCTATAATCAGGCTTTGCCAGCTTCAGGCCTTCCTATGCAACGTCCTTTGCAGATATATCCTAGATCTCCACCCAGAGAATTTATTTCTCCTGGGCCACGAAACATAGAGATCTTTTGATTTCCATTTAGTCGGAAAATTTCTCCATGGTATAAAAAAGGCAAACTCAAAATAGTGTGATTGAGTGGGCAAACCAACCTCTAAACATTATAATGGAAAAGTCTACCCAATTCTTTGAAGGTACCTTGCCGGAACAGAGATGAAAAAAAGAGTTAAAATCAACAATTCTTAATTTACAACTTGACTCTTTACAAAAACAAAAGCATAACTCAAAAAGCAACTCAAAATCCACTCATACCTCGTCCTAATTGCCTTCAAATATTTGCAGATATTGTAAAATATATATATATTTATTTTTATTTTATATATATTAAAAATATACATATATATCTACTATATATATATGCTATATATATATATATATATATATATATATATATAGCAGATATTCCATGACATTGGAAGTACAATTGTTTTGCACTTAAGAAAAGGAAGGAAATTTTTAAATAGTAAATGCTCTAAACTTCTGGTAATAGAAAAATAAACCCAAAATTCCTAGGAGAAAATTTACATTCTTTCTCTGGCTCTTAAAGTTGTAAATCTTATCACGTCTTTGAAAAGTAAATACAGCCCTCAATTGCCCGAGACTGAAGGAAAAAATAAAAGGAGGAAAGAGGTCTTTTAAAAATACAAACTGATAAAAGAGCTCTCTTGCCCAAACTCTAGACCACAGCCTCTTTAAGATTACTTGTCAAAGACAAATACAAATATTAAAAGTTATCTCCACAAATAGTAAAAAGCTTTAGCCATCTGACGGATAAACTCAACTTTTTCCAACTATTATTTATAAACTCACTAGAATATACTGTTGTTATCTGAATCAGTATACTTGATTCATGACTAAAATTTTAAAATGAAGATCTCTGTTTGTTTGTTTGTTTTTGCGGTACGCGGGCCTCTCACTGTTGTGGCCTCTCCCGTTGCGGAGCACAGGCTCCGGATGCGCAGGCTCAGCGGCCATGGCTCACGGGCCTAACCGCTGGGGCATGTGGGATCTTCCCACACCGGGGCACGAACTCGTGTCTCCTGCATCGGCAGGCGGACTCTCAACCACTGCGCCACCAGGAAAGCTCTCTCCGTTTGTTTTTATGTATGTCTATGTATGTGCGTTATAGGTATAGTATTTTTCTACTTTTGGATGGCATTGCCAAACTTAATTTGTAAAAGAGCTCTATTTAATTGGCTTAAAATATGTGCTTAGTAATTATTTCTAAGTCTCAGAAATATAATAGAAACTAACTCAAATATTTTTCAAATCTACATGATCTAGGATAATTTTCAGTAAGTAAAAGGTAGTTTAAGTTTGTTGGTTTAATTAATACAGGCATGTTGTTAGAGTAATCAGCATTAAGTATAATACTTTTAATTTACCTGGGTCAAATAAGACCATGTTATCTCTGTTACAAAATTTTTCAGCAAGAAAAATAACAACGTAATGATTACCTGTTTTAATGTATCATGAGATTTTCATGAGTATGATTGTTAAGAACAAATGAATTAAATAGATGTAAATGAGATGTTTCAGGTAAACTTTTTAGCCATGGCTGTTTTATGATAAGACTACTTAGTTTCCCAAGTCTCTTTGGTAACTTCTACCCTTAGAATTTTGCTAAGTTAAATTAAATGATGGGAATTCATTGAATGTCTATATCATTTCCAAATAAGATAAAATACTGAAACATTAATTGCAAAACCAATCTAAGTTTACCTACTTTATTTTTTATTTATTTTTATTTTTGGCTGCATTGGGTCTTCATTGCTGTGTGCAGGCTTTTCTCTAATTGCAGTGAGCGGGGGCTAGTCTTCCTTGTGGTGCACAGGCTTCTCATTGCTGTGGCTTCTCTTGTTGTGAAGCACAGGCTCTAGGCACGTGGGCTTCAATAGTTGTGGCACATGGGCTCAGTAGTTGTGGCTTGCAGGCTCTAGAGCACAGGCTCAGTAGTTGTGACGCACGGGCTTAGCTGCTCTGCAGCATGTGGGATCTTCCCAGAGCAGGGCTCGAACCCGTGTCTGCTGCATTGGCAGGTGGATTCTTAACCACTGTGCCACCAGGAAAGCCCAAAGTTTACCTACTTTTGACCTTTTATTTTGGAGGCTAAAGATACTTGAGTCTCTTAGTAAACATGTTTTGTGCCACATTGAAAAACTGAGCTATGAGGAAATGCATATTTTAAGAAATTATGAAATGTATTCATAAATTTGCCTAACTAAAGTATCTGGGTATAACAGACAATTCACAATTGCTTACTTCTTATTTTTCACTAGAAATTAAGGTTTTTAAGGATTGAGAATTCTAATTAGTACAGGCGTACCTCGGAGTTTGGTTCCAGACCACTGCAATAGAGCAAATATTGCAATAAAGTGAGTCACAAGAATTTTTTGGTTTCTCAGGGCATATAAAAGTTATAGTTACACTATACTGTAGTCTATTAGGTATGCAATAGCATTATGTCTAAAGAAAAAATATATATACCTTAGTTAAAAATACTTTATTGCTAAAAAATGCTAACTATCATCTGAGCCTTTAGCAAGTTATAATCTTTTTACTGGTGGAGGGTCTTGCCTCAGTGTTGATGCTGCTGACTGATCAGGGAGGTGGCTGCTGAAGGCTGGGGTGCCTGTGGCAGTTTCTTAAAATAAGACAGCAATAAAGCTTGCCACATTGATGGACTCTTCTTTTCACAAACCATTTCTCTGTAGCACACAATGCTGTTTGATAGCATTTTACCCAGAGTAGAACTTCTTTCAAAATTGGAGTCGAACCTCTCAAACCCTGTCACTGTGTATGTAATTTTCTCAATCCTTTGTTGCCTTCAAATGTTTGCAACATTTGCCTTCAAATGATTTCAGCAATTTTCACAGCATCTTCACCAGGAGTAGATTCCATCTCAAGAAACCACTTTCTTTGCTATCCATAAGAAGCAACCCTTCAACTTTTAAAGTTCTATCATGAGCTTACAGCAATTCAATCGTGTCTTTAGGCTCCACTTCTAATTCTAGTTCTCCTGCTGTTTCTACCACATCTGTCCTTCCTTCCTCCACTGAAGTCTTGAACCCCCTCAAGAGTTGGAACAAACTTCTTCCAAATTCCTGTTAATGTTGATACTTTGGCTCTTCCCATGAATCATGAGTGTTTTTAATGACATCAAGAGTGGTGAATCCTTTTCAGAAGTTTTTCAGTTTACTTTGCCCAGATCCATCAGAGGAATTACTATCTATGGCAGCTATCATTTTATGAAGTGTATTACTTAAGTAATAAGACGTGAAAGTTGAAATGACTCCTTGATCCATGGGCTGCAGAATGGATGTTGTGTTAGCAGGCATGAAAACAACATTAACCTCATTGTACATCTCCTTCAGAGCTCTTGGGTGACCAGGTACATTGCCAGGGTAGCATTTAAAAAGGAATTTCTTTTTCTGAGCAGTAGGTCTGAACAGTAGTCTTAAAATATTCAGTGAACTATGTGGTAAACAGATGTGCTGTTATCCAGGCTTTGTTGTTCCATTTATAGACCATAGGCAAAGTAGATTTAGCAGACTCTTTAAGGGCCCTAGGATTTTTTGAATGGTAAATGAGAATTGACTTCAAATTTAAAGTCACCAGCTGCATTAGCTCCTAACGAGAGGGCAGGCTATCCTTTGAAGCTTTGAAGCAGGCGCTGGCTTCTCTCTAGCTATGAAAGTCCTAGATGGCATCTTCTTCCAATAGAGAGGTGTTTCATCTACATTGAAAATCTGTGGTTTACATAGCCACCTTCACTAATTATCTTTGCTAGATCTTCTGGATAACTTGCTGCAGCTTCCACATCATCACTTGCACTTTCACCCGGCACTTTTATGTTATGGAGATGGCTTCTTTCATTAAACCTCATGAACAACCTCTGCTAACTTCAAGCTTTTCTTCTGCATCTTTCTCACTCCTTTCAGCCTTCACAGAATTGAAGAGAATTGGGGTTTTTCTCTGTATTAGGCTCTGGCTTAAGGGAACATTGTGGCTGGTATGATCTTTTATCCAGACCACTAAAACTTTCTCCATAGCAGCAATGAGGCTGATTATCTTTCTTATCATTCATGTGTTCACTGGAGTAGTACTGTTAATTTCCTTCAAAAACTTTTCTTTTGCATTCACAACTTGGCTAACTGGCACAAGAGGTCTCACTTTCAGCTTATCTTGGCTTTCAATATGCCTTCCTCACTAAGTTTAATCATTTCTAGCTTTTGATTTAAAGTGAGAGACTTGTGATTCTTCTTTTCCCTTGAACACTTAGAGGCCATTGTAGGGTTATTAATTGGCCTAATTTCAATATTGTTGTGTCTTGGAGAATAGGGAGGCCTGAGGAGAAGGAGAGAGATAGGGGAACAGCTGGTTAGTGGAGCAGTCAGAACACACGCCATATTTATCAACTAAGTTCATGTCTTATATGGGCATGGTTTGTGGTGCCCCAAAACAATTACAATAGTAACATCAAAGATTGCTGATCACAGATCATCATAAGAAATATTTATTAAATAAAAAAGTTTGAAATGTGAGAATCACCAAAATGTGACACAGAGACATGAAGTCATGAAGTGAGCAATTTCTGTTGGAAAAATGGCACTGATAGATTGGCTTGATGTGGAGTTGCCACAAACCTTCAGTTTATAAAAAAATGCAGTATCTGTGAAGTACAATAAAATGAGGTAGGCCTGTATATGTAATTAAAGCTTCTAAAAATAATAAGGGAAACAACTCTATATGGAAGGAAAGTAGGATATGTGTTTTTGGTTAAAAAAAAAAGGTATGAGGGATGGAGATACATTTTTGTTGAAGGAAAAGGAAGTAATTTTGTCCTAAAGTAAAGTTGATTATTTCTGAATGGGAAAGAGAACAACTGACAAACTAAAATAGGCATTAAAAGTTATAGAAGTTTTAGGAAGAATCAGTATTGTCAAAATGACTATATTACCCAAGGCAATCTACAGATTCAATGCAATCCCTATCAAATCACCAATGGCATTTTTTGCAGATCTAGAACAAAAAATTTTTTAAATGTGTATGGAAACACAAAAGACCCTGAATAGCCAAAGCAATCTTCAGAAAGAAAAACAGAGCTAGAGGAATCAGGCTCCCTGACTTCAGATTATACTATAAAGCTACAACAGTAATCAAAACAGTATGGTACTGGCACAAAGACAGACTTATAGATCAGTGGAACAGGATAGAAAGCCCAGAAATAAAGCCACACATCTGTGGTCAGTTAATCTATGACAAAGGAGGCAAGAATATACAATGGAGAAAAGACAGTCTCCTCAGTAAGTGGTTCTGGAGAAACTGGACAGCCACATGTAGAAGAATGAAATTGGAACATACTCTAACATTATACACAAAAAATAAACTGAAAATGGGTTAAAGACCTAAATGTAAGACCGGATACTATAAAATTCTTAGAGGAAAACATAGGCAGAACACTCTTTAACATAAACTGCAACAATATCTTTTTGAATCCACCTCCTAGAGTAATGAAAATAAAAACAAAAATAAACAAATGGGACCTAATTAAACTTAAAAGCTTTTGCACAGCAAAGGAAACCATAAACAAAACAAAAAGACAACTCACAGAATGGGAGAAAATATTTGCAAATGATGAGACCAACAACGGACTAATCTCCAAAATATACAAACAGCTCATGCAGCCAATATCAAAAAAAACAAACAAAGCAAAAACAACCCAATCAAAAAAATGGGCAGAAGATCTAAATAGACATTTATCCAAAGAATACATACAGATGGCTAAAAAGCACATGAAAAGATGCTCAACATCGCTAATTATTAGAGAAATGCAAATCAAAACTACAAGGAGGTATCACCTCACACCGTTAGAATGGCCAGAGTGTGGAGAAAAGGGAACCCTCCTACAGTGTTGGTGGGAATGTAAATTGGTACAGCCCCTATGGAGAACAGTATAGAGCTTCCTTAAAAAGCTAAAAATAGGGCTTCCGTAGTGGTGCAGTGGTTGAGAGTCCGCCTGCCGATGCAGGGCACATGGGTTCGTGCCCCGGTCCGGCAAGATCCCAGATGCCACAGAGCGGCTGGGCCCGTGAGCCATGGCCACTGAGCCTGCGCGTCAGGAGCCTGTGCTCTGCAACGGGAGAGGCCACAACAGTGAGGGGCCTGCGTACCACAAAAAAAAAAAAAAAAAAAAAAAAAAAAAAAAAAAGCTAAAAATAAAGCTACCATATGATTCAGCAATTCCACTCCTGGGCAAATATCCAGAGAAAACCATACTTCAAAAAGAAACATGCACCCCAATGTTCATTGCAGTACTATGTAATAGCCACAACAGGGAAGCAACCTAAATGTCCATTGACAGAGGAATGGATAAAGAAGATGTGGTACATATATACAATGGAATATTACTCAGCCATAAAAAAGAATGAAATATGCCATTTGCAGCAACATGGATGGACCTAGAGATTATCATACTAAGTGAAGTAAATCAGATAGAGAAACACAAATACCATATGATATCATTATATGTGGAATCTAAAAAAATGATACAAATGAACTTATTTACAAAACAGAAACAGACTCACAGACTTAGAAAGCAAATTTATGGTTACAAAAGGGGAAAGGTGGCCACGGGGGGGTGGATAAATTAGGAGGTTGGGAATAACATATACACACTACTATATATAAAATAGGTAATCAACAAGGACCTACTGTATAGCACAGGGAACTCTACTCAATATTCTGTGATAACCTATATGGGAAAAGAATCTGAAAAAGAATATATATATACATATATATATATATATATATATATATATATGTAAACTATATATATGTAAAACTGAATCACTTTGCTGTACACCTGAAACTAACACAGCATTTTAAATCAACTATACTCCAATATAAAATTAAAACATTTTAAAAAGGTATAGAAGTTTTGTAAAAAAGGAATCTTGGGACTTCCCTGGTGGCGCAGTGGTTAAGAATCCGCCTGCCAATGCAGGGGACATGGGTTTGAGCCCTGGTCTGGGAAGATCCCACATGCCACGGAGCAACTAAGCCTGTGAGCCACAACTACTGAACCCGCAAGCCACAACTACTGAACCCGCAATCCACAACTACTGAAGCCCTTGCGCCTAGAGCCCATGCTCTGAAACAAGAGAAGCCACTGCAATGAGAAGCCCGCACACTGCAACGAAGAGTAGCCCACGTAGCTAGTAGCTCCCTCATGTCACGCGGCGTGGCCAAAAATAAATAAATAAAGGCCATCTGGCTCCTTGCTCACACCCACCTCCAATTCCATTAGGGCATCCCACAGCCCCCGAACCCTTCAAAACCTATCCAGAATCCCATCACTTCTCCCCACCTTGCTGCTTCCACCTTTGTGTAGGTGCCATCCCCTCTCTCTCTCATGGCAGCAACCTCTTCATTCTTCTCTGCTTCCACTTTTTTTTTAAAATAAATTTATTTATTTTTGGCTGCGTTGAGTCTTCATTGCAGTGTGCAGGCTTCTCATGGCAGTGGCTTCTCTTGTTGCAGAGCACAGGCTCTAGGCGCACAGGCTTCAGTAGTTGTGGCTCGCAGGCTTCAGTAGTTGTGGCTCGTGGGCTTACAGCACAGGCTCAGTAGTTGTGGAGCACCAGCTTAGTTGCTCCGCGGCATGTGGGATCTTCCCGGACCAGGGCTTGAACCCGTGTCCCCTGCATTGGCAGGCGGATTCTTAACCACTGCACCACCAGGGAAGCCCTCTGCTTCCACTCTTGCCCGCTTCGGTCTACTCTCCTCACAGCAGCTGCTGGAATCCTTTAAAAACCTAAGTCAGGTCGTGTTGTTCCTCAGCTCAAAACTCCCCCAGTGGCTTCTCACCCTATGCAGAGTAAAACCAAAGTCCTCACCAGGGGCTACAAGACCCTACATGATCTGCGTGTGGACGTGCACATGTACACACATGCACACACACACACACACACACACACACACACCCAGTCTACCACTCTCCTCTCTCATCTCACCTTTGAGCCCTGCCCTCCACCACCCTGGCCTCCTTCAGGTTTCTAATCCTACCAAGCACACTCCCAAATCAGGGCCTTTGCGCTTGCTGTCTCCTTTAGCCTCAACTGCCCTTCCTCCTGGTAGCCACAGAGCTCCTTCCCTCACTTCCTTCCAGACTCTATCTCCCCACCCACCTTCATTATTCTTCATAGCACTTAACACCATCTGACATACTACCTATTTATTTGTTTATTTATGGTCTGTCTTTCCCCATTAAGATGTGAATTTCATAAGCAACAAACCTTGTCCTCTTCCCTGCTGTATCCCTAGTACTTAGAAGACTGCCAGGTTCATAACTGATGCTTGGCAAATGTTTAGTAAATGAAAACATAAATAAATCTCTCCAAGTCAATAGATGTAACAACCTTTTAACAGGTTGCCTAACATTTGCTAATATGGATGGACCATGATTGACTTAACCAGCCCCTATTAATGATGTTGTTTCTACTTTTTCTTACTTTAAACAATATTTGTGATAAACATTTTTGCATAGCTACTTTAATATGTTGGTTCTTTTATTTCTATAGGATGTTTTCCCTAAAGCTGGGTTGATGTATCAAGAGATAGGCATATTTTACATTTAATGGCCATTACCAAATTTTCCTAGTCACAGTTCACAGGCAAATCCTGAAACAAGGTCTCAATCATTTCCCCAAACTGAGGGCAGGGTAAGATTACCCTTAGGTCAGACAAGGAGGCCTCTGTCCTGGGCCCTTATACTTTAAATTTATTAAAGGCCACATGGGACTTTTTCTTGCTTGGGATCTTGCATTCAGCACTGGGCTGGCACAGTGTGACCTGCAACCCTGAACGTGGAAGCTCGTGATTAACACTGTCTCCACCTTTCCTCCTATTTTCCTTTTTTTTTTTTTTTTTTGAGGTACACGGGCCTCCCACTGTTGTGGCCTCTCCTGTTGCGGAGCACAGGCTCCGGACGCGCAGGCTCAGCGGCCATGGCTCACGGGCCCAGCTGCACCACGCGGCATGTGGGATCTTCCCAGACCAGGGCGCGAACCTGTGTCCCCTGCATCAGCAGGCAGACTCTCAACCACTGCGCCACCAGGGAAGCCCCCTCCTATTTTCTTGAAACAGAAAACAGCTGAGTCCAAATGCTGTGAAGCCTTGTGGGCTGACCCCCTGCTGACCTAGGAGACAGTCACTGCTTTGGAGGGAGAAAGAATTTATTGGGCTGATATTTGTAGATAAAATACTCCTTTGTTGCATCCCTCCTCTCAGAGAGCATGAGTTCAGCAGGTCCTGGCATAACGAAATATTATTTTTCAATAGTGCCAAGGGTCTATTTTCTTCTTTTTTTGGTCTAAGTTGTGATTCTGGAGGCAGTCACAAGTAAGCTGAATATTCACAACTGTTGTACATGGTGTCTATGTCAGTTATCTATTGCTGTGTAACAAACCACACTGAAACTTGGTGGATTAAAGCAACAGCAATTTATTTGCTTGCAATTCTGGGCTGGGAGCAGCTGGGCAATTTTTCTTCTGATCTCCATTGAGGTCACTTAGGCAGCTGCTCAGCTCAACTGGAACTGGATGGTCCAGGATGGCTTTGTTCACATGTTTGGCAGTTATGCTGGCTGTTGACTGGGATACCTCAGTTCTCCAAATGGCCTTTCATCCTCTGGGCTAGAATGGGCTTTTTCACATAATGGTAGAAATGTTCCAAGAGAGTAAAAGCAAAAGCTTCTTAAGGCCTGGGCTTGGGAGTTGTACAGTGTTACTTCTGTCTCATTCTGTTGACCAAATGAAGCCTTAAGGAACACCCAGATCCAAGGTAGGAGGTAGCAGCGGTAATAAACTCTATCTCCTGATCTTATTGCAAAGGAGCTGGACGCAGGGAGGTGTGATGTGTTGGGTACCATTACGTAAAAATATACCATGGTGTCTGAGGAACATTTTGCCATATTAGAGAATTATATTTTTCTTATATTTGTATACATGTAGTTGTAGTGGTAAGGTATTTGAAGTGTAATACAGATTCCTTGCTTTGTTTATTAAGTGCACATTAAAACCCCAGAATTGTGAAGTGGTTTTTTCATGATTTGAGATTCTACTTTATTTGTTATGGCTTAGAAAGAAATTGTAAAATACATTGTGAAAAATTACAATCACAGAATTCATTAAGTGGCAGCTGCTATTGTTCTTGTTAACAGCAGGAGGACCGAAGGTCACAGCAGTAGCAGTACAGCACTGGCATGGAAAAAAACAGGGTCTAACAGATTAAATGAGCAAAAACATATTTTTTAATACTTTTACTACTCAATCACATACATTTCAAGAGCATTTTCTCTTCTTCAAATCAATTTAAATGCTTTCTATGAGCAAGGCACTATACTGGACATCAAATAACAAGAGCAACAAGTAACCATAGCAGACAAGGCTTCTGTGCTTAATATACGCTGGGCCCTATGCTGAGCACTGTCCAGATGCTGTCTCACTTAATCCTCACAAAAATCCTATAAGACATTCTTGCTTATTGTACCAGTTTTTGGATGAGAAAACTAAAGCCTGGAGGGATTAAGTGCCTTAGCCAAGGTCACACAACTAGTGGTAGAACTGGGACTTAAATCCATGTCTCTTTGACTCTGATTTTAGCCAGTATACCTTGTGTAGCACATTTTGATTGGACCCCATAACAAAAGCATGAGCAGGGCCAACATGGTCACTATATGAAGAACACAGCTCCAAAATGCAAGTATAAAACATTTAAAACAACATCCCGCACAGAGTAATGAGTGCTCGATAAAAATTTGCTGTTATTGTTAAAAAAAAAAAATCTGTCAGACTAATCTCACAAAAAAGAAAGTCATTTGCATCTTTTATGCTCCTTGACTAAAAAATCAAAAATACACAAGTATCCTCCTCTGTATAACATTAGAGGAGGGGAAATTAAGGTCAAATTCATGTAAATTAACACAAGTTGTGGGGGGCAGGGGGGAGGTTTTTTTGTGTGTGTTTTTTTTTTAAATCTAAGGTCCCTTTCCTTAGAATTAACCAGTAGAACCCATATATTTATATTTTAACAGATTGATTGATTGATTTCAAAGAGTTACCAGTCTGACTGGTTTGGTAAGATGCAGAATATAGTTCAGGAACTTCTGAAGGACGAATAAAAAGTCCATCCAAAATGCCATCAATTTCGGCCTGTAGGTTTGGCTCCACATTAGAATGAAGTTTAGATAAGAATTGGGCTGCACCAAGACCAACCAAATGCTGGACTGCTGGGGATACTTAACCAATCTGTTCGACAGACTCAGAGCCTCGTCTTTCATTGGCACAGACAGAAAATTGAACCATTCCAGCAAATGGAGAAAAAGTAGCCTCTCCTGAAACAGATCAGCACAGCAGATTAAGTTTAAGTTGTGCTCAGTCTTGCAGAGAATATTCTTGAGAGTGCGCTCCCTGATCTCGGCCAGCTGATGACCGAGTTTCCCGATGAGCCCCATCAGGCCTATCTCATCCTGCTCAATCAGCCGCCGCCGGAGAATTCCGAAGTTTTATTTATTTACTTATTTATTTTGCAGTACACAGGCCTCTCACTGTTGCGGCCTCTCCCGTTGCGGAGCACAGGCTCCGGACGCGCAGGCTCAGCGGCCATGGCTCACGGGCCCAGCCGCTCCACGGCACGTGGGATCCTCCCGGACCGGGGCACGAACCCGTGTCCCCTGCATCCGCAAGCGGACTCTCAACCACTGCGCCACCAGGGAAGCCCCGAAGTTTTATTTTTATAATAATATTTAATAAGATTTAATTGAAAAGTAAGGGACTTCCCTGGCAGTCCAGTGGTTAAGGCTTCGCCTTCCAATACAGAGGGTGTGGGTTTGATCCCTGGTCAGGGAGCTAAGATTCCCCCATGCCTCTGGGTCAAAAAACCAAAACATAAAACAGAAGCAATATTGAAAAGTAAAACAGGGCTTCCCTGGTGGCGCAGTGGTTGAGAGCCTGCCTGCCAGTGCAGGGGACATGGGTTCGAGCCCTGGTCTGGGAAGATCCCACATGCTGCAGAGCAACTGGGCCTGTGAGCCACAATTACTGAGCCTGCGCGTCTGGATCCTGTGCTCCACAACAAGAGAGGCTGCGATAGTGAGAGGCCCGTGCAACGCGATGAAGAGGGGCCCCCACTTGCCGCAACTAGAGAAAGCCCTCGTACAGAAAAGAAGACCCAACACAGCAATCAATCAATCAATCAATCAATCAATAAATATAAAAAAAAAAAGCAGGGGAAGAGGCATTGCCCCACATTTAAAAAAAAAAAAAAGAAAGAAAAGTAAAACATATAAATAAAAAAATCAGCTTTATTTAAATACTTTGATTTTTAAATTTTATATTTATTAATTAAAGTTCTTGTGTTTTGCTTTGTAATATCAATAAGTTTGAATGTTTTAGAAGAACGACTTTATTTTGTAAACTCTTAGATCATTGGGAATGAGTACAAGTTGCATTGGGATTGGTTTAGAAAATATGACTGTGTAGCCCAGAAAAGAAAAAAGCCAGAAAAGGAAAGGTATTCAAAAAGATGATCTGCTTAAATTTTTAAAAACCAGAAACACTGAAAGTGCAATCTTCTGTTGAGTAGGTTTCTCATAGAATATGTGAGCAGAGAACTTCAGAAATTATCTAATGAACATTTAATTGCTGATTAAAAACTGAAAATGAGCAAGAAAAGTATTCTCATCAAATTCATGACTTGAACAGGTTCAATGAAATCCCTGCAACTTTATATTTTTTTACTAAATCAAGATTTAATTACAGATCCAAAGAATAAGAATGTACGTGGCCTTCATTTGCACTTGAGAGACTTAGGGGTGGTGAAAATGTGCCTGTCAGCCTCTCTCCAGCGTCTGTTTTCAGATTAGGCAGCAGAACAGTGCAGAGTCATTTCCAGAAGTCTGTGCTTGTCAGACTCTTCACGGGGGTGAGACCCCTGGGACACTCTGGGCCCCTGATGGGGCTGGAGAAAGAGCCACACAGACTCCTGCCAGAGCGACTCCATGGGGCCTGGGCCCTGATGCCCCTGTGGCTGATGCTCTTGCCCACTACTCTGCACCCCTGGAGTCACCTGGGCCTTTGCTCGCCCATCCCCCTGAGTAGGTACAGGTGTCACTTCTGGAAATGAAGGCAGCTGCTTTTCTGTTTCCACTTCCCTCCCAACACAGCCCAGAGCCCTCTTTACCTACAGGAACCACTGCAAAGTGACAGCCCCGTCAGATCTGTACATCCAGTAGCTGCCACAAGTCACTCAGTGTAGAATGGAAGGAAGTAGAACAGGTTCCTCATCCCTGGATTGAGGCAGTGGAGGCCCAGAGAGGGGAAGTGATTTCTTCAAGATCACACAGCTCCTCAGTAGCAGAACCAAGACTCTCAATGTCCAGTTCAGACTCTTTCGTTGTGAGAATTAGGACTACTGAGCTGTCTTCACATCTTGATAGAAGCTTGTTGTTTTGGTTTTTCCCCCTTTTGTAAGACAGCCCTACTATCCTGGTAATTAGTAAATGTCCACAGGCTCAGGGATTGGGTGAATTTACGAATGAGATTATAAAAATCTTAAATAAAGATAATGACATTCTCCCTTTTCTAGGACCCGCTGCTTGCTGAGGCAGCCCCGCTTCCAGCCATCAAATCCTGTAGGAGACTTTTGTTTAGTCTGGGGTGTGGGTTATACTTTCAACTGCATGGATTTAGAACCAAAGTTAGGGAGTCATAAAAAGACCTCAGCATCCTTTTTGTTATGACATGTGAAAAGTAAATATCTAGACTCCCTGATTTTTGATAGCAGAAGTTTGGAAATAATTGTCCATCAGAAGAGGACTGATGAAATGGCTTATCCTACAAACACATAGCAGCCTACTGTGGAGGCATAAAGAGAAAGAAATGACATGAGAGCTTTCCTTTTTACTTTGAAAGTCTTTGGCTAATTAATAATCTGCAAATAGAGTATCGTGAAAAGCCGGCTTCCCACTCTGTCTCCCAGCCATCAAGTTCTCTTTCCTGCAGGCGACCAGCATGTCCTACTTCTTCTGTAACACTTTAAAAGATATTTCATGCACATAGAAGCATTTACATGGATAGTCTTTTAAAAAACACAAATAGAAGCATATTGAAAAACACTACCCAGCATCTTTTCTTTTCACATAATACATTCATTTATTCAATAAATATTTACTGAGTACCTGCTATGTGCCAAGCACTCTTTTAGTCATTTGGAATTTGGTAGTGACCAAAACATTTCTTCCCTTCATGAAGCTTGCATTTTTGTGGGACATAAATAAACAAGTAAATATATAGTGATATGTGGTAAGTGCTGTGGAAAAAAGCAGGATAAGGGGATAGGTAGTGTGTGTGTGTGTGTGTGTGTGTGTGTGTGTGTGTGTGTGTGTGTGTGTTTGTAGAGGAATTGTTGCTATTTTACATGGTGTGGTCAGCAGAAGCCTTGCAGGTTAAGTGGTATTTGAGCCAAGGCCTGAAGAAAATGAGGGAGTGAGCCATGCATGTATCTGGAGTTGAACAGTCAAAGGAGAGGGAACTTCCCATGCTGAGGCCCTGAGGGAGGAAAAGACTTGCTGTGAGGATCAACAAGACAGCCATTGTAGTTGGAACTGAGTGAATACATCTCAGATATTCTGTATCATGAGAACTTTCTCATTATTTTTTATATCTGCATTTTATTCCATTGTGTGTGTGTATCATAGTTTAATTAAGCAGTCTCCTATTATGGAAATTTCGGAGACTTTGGTCTCTTGTGATTGCAATGAATAACCTTATCAGGTGGCCCTTTGCACATGTTGAAGTTATCTGCAGGATTAATTCCTAGAAGTGGAACTACTAGGAGGTCAAGGGGGTGTGTATTTGTATTTTTTATAGACTTTGCCAAACTGTAACCAACAAAGAAGTTGTACTATTTTTGTCCCACTGCCAACAACATATTGATTTTTTTAGTCATTCAACAAATATTTATTGAGCACCTACCAGGGACCAAGTAAATGTAAAGGACTGAGAATTGAAACAGAAACCCCAACTTGTCAAACATATCCTGACTCACAGAACAGATATACTGTGCCAGACCGAGCCATGATATGCTTCACATACTATCGAAACTCAAATCTGCAACACCAGTTTGTTCAGACCTAGAATTCCAAGATAAAACCACTGGCACTTCCATTAATTCTCTAGTTTACAAAATCTAACCGATCCTTGCAAAGAGCACCCTATGACTAAATACCATCTAGGGCAAGTGCACCTGGCAATTAGGGAGATCTTTTTTTTTTTGCGGTACGCGGGCCTCTCACTGTTGTGGCCTCTCCCGTTGCGGAGCACAGGCTCCGGACGCGCAGGCTCAGCAGCCATGGCTCACGGGCCCAGCCGCTCCATGGCATGTGGGATCCTCCCGGACCGGGGCACGAACCCGTGTCCCCTGCATCGGCAGGCGGACTCTCAACCACTGCGCCACCAGGGAAGCCCCAAGGAGATCATTTTTTTCAGGCTAGGCCAATAGGGGAAACATTCATGAATGAGAGAGGTCTCAAAGAAGGGGAAGAAAACTTTCAGTTTTCTAAAACAAAGGAGTCATTGAGGAAGAGCAGAGGCAGCTCTTATCTTGGAACTGTACCGTCACTTCCAGTGTACAGTTCACTGGTTTTTGGTATATTAGCAAAGTTGTGCAGCCATCATCACAATCAATTTTAGAACATTTTCATCACTCTAAAAAGAAACCCTGTACCCATTAGCAGTCACACCCCATTTCCCACTGCCCAGTCCTAGGCAACCATTAATTTACTTCCTGCCTCTATAGATTTGCCTATTCTGGAAATTTCATATAAATGGAATCGTACAATATGTGGTCATTTGTGACTGGCTTCTTTCATTTAGCATAATGTTTTCAGGTTCATGTTGTAGCATGCATTAGTACTTCATTTCTTTTTATTGCCTGATAATATTCAATTGTATAACACATTTTATTTACCCATTAATCATTTAGGTTGTTTCCATTTTTTGGCTATTATGAATAATGCTGCTATGAACATTTGGGTACAAGTATTTGTGTGAGCATATGTTTTCAATTCTTTCGGCTCTATACCTAAGAGTGGAATTGCTGGGTCTGCTGGTAACTCTATGTTTAATCTTTTGCAGAACTGCCAAAATGTTTTCCACAGTGGTTGCACCATTTTTACATCCCTACCAACAATGTAGGAGGGTTCCAATTTCTCCACAGCCTTGCCAACACTTGTTTTTTTTTTACAGCTGTCCTAGTGGACATGAAGCTGGATCTCATTGTGGTTTTGATTGGCATTTCTCTGATGACTAATGATGTTGAGCATCTTTTCATGTGCCTATTTATCTTAGTATAGTTTTAAATTACATATCACTTTTTTATGAGTAAGGTTAGGCATCTTTATATATGTTTAAGAACCCTTCGTATGTTCTTTTCTATGAATTGTTTATGTCCTTTGTTTGCTTTTCTTTGGGGATGTTGTTTTTCTTTCTTTTGTTTTCTTTCTTTCTTGGATTTTTCAAAGAACCAGCTAATAAATTTATCTATTAGTGCTATAATTTTTATATTTTCTAATTCACTTCTCCTTTATTAATTTCTTCCTTTTACTTTCCTTAGGGATAATTTTCTTTTTCCCCACGACTTTCTTGAGTTTTATGCTTAATTTATTTATTTATATAACTAAAGTATTTTTTAGTATATATTTTTCCTCTGAGAACTGTTTTAGCTATACCTTATGGGTTTTGATATATAGTATTTTGTTTTTTGTTTTTTGCGGTATGGGGGCCTCTCACTGTTGTGGCCTCTCCCGTTGCGGAGCACAGGCTCCGGACGCGCAGGCTCAGCAGCCATGGCCCACGGGCCCAGCCACTCCATGGCATGTGGGATTCTCCCAGACCGGGCCACGAAGCCGTGTCCCCTGCATCGGCAGGTGGACTCTCAACCACCGTGCCACCAGGGAAGCCCCTTTCTAGAGTATTTTAAATTTCATTTATTATGTTGTTCATTGTTGCTTGTTTCATCTTTAGTTCTTCTAGGTCCTTGTTAAATGTTTCTTGCATTTTCTCTATTATATTTCCAAGAGTTTGGATCATCTTTACTATCATTATTCTGAATTCTTTTTCAGGTAGACTGCCTATTTCCTCTTCATTTGTTAGGTCTGGTGGGTTTTTATCGTATCCTTCATCTGCTGTGTGTTTTTCTGTCTTTTCATTTTGCTTATCTTACTCTGTTTGGGGTCTCCTTTTTGCAGGCTGCAGGTTCGGGGTGAGGGAGGGGTACGGAGTGCGGGGCAAGCCTGCGGCGGCAGAGGCCAGCGTGACGTTGCACCAGCCTGAGGCGCACCATGCGTTCTCCCAGGGAAGTTGTCCCTGGATCCTGGGACCCTGGCAGTGGCGGGCTGCACAGGCTACCCGGAAGGGAGGTGTGAGGAGTGACCTGTGCTCGCACACAGGCTTATTGGTGGCGGCAGCAGCAGCCTTAGTGTCTCATGCCCATCTCTGGGGTCCGTGCTGATAGCCGTGGCTCGCGCCCGTCTCTGGAGCTCCTTTAAGCGGCGCTCTTAATCCCCTCTCCTTGTGCACCAGGAAACAAAGAGGGAAGAAAAAGTCTCTTGCCTCTTCGGCAGGTCCAGACTTTTCCCCGGACTCCCTCCCGGCTAGCCGTGGTGCACAAACCCCTTTAGGCTGTGTTCACACTGCCAGTCCTCTCCCTGCGCTCTGACCGAAACCCGAGCCTCAGCTCCCAGCCCCTCTGCCCCGGCGGGTAAGCAGACAAGCCTCTCGGGCTGGTGAGTGCTGGTCGGCACCGATCCTCTGTGCTGGATCGCTTTGCCCTCTGCACCCCTGTTGCTGCGCTCTCCTCTGCCACTCCAAAGCTCCCCCCTGCCACTCCAAAGCTCCCCCCTCTCCGCCACCCACAGTCTCCGCCCGTGAAGGGGCTTCTAGTGTGTGGAAACCTTTCCTCCTTCACGGCTCCCTCCCACTGGTGCGGGTCCCGTCCCTATTCTATTGTCTCTGTTTATTCTTTTTTCTTTTGCCCTACCCAGGTACGTGGGGAGTTTCTTGCGTTTTGGGAGGTCTGAGGTCTTCTGCCAGCGTTCAGTCGGTGTTCTGTAGTTGTTCCATGTGTAGATGTATTTCTGATGTATCTGTGGTGAGGAAGGTGATCTCCGCGTCTTACTCTTCCGCCATCTTCCCCCTCTCTCTGGGATAGTTATTTTTTAACAAGCCCCTAAAGGTAATTACTACATAAGAAACACCAACTTTCCAAATTATCACTGAAAATGCAAACACAATAATGAAACAAAACCTATAGAACCAAACGTAATTGTCATAGCAATAAGTGTAATTAGGCCCAATTGACCTGTTAAAAGAGACTCTCAATATTAGATCACAAAGTAAAACCTAATGATAAAATGATTAAGAAAGATTGAAAATGAAAGGATGAGAAAATGTGTTTTTACCAAGTAAGTGTAAAAGTTTAGCAGAGATCATTATCTTAATACTAGACTTGGATGAGTTCTAGGATAATAAAGTTGTGAAATTCGTGATATAACTCTTTTTAATCTACGTGATATATAACATTTAACATCTATGTAACAAATAATACACATTAATAAAGCAAAAGCTAGAGGAAATACAAGGAAAAATAGAAACATCAGTAAGGGAGATCATTTACCTCTCTTTTAGGCCATGCTAAGGTAAGACCTAAATAATATAATTTTTTAAATAGAGCTGCTTGATATATATTAAACATAATCTGAAAACTAAATATTTATTTTATTTTCATGTATCTCTGGTTACATGAAATTAAATTGACTTTACAGTAATTAGTTCACCAAAAAAACTTCAGTGAACTCAAAAGTAGGGTAATTGTAGTAGAAAAACAAACCTTTTTCTTTTACCCTCCTAGGTTCTATATGCAGGAGGTGTTTCACAAAGATATGAGACTCAAGAAGGAGGCCAGATGATGAGGCTCATATTCCATTTTAGGAATTTACACAGATGTACACAAATATATACACAAAGGAAAGAGGGTTTTGGGCTTTTGGGTTGAGGGATGGTTATAGCTATCCAAGCAGTAAGGTCTTTTTATTTTCTGGTTCTATAATCAATTTCTAGTTTTGTTACATTATGATTAGAGAATGGTATCTATAGTCTTTTTGGAATTTATAAATAAATTCTTATTGAAGAATTATGGAGGGTACCAGAATATCACCCCAAAATATGCCACTTTGGCACATACGGATTATTTTGAGCTAATTTAAAGGCAATTGAGGACCAGAAGACTCAGGAAAAGCTCTTTACCTCCTCCACTTGTCTAAAAATAAAGGATTTCCCCTTTTGTAAAGGAAATTTACATTTATGAAGGAAATTTCCATTTGCAAAGATGTCTCCATACCAAGAAGAGAGCTACTTTGGAGACAATGCTTATCACCTGAGACACGCTTGACCACATAACAAAAGAGTCTTTTTTTTTCTCACCGTTGTGGCCTCTTCCGTGGCAGAGCACAGGCTCCGGACGCGCAGGCTCAGCGGCCATGGCTCATGGGCCCAGCCATTCCGCGGCATGTGGGATCTTCCCGGACCGGGGCACAAACCCGTGTCGCCTGCATCGGCAGGTGGACTCTCAACCACTGCACCACCAGGGTACAAAAGAGTCTTATTTACCATACCCCTCACCAGCCTTTTCTATATATAAGATCATGTCATCTGTAATCAGAGATAACTTTACTTCCTTTTTTCCAATTTGGTTTGAATTCATTTTATTTCTTTTTCTTGACTAATTGCTCTGGTTAAAGACATCTAGTACTACATTAAATTGAAGTTTTACAAATTTTCTCTGTAAGGTAAGCAGCTCACCTTTCCTTGGAAACCCCTCAGTGCCTGGAAAACCAGGACAGTTGGTCACCCTAATTTTCTTTTATAAGCAATAATGGAAGTATCATATTTCCTCTTCCTTTCATTTCCTTTCTCAGGAAGCTGTTTATATAAGTAGTACACAACCTTGGCTGTACCTAAAGGAGGTTAAAAAATCCTGATGTGTGTGCCTCCCACCCCCGTAGATTCTAATTTAATTGGTTTGGGGTGTGGCTTGGGCATCCAGAATTTTTTAAAGCTACTCAGATAATTCTAATATTCAGCCAAGATGGAGAACCATTGGTATATAAAGATATGGAACTATCTCCAAGATATATTGAGTGCAGAATGGTGTGCATAAGATACTACCACTATGTAGAAGGTGGAAAAGAAGAGAAGTTATTTATATATTTGCTTATGTATATAAAATTATTTTTGGAAGAACATAGAAGGATCTGTTAACATTGGTTACTGCCGGGGATGTGAACTGGGGATAGGGAGGGAGACTTTTCACTGAGTACTTTTTTGACTTTGTGAATCTATCATCTATTTTTAAGTTATTTTTAAATTCTACCTCTTTAATCTAGAAAAAATATTCACTGTCCTGAAAAAGTAGATATATAACTGAATAGACAGTATGATCTTTTATTTTTTTTAAAGCCCCAAATCACACAAATTTAACAACAATACCACCAGCAGCAACTATGCATAAAAAACATTTTCTGGGGAAGGAAATTTAAAATATACTACATACAAAATTAAGTTAATGTAATATATTACATTACAAAATTAAAATACATATATAAGTATATATGAGTATACATGTACATATATGCATATGCTGTGTACACACACACATGACAAAGGGAGTTTAATGGTGAAACTGTAGCTCTTTTGTTTCCTATAGATGAAAAAAATAAACCATATTCATTATTTTTATAATAAATATAAAATAAAAAATAGAAAGAAACCTAATAATTATGTTTTCATCTAAAGGCAGAGTTTTTTTTGGCTATGTTGGGTCTTCGTTGCTTCATGCGGGCTTTCTCTAGTTGTGGCAAGTGGGGGCTACTCTTTGTTGCGGGCTTCTCATTGTGGTGTCTTCTCTTATTGTGGAGCATGGGCTCTAGGCACACGGGCTTCAGTAGTTGTGGCGCAGGCTCAGTAGTTGTGGCTCACGGGCTCTAGAGCGCAGGCTCAGTAGTTGTGGTTCATGGGCTTAGTTGCTCCGTGGCATGTGGGATCTTCCCGGACCAGGGCTTGAACCCGTGTCCCCTGCATTGGTAGGCGGATTCTTTTTTTTTTTTTGGTAGGTGGATTCTTAACTACTGAGTCACCAGGGAAACCCTATCTAGAGGCAGAGTTTTGCTCCCCTGGAAGGAGTCTTTTTTTTTTTTTTTTTTTTTTTTTTATCGGTACACGTGCCTCTCACTGTTGTGGCCTCTCCTGTTGCAGAGCATGGGCTCCGGACGCACATGCCCAGCGGCCATGGCTCACAGGCCCAGCCGCTCCATGGCATGTGGGATCCTCCCGGACCAGGGCACGAACCCACATCCCCTGCATCGTCAGGCGGACTCTCAACCACTGTGCCACCAGGGAAGCCCAGGAGTCATCTTTGCCTTGCTGATGTGGTAGATTTTGCTCCTCTCATTTTCTTTCTGTACCATGTGGGATCCTCTTTTCTTGCTCATGAGGAAACCAAACTACTGAGGTTTCAAATCAGCACAGCTGCCTCATGGCAGCGGCTGGAAGAGGGCCACCACTGGAGCCGGGCAGCTGCCAGCATATGGCCAGGCAGACTTTACTGATTGCTTCTCACATGACGGCATGCTAGGCTGTGTGTAGGGCAAACAATCAGGAGACAGGACCCTTCCAACAAGGCCTTGCCTGTCTGAAGTGGCAGCCAGGACAAATGCACAGAAGCAGGACTGTCCTAATATTTATGGGACCAGGATGAGAGTATCAAAAGTGGCCTACATCCCATATGTCAATACTTAAAAGCTGTAACTCAAGCTAACATACTGTTGACTAAAATATTTATTTTCCTCCCTTAGTAAATATAACTGTAAAGCACCAGAGAAGGCCAGATTTGAATGTAGAATTCCCTCTGTGATTCTTTGGAGTTCTCTGCTTGGGTAAGGCTGTGTCAGGCAGCTTCTAAGATGGTGTCCACTGATCTCCACCTCTTATACTCTTGTGGAATCCTCTCCTCTTGAGTGTGGACGTGACCCACAACTTGCTTCTTTCTTTCTTTCTTTTTAAATTTAAGTATAGTTGTTTTCCATGACTTGCTTCTAACCAATAGAATGTGTTAAATGGGTTGGGGTGTCACATCTATGTCTAGGTTATACAGGATAGTGATTTCTCTCTTGCTAGCCAACTCCTTCCCTGCCTGGTTTTGATGAAGCAAGTTGCCACGTTGGAGAGGCCTCTGTGGCAAGTACATGAGGGTGGTCTCTGTCCAACACCCAGCAAGGAACTGAGCCCTGCAGTCCAATGACCCTTGAGGAACTGAAATTCTGCCAATAGCTACATGAGTTTAGAAGTAGATGCTTCCCCAAACAAGCCTTCAGGTGAGACCTCAGCCCTGGACAACACCTTGTGAGAGGCCATGAAACAGAGGACCCAGCTATTCCCTGCCTAGATTCCTAACTCACAGAAACTGTGAGACAATAAATATGTGTTGTTTTAAGTCATTAAGTTTGCAGTAATTCGTTACACAACAATAGGAAACTAATATAATGGCACTGCTGGAAGAGTTGTACTTCAGTCACGGCCCCCAGTTAGCTACTCACTTTCTGTTCTGAACCCCTCTTCATCTGGAATCTTGAGGGGCTTCATGCTCATCTTTATAGACACCCCAGCTTCCATGTCAGTTCTGCGTCCCCCACTCCCTACTCCTAGATGCCCTTCAGGCCTAGAGGGGGCACATCTTAAGCTGGTGTAACCAGCTTAAGAACAATGCTGCCCTTGGAAGAGTGGGCTAGGGGATGATTTCACGGCCATTCATGCAGGGAATTCCAGGGTCCCGGGGAACATTTTAGAAGAGGGGATTCAAGTCCTTGCCCCCTCCCTCCCGAGTCCCACCCCACTGGAAAGGACATGGCTAGCGACGGGGCAGAGCAACGCCCTCCAAAGCAGAGGGCCAAGGCCAGGGACTCCTCTCACCCACTCTAAGGCCAGCACTCCCTCATGAGAAGTGCTGGTTGAGGGCCAGGTGGATTGGATCAGACCCAGAGAGCTGCCCGAGGAGCGTAAATGAGCAGAGCTGCCCCACATCTGAGCACAGTCTTCAAAGCAAGCTGTGGGTTGAGCTGGACCCTAAAGGTGGGAGGGCTTAGAGAGCAGGGAAATGGGAAGGCCTCCAGCAAGGCAGCCAGCACTGAGTTGTGGGTTCCCAACAAGGTAGTTTCTTTAGGGCAGGGTGGTGAGAAGTTTGGGCTATGGAGTCAGAGTGCATCTGTTAAAATCCTGCCTGTGCACCCTGGTTGTGTGACTCCAATCAAATTACCACATTCCTGAGAACCAGTTCCGTCACCTGTAAAATGGAGGCAATAATGGCACCTACTCCCTAGGTTCTTGGAGAGGATCAACGTATGTAAAATGCCTGGGAAGTGCTTCATGAATACTGGCTATCACTAAGGAAACTGAGGCTTAGAGCAGATGAAGGGTGATCTCTCTGCTCCCCAGTGCTACTTGCCTTGTCTCATAGATAGATCGGAGGGAGAAGTGAGGAGCTGTTCATACAATTGCTAAAATACTCATTTGCTTAACAAGCATTGAGGGAAACTTTCAGTCTGGTCCTAAGTTATGCCCTCCTTCCTCAAACTGCGAGAGCCACGAAGAGGTGTCGGGAGTGTGGATATCTGGGTTCCGTGGTGCCTGCCCTTAACGAGTGTGCTGTCGGGCAAGACACCCAGTCCCTGCTGCTTCCTCTGTGAAGTGGAGCGGTTACCGGTGTCCCTCCAAGTGTGGACCACAGGGGCTGCAGCCTCGGCATCACCTGGAGCCTGTTTGAAGGGCAAAATCTCAGGCCCCGCCCCAGACCTACTGAGTCAGAATCTCTGGGTCTGGGGCCTGAGAATTTGCCTTTCTAACACATTCTCTAGGTGATTTTTTGCCCACTGAAGTTTGAGGATCACCGGTGTGGACTGCCAGAGGTCTTCACAGACCTGCCTCCACAGACCCCCTCCCAGGTACTGATGCAGGAGGCCTAAGGGCTGGGCCTCACCAGAGCAGCTCCACTTGTGTAGGCACTGATGGGGTTTGGAGGAATCAGATGTTCCGCTTCTACCTGTTAGAGTTTAGAAACTGCTTGTTATGGTCTGAATGTTTGTGTCTCCCCAAATCTGTATGTTGAAATCCTAACCCCTCCAATGTGATGGTATTAGGAGGTGGGGCTTTGGGGAACTGCTTAAATCTTGAGGGTGGAGCCCTTGTGAGTTAGATTAGTGGTTACAAGAGGCTCCGGAGAGCTCCCTGCCCTCTTCACCTGGAGAAGCTACAATGAGAAGTCTGTGACCCTCACCCGCCCATGCCGGTACCCTGATCTCTGGCTTCCAGCCTCCAGAACTGTGAGATATAAATTTCTATTGTTCTTAAGCAGCCCACTGTGTGCTATTTTGTTATAGCAGCCTGAATGGACTGAGATACTGCTGGGCTAGGAGCAGGGCCACCCAGTGCAAAATGAAAATGCAGGGCGCCTTGTTCAAAAAGCAGGAGGAGAGCCTTTTTCTTTTCTCTGTGGTTTCCCTCATGTCTTGTTGCTTTAAAATTTGCTATTGAATGTTACGCCCTCTCAGGCAGGGGATACTTGCGGGGTGAGTACAGACCCTCACAGACTTCTGGGGTTCTGCCCCAATCCCCACCCTTCCTGAGCTTGTGCCCAGGCCCATGCTGAGGGTGCTGCAGCTGACAGGGAGACCTCTGAGCTCTGGCTGGAGCGAAAGTGATTGCAGCTGGAAGAAAGCAGTGCAGCCAGCAGCCACCGGGTACTTAGGGTGATTAATGAATGCGTTTGGAAATTTCCTCCTGCTTCAGCCTCAGCCAACACCTGAACTGTGGTCGATGCAGCAGTACCTTCCTGTATAATCTCTTTTGACAGCTGAGAGGAGGGCAAACCCACAAGACTAACCCAGTTACAGCAAAAGAGAAATCTGGCTGCTCCCTGCTGACAAAGGGAACACAAGGGCATCTCAGTTCAGAGATATAATGCTTCAGGACCGGCGAGCTGCCAGCACAGAAAGTACTTGCCTGTCCAGCTCTCTGGCATATTTTTACTTCGTGACAAATGGTGGCTGTCACTGCTCGGCTGTGTCAAGTAGGGTGATGTGGAGGGAGCCAAGGGGATTGGGATCCTCGTACCCCCATAGCCAGGCCTGCGATGTGTCAGCCCGGGAGGAGATGTACAGTGATAAGACGCCTGATCAGGGACTCGGAAAAGCTGGGGTCTCTTCTGATTCTCTGTCTCACGGGGTGGCCTTGGGTAGACATTCAGCCTGCCTGGCCTCAGTGTTCCCATCTGTAACGTAAAGGTATTCAATGAGATTATCTCCCAGCTCCACCTCTCCCATATTTATACATTTCATATGATTCATATGATTAAGGATTAAGAGATATTTCAGCCTGTGCAGTTAGTTTTACAGGAGGAGCATTAAGAACGTAGGGCAGAGTGGGATATAAACCGGATGGTGAGTTGGTTACATCACAAAAATGTCATTAAAGAATTTGGGCTTCCCTGGTGGCGCAGTGGTTAAGAATCCGTCTGCCAATGCAGAGGACACGGGTTCTGAGCCCTGGTCCAGGAAGATCCCACATGCCACGGAGCAACTAAGCCTGTGTGCCACAACTACTGAGCCTGCGCTCTAGAGCCTGCGCACCACAACTACTGAAGCCCGTGCACCACAGCTACTAAAGCTCGCGTGCCTAGAGCCTGTGCTCTGCAATGAGAGAGGCCACCGCAACGAGAAGCCCGCGCACTGCAACAAAGAGTAGCCCCTGCTCGCTGCAACTAGAGAAAGCTCACGTGCTGCAACGAAGACCCAACACAGCCAAAAATAATAAATAAATTAAATTAATTTATTAAAAAAAAAGAATTTGATGCTTGTTTGTAGGCCATGGGGGATCACCGAAGGCATCTCAAGAGGAAAGGGTTATGTTCAGAGCTGGACCCTAGAAAGGTGAAGTAGGATGCCAAGTTTCAGAAGAACTGAGGACAAAAGAAGCCAGTTAAGGGGCTACGCACACACATCTTTGCCCTTACAGGACAGCACCACTGCCTTCCTAAGGATGGTCCTAATTCACACGCCCACCAGCAGGCTGAGTTCTTGTTTCCTCATTATCTCACTATTACTTGGCATTATCAGATGTCTGCATTTTTGCCAACCAAATGGGTGTGAATTGGCATTTCACTGCAATTTTTTTTTTTTTTTTTTTTTTTTGCAGTACGCGGGCCTCTCACTGTTGTGGCCTCTCCCGTTGCGGAGCACAGGCTCTGGACATGCAGGCTCAGCGGCCACGGCTCACGGGCCCAGCCGCTCTGCGGCATGTGGGATCATCCTGGACCGGGGCACGAACCCACGTCCCCTGCATCAGCAGGCGGACTCTCAACCACTGCGCCACCAGGGAAGCCCTCACTGCAATTTTAACTTGCATTTCCCTGGTTAGTAGTGTGGTTGAACATCTCTTTGGATATTTATTGGGTGTTCCCTCTTCTGTGAGTTTGCTGTTCAGTCTTTTGTCTATTTTTTCTTATGCTTTTCTGTGAGTTTGCTGTTCAGTCTTTTGTCTATTTTTTCTTATGTTGCTAAAAAAATTAAAAAACCCATAGATTCTGGTTACTAATCTTTTGTCAGTTACATGCAGTACACATGTATTTTCCCAGCTTGTAGTTGGTCTTTTAACTTTGTTAATGGTGGCTTTAGAAAAGCAATCAGATAATCGTTAACATAGTTGAATTTATCAACATTTTAACTTATGGTTTGTTCTTTGATATCTCTTTAAGAAATTCTTCTTGCTCTCAAATCATCAAGGTATGTTTGATTTCTCCTATATTGTCTAAAAGTTTTCATGTTTTCTTTTTCATCTTTAGGCCTTTGCACACTGAATTTATTTTTGGGTATGGTGTAGGATAAGGAAGGATCAGATTGGCTCCGATTTTATCTTTTTCACACGGATACCCAATTGTCCCAGCACCACATATTGAGTGGTTCAAGGCTCGGCTCTGGTGCCCAGGGCCCAGGAGAGGGTGAGATAAGCGAGGTGCCCACTCTACGGGGCGTGAGGGTCTGCAGCAGAGAGTGAGCGCTTTCTTTAATTTTGCGCCCTGGGTGCCTTGCTTGCCTCATCCTATTTGGGCCCTGAGCTCGCTGTCCCCTTCCCTTCAGGGGACCCAGACTGTGGCAGGAAGGCTTGTCCTGATGAACGACACACATGGACTTTGGGTCTCCTGCCCAGCAATGTTGGTTCCCGAGACAGAAGAATCTTTGTGAAGAAGAAGGAAAAGGAAGCCTGGCTTGGGCTAGGGAAGGAGGGGTGCCTGGGACTGGGTCGGGGGAGAAGGGCACTGGGACTGGTGCCCCTGAAGTGCTATTTTCTGAGGCTTCTGGGGGCAAGTGGCTGGTGCCTAGGGGGCCTTTCCCCTCCACGAGGCCTTGCGCAAACCCTGCAGGGTCTGGTACTGGTGGGTTCTGCCCCTGCCTTCTCCACAGAATGTGGGAGGTCTTGAGGGCACCCCAGAAATTTAAGCTACTGCATAGACTTGGAACAGATAACAGAGTAGAGTAAGGTTTTTTTTCTTTTAATTCTCTTTCAATCCTTCTAATTGTATCTGGGAGAGAGTCTCCCTTTGGTCTGACTTGTCTAACACTTGCTAATCCCCTCTTTTAACTCCTAGAGATTGGACCTCAGGCTTTGCGGCCTTGGGAGCTATGGTATCTGACTAGATAGTCAATCACATTGTTTTGCTTTCCCTGTATTTATTTTGGGGGAGTTGCCTTCTATTCTGGCAAGTGATGGCAGTTTGCTGTTAGTGATGCTAATAGGAAGTTCCCTTTTTGATATTTGAGCAAAGAAGTTCACTTTATGTATGTAAAATCACATTTATGTGTGCATTTGGATAAAGAGAGGTATGTTGATGGTGGTGATCTCATGGTTTTTTGTCTTCCTTATATTTTGTTGTGTTGTTTGCTTTTTTTTTTTTTACAATGAGCATACGTTATTTACATAATCAGAAAATAACTATTTTTGTTAAGGAGAGAGGATGTATGTTTACATGAAGTATGTTTAAAGGAACATATTAAGTATAGAATAACACAAGGACTATGGCTTTGGTGACATAGTTGACAGCCAGGGGTAGGGCTGCCTCTGGGAGACTGAGGAAGGGGGAAGAGCAGGCTGAACCCAGGCAAAGGGCAAGGACAGCTTTCCCGTCGTGGGAAATTCAGGCACCTACTGCCCAGAGACTGGGCTTTGTCCCTTCAGCATTGTTCAGCCGATTCTGTTTTAGAGTCTCAGTTACACGTTTTGAATCAGGTAAAGCATGGATCCTTTGGCGAGATGTGGCCAAGTTTCTGTGGTGTGTTAGATCTTTGCCTTGCCTGCATTTACGTGCCCCAGGTTGGGGCGCACAAAGGGAACCTGGCTGGGGTCTAGATATCTCTTATTTGAGAGTGCTGTTCTTTCAGAGGTCTGTTGTGCCAGAGCTGACAAGTGACAGCTTTCTCCCTGCTGGGCTGTTCCCCGTCTGCAGGTGACCGCTGTCTGGCTCTCTTCCCAAAGAGTCCTGGCAGCTGGTGCCAGTTCACGGTGCTGGCCCTTCCCCGGTGGTGGGTGGGGGCATAATTTAACAGGAGCCCCTGGGGCAAAGGATTCCTGATGCGTAGCCCTCTGAATCCTCAGTTCACTGCCCTTAGGAAAAGGCTCCTTTCCAGATCACACCCTGAGTTACTGTTTAATCTTTAATGGGGTCAGCAGAGTCCAGACACAACCCAGAGCAGGTAATTAATCCCAGATCTTCCTTGAGGATTTATCTGGCTTCAGGGTCTGATTCCTGGGCCTCTGATTATGGGACAGACCATGTGGCCACTAATCAATAAGCACTGTAGTCAGTGGGACCAGACAGTCACAGGCCCTGCCCTCCTGAAGGTGGCAGTCTGTTGGAGAAGGCAGGCGAATGATGGCAGGTGTGAAGAGGGTTTGCAGGAGAGGCGGTGGGCTCCCGTGGAACTCAGCAGTCATTTGAGAAGGGGATGCAGGGGTGTCTGAGCAGGAGACGGTTAGACTGAGACATATAGACAGAGCTTGCCAGGTGAGGAGATGTGGGAAGGGGCGATCCAGGAAGAGGGAACAGTGTATGCAGAAAGCTGGACCCTGCTGTGTTCAGCTGGGAGATGCCCTTTAGGTGGCTAAAGAAGAGAGACCAGGGTGGGGAGAGGGGCAGGGCCCAGATCCTATAGGATCTCTTTAGACAGGAGTGGGGAACAGGGCGACTTTGTGCTCCAGGGACATTTAACACGGTTGTCACAACTTGCTTATCACAAGTGTGTATGGCAGGGGCCCAGGGTCGGGGAGCCTCTAGCATCTAGTGGGTGGAGGCCCGGATGCTGCTAAACAAACCACAGTGCCCAGGACGCCCGGCCCCGGCAACAAAGAATGACCCAGCCCCAAATGTCAGTCGTGCTGAGGTTGAGAAACCTTTGTGTGGGACCCCACTTTAAGGGCTTTGTTCCTTATTCTAAAGCCGAGGGGAAGCCATGATGGGGTTTCGCATGGGAGAAGGACATGATCAAGTTTATGTTTTAAAGTGATCGCTTGGGCTGCTCCTAGGAAGGTAGTTCTGGACCCATTCATTCTCCAGCTTGGGAATTTCCAGCCTCTGTGATTCCTTGCCTTGGGGGCTTACCTTTAATTGCTTTGTGGCTATCAGGGTCTCTACCAGGGCAAGGAAACCGATTCAGATATTTAGATGCTGAGCAGGCCAGGGGCTTTCCACTGGGCACAATAGGCCCTGCACTAGAGCTTATAAAATGTTTAAGGCCCGTGTGGCGGACAGAAAATGTCCCCAGAGGTGTTTGTGTTCTAACTCCCAAACCTGTGAATATGTCACTGTACATGGCAAAAGGGGTTTTGCAGACGTGATCAAGTTAAGGCACTTGTAATGGGGGGATTATCCTGGATTATCTGAGTGGACCAGTGTAATACAAGGGTCCTTAAAAAGGGAGCAAGAGAGTCAGATTCAGACATGTGGTAACAGAGACAGAGGCCAGAAAGAGGTCTGAAGGGGCTATGCTGCTGGCCTTGAAGATGGAGGAAGGGGCCATTGCTCTAAAATAATGAATGCGTGCGCCACTAAATTTCTAGTGATTTGTTAGAACAGCAACAGGAAACTACTACAGCCTGGAAAAAGTTTTAATTAATTCTGAAATAAAAAAGGAAAACTGCACTATAGAAATTAAGAAATGTCATTTATTTAAAAATTTGTTTTATAATATTTAACATGTTACAAAAAGGTACAAAGATGAATTCAACACATAGCCAGATGTACTCACCTGACTCAAGAAATCAAGCAGTTCTCATACAGCTGAAGCCCCTTGCAGACCCACCCCGGATCTCATTTCCCTCTCTTCTTTCCAGAGGTAATCAATATCCTAAATTTGGTATTTATTATTCCCGTACATTTTTTAAAATATTTATTTATTTATTTACTTTTGGCTGTGTTGGGTCTTCGTTGCCACGCACGGGCTTTCTCTAGTTGTGGCGAGTGGGAGCTACTCTTCGTTGCGGTGCACGGGCTTCTCATTGCGGTGGCTTCTCTTGTTGCGGAGCATGGGCTATAGGTGCAAGGGCTTCAGTAGTTGTGGCTCGCAGGCTCTAGAACACAGGCTCAGTAGTTGTGGCGCACAGGCTTAGTGGCTCCATGGCATGTGGGATCTTCCCGGACCAGGGCTTGAACCCGTGTCCCCTGCACTGGCAGGCAGATTCTTAACCACTGCGCCACCAGGGAAGTCCCTATTCCCATACATTTTTATACCTGTGTCCCCAACCACTATGTAGTACTGGTTTGCATGCTGTTTCATATACATGACATCATAATGTATGTATTCTTATGCAACTTTTTGTATCTAACATGTTTTGAGAATCATTTTTGTTGATGGATGTAGTGACTGCATATTACCCTGGTGTATAAATATGTCATAATTTATTCTGCTGATAAACATTTAAGTTGTTATCAATTTTGGCTATTGCAAACAATGGGGCTGTAAACATTTTTGTGCCTGCCTTTTGGTGCGCCTCTGCAAGGATTTCTCTAGGGTTGATTCCTAGGAGTGAAACCCCTGGGATCTTAGATAAATGGATTTTCCAGAGAGTTCCAAATGCTCTTCAAAGAGGCCAGGCCAATCTATACTCAACTGGCAATGCATAGACTTGGTAGTGATGGTAGTATTGGTAGACTGTAAAATTTTTGCTGATATGATGAGTATAAAATGATACTTTATTTCTGGTTTTAACATTTATTTTCTGGATTCTTATGGAATTGAGTATCTTTTCCTATGTTTATAGATCGGCCCTGTTTCTTCCTCTGTGAATTGCCTGTTCATCTTTTTGCCCATTTTTCTATAGAGCTTTTTAGTATTAGTACATAGAAATTCCTTATTATTATTTTGGATACTAAATCCTCTGCAGCAACGTATGTTGTAAATATCTTCTCACACTTTGTGGTTTGCTTTTCATGAAGACATTCTGTCTATTGAGGCAGGGATATCATCTTACTCCAAGGCAGCATTTGAGCAGAAATTAAGTTCCACAATCCCCTTAGGATCCTGGTCTATTACTTAGTTTCAAGGCTCAGCTGGTGCAGATCATTAAGGGGTGCTCCATAAAATAATTTTCAAAGGTGAAGAGAATCTTCCGGACATGCTCTGAATTATTAACATAATTCATTATGAAATGATACACACATATTTATTCAAACCAGAGGTTACGAACTCAACGCCTGCAGGGGGCCAGGTGGGTGACATAAAAGATTAAAGTAGGCTGGGTAGGATGTGTAGCCCTCTCAGAGGCACTTATCTGAGGCTGCCCTAAGCGGTTTAATCTATGAAGTAGATTCCAGAATTAAGCTCATCTTACAGATAAGGAAATTTTAGGCTTGGAGAAGTTAAGCAGCTTGCCCAAAGTCACATAACTAGAAAGTAAAAGAACCAAGATTCAAAAGAACCTTAGGGCTGTCTGCCTTTAGGGCCCATATTCTTAACTATGATGCTAAATGCTGCTCAGGGTATAAGAAATAGTTCATGTTTCTCTTAACTCTATGATAAGAAACACGGCAGTGCAGGTGAGAGTGTAAGTGGCAAATGGTGTTGTGAAATATTAGGGCACAGTGAGGACTGTAGCAAGCTGGAGAGAAAATGCCTGTTACATGGGTCATCAATTCCAGCTTCCTGATGTCAGCAGGGAATGCAGATCAAGTGTTGCCAGATTTTTTCCCCAGGAAAACCTGGAAATCTAGATTTTTTTAATTAATTAATTAATTAATTTATGGCTGTGTTGGGTCTTCGTTTCTGTGCGAGGGCTTTCTCTAGTTGTGGCAAGCAGGGGCCACTCTTCATTGCGGTGCGCGGGCCTCTCACTATCGCGACCTCTCTTGTTGCGGAGCATAGGCTCCAGACGCGCAGGCTCAGTAATTGTGGCTCACGGTCCCAGTTGCTCTGCGGCATGTGGGATCTTCCCAGACCAGGGCGCGAACCCGCGTCCCCTGCATTGACAGGCAGACTCCCAACCACTGCGCCACCAGGGAAGCCCTGGAAATCTAGATTTTTATGGGAATGGCAACTAATTTTTAAGTACTGGCTATCAAATTCAATACTTTTACAATATTGCTCAGAACAAATAAAACATTTTTGTGGGCTGCCACTCTAAGACCTTTGATTTAGCCCAGAATAAATTATTTGTTTACAGCCTGAACTACCTTTGGGAGTAACCAGTTTCATAAGAATCATATGAAATAATATTTCCTTCTACTTGCACTAAAATAACCTCTTTGAAATAACAAGTATCTTCCTGTATTATAATGCTTAGGAATTTGGAGTCCCCAATACAGTCTCACAGACTTCAGTCATATCTCGTATTCATCATCTTCTAACTAGACAGAAATTACAACTGATGAAATAGTCATAGAACTTGGGACTGGTGGTCCTGGTATTGACTAGCTTTTTACTGAAACTTATGAAAATGATTGTTTTTTTCCTCCCAGGTCAAAGCAAGTGTCTTGATGTCAGTAATTTACTTGAAAATACTGCAGCATAGATGGTGTAATGCTGCGTATTTGCTAGTTAGATTAAGCTTCAATTCTAAGGGTAGTCTACACCCCAGGGCATCAGCTAGCATTGTATCAGAAAGAAAGTAATATAAATTAATTTATATTTTGATGCACAGCAGACACTGCCAATCAGCACAATGAATATCCTAAACGGACTTTATGTGATGGAATTAGTGGCTTGGTAATTAGCATGAGGAATGATAGAAAAGGGTTCTCACTGACAAAGTTAAAGGTAGTCAAGTATGTGAATAGGCTAAAATATTGTAGAGGCACTCCTCATGTTTGTTTGGACAGAGTATCAGAGCCTAGCAAGACCTTTAGCATGAACCTGTGAGGACGGTGCCAGACACTTGATCCTGAGCCACTCCTGTCTCCAGACGTAGCTTTAGGAGGGTTCTGGTTGTCTGATGTTGCTACCACAAGGATAATGAAATCCTGCCTCTGAAATGTTGTTGGTTATGCCTCCAGCGGACTGTTCATGCCAGGTAGTGGTTGGATCCCTTAAAAGGACAAGAGCTGGGACTTCATGGAACCTATGGAGCCAGTTGCATGAAATGTTCTGTGCCTAATTGCTCATTAATATTTGTTTTAAAAATGTCTATATATGTGGATGGACCTAGAGACTGTCATACAGAGTGAAGTAAGTCACAAAGAGAAAAACAAATAACATCTATTAATGCATATATGTGGAATCTAGAAAAATGTTACAGCTGAACCGGTTTGCAGGGCAGAAATAGAGACAGATGTGGAGAACAAACATATGGACACCAAGGGGGGAAAGTGGGGGTGGGTGGTGGTAGTAGGATGAATTGGGAGATTGGGATTGACATATATGCACTAATATGTATAAAATAGATAACTAATTTAAAAAAAATGTCTATATAGGGGGGACTTCCCGGTGGTCCAGTGGTTAAGACTCCATGCTTCCATTGCAGGGTGCGTGGGTTCGATCCCTGGTCAGGGAATTAAGATCCTGCATGCTACATGGTGTGGCCAAAAAAAAAAAAAATGTCTATGTAGGGGGAACATTTTGGTCTGAGATTTACTTTCATTATAACTTAATAGCCAGGTGGTGAGTGAGCAGCTGACTCTCACCCACTTCAAAATGTTTGGGCTACTTATAGACGAAAATGATCTTAGGCCAGTTCCCAACCACAAGAAAATGAGAGGTGGTAACTGCAGGCCTCAGGAGTCTGCACACCATCATCCTCGCTTCCCGTGCCCTCCACGCTGCAGATGGGCCTTTGAGACCAGACTCGAGACCCCTCTCTTCTCTTCCCTCCTCCAGCCTTGGAGGTTGCTTGTGAGGTCTGAAAATGTGCACGTGCCCAGTAGAATCAGGCAGCTCCTGTAAGTCTGGCCCCTCCCACAATAGGAAACACACAGAAAAGCTGGGCTGCAGAGAACCAGCCCAGTGGAATGCTCGCCAGCAAACATTTTAATCTAAATTCGGAATTAGTCGAAGAAGTAGTTTTTCAGTGTGTGTATTTTTGGAAAGTATCCTCCACACTGTGCTAGATTACAGAAACCTACAGACATGTTCCTTGCCCTTAAAAGATTAACAGGATATCTTTCTGTTTCAATAAATAGATTGATAAATATAATAAAGCTCTCCTTCAGGGATTACCACAGCACAAACTAGTTCTTCCCTTGGAGAAACCCCTGTGGTTTTCCCTTTTCTTTAAGTCCATTCCTTTCTTTGTGGAATCTTGACTTCACAAATCTTTCTCTTGTCCCCTTTATTTTTGCCTGCTATGGTCCCTAGAAAGCTTTCTGTGGTCCCCCTTCAAACTTCAGCATCCATTGTTCCTTAAAGTTTTACTCACATTCCCTGGCATGAATCTTTTTTTTTTTAATCATTAAAAAAAATACTTATTGATTGATTTTGGCTGTGCTGGGTCTCAATTGTGGCATGCAAGCTTCTTATTTGTGACATGCGAACTCTTAGTTGTGGCATGCAGCATCTAGAACCCAGGCCCCCTGCATTGGGACTGCAGAGTCTTATCCACTGGACCACCAGGGAAGTCCCTCTGGCCTGAATATTAACCTTCAAAATTACACTCAAAGCAGGGACTCTCCCCTGTTCTCAACAGAGATGAGTGTCAATGGATTTCCAAAGCATTCCTCTGCTTCATGTATAGATATCTTTTCTCCCCAACTTCATTTTAGACCTCTCAAGGACAGCCTCTATTTTTAGCTTCTTTTGTATCTCCCTGCCTTATGGCACCTGCTCTACAAATAAATTCTCAGAAAACAATCACTTCTTACCCCATCTGGAAGACTGATAATCCGTAAGTGTACAGTTCTAAGTAATGGAAATGGAAAGTTCTAGATTTGAGTGATGGGCACCATTATTATAACTAACATTTTTTAACATCTATTAATCTAGCATTTCACTTCATCATCATGGAACAATCCTATGAAATAGGTACTATTATTATCCCCAGTAACCAATGAAAAAATTGCAACACCATAAAGTTCAGTAATTTGTCCAGGGTCATGGGGGAGCCCTAACTGAGGGGAGTCCCAAACACTGCAAAATGATCTGGTAGAAGAAGGGGAAGAGTTGTACGGGGGCGCGGATTTGCTTCTCAGCAAGACTATCAAGTAAGGCCTCTTAGCTATTTTGGTAGTTCAAGCATATATTCACAAATTCTTTGATAATTCTCCCTTCAAGAAGTGGAGCCGAATTACCTCCCTTGAGTGTGGGCTGGCTTGCTTATAGGATAGCATGTGGCAGGAGTAACAATGTTTGACTCCTGAGACTAGGTTATAAAAGGCACTGTGGCTTCCTCCTTGCTTTCTATCCTGGTCACTCACTCGGGGCGAAGCCAACTGCCATGTTGTGAGGATACTCACTCAAGCAGCCCAGTGGAGAGGTCCATGTAGCAAGGAATAGAGGCCTCCTGCCAACAGCCAAGAAGGAGCTGAGGCCTTCTGCCAACAGCCATGTGAGCAAACCATCTTGGAAGCAGATTCTCCAGCCCTAGTCGACCCTTCAGATGATAGCAACCCCAGCTGACTTTTTTTTTTTAGCCAGAGTTTAAAATTTATTTACAGGCTTTTCTCTTTTTTTTTTTTTACATCTTTATTGGAGTATAATTGCTTTATAATGGTGTGTTAGTTTCTGCTTTATAACAAAGTCAATCAGTTATACATATACATGTGTTCCCATATCTCTTCCCTCTTGCGTCTCCCTCCCTATCCCACCCCTCTAGGTGGTCACAAAGCACCGAGCTGATCTCCCTGTGTTATGCGGCTGCTTCCCACTAGCTATCTGTTTTACATTTGGTAGTGTATATATGTCCATGCCACTCTCTCACTTTGTCACAGCTTACCCTTCCCCCTCCCCATATCCTCAAGTCCATTCTCTAGTAGGTCTGAGTCTTTATTCCTGTCTTACCCCTAGGTTCTTCAGACATTTTTTTTTCCTTCTTAAGTTCCATATATATGTGTTAGCATATAGTATTTGTCTTTCTCTTTCTGACTTACTTCACTCTGTATGACAGACTCTAGGTCCATCCACCTCATTACAAATAGCTCAATTTCGTTCCTTTTTATGGCTGAGTGATATTCCATTGTATATATGTGCCACATCTTCTTTATCCATTCATCCGATGATGAACACTTAGGTTGTTTCCATCTCCTGGCTATTGTAAATAGAGCTGCAATGAACATTTTGGTACATGACTCTTTTTGAATTATGGTTTTCTCAGGGTATATGCCCAGTAGTGAGATTGCTGGGTCATATGGTAGTTCTATTTGTAGTTTTTTTGTTTTGTTTTTTTTGCGGTATGCAGGCCTCTCACTGTTGTGGCCTCTCCCGTTGCGGAGCACAGGCTCCAGACACGCAGGCTCAGCAGCCATGGCTCACGGGTCTAGCCGCTCCGCGGCATGTGGGATCTTCCCGGACCGGGGCACAAACCCGTGTCCTCTGCATCAGCAGGCGGACTCTCAACCACTATGCCACCAGGGAAGCCCTATTTGTGGTTTCTTAAGGATCCTCCATACTGTTCTCCATAGTGGCTGTACCAATTCACATTCCCACCAGCAGTGCAAGAGTGTTCCCTTTTCTCCACACCCTCTCCAACATCTATTGTTTCTAAATTTTTTGATGCTGGCTATTCTGACTGGTGTGAGATGAGATCTCATTGTACTTTTGATTTGTATTTCTCTAATGATTAATGATGTTGAGCATTCTTTCATGTGTTTGTTGGCAGTCTGTATATCTTCTTTGGAGACATGTCTATTTAGGTCTTCTGCCCATTTTTGGATTGGGTTGTTTGTTTTTTGTTATTGAGCTGCATGAGCTGCTTGTAAATTTTGGAGATTAATCCTCTGTCAGTTGCTTCATTTGCAGATATTTTCTCCCATTCTGAGGGTTGTCTTTTAGTCTTGTTTATGGTTTCCTTTGCTGTGCAAAAGCTTTGAAGTTTCATTAGGTCCCATTTGTTTATTTTTGTTTTTATTTCCATTTCTCTAGGAGGTGGGTCAAAAAGGATCTTGCTGTAATTTATGTCAGAGAGTGTTCTGCCTATGTTTTCCTCTAAGAGTTTGATAGTTTCTGGCCTTACATTTAGGTCTTTAATCCATTTTGAGCTTATTTTTGTGTATGGTGTTAGGGAGTGATCTAATCTCATACTTTTACATGTACCTGTCTAGTTTTCCCAGCACCACTTATTGAAGAGGCTGTCCTTTCTCCACTGTACATTCCTGCCTCCTTTATCAAAGATAAGGTGACCATATGTGCGTGGGTTTAACTCTGGGCTTTCTATCCTGTTCCATTGATCTATATTTCTGTTTTTGTGCCAGTACCATACTGTCTTGATTACTGTAGCTTTGTAGTATGGTCTGAAGTCAGGGAGCCTGATTCCTCCAGCTCCATTTTTCGTTCTCAAGATTGCGTTGGCTATTCGGGGTCTTTTGTGTTTCCATACAAATTGTGAAATTTTTTGTTCTAGTTCTGTGAAAAATCCCAGTGGTAGTTTGATAGGGATTGCATTGAATCTGTAGATTGCTTTGGGTAGTAGAGTCATTCTCACAATGTTGATTCTTCCAATCCAAGAACATGGTATATCTCTCCCATCTATTTGTATCATCTTTAATTTCTTTCATCAGTGTCTTATAATTTTCTGCATACAGGTCTTTTGTCTCCTTAGGTAGGTTTATTCCTAGATATTTTATTCTTTTTGTTGCAGTGGTAAAAGGGAGTGTTTTCTTGATTTCACTTTCAGATTTTTCATCATTAGTGTATAGGAATGCCAGAGATTCCTGTGTATTAATTTTGTATCCTGCTACTTTACCAAATTCATTGATTAGCTCTAGCAGTTTTCTGGTAGCATCTTTAGGATTCTTTATGTATAGTATCATGTCATCTGCAAACAGTGACAGCTTTACTTCTTCTTTTCCAATTTGGATTCCTTTTATTTCCTTTTCTTCTCTGATTGCTATGGCTAAAACTTCCAAAACTATGTTGAATAAGAGTGGTGAGAGTAGGCAACCTTGTCTTGTTCCTGATCTTAGTGGAAATAGTTTCAGTTTTTCACCATTGAGGACGATGTTGGCTGTGGGTTTGTCATATATGGGCTTTATTATGTTGAGGAAAGTTCCCTCTATGCCTACTTTCTGGAGGGTTTTTATCATAAATGGTGTTGAATTTTGTTGAAAGCTTTCTCTGCATCTATTGAGATGACCATATGGTTTTTCTCCTTCAATTTGTTAATATGCTCTATCACATTGATTGATTTGCATATATTGAAGAATCCTTGCATTCCCGGAATAAACCCCACTTGATCGTGGTGTATGATCCTTTTAATGTGCTGTTGGATTCTGTTTGCTAGTATTTTGTTGAGGATTTTTGCATCTATGTTCATCAGTGATATTGGCCTATAGTTTTCTTTTTTTTGTGACATCCTTGTCTGGTTTTGGTATCAGGGTGATGGTGGCCTCATAGAATGAGTTTCCTCCCTCTGCCCAGCTGACTTCTTGACTGCAATGTCACAAGAGACCCTGAGCCAAGTCACCTGGCTAAACCACTGCTCAATTCCTTACCCATTCAACCTGTGAGATAATAAATGTCAGCTGTATTACACTGCTAAGTTTGGGGTAATTTGTTATACACCAATAGATAACCAATGCAACTAAGTTAACCTCTAAGCAGTTCTTAACATGTGGTGAAGTATCAGGAACCCCTTTAAGAATCCCATAAGAGCTATGAACCCTCTTAGAGAAATGCACAGACACAAAAACATGTAGCTCACAGTTTCTCGAGGATCATGTATTCTGATAAAGCCCATTCATGGATCTCAGGTTTAAAATGCCTTCTCTAAAACTAGAATAGTCCAAGTATAAATTGTTTCCCACAGAATCCTTTTCCTGTGGATGACTAATTTAAAGCATTTTTTAAAAATTCTTTCCCTCAGTTTATTTTTCTTTGAGATAGAAGAATCTGTTAAAGAAGAACTCTCCCTGCCCCACACCTCTACCCCTCGCCCCCACCCAGTTCCCCCAGGCTCTTTCCACCCAGCACATTTCAAAGAGCAAAGGGGTCAAACTCACTTTTCTCATGGTTCTATTTTTGTGACTCCATTATTTTGGAAGAGAGAGGGTAACTCGTGGGACTTCCAGAAAAGTCAAACAGTAATTACTAGAAATACAGGAAGGAAGTATGTTCTTGAAAGATTAAAGCTCCAGAGTTCAGAGCTAAATGAGTTGGCCTGGTTTGTATTCTCGGGAAACATTGGCGCTTTGGGGAAAATCCTACTGAGCTCTCTTTTCATCCACTTGAGCCCCCCAGACTATGTTTTCACATATACCCATCTCCAGGCTGACATCACTGGTGCAAAGGAGAAGCATAGTTATTCCTCTCCATTTTCTACTTGGGAAGATAAAGATGTCAAAAGGGACACAGACACGGGAGGAAAAGCAATGAAACTTCCTCTCTGAGGTCAGTATCTCCTGAATCCCTGGAGGCCATGATTTCTGATCAAACAGTAATTGCGGCTCTGAGTTACTTCTGCTTTAGGGACCCAACATGGTTTTCAGTTCTATTCATGGGCACTCCCCGGTTTCTGTGGGCTGCAGAAATGTATGTAATGCAATGCAGGAAATGTAACCCGGGAAGAGAGAGAGAGAGAGCTTTGGGGGCACCATGGTGTGTTAATTTGGGGCAAATTAAGACATCCTATAGGGGTTGGATATATGTGACTGGAATTCTGGAGAGGTCTGGGTTGGGAGATTTTGGGTAGTTAAAACATGAGGATAAAAGAGTTTGCTTGCAGAGAATGGAACCCTGAAAGCTTGTGGGTAGAGGAGGAAGAGAAGCCCATTGAAGTGTGGGAGGAATGGTCGGGAAGCTGGTGAGAAGAACTAAGGAGAGAAGGATGTGAGAGAAATCAATGGCCAAGGGAGTTTAAAGATGGAGAGAAAGTAGTTTCAAATGTGAGCAGATGGATTAGGGAAGTGACAGTTGAAGCATGTCGATTGTATTTAGCATGAGTAAGGTTCACTGATGGTCTTGGAAAGAGCATATATCAGTGGCATAGAGGAGACAGAAGCCAATTCGAGCAGGCTGAGGAGTGAATGAGCTGAGGAAGTGGCTCACGGGAATATGGCTAAACAGAGTCACCCAAGATTTGAAACCAGATGAGGTAGAGACTTCTCTCAACCATATCGTGGGCAGGAGTGTAAGAGGCAGCTGGAAGGCTGTGGCGAAAGGACCATTCTCACTTTGCTGTTCGTTCATAACCTACTTTCGCTGAATGAATAAAATCATATCTTTAATAAACTGAGGGAGCTCTCTACAGATATAAACTTTGGTATGGAGAAGATGCAGCTAAGTGAGCAAAAGCCATCCGCCCAAATTAGAACTATCAGAAGAAAAAAGTCTTGCCAGGCACGGTGACACACAAGAAGCTGATCAGGAATCAAAGAACTAAAGGGTAAAATGTGGTGAGGGACGTGCAAGTAATCCATAGGTCAGGGAGGGAAATAAGATGGTCTCTGCTGCCTTGTCTAAATGCAATAACCTCTGAGACACTTGGCCTCTGAATAATCAGCCCCGGTCTTAGATGATCTAGAGAGCAAAGAGGAGATGAACAAATTGCAACAGACAATCCTAGGACTTAGATTCAGAACACAGAGAACATGGGACTTGTAGTATTATTTTATTTCAAATACATTGATTTTCTGTGTGCTTTAACAAATATCAATTATTTTATAATCTTTCTGTTTTAAAAATTGAGTACAGACAACATTTTCTAAGAAGTTTTCCCAGACCGCTGGTAGGGGCTGCTGCCCTACACAGCAGAAACTCTTGCTGTGTTTCTCTGTGTTCCCTGAAGGCCTATCCCTCCCTCTGTGACCGTGTTACTATGACAACGTGTCCAGTGGTTCTGTCCCTTGGAGACACCGGTTGCATGTGATCCCCAGCCCTTTGTCAGAGCCCAGTCTGCAGGTCCTCCGGGCCACACTCTCGGCCTGCGTTCAGGTTTAGGTAACATTCCTGGGGCCTCAGGCCCCACAGGACTTGCTGGCCTAGGTCGGGACCCTGTTTCTACTGCAGACTCCCCTGCCGCTGCTCCCAAGCTTGTTCCTGCACCCACTGCTGCTCCTGAGCTGGTGTCTCCTGTTGGGACACCAGCTGTGTTATGCAGGCTAGAAAGATCGAATGTGAGGGCCAGCACCAACTTGCAGGAAGTAAGGCTGGAAGCCCGCAACTTTTTTGTGATGTGCTCAGCCTCACAAAACCTCAGCTGACTGCCTGCTGTGTCCACAGAAAGCTCCACCACCTCCATTAAAATACAAGAAGGGAAGTAATCAAAGAAAATTTTCCTGTCAAACGTTTGGTGACGACCAGGTATAAGGAGAGGAACAATAAAATATGAAAATGATGACGACCGTTATGCTCCCAGATGCCCTTCCTGTCGAAAAAGTCCAGCTTGGAGGGTGGAGTGGGGAACTTGGTCACACAGCTGTGAGCGCAGGACAGTCCCAGGGGCAGCTCTCTTGCTTGGGGGTCCAGAAGAACAGAGCCAGCCTCCGGGTTGATTTCTGGAGCGTTGGCTTCTTTGATGTCACAATAAAGCAAATGTTGGACTTTGTCAAAAATTAGAAGGCAGGCCTGACTCACTTTGCTGAACCTAAAGCCATGTGGCTTCTTTGGGGACTGGGTCTGACTGTGGAAAGTCCTTAATGCCTGTAGTGGCATTTGCCGTTGAGGAGTTTTCTGCCACAGTGGCTGTGAAACCAGACCCCCAGTTGGGAAGGGGCCTCCTAACAATCCTATCTCCTGCCTTCTAGACCCACCACCTCCTGGGACCTGAAGTGGAGCCCCACCCCTAATGCCTACCAAGAAAGTTTTTGGGAAAATAATGTGAAACAATGATTTTATTGTTTTTGTTTAAAATAACATATTTATTATAAAAGTTCAAGTAATATAGAAAAGTACAGTAAAAAGAGTAAAAAAAACAACTCACAATGAATCCTACTGCCCAGAGACAAACATTCCCAACATTTATAAAGCATCGTTAGAGACTCTGTTGGTATGTGAATAAATATAATGAAAAAATTTTATAAAAATAGGATTATACTCTGCACACCATTTTAGATGAAAAAAATTTAATATTGTTTTACTTGAATTTAATGTCAGAAGAATTGAAGCAAAACTTAGAAATGACTAAGTTGGTTGTTTCTTTCTTTTTTTTTTTTTTGCGGTACGCGGGCCTCTCACTGTTGTGGCCTCTCCCGTTGCGGAGTACACGCTCCGGACGCGCGGGCTCAGCGGCCATGGCTCACGGGCCCAGCCGCTCTGCGGCATGTGGGATCTTCCCGGACCGGGGCATGAACCTGTGTCCGCTGCATCAGCAGGCGGACCCCCAACCACTGCGCCACCAGGAAAGCCCTAAATTGGTTGTTTCTTCACCACAAGTTCTTAAAAGAATCTTTTAGAATTAAAAAAAAGAATGAAAAACATTAGAAGATTGAATTTTCTATGCTTTAAAAAAAAAGACAATTTTCAATTTTAAGTAATATTTATTGATCTTCTGCTGTAAATGATGAGGAATTACCCACTCTTACATTTTATCCCATGCCCAACTCTGTCTCTTGACGTTTATTATATTCCACTGTTACTGTTTCTCTCACTTCATTTTGTTCTCTGACTGTACTTCTTTCTGTTGTTTAGTTTTAGCTCTGTATTTAATGAACTCAATGCTCACCCCTTCATGTTACCTCAGTGTTACAGGTTCAATTGTATTCTCCCAAAAAAAGGTATGTTGGAGTTCTAATTCCCAAGTACCTCAGCATGGCCTTATTTGAAAATAGAATGTTTACAAGGGTGATCAAGTTAAAATGACATCATTAGAGTGGGCCCTAATCCAGTATGACTGGTGTTCTTATAAAAGGGGAAATTTGGACACAGATATGCACAGAGGGAAGACCATATATAGAGACATAGGGAGACCACCAGGTGAAGATTGGAGTTATGCTGCCACAAACCAAAGAACGTCTGGGGCTACAAAAGCTGGAAGAGGCAAGGAAGGATCCTTCCTTAGCTCCTTCAGAGGGAGCATGGACTTGCCCTCGCCTTGATTTCAGAATTCTAGACTCCAGAACTGTGAAACAATATTTTTCTAAGCCATCCAATTTGTGGTGCTTTGTTATGGCAGCCCTAGGAAACTAATGCACCTAGGTTCACTATTCTAGAATTTATTTTGACTCCTTCCTTGGTTGGATAGATTTCATTCAAAAGTTGTTTTTTGATAAGGCTCCTGGATGCTTTATTCCCTAAGGTTGTGCATGCCTGAGAATGTTTGTCTTTATACTTGAAGGATAACTTGGCATGTACACAACCCTTGAATTTACTTTCCTTCAGACCTTTTTAGATGTTGGTCCTCTGTCTTTTGGCATTGAGAAGAAGCCTGAAGAAACTTGATTTTTCTCTTTATATGGTTTATTAACTATCTGACTATCCATGTGCGATTTTCTTTATCCTTGATGTTTTATAACTTCAGTAGGATATATTCTGACATTGAAGAGTCTATATCAGTTTTTCTTGGAATGTATATGTCCTTTGTGATTTGTAGGTTCAAGTCATCTTTGTTTTAAGAAAGTTCTCTTCAATTTTATTTTTGAAAATAATTTATACTTAATTCCTTGTATTCTCCTTCTTCAGAAATGCATATGATCCTTGGCATATGCCAAGGATCCCATTGGTCTTCTATAATAACAATGGCAGTTTTCTCTAGAAACATTAACAAATCTTGGTTTTGTTGTTGCTGTTCATTTTGTGTGATTTCCCAGATTCTTTCCACTATGGTTCAAACTACAGTCAGTTATTTGTATCCTATTTTCTGTTGCATCTAATGTAGATTCCATCTTTATCAAGGTTTACTCTTCCATTTTTATCCTGAATATACTAGCTTGCTTTTTATCTTTTTCTTTCATTTTTAAAATCACTTCTTTGAATTCTTATGTCTTTTCTTTAGGGTCTTTTTCTAGAAAGATAGTGTTATCTGAAATTTCTTTGAGAATATAGAAAATTTATCTGAACATCTTTTCTGTTTCCTTGGGTAATTCTCCTTGTGATATTTATTTTTAAAGCAGCTTTTGTGTATATTCCCTTTCTCTACAATTTCTATGTGTAAATCCCATTATGGTTTCTTTTTGATTATTACTTGTCATTGAATGAGGTCTACTACTGGCTGAATAATAGTATGACAAGTAGAGAAGTTGGTGGAGGAATTAAAGTCCTTCAACTTTAACAGGTCTTATTGTCTCACACACCCTTTCAGTTATTTCCTTTTCCTTGGGGACCATCTCCTCTTAGCTTTTAGTGTTCTGGAAAGTGATGTGACTTAGTCTCATAAGCTTCCTGTGGTGCAATCCAGTGGTCCCTGCCTCACTTGCGCCATCCCCTTGCATCACCCCACGCACTGTTGTCACACGTCTCTCTCTCTGGAGGCGAGGTCGGCAAGGTGATTCCTGCAGCCTACCTCCCCTGCCACTCTGCAGGATGAATCCCACTCTCTACAGGACATTCCCCAGTCTCTGGAGGCAGCCTGTGCTACCACATCTCAAAGATGGAATAAAGATGTCATCAGCCAACCTTCCACCACGGACCTTTGGAAAGATATGGGTCCTACCATGGGTCCAAGGAGGCACCTGGCATCTCTCCTCCCTATTCCAATTCTGATCCCACAGTAATCAGCAGGTTTACTCATGGTTTTTCATTGACAGTTTTGGTCCTTCCTTGTCTCATTGAAAACAGAGGCCTCCTCCCTTTATTTTTCATTTCTTTTGCTTTGTTCATTTGGTTTCATAAGAGGAGAGTGGAATAAATATTTTACAGGAAGCTTCTGGTCTTGAAATGCTAATTGATAATAGAATCTATAGCTTGGGAAGATTTATCTGTATTATATCTATATGTGAATATATTATAAATGGGAACATGATCTATTTTTCCATTTGTTTATATTCTTCTGCTATCTTAGTTTTAAAAGTGTCCTTGTTTATATCATGAATAGCACTCCTTAGATTCTCTTTGCTTGTTTTCAAAATGAAGATATCTTTATGACTTTTTATTTAAAAAATAGCACATGCTCATTGTAAAAATATTAAACAATACTAAAAAGAAAAATCATCGCTTCTCGGCCTTTTGGCTAAAATCAAGTGTAAAAAGAAAAATCACAGTGAAAATCACCTAAAATCCCACCATCTGTACATAACTACTATAAAATTTGTGTAGTCATCCTTTGAGACATTTTCTAAGTGTACATAAATGTTTCTGTAATTTGACAAAATGAGGTCATAAATGCTGTTTTGTAAAGTTTTAAGGTTTTAAAAGTTCTGTGTTAATACATTATCAATGGAAGAAATTCAAAGGAAGCAGAGAACCCCCTCCTTACTCTCTCCATCCTCTTCCCCTCTCTTGGGAAAAGCACTTGTCTTAGACTTCAGGCCTCTCTCTGTTATTCACTTACATACATTTATAAACACATGGAACATACATGATTTTTGAAAACATGAATTAGATTATACTGAATATGACTGAAATTCTAAATTCGGTATTTTCTTCTTTGTTATTATTGTGAATAGGATCTCATTTTTAATTAATATTTCTAATCAGTTCAAAGGAATTAAGCTGTGTTTTGAATATACACTGAATCTTATATTCATCCACTTTACTCAACTGTTTTATCAATTCATATAAAGCCTCCACATGGCTACAGTGGCCAGACGATCATTTTAGGTGGCTGGGGTGAAGGTGGGACTCATAGGGCTTCCTGTTTTGCTACTATTTTTAATAACAATGTCTGCTTTGCATTAAAGGTAAAACAAGCTCTGTTTTAAATAGCTCTGTATTATGTTATTGTAATATATTTCTATTCCTCTTTTTTAAAATGAAAAGTGACTATTCAATTTTATCAAGTGCTGTTTCAGCATCTGTTGAAATCATCACATTTTCATTACTTAATCCAGTGAATTGGATGATATTTTATTGTTATTATTAATAATAGTTGCCTTTGTGTCAAATCCTTCAGTCATTCTTGGGAGCCTCTTTGGCCATAAATAAATATTAATGAAATTTATGTATATTTTAATGTGAGATTTGTGGGTGGCTTTGATCTATAGGTGAAGATTCCCTAGACCGTGCTTCTTACTCTTTTTATCACTATTGTCCCCCTAATAAGAATTTTTTTCCTTAATTGTCCCCCATGTAATTTTAATTCCACAGATACACTATCTATCTGTATTTGTACTGTTTGTATATCTGCACTTCCTACATAAAAGAGAGTAAGATTCTTTAGCCCCTTCAAGGACCAAATTGCTCCATTGGAATGCATGGAGCTGTCACCCCATTGTGAATACATGGCCTATAGTATTCTTTGTTTGTACATTACCTTTATTAGATTTCAGGATCAAGCCCTGTGTATCTTCCCATCTTGGAATGAACTATGCAATAGGTCACACTTTTCAAGGTTCAGAAACAATGTATGGAATAGTAAGAGCTGCTTTAAGTAAAGACCAAGTCTATTCATCAGCTCCTCTCTGACCATCCTAATAAAAACAGACCAAGAAATACATTTGACCTTTGTCATCACTAACAAAGTCAGCCCCAGGGCCTTCCAATTCCAGTTCAGTCCGTTCCTAGAGAGACTTTGCCAAGCAAGACTTTGTAAATTGTAGCCCACAAGCTCTTTTCTTCACAGCATCAATCTCAGGCCCTTCAGCATGTGGATCAGAGTATTTGCAATACCTAGTGGATAAGACAGGTTATAGGACAGGAGAGGAAACCAAGGGGTGAGGGCCTAGAATGTCATTAGACCCCTAAAGCTGTATGCATTGCTTAGCAGGAGAACATGGCAGCCATGGAGAACAAGACTCCATTGGGGCAGCTGCTTGTAAAGCCAAGAAGTGAAGCCAAGGATTGACAGTACAGTAGCTGGGTTTGAACCGAGAGAAGAAGTGGAGGGCAGAGGTTGGAGTCACCACCTGAGCTGTAGATTGGAATGTTGCAATAGGTATCAAAGTACACAAGGGTGAGAGCCCCAGGCTCTGTTCTCAAAGGCTTATATTGCCTGTAGCACATGCCTCTTTTGTAGCTTCAGTCCTGTCTTAAAGGGCTAGAACTCCTTGATTTCCATTTTTCAAGGGAGGTGATTAGTCTGGGAAAGTTTGGGAGGATTTAGTATTCACCCATATTGTGGTGGACACACCCTAAGGTGACCTCCAATAAATAACACTCCTGTATAATAATCCCCTCCCGTTAGATGTAAGTGGAACCTTGTGACTTGCTTCTAACTAGTGTATCATGGCAAAGGTGATGGGGTGTCACTCCTTAATTACATATGATAGATACAGATATAGCTAGCTAGCTAGCTAGACAGACAGACAGTCTGGAGAGATTCTCCTGTTGACCTTGAAGAAGCAAAATGCCATGTTGTGAACTGCCTATGGGGAGGGTCACGTGGCAAGGAGCAGCAGGTAGCCTTAGGACCTGAGGATAGCCAACAGTTAGTAAGAAGCTGGGGCCTTAGGCAAACAGCCATAAGGGAATGGATTCTGCCAACAGCCAATAAGCTTGGAAGCAGATTTTTCCCATCAAGGCACCAGATAAGAACACTGTACAGTTAACACCTTGATTACCACCTGTGAAACTCTGAGCCAGGAACCCAGCTAAGCTGTACCTGGACTTCTAAGACAGCGAAACTGTAAGATAATAAATACGTATTATTTTGAGCCGCTGGATTTGTGGTAATTTGTTATGCAGCAACAGAACACTGTTGCCATATATGTGTGTGTGTGTGTATATATGTGTGTGTGTGTGTGTGTATATATATATATATATATATATATATATATATGATCGATCTATATCTATATACCTGGACACTTCTTGTTGAGTAGCTTTCTAAATTTCTTTCTCCCTCCAAGTTATTGGTTTAATATTTACTAGGTTAAGTATGGACTTCCATATTGTAAAAAAAAAAAAGAAAAAAATTGTTCTTTTCACTCATATGTTCAAATCTTATTAGCAAATACTTTTGTGTTCTATTCTTATTTTTAAATTTTGTATATTGGTTGGTATCTCCTTTCTCAATTCAGATTTTATTGAAATGCCTTTACTTTTCAAATACTTAGCTTTTGGTTTTATTTACTGCGTCCAGAGAAATTATTTTTTACTTTCAAAATGATTTCCTTCTGCTTTTATGGTTGTATTTTCTTCTTCCTCTTTAGTCTGGCTTGTCTTTTCCTTCCTTTTCTCATATTGTCAATTGAATTCTTTCTAAAATATTCCCTTTTATCAACCACCAAAAAAGAGAAAATTTTAAATCATAAAATTTCCTAAAAGTACTGCTTTGACTACATTCCACAGAGATTACTGTGGCATGTTTTAACCAACATTGTTTTCTGAATAAACTCCTTTTGTGTTCTGTATTTCCTTTCCAATTCAACTGTTGACTCAGTAAGTATTTTTACATTTCCAAGTAGTTGGTTTATTTTTATTTGTTTTGGTTGTTACTTTATATTTCATTCTATTTTGGCCAGAGAACATAGCACATTTCATTTCTGTTCTTTTTGAACTAGTAGAGATTATGTCTGTGGTCTAGCATGTGGTGTATGACACCATATGGGCAACTGCCATGGACAGTTGGAAATTATACATAGTACAAGATATCCATTAATTCTATCTCTAAGAGATTTTTTTCTCAAGGGCTGGGACAGTCTCAGGAACTAAAGTGAGAGTTGAGGAATATCTAAAACTGTATTAGCAGGGGGACTCTGGTTCCAGGCTGAGCTGGGAAGGGCACCACTCAAGTAGCCTAGGAGTGTGTTGCTGAAATAGAGGGGAAATAGTTAAGAGAATAGCTGGTACGACAGGCCAGAGAGGTGGAGAAATAAGGTGTCACATGCACAGTGAGGCAGGTCCAACAGTAGACAAGCAAAGACGTCAAAGAGGAGATAAAGAGTGAGCGGTGGATCTCTCTGGCATATTTTGGGGTGGCATTTTCTGCTACCCTTCAAGGTCAAGAACAGCACACTGTAGGAGAGCCTGAAGTTAGGAGGAGCCGGAACACTTGTTAACTTCCACAACCTCGGCACTGGCCCTGGAGGCCTGCCAGACTTTACCTTACTTAGGAAAAATACTCCATTTGATTAATCTGCCATATTTGCATTTCTATTATTATGCAGTTGAATTCAAGCCTCACTGAGGATAGGACAGTAAAATCTCTTACTATAATTGTTTTTCTAAAATGAAATTTTCTTGTATTTATGCCCATTTTTGCTTTCTGCATTTTATAACTATATTTTAGGGTCATATATATTCAATGTTCTTAATATTTTATTATTAAATATGTCTTTTCTATTATATGATGATCTTTTCATTCTTTTGAATACTTTTTCCTTTTATTTGGTAGGCAGTGAAAAACAAAAAAAATTTTTCTCATAGAAGAGAGTTAAAAGTTCTGATTGTCGTTAGTTAGGACCAAATGTAGAAAAGGAAATGTTTATTGTTTGTTTTAAGTTAATTGCCCATTACTGCTAAAAAAAAAAAATGACTTACCACACGTACTTACTTGCAAGATACAAATAAGCAAAAGACATAATGGAAAAGAGATAAGGAAATATAAAAATCAAAATAAAATATGAACCCAGGAAATGACTAAACATGAGAGTAAGTGAATACAGTCAAAATTCTTCTACTGCATACAAAGCACCCCAGTTCAGATCGAAAAACAAAATCCGTTAGTAAATTATGAGGTACACTCAAAGGTTTTTTTAAAAGAAAAAACCTGGAAAGTTAGATGACTATTTCTATCAAAATCAAACAGAAAGAAGGGAAAGGAGGATTTCTAGAATCATGAGTGGCCTCTGAGGGCCCCTCATCTCCTCAATCCGGTTCTCCCACGGAGAGGGGGCCACTGCCCCCAAATGCCTCGGCTCTAAGGTGTGCTGTCAGGGGTCCCTGGAGGCTCCCCTTGTAGGTACAAACCTCAGTCCACCAACTCAAGTGAAGAAGAAACAGAAGCTTCTCTGTTTTCCTTGATGCAGCTGAACTTCTAGTATAGTCTCCCAGGCCATCAAGGTGTCCCGATTCATCCCAGCCATATACGGTCCACCCTCTTTTCCTCCGGGTGTCTAGTTCTGGAGGACTTCCTGTGGCATGAGGATGCCACAACAGGTGCTCCTTGGTTGCTATGGGGATGCAGGGTCCCTGGGGACTGGGCGCCCCTCCACTGCTGTGCTGCTCTTGAGTGCATGCCAGGCTCTGTCTGCCTTGACACACTGCACACCCCCTCCCTTCTATGGGGTCTTGGCACCTCTCTGAATGGGATTCTGTGTGGAAAATGAGGCACAGGCCCCCTGGTCTCAGATCCTACATGTTCATTCAGGATTTTGCTCTCTCCCTGGGGCTCTGCTCAGGACACAGGTACCCGAACCCTCTTGTCCATGATCCACTAACATCTAAGATGGGGGTAGCAAACAGTCTAGATCCAGTTCAGGAGGTTTTTATCTGGCTCAGACAGTATTTAAAGATTCTTTTGAAAAGATTATGAACATCTTTTAAAATGAGAGTTTTGGCTTTTAGATCCAGCTACCAATTACAGGAAATGCAGAAGACAGAGGAAGTATGTTAAATGACACCAACAAAATCCAGACTGTGGAACACTCTACATGATAAAGGACCTGGCTTCATTAACAGATACATCGCAAGAGTCCAAAGGGTGGGGAGCAAACCTAGAGATGAAAGGAAACTTAAAAACATCAATCACTTGCACTGTGTGGACTTTGGGTCCTATTTCAAACAAACTATAAAAATAAAATAATATAAAGTAAACACTTATGACCACCACGAGAAAACTGTAAATTTTAACACTGACAGGCTATTTGATCGGAAGTTATTGGAGTTTATTTAGTGATGATATTGTGTTATGGTTTAAAAAAACATGAGTTCTTATCTTTACAGAGAAAATGATGAGTCTGGGATTTACTTCAAAATCATTCAGGACTGGGAAAGGGTGGGGTTATAGAAGAAACGAAATTAGCCATGAGTTGACAATTGTTGAAACTCAGTCATGGGTACAAGGAAGTTCATTATACTAGTTTGCCTAATTTTGCATATGTTCTGAAATTTGCCGTAGTGACTGTCTTTTTTCTTTTTCTTTTTTTTGAAGGAGACCTTCCACATAAAAATTCTGATTTTGGATTCTTTTGGAAAAATGGAAATACCTGGTAACACTAGCCCAGACCTCCACCGTGTAGCAACCAGCCAAATTGAGAAGTGTTACAGGAACATGCCGTCCAGGGAACCACAGACCCCACCACTCCCTGGTGCCCTTAAAGCCCACTTCCTGTATCTGTGCTTCAGCCTCAACATCAGCCTCTGGTTTGCAATCCATAAGAACTTTCCTTTCCTTCCTTCTGGGCCTTCACTCTCCTTCCCTGGGCCCAGCCATCACGGGTCAGGTCGGGCTGGGCCAAAGTGGGTGCTTGACTTTCCCTTCCTTTTCATGATGTTTTTCTACCAAATCGTTTTTCTGTGCTCTGAAACCTTTTTGGTCCCCCAAGAGTGGAGGATTTTGAAACTCAAAAGCCAGAAGGAGACCCTTCTCCCTCCTCCATCCCCTCCGGGGCAGTGCTTCATATCACATCCCTTCCCTGAGGGAGTGCGAAAGAACAGCCTGAGGCTTTAAAAGGGGAAACAGCAGACCAGGATGGGAAGGAAACCAGGGGGGAAATTTGGTTAAGAAGGAGATATGGGTCTTAGACATATCAGATTTGCAACTATTAAAACGTTGGATGATATCAAGTGCCACAAAAGGTGAAGGAAAGCAGAATATCTCATAGGAATGTTAACTAATCTTTCTAGGAAGCAGATTGACAGTGTTAAGTGATGTGGAATATGGGCCACTCCTACAACCCAGTACTTGGGGACGCTGAGCCCAGAGACATTCTTGCCCAGGCCCCCAAAGAAACGTGTGTGGATTTGTTCTTGGAGAATTGTTTGTAATAATGAAGATTTGGAAACACCTAGAAGTTTATTCATAGGAAAGTAGTTACATAAAAGGTTATATGAAAATGCTGAGTACCATTCAGCAGATAAAAGGAATGCTCTGGTCCATATTTACTTATATTAATTTGGAGCCATCTCAAAATCTCATAGTCTTGACTGGAAAAAAGTGAGAAAAGAATGACATGTTTACCAAAGACTACTTAAGCATATTTTTAAAAATATGCACAAAATAATACCAATATTGGGCCTAGATACACATAGAAATATAGATTGGCCAGACACAAAGAATCACAAGGACGTAAGAGGAGAAAAATGAGATTGGGGATGGGGTGAAGGGGTCAAGAAAATAAAGTAAAATAAAAGTGAGCCCTGCATATGCTAATAAAGATGGTATGCATGTGGCTAATTGATCCTGAGCAAAGGAGGTCTCGGCAAACAGAAAACTACAGCAAAACAAAACATCAGTTAATGTTTAAAATATTAACCTGATGCCTGTGGAAAGAGAACTCTGTGAATAACCAGAGGTCTGATGAGTGCCCAGAGGTGACCGAGCAGTCCTGCAGTCCCTGTGATTCCCTCCAACTGATCTCCTGCTGGGGTCACTCCATAGCTTGGCCTTGAGTTGCTTTTATCCACAGACTTTCAGCCTCCCAGCACCGCTGACTGCTCTCAGGAAAACTGTTGGATCACGAGATTTTCCCACAGAGATCATCACCATGGGGTATCTTCAACCTGTTATTAGCCTCGAGTTCCTCCAGCAAAGTCAGGATATCCTGGGAACGAGTACTCCTCCAGCCCCTGAAGCCTCCTTTTTAATGCGCCTTCAGTACCCAAAACTTTCTCAGACAGAGTGTTATATGAGGTCCAGCTTTTTTTGCTTGGGATGTGGAGGACAGAGGTGAGCGGTTCTGGCCAGCAGCTCTGTTTCCCCTTGAAGCCCCACTCTTGGGGAGCGAGGGGGAGAAAGAGAGACGAGGAGCTATTTGCTGTCTCCCTAATCCATCCTTCTCTCTCTTTCTCTTCCCCTCCCTCCTTTCCTTAGAAACATATATTCAGTGCTGAGTGTGCACAAGGCATGTGGCAGCCCCCATTGAATCTGGCATTGTCCCCTGCCCTCAAGGAGAGTCAAGTCCGGGGGGGAGCAAGCGGTGAGTGTGGTCAAGCATGGTAGGGATTTGTGAGGGGCGAGGGAGCTATGAGACCACAGAGGCGGGCAGCTATATCACATGGGAGGCTTCTTGGAGGTGGTCCTCCTTGAGCTGAGTCTGAAAGGGTAAATAGAGGTAACAAGAAGGGGAATAATGGGGGAAAGGTATTCTATTGCAATGGCTGGGAGGCATGAAACAGCAGGACATAGAGCGAGCTGTCAGCAGTTCATCATGTCTGGATTTGGGGCTCCGGAAGAGCCTTGGGTGCTAGGACTTCGCTCATGTTCTATCTTCTCCCTGAAGCCTGCAGAACTGCCCCAGTCCTGCCAGATCCCCCTCTTCTGAAATCTTGGACCAACCTTTTATAATTGCATGTTCCCCTACTGTTATGGGGTGTGTGTGTGTGTGTGTGTGTGTGTGTGTGTGTGTGTGTGAGTGTGAAGGTTTTGTTTCCCAGTCTCAACTTGGAGAGGGGCCCACAAGCCCAGGGTTTCTCCCACCCAGTGCCTTGCATCCAGCCTTCACCCCACCGAGAGGGTGTACTGTTCAGTGGGGAAGCAGACTGAGGCGGTGGGTAGCAGCACCAAATCCCACATAGTGCGTTGGGTTTTCAGCCTGAGCGGCTTCTGTAGGGATATGTCTGACCGGGCTGTCATCTGGGCCAATGCCCAGGTGAATGTTCTTCTCAGAGGGAGACCTGAAAGCCCTGGTATTCAGCCTCTCAGATGGTGCCCAGTGAGCCCCACCTCCCAGTTTTCATGGTCTTGTGCAGTCTCCTCCCACATTGTGTCAGGATTGAGCGGTATGACCAACAAAATACAGCAGATTGATGGCATATGCCTTTGAGGCTAGCTCAATAAAAGACACTATGACTTCTGCATTAGTTTCTGTCTTGGACTGCTCACTCTGGAAGAAGCCAGCTGCCATGTCGTCAGGACACACAAGCAGCCCTATCAAAGGTCCATGTGGTACAGAACCGAGGCCTCCTGCCAACAGCCATGAGAGGAGCCATCTTGCATGTGGACCCCCAGCTCCAATCAAGCCTTCAGATGACAGCAGCCCCGTTCAACATCTTGAGACCTTGAGCCAGAACAACCCAGCTCAGGTGCTTCCAAATTCCTGACTCTTAGACTGTTAGAGATGATAAGTGTTTATCATTTAAGTCATGAAGTTTGGGGTAATTTGTTACATAGTGATAGATAACTAACACAAAGCACTCGGCAATACTGTGTGGCTTTTCCTGCTATGGGTTTGGGGGTTTCCTGGCTGGGGTTTTGCCTCCTGTGACAGCAGAAATATGAGGGCTCCCAAAGGTCACAGCCACTCACCCCGTTCCTTCCTTCCACAGGTGCTTCCCTTGATGGGACCAATAGCCCAGCAGCAGATGCAGAAGAACTCTCCTCTGAACTTTCCTTATCTGCCTGGCACAGAGCATGGAGAATCAGCAGCCACCCCCCCACCTCCACCCTCCAGCTGGTCTCCAGTCAGGGAGGCACCGACCTTGGGCACCAGGACATTCCCAAAGAAATTGTGTAAACAAGCCTCATCAGAGCCTTCCATCCTTTGAAGCCCTCCCCCTCCCCCGCCCGCTTTTGTTAAGTTGGTATATGAACCTTTGCCTCTGGTTCCTCAGTGAGTTACTCATTACACAGTGCTCCTGCACTCAGTGTGTGCATAAACTTTGTCTTTTCTCCTGTTAATCTAGCCCCTACCCCCAACCCTCGAACCTAAATTGGTAGAGAAAAAAGTTTTTCCTCCCGATACTCTCTAATCAAAGGAATCCCCAGGGGCTATCAGCTGGGAAGTTCTGGAGCCCTTTGCACTGAGTTTGCTCTCTGGTCACGTGAACTTTCCTTAAGAACAGCCACCTCTGCAGGGCAGCTGCCCCAGGGAGTCTCAACCCCACACCCCAGCACAGGTGGCCAGGGGCCCCCAGAAACACAACTGCTGGACCTGAGGTCACAGCAAGGGCAAACTCTGACTTACAGAAGCTTCATCTCCTGGTCTGTAGCAGCTTCTTTTCAGATTTTGGCTTATTTAGCAAACACTTAGTGCTTGCTCTGTGCTAGGCTCTGTTTTAAGTACATTAAGTCATTTAATCCTCATAACAACCCTATGAGGTCAATGCTATTGTCTTCATTTTACAGATAAGAATCCTAAGGCACAGAGAGGTTAAGCAATTTGCTCAAGGTCACACAGCGAGTAGTAGCAGCATAGGAATTCGCACATGGGCAGCCTGGCTGTGCACTCTGTCCTGAGGTAAGAATTGTCCATTCGGTGATCATTCTGTGCCACTGGGGCACTGTTTCTCGGCCAGGGCTCCTGGGGCTGGACAGGGTTATGTGTTTGAGTTCTGGCTATAGGGAATCCAGAGGTCCACATCCCAGCTGGGCATGGCCTCCTGAGGAAGCCAGGCTACATCCTTACTAGGGAAAACCACAGGGGTTTACCTTCTGAGGTCAACCTCTGTACTCAGTCCTGAGGGTCTGCCTGAGGCCTGCCTGGGGCAGGAGGATATCCTCTCTGACCACGCTCATTCTTGCCTTCTCCCCTTAGCTCAGCCAGGCACCTGCGGAGAGACCCTCACACTTCCCGTCTGCCTATACCAGTGGTTCTCAACCAAGAGCAATTTTGCCCCCCGAAGGACATGTGGTGATGTCTAGAGACGTTTTTGATTGTTGTGACCAGAAGGCTGCTACTGGCACCTAGTAAGTAGAGGCCAAAAATGGTGCTAAACGTTCTGAAATGCACAGGATGAGGCCTCACAACAAAGGGATTACCTGGTCCAAAAGGTCAGCAATGCCGAGGTTGAGAAACTGACCGGGGCCCATCTCACAGCCTCCTTGAGGCTGAGGACCCTCCACCACACACACACACGATCTGATTTCTGTTACAGTGGTGGTCCAGGGTCCTGGGGGTGGGGGCAACATGCATCCTCACCTCAGCATCTCTTAGAGGCCACCTCAGAACATGAAAGACTCAGTTTGCGCTGCAGCTACAAGTTTTTGGAAATAAGAATTTTGAGGCACTGACAAATGTAGCTGATGTTCTTTTGTATCAGGCTCTGTGTTAAGTAAGCATTTCACATATTTTATCTTAGGAAATCTTCATAAACCAGTCTTAGATGCTATTATTATCCCTATTTCAAAGATTGGGAAACTGAGGCTGAAAAAGGTTAAGGAACTCACCCAAGGTCACACAGCTAATAGGTGACAGGGCCAGGTTTCCAGCTGACCCATGCAGACCGATGGCACAGATGTACATACCCAGGCAAAGTAAAGATAGCAAGTTTCCAGGGAGAGCCCGCCTGATGCCCACCCTGGGCCTGCCGGAGGTCAGGGGTTTGGTGCCCTCCCCTGGGACGGAGGGATCCAGCACCACTCCACTGCACAGCTGCAACCAAGACTCTCCGAGCTGGGCAGAGAGCAGCTTGACCTGCCATGGTTCTTAAAGAGGGAGGAGTGGAGAGAAGGCAGAGGCGGGTTTGTTTTGTACAGGGACGGTAAAGACAGAAAACCCACTGGGAAGAGATGGGCGAAGAAGCCAGGCTTGGGAGCTCTTTATTAGTTACTGTAGCAGGGGAAAGAATGGGAAGCTTCTTTCTAAGCCGTAAATGCCATCCTTTGATCCCTGTGCCTATCAGAGATAAACGAGTCACTTAGGCCGCAGAAATTAATGATCGTTCTAATTATTACCTTAAGTGACCTTCCAGCAGTAGTAATTCTCACCACTCCCTGCAAAGTAGCTGTGTCGGGGTTTGACCAGGGTTGGGGAAGAGGCCGGACCGAAGTGGGGAGAGTTCCTTTGGTGACTGGGCTCAGTTTGCAAAGAGGAAATCAGCCTCAGCTCTTCAGGCCAGAGAACAGTTCGACCCAGACCCCAGCTTCTGGGCTCTGCCTTCTTCTGTGCCTTCAGGGCCCTGTTGAACCCTGACCCCACTGAGAGGGTTGGACCAGAAGTGTGTGCAGAGCTCCAGGGCCATCTGAAAGCAAGAGGTCGTTTGGTGCAAAGTTAACACGACCTTCCGCAGGCCCCTGCCCATTCAGATTCAAGGAAGAGCTTTGAAGTTTCCTTTGTGTGCATGTTTTCATAGCCCTGATCCTGCTGTACTGGAATTAGCCTGCAGCCCTGCCCATCCCTGGAGATTTATTCCCCAGCTACAAAAATCTTAGAAAAATACTGCAAGCTCCACCCAGCATCCCCAAGCCACTGGCTGCTTTTTCCTCAGGCTAAAATACAAAGGAGACCTCAGAACCGCCACCAGGAGACATTTTGTACGTGTTTATAGTTTCTCTAGAGTCATTCCGATGACCCCCTAGAACCGGATCTCGGGGCAAAAGCTTCCAAGATGTGCATGCTGGGAGGTGGGGCGAACGTGGTAAGAGGAAGGGTGAGAGAACAGATTGTCCCTGAAGCTGCCAAGGGCCAGGGCAGTACCAGCAGGGTCCAAAGAGAAGAAAAAGCAGGTGGACTGAGCCTTTCCAGTCGTACCCCATGAGCCAACCACTGCACTTTGTGTAGACAAACATCAGTCTCAGGAATCTGTGTTGCTCTGAGCGTCACAAAAGGGCCTCTGCTATCATATTGCCCAACCCCACCAGAAGGTCTGTAAGCTGGTATTGAAGAAGGGGGGTGGGGCAGAGGGAGGGGGAGTGGAGGAAGAAGAAAGACTGAAACAGATAGACGGACAGACAGGGAGGGAGGGAAGCCCGGAATCCCAAAGCCCGGAATCCCAAATCCCAAAGCAAAATGCCAGGTAGATTTTGCTTACCTGATTTGCTTTTCAGAGTAAAGACTCTGAGCAATGGTGCCATCTTGTGGTCATGAGGAGGAATTACAACCAGTCTCTCTCTCCCTCCCCCCGCATCCCTCCCTCCCTCCTTCCCTCCATCCCTTTATCCCCCCCCACCTCTGTCTCTCTCTACTGGGTACATAAATAGATCACATAATGGGAAGTACTAATAAGTGTAAGGAAGAGAAATCTAGCAGGAGAATTGTAAGGCCATTTCAGGTAGTAATTGACCAGGCACAACTATTATTAAGCGGCTGACATTTGCTCAGAGGCCTGAAGGGGGCGACGGAGCAGGCCGAGTGCATATCCGAGGGAAGAAGGAATCGCCAAGTGTAAAGGATGCAAAGGCCTGAAGCTTATGTGTGGATCTCCTCAGGGCTGTGGTTCTAGCAGAAGCAGCTCTAGGAGATGACGCACGAAATGATGTAGGGGTCTAGAGTCTAGGGACTAAGAATAGATCTGACATGTATCCCTTCTCTGGCCAGCCCTGTTGTCAGCATCCAAAGATACCTTTAGAGAAATCCACCTGCCCAGGGCCCACAGAGCACGTGGGGTGGCCATGCTCTAGGTCCACAGTCAGGATCTTTTCTGGCTCCCATCCTTCCAAATCCAGAAGCTGACTTTCTCCCGCCAGATGGAGAAGCTTAATTAACATACAACAAGAAAATTACAATTTCTAGAGCCTCAAATAAAAGATGCCCCTAAAACTCCATAAAAATGGAACTGACCCCATTTCTTAGGGCTTCAGTTCTGCTTCCTTTTTTTAAAGAAACATTTAAGTTTTTAAAAACAAAGTAATATATATTCATAGTTTAAAAGTCAATAGTATTACGATGTTCATAAAAAAAAAGAGCATCCTTTCTACCTCCCAGTCCCTTTCTCCAGAGCAAGCACGTCTAGTCTTCCCCTATTTGAGAAGCTGACTTTTGATGTGAGAAATCCAACACGCTTCACTGTCTGGGCCGGTGTTTTCTTTCCCCAAATTGTTGGACTCCCTTATGTGGCCAATGGTGATCCCACAACTCTGCCTTTGCTTATATCAAACAGCCCAGATCTCCAGCTGAATGACATGTCCACTAAGAATGCAAAGGTGAAATAAAAGAAGAGCAGCTCTTTCTGAGAGAGAGAAGGCCCAAGTGTTCGAGACTTGCCTACTGGCCAGTTCATGTTCCGGGCTGGCCTGCTCTGCCCCTTGCTCATTTCACAAATGGTGCACAGTGTCCAGGTGTGTTTTGCTCCATTTCCAGGTTAATAGAGCACAGTTTGCAGCTGTGCTTACAAAATATCACCTGGAATATTATTTGGGGGTAGGGTGTGGGTTGCTAAGCTTTTTTCTTTATTTCTGTAGGTTTATATTCTCTGTAGGCAGGGAGCCAGTTGCTTACAAGTAAAACTGCTCCAAACTAGATTGCTATCAGAGCCCATTTGGTTTTGCTTTTCCAGCATATGAGTCAACAAGAATGAGTCAGATGCTTCCTGAGTGGCCTCTGGGTAGATGAGGTGACTGTTTTGTCAGGTTACTTGACTCAGAAGGTCAGAAATGCCCGCAACAAGAAACCCTAGGACTTGATAGCTTTTTTTCAGTGTTTGCATTCACAATCCTGTGCAGGGGCCCCAGTCTTTTCCCTGAGAGCATTCAGTAGCCTGGGTGGCCAGGTCAAATGACTGCTACCAAAATAAAAAAACAAAACAAAACAAGACCCACGGGAATGTTACAAAACAGTGAATCTAGTCTTTTCATTTTTGTGGTTTTGGCGACTGCTTTATTTGGGTATGTTCTTGATGGTTGATGGTTTCAGAGGGTTCTATCCAAGTGGAAGTCCTCTGACGAGAAAGTGTAAGTTGTTCCTTGTAACATTCCCCATGTTAGGGAACTTGGGCTGACTGCAGCTCCAAGCTCTTGCTCTGGGCTCTTCAGGGTCAGTGTCTTCTGCTCAGGTAAGTTTGGCAGGTAAGTTTGTTCAGGTAATACTGTCTTGTTACAGGGGGCACCTGACTGGGTCTGGGGAAAGGCCCTGGGAGATGCTTCCTCTCTGAGCCTGTACCTCGGCCTGTGTGTAGGGAAGGCAGGTTGGTCACTGCTGCCTCGAAGCTAACCCAGCCTTACCTGGATCAGAAGCTATAATAGACTCACTTAGAGTAAAATCACTGGCTACCAGGGCAAAGCAGGACTTAGCTGTCTTCTCCCTGCCACAAGAAACAGGCCTGCCGTTGCTACCTCTCCAGTGAGAGTGAGGGTGACATTTGCCTCTGTGTGGTTTTCAGTTTTAGGAAGATGGAGTTTGAGAGCTGGGGGCACGGGGAGGCCTGACAATTTTGACAAGGACTTACAGCAGGATTCTTGGGTGCTGCCCACAGGACTAAACCACGGCAACATTTCACGAGGCCAGTTTGCTGAACGTATCGTGCCCAGGTCCGTCCTGGCTTATTGTTAGTTATCAGTTACTGTTAAATTTTAAGATTACCCTTTTTCATTCTTAAAAATGTCCTGCTTTGGGGGATAAATGATGTGGCCACCCAATATTTGGGGTACCTTTGGGGAATGTATCCTAAGAATGTGTACAAAGATGTAGCTTCCAGAGATGTTTATCACAGGGCTACTAGGCACGAAGAAAAGTTAGAGATACGTTATGTATCTACAATAATCCTACAATAAGGGATTAACTAAATTAGTTAAATAAATTATAGTACATCCACATAGTGGAATGCTAGGTAGCCATTAAAAAATGAAATGTAACAAAATAGTAAATAGCATAGAAATACATGCATACTATTAAGGAAAATTACTAAACACTATATATATGTCTATATAAACATATATGGTATTATTCAAACCTAGTTTACAAAGAAAAGGAAACATATGCACTTAAAAGGACTGGATACACAACACTGTAAAGCAATTATACTCCAATAATGATGTTAAAAAATAAAATAAGGACTGGATGAATACACAATAAATTGGTGGTGGTTATGTCTGGGAAGTGGGGTTAGAAGTGGCTTCTATATTCTCCCTTATGCTTTTCCTGTGCTTCTGAATTTTCTACAATGAGCATATATGTTGTAGCAGAATAATGACCAGAGATGTCTACATCCTAATGCTGGGAGTCTGTGACTATGTTAGGTTACATGACAAAAGGGAATTAAGTTTGCATATGGAACTGTCACTGCTAATCAGCTGACCTGGAGAAGGTGAGAGCAGCTGGGATAACCCAGGTGGGCCCAATGTCATCACAGGGGTCTTTACATGTGGAAGAGGGAGGCAGAACATTGATGCCCTGGGAGAAAGTCTCCACCAGCTATTGAAGACGGGAGGGAGCCAGAAGCCCAGAAAAGCCGGCGACCCCTAGAAGCTGGAAAAGGCAAGAGAACCGGTTCTCTCCTAGAGCCTCCAGAAAAGGAACTTGGCCCTGCTAACACCTTGCTTTGAGCCCAGTGAGTCTCATTTTGGACTTCTGACACCCAAAACTTTAAGGTGATAAACTTGTGTTGTTTTAATCTGCTAGGTTTGTGCAAGTTGGTTACAGCAGCAATAGGATTTTAATAAAACAAATTTCTCTTTTAGTCAGAAAAAAAGAGATGATGATAATAAAAGTCATTTTAGAAGAAAGGATTAGAAATCGCTCCTTGTAATTTAACCCAACAGCCATCCAAGGAGGAGCTAGGAGGAGGCCTGGCACAGTCTTCTTCCTACAAAAAATCTGCAGGAGGTGCCCATAGGCACAGCTGGCTGTTGTTTTGTTATTAGTAGAAAATAATAATGCAAGGGATATAACTAGATAACCCAAAGGGCCAGCAGCCTGAGAATTGTCCTACAGCAGGGCACAGTGAATTGCACAAAATCAGGCAAGAGCAACAAGTACTAGGGGTCCAGAGAGGGAGAACTCTGGGACTAAGCAAGGAAACCAGACTTGAAAGGAAACCCTTTTCAAGTGAGTGGAAACTGCCAGGTGGTTCTGCTGGTGTGTGCTGGCAAATCCCATTCTGGCACCAAGGGACAGAAGAGACGTGATGGGCACGGCTCATGGGGAGGTTTTCCAGCCCCACCCAGGGGCGCGTGTTTGTAGTCTTGCCCATTCTGGACTGTTCACTGAAGCACGCTCACGGTGGGGAGTTGCAGAGGATTCTCTCTTAGATAAAATCCTTCCCTGTTTGCTTTAAAGGAACTTTTAAGGAAACGCCAGACCCTTAGTAAAGGCTGCAGTGAAGAAGGCATCTGTAAATGGAAACAGCATTTTGTTTTTCTTTGTTAGGGGGTCCAAAACCACCTCCCTTTCTGGAACAGATAGGACTCCGTGCAGGTGGGTGCCAAGCTGGGCTCACACACTCCACAGGACACTGCCTCAGCCCTGGACATGGGACGTGGTACTTCCTCTCCGAGTCGGGCCCCCAGGCCTTCTTCACCTGCCCTTCGCTGTCCCGGAGGCTCGGTCAGCCAGCACAGGTGCTGAACATTCATGATCCACTTGGTCAGTGGGGCTTCATTTTATTTGCTCAAGCCATACCTGCCACAAATTCCAGAAGGTGACGCCTTTTCCTAGTATTTCAGAATTTGATGAGCAAGTGGTTTATTTTATTCATGCTGTTCACTATTTCATATATATGTTTAAAAACCTTAATATATCATACATGCAAAATGATACGTGTTACGTATATATAACCACGCTTGAATACCCACCCCCACCCCCCGACCTCTTAGGAAACTTACTGGTACCTTTGAAGTCCCCTGTGGTCCCCTCTCTCCCAGAGGTAGCCCCAGGGATCACAGTCTTGAATTTCAGTGCGTCATTCTTCGGTTTTCTTTACACTGTTACCACCTTTGTATGCGTGCCTATACAACATGCTATTTGCTTTTGCTAGTTTTAAAAAATTCATGTAAATGGAATGCACTGTATTCTCCTTCTGTGATGCTTTCTTTTCCCTCAGTATTGTGTGTTTGGTACGCAGCCCTGCTGTGGTGTGTCGTCTTACCTCTCAGGCAGTCCCTCCTTAGCCTTCATCTTTCCCGTGACCCTGCAGCCTGAAGGGCCGTGGGCTTTGGGTTTGTCTTTGCCCAGTAGTCCCGTTGGAGACCCCCCTTTCTTTCTAATTATGCTCCTCTTGCTTCCTCCTTGCCACCTTCCACTGTAACCTCCTTCAAGTGCAAAGACCATCCCCACCACACACCCAGGCGTGTGCACCCACGCACAGGGTTTTTGTGCCTTTGTGACAAATCCACAGCCGTAACGCTCACGTGGAGGGGGTTTAATGATTGTGGCTCTTTTACTTTGCTGAAGTCTGGACCCTGGCAACAGAAATATGTTTTTCTTCCTATTTTAGGAAAGTGAAGCTTGCTTTTACTGCTCTTGGACTAGGCAGGCCATGCTTTGCAAATATTAGCGAGCACAAGAATTACCTGGGGGTGGGGATGGGAGCTTGTTAACGAGGAGTATTTCTGGACCCCGTTCCCTAGAGGTTCAGAGCCCGATTGTCTGGGGTGGGGCCCAGGAATCTGCATGTTCGTAAACATGCCTCTCTCTGCCCAGCAATTCTGATGCAGACTATCTTTGGCCACTCCTTTGGCAAACACTGGCCCCTGTGCCAGCCAGAATCAGGGGAGCTTGACTAGCCCTGCGGGGGGCATTCTGTGGGCCTGGGGCCTGCTGGGAGCAGCCTGAGATGGACCCACGGAGAGGCAGGCAGGTGTTCGTGAGCCAGGCCTTTCACGCCACGCCAAGGGAGGGTTTAGCAGCGTGTGCCCTGGTCCTGCATCTTGGGAAGATCATCTAGTTGCTGTGTGGAGGGGTTAGGGCTGGAATCAGGGCACCAGTTAGGAACCTGTCCGGAAAATGACCTTGAAGTCATGACTGACAAGTCAGACAAAGCTGAGGGAGACACCAGGGTTCAATGGGGCAGCATTTTAGTATCTATAAGGATGTATGGTCCTGAGAACCTGGAGAAATATGTTAGGAATGACACTCAACGTTCTAGAGATAGGAGAAGACATTTATACTATCTAGAGAGCCAGGGAAACGCAAAGTCCAATCCAGTGACAAAGCCCACTGGCTGTAATCTAACTTGAACTCCTAAGCAGCGGTGACACACCTCTAAGGCAGGAAGGCCACCTCTCCTAGCTTACAGTGACCCTGCAGAGGAAGATACATAGGGTTGAGGTGTCCTTTCAGTTACTCACAAGAATCTAGTCAGAGCCTGGCCTAAATCTGGTCTATAGATGTCTGAGAAGCAATTTTTCCCTAAGTAAAGTGTTTCCAAACTTCTAAGATAAACCTGGGGCTTTTATGATCATGCAGATTACCTAGTCTTCTCCATGGAAATGCAGATTCATTGGATCTGGGTTGGAGCCTAGGAATCTGTATATTTAAGAAATGCCCCACATGGTTCTCATTTTCTGGGAAGTCTGGAAAATCCCACCGTCTGGGAAAACTTCTTTCGGCCCAGGAAGATTTATAACCAAGTATAGAAATGATTTAAAGGTAAACCTATAGTATTGATTCTTTTGTTCTAAGAATACCCTATGCATATTTGGCATTTTAAGTACTTGTAATGTCGAAGAGAATTTGCTCTATTAGGGGAAGGGTGAGACTTATAGTTCAGATTTTAAAGTGTAATTGAGTAAATGAGTTAGACTTATGATTTTGAGTTGAAAGTTTAATAAATTTATGTGTGGTGTTGAAAGTTAGGAAAACCTAAATTGTTACTATATTTATCCATTTAACTTACTAGATTTATATGTTTTTCAAAAGTTCTTGGTAAGATTTTGTTTGCGCAGACAATTGAGGAACTTAAGAAAAAATTGCATGTGTTAAATTTATAAATGTTTGAATGTGTTAAATTAATGATGCTTATAAAGTGGACCAAATATTAACCAAGTAACTACTAGCCAAAGAAATCCTTAAAGATGTTTGTTATAGTTTTGTTTACTAAATTTATAAATAGGGGAAAATATTTTAAGAACTTAAAAGCTAAAGGAAGATTTTTAACAGATGAATGGATAAACAATGCAATGAACATAGGAGTGCACAGATATTTTCAAATCAATGTTTTCGTTTTCTTCAGATAAAAACCAAGGAGTAGGGCTTCCCTGGTGGCGCAGTGGTTGAGAGTCCGCCTGCCGATGCAGGGGACATGGGTTCACGCCCCGCTCCGGGAAGATCCCACATGCCGTGGAGCGGCTGGACCCGTGAGTCATGGTCGCTGAGCCTGCGCGACCGGAGCCTGTGCTCCGCAACGGGAAAGGCCACAACGGTGAGAGGAGCACGTACCGCAAAAAAAAAAAAACCCAAAGAGTGGCATTGCCAGGTCATATGGTAGTTCTGTTTTTAGTTTTTTGAGAAACCTCCATGCTGTCTTCCCACCAACAGTGCACGAGAGTTCTCGTTTCTCCATGACCTCGACAACACTTGGTTATATTTTTGATGCTAGCCATTCTGACAGGTGTGAGGTCATGTCTCATTGTGGTTTGGGTTTGCACTTTCCTGATGAGCATCTCTTCATGTGCCTGTTAGCCATCTGTATGTCTTCTTTGGAAAGAATGCCTATTCTGCTCAGGAGTTCTTGATTTCCATTCTCCCAGTGTTGATCACATCCCAGCTGTGCTGAGGCATCCTGCCCTTCATTGGATGCTGCAGAACAGGTGCCTTATTGGTGAATCAGCCCTCAGGCCAGGGCTGCCCTAAAGGAGGCATCAGTGGAGGCTTTGTCTGGCCTTAGACCTCTGCTACTTGGAAAGGGAAGGCAGCCCCGGTCGGAATGGGCCTCCACACAGCCTTTCTTCCTCTTGGTCTCCCTCTCTTGCTTGATGGCTGGAATAGAAGCTCCTCAGAGGCCAGGCCCCAGCCCTTGTCCACAATCAGGTCTCAGGTCCAACTCCACGTCTGGCCTGGCTCCCAGGCCCTGGGACAAGGTGGTGAGTGTGGAGGGACTGTCCAGCTCCTCGTGCAGGGAGAACCGGGCCTGCCACCCTCTTGCTGTCAGGGAGCCCCAGGTTGAGGGGTCCACCCAGGAGTGGGTGGCACATGGCTGTACCCCTGTGGGGATGGGGCTGGCCTCATCCCCACACATTGCACACCAGCATCTTTTTCAGAGCCCTTTGGGGGTCCCCGGACAAGGAAATGAAGCAGGGGGTTAGGTTCCTGGGGCCATTTGCTAGATGAATAAGCGGGGAAGGTGAGGAGGAAGTAAGGGGGTGAGAAAGGCCTCTGGAAAACAGGTGCTTCCTGTTCCTACCAGGAAGCACATCTCCTGCTGGATTCAGGCTCCTGGATGGTAGAGAGTGACACTTGTGACATCTACTGCCTGCTGTTGCTGCAGGCTGCCCCTGTGCCTTTAATCATGTTGAAGTCTTGAAAGAGCCCTGCAGGGGGGAAGAACACCCTTCCTCTTCCAACATTTCTGCCAAAACATCAATGCCTCAGAGACCCTGCATGGTTACGACCCTGCACGGTAAGGCTTAGCTGCTGACCTCAGGACACCTGTCATCTGTGAGGGAGGCTAGGCCATCACCTCAGGCAGAGAAACAATAGTGAGCCAGGTGGAAAAACTCTCATAGAAGAGGTGGATGACACAAGTCAGGTAGGTTCCCAGAATGGGTATAAAGTCTCCTTCGTCATCAACATTTGGGAACTTTGGTCTTCGAGGAAATGAGCGAGGTGGCCATCAAATCGTGACCCTTAAGACCAGGACGAATTCTTTTTTTCTGGTATCTGCCTCTGTCTTTACTCCCAAACTCCAGAAAATCAAGAGGAAATAAGATCAGATTCAGCCCTGGGGCCAAGTCTGCCCGCAAGCAGCTGATGCTGGTTGATCCTTCCCTGAAGGAGCTCCCACCGGCCTCTACACAGTGTTGCCTGTAACCAAACACTGGCTTTAGAGTTAGGGCCGCGGGACAGCTCGTGACCTTAGGAACTCAAAGCTGACACCATTTGGTATAGCAGTAAAATCCTGAGGTCAGGCCTGGGAGAAGCCCATTGGCCTCTGGTATTTGACCCCTGCTTAAGTGTTCCTTGTCCCTGTATGGAGTCATTTCTCAGAGCTGAGCCACACAGGACTGCCAAGCACCAGGGCCATGAGAGGGCCCAAGTGAATGATCCAAGTAAAACAGAGAACTCGCCACGTCGGCACTGACATTCCTGAGTTAGGAGAGAGTACAGCAGCTTTTCTCAGTTTTGGCTGAAATATGGGAATTACCTGGGCAGCTTAAAAAATATCAAGACCCAGGTCCCACCCCCAGAGATTCTAAGTTGGTTTTGAGTTGGGCCAGGTGACTCTAATATGCCGCCATCAGCACTGAGAGCCACGTTAACACCTGGCTGGCCAACTGGCGTCTCTGTCGGGGCTGAAGCCCATCCGCACGGCTTCTGGTGCACGCTCTGTCTTTGACGTCTGTTGTGTTGGTCCGAGGAGAAAGGACAAAGGAGAATGCTGCTCTTGGTATGTTTCTGGGTGGTGTATTTCTGGCAGGCCAGAATTTAGAAGCTTTGGGTGAAGAATGAATTTTCTGCTGCCTTCTTCTGTCTCCAGCTGTATCGGGGGGTCTTAATGACCCAGGATGAGGTCATGTCCTGGTGGTCACTAGATACCCCTAAAGATCGCCCAGTGGGTGGTGAGTTCCCGAGGCTGGGGGTCATCTCCAGGTGGTAGGGGCACATGGCGGGCTCTGTGGACTCTTGTTCCTGCCATAGTTCTGAGCCCTTAAAGTGGATACTCACAACTTGGACTTGCTCTTCTTCTTCTGGTCTGAGATGAGGTGAAACAAGCCTGTGGAGTGACTAGGAAAACTAGTGATTAGAAGGATGATCTAGAGTCTAAACTGTGGGAGCAGTTCCACAGGTATGAAGAAGGGGGAGGGCATCGGGGACCCGTGCAGTCACGGAAGGCTCCGCAGAGGAGGTGAGACTGGAGTCTGGAAGAACTTAGTTATGAGGATCAGGGGAGGGGAACTTTTAGCAAAGGTGAGTGAAGATGTTGAAAGAGGAGATGACAAAATTATAAACAAAGATCAGCTATTAGGATCCATGTGGTATAAGGAGGGGCAAGCAGGTTGGCTTTCTTCAAATAAGTCTCACCCTGGGATTCTTTGGTCAGAAATGAAAAAGATTTTCTTTTTTTTTTATAGTTCTCAAAATGAGATCCCCAGACCAGAATCATTAGCATCACCTGAGAGCTTATTAGATCTGTAAACTCTCAGGCCCCAACCTACTGAATCAGACTCTGGAGGTGGGGTCCAATAATCTCTCCCTTTCCAAGCCCTCCTGAAGCTCATTTGTTTGAAGGCCACTGTCCTACTCTGCACCCTTATCTGCTAAGTGGACTCTGGTTATTATTGTCAGAGACAAGGGACCTGTTTATTCTGGGATATGTCACTGCCCTCCCACTGGTCGATGGTCATATTATTACTGACCTTTTGTCCTGTCCAAGTGACACAGAGTCAAATAGTCGACAGACTCTTATTCACATAACTCAGCCAGCCTTTATGGAACAGATGCCATTTGCTAGGTGCTATTCTATGCTAAGCCCTGGGAATGCAACAGTGCACAAATCAAAGTGTGTTCTTCCATGCAGCTTATGTTCTAGTCAGGGGATGATCCATCAATTAAACATAAAAATATCTATAAGTTCTAGATTTGGAGAAGAAAAATATAAGTGACGGGGAGGGGTGTTTTCTCAACTGTGGTTAGAGAATATTTATCTGAGGTGATATTCGAGCAGAAACCTGGTTGAAATGAGGGAGAAACCACATGAATTTGAGGGAGAGTGCCCAGGCACGGGGAACAGAAGTGTCGAGTCCCTGAGGTAGGAACAGAATGTTCTAAGATGAGAGAAGAAGTCAGTACAAGGTGGAGAGAGACAGGCCCGGGAGGCAATGGCTAGATCACGAAAGAAACTTAGTGATCCTGTTCAGGTGACTTCCCTGTAAGTGAGGGCAGGCTACTGGAGGGTGTTGAGGGTGTGAATGATGTGGTATCTCTCTGAACAAAACTCACGCTGAAGAATGGACCATTCCATAAGAGTAGAAGCAGGGAGGTGAGTTAGGAAGGCTAGAATAATCCAAGTGAGAGATGTGGTATAGAGATGGGAATGAAAAGTCGTTGGAGTCTAGGTGTTTTGAAGGAGGAGCCCTAAGTCCATGCGGATGTATTCCTTTGCGGCAGAGAAGACTGGACAGTGGCTTCTGGGTTTAGGCGACTGGACCTGCCTTTTTCTCTGGTCTAAAGGCCCCTGAGGATTTCCCTGGCGGTCCAGTGGTTAGGACTCTGCGCTTTCACTGCGATGGGCCCAGATTTGTTTCCTGGTCAGGAAACTAAGATCCCACAAGACACGTGGTGTGGCCCCAAAAAGTAACTAAATAAAATAAAATCCTATTAACAAAATAAAGGCCTCTGTCTTCCCACAGTCCTACACCCGCAGGAGGGATGGGGGCAACCTGGAGACATTCAGAGGATCTCTCCCTTCCTCTAAACTCTGCACTGGCCATCGGAGGCTGCCTCGTAAGCTTTTTTCTCCTTATAAATGTCATTCTTTTCCCATAACTGAACTGTGTTCTCAAGGGCTATAGCTAAGCTTCCCTGAATCTCCCCACCCCATCCATTCCCAGTAGAATAAAACCAGTTGTGAGAACATAGAAAAGCACGCTACGGATTAAACGTTGGCTAGAACCCTTTGAAGTAGAAATGGCAGTCTTAAAGACAAGAAAACTGAGCTTCAGGGAGTAAAGCTACTAGGCTGATAACAGCTACCCATTAAGAGAGCTTCCTTCCTGCTAGGGAGGTTTGGATGGTCGTGTGTGTGTGTATGTGTGTGTGTGTTTTCTCACCACCACCAAGCAATTATCCAACACCAGCTAGGTGTCCTACAATTCAACTCAGTTTTGAAACTACCTAGAGATAGCATCAGATTCCACTGGTTAAGGGCTCAGTCCCACAGGTCTGCCCTCACTTCAGATGCTGGTCACAAGTCCAGGTTGTTACTTGTGCCTCTGACTCACCGGCTGTAAACCGGAGGTTCCCATGACCCCCTCTTCAGGTTTGATTAATTTGCTGGAGTGACTTTCAGAACTCAGAAGAACAGTTTACTTATTAGATTGCTGGTTATAGGTAACTCAGGAACAGCCAGAAGGGAGACATGCACAGGGCAAGGTATGGGGAAGGGGCACAGAGCTTGCAGCTCTGAGGGTACCACTCTCCCAGCACCTCCATGTGTTCCCCACCTGGAAGCTCTCTGCATCCCATCCTTCTGAGTGCTTCTTTACATAGGCATGAATGATTCAGTCACTGGCCATTGGTGACTGAACTCAATTTCCAGCCCCCTTTTTCCTCCCCAGAGGTCCTGTGGAGGGACTGAAATTTCCAACCTTCTAATCACCTGGTTGTTTCCCCTAGAAACATCCTTAGGTGAACTAGGTGCTTTCCAAAAGCCACCTCATTAACATAAAAGACACATGTATCAGCATGTATCAGTCTCCTCACTTAGGAAATTCCAGGGTTTTAGGAGCTCTGCCAGGAGCGGCAAAAACCAAATATACAATTATAAATCACAGTATCACAGGTGGCAAATGGCTGAGCTAGGTGTAGGCCTTACAACTTCTCAGGTCGTCTTCATGTTGAGCATCACTGTCCCCTGTCCCCACCCATCTAGTCTCAGCAGGTGCCAGAGCTGCCTTTGCAATGTCTTCTATGAAGATGCTTTTCCTCTGTGAGTGACTTCATCCCTCGTCTCCCCACGTCCCTCCCCTTTGAGGAAATCAGTCTTAAATGCCAGCTGAGGGGAACACCATCTCCTACAAGTTGGATGTGATGTTTTTTTGCTCTTATTTCTTAAACAAGCTCTCCCCACACCTTCCCCTCAACAGCTTGAAGGCGCTAGTCTCCTGGGCCAGGCACAGGAAAGGCGTGAAAAAAAAAATATGAGCTTTGCTCTTTAGAGCCCTCATCTGAACAGGGTTTCTTCCCAAAGCCTCTACCCGGTTCTTCTTCTCCTGCAGGACTCAGACCTTCTTGGACAGAAATCTACATCCTCATGAAACGCCGTGTCATCCTGAAAGGCAAGATGGGTGAATTCTCCATCCCGATGATGCAAAGTCAGTTTCCTCAGAACTTCTGGTGCAGCTGGACCATCCGGGCTGGCCCCCAAAACCATGCTGTTGTCTATGTCAGTGTGTTTAAGGTCATAGGAAATGATGACTGTGGGCCAAACCCTGACAAGACTGTGTTCCAGGGGGTCTCCCCTCTGGCAGAAAGCAGTATGGTCCATGCCTATTGAAAGGAAAGGGTGCATGTTTATGCCACCCAAGCTCTGGCTGTGCAAGTGGTCCTGCTATCTCAGAACTATGCTCAAGGTGGGAGATACAGGCCTTTCAGGGGGAAGTGTTATGTCTTCTGAGATCCCAGAGCAGATTCAGGAGAAAAGATCATGAAGCCCCAGGTTACACAGGCTCCCATCTAATTTCAAAGACCTTTCTCCAAATGCACTGCTAGCACCACTCGGCCAAAGACTCAAGCAGAGAAGAAACTTGGTGTCTCTGGAACTTCTATACCCCAACTGGTTCAGCCAGGCTTCCTCATGTTCCTCACCAAGCCTGCAGCAGACGGCAGCCTGGCCACTAAATCCGGAAATAAGTGGGAAGGATCTTTGAAAAATAGCCTCTTCTCCAGCCCCAGGGGAACAGCAGTCTCTGATCCCAGGTGGCCAGAGATCCCAGAAAAAAGTATCTTTGCCGGGCCCTCAGCCAGTGGAGAAGCCCCTTCCAGCGCTGTGATTCCTGTAACAAGCTCTGCGGCAGCCATTCACCGGCAGCTTGGTCCCCGCCTGTAGAATGGGGAAGGCTGGAGGGCACTTTAGAGGATGTGCCAGCCACGAGGCCCACCCCTGTGGACTCGCTGAGGTCAGCCAACCGCTCAGATTTGGGATTATGGGAAAGGACTGCACCCCAGGAAGGCGAGCTGCTTTCTGTCATTCCTTCTCAGGTGGTGGAGAGCATTCCTGGAGGAGGCCAGGAAACGCCTGTCCAGACAAGAGTCTTGCCTGGTGAAACACCATGCTGCTATGGGATGAAGGGCAGGCTTGGCCACTGAGGCCCAGCTGTCCCTGGAGGGCAGGCTGTATCCTTTCCCTGTCATCACACAGCTTTCTCACATCTCCAAGTCCTTTTTCCTTGTGTCCCAGGCTGAGAGCTCTCTTTGGGGAATTCTTGCTGCTCCTGCGGACACCCTAACTTCTGCATCGAGGGTTTGCTTGGCTAAGCACTGGGCTCATCTCCAGTGAGGCAGGGGTCACCGTGGTGGCTGCACCTCTGGGTGGTGAAGTGTTGTCACCACCTACTCTCTCCGTGGCCTTCAAGTGGCTCCCTCCAAGGCAGAGGCATAGCTTGTCCCTTGGATGGGCTTGTCCTCAGCACTTCCAGAGCCAGGACAGAGAGCCTGCCCCGGAGTGTGACCTCTGAGTGTGTCTCCTCATGGTATCATGGGCATCTTCCAGAAAGAGACCCAATATATACACTTCCTGGAGTCCAGAGGGGCTGGCCACAGAGCCACGGGGGAGCCTGGCCAGAGTGACGCTGACAGTGGCCTCCCACTGAGTTCCTCAGCCACCGCTGCCCCTGAGTATGCTCCCCAACCCTCACTGGTATTCCCGCCCTCGCCTACCACAGAGGTCCTGGGATACCAGAGGGGGCCACAGGGACGTCTACACCCCCTTCACGGCTGGTGTCAGGTTTACAGTTGCCTTCGGATGCCCTGTCTGAGACTGGAGGGCAGGTCTCAGACAGTGATACCTCCCCCTCAGCTCCCTAAGGCCAGCCATGCCCCAGGGCTTGTCCAGTCAAGGAAAGAACACAGTGGCTGCTGGCCTCTCTGCTGTGCTCCCTGGGAGCTGCAATTCAAGCTTTCTGTGATTAACGCTTTCCTTCTGCAGAGCTCACTGGTTTTTCCAGTTCCCTCTGCAAGTCTGGCCTGAGCAGAGATGGCATCTAGAACTTTAGTGAGTGCTTCCATGGCCTGAGCCCAAGGAAGCAGCTCCTAGTGGGGCAATGGCTTATCCTCACTATTTGAGGAGTGGGAACTTGCTTCCAACTACACCCTCGAAGAGAGAGCACAGAAGTAGCAGGACTGCTTAAAGGAAGAACACTAGATGGTGCTGTGTGTCCTTTTGCTTCTGAGTTAATTTCCTGGTTTTGTTGCATGGCAAACTGCTCCAAAACTTAGTGGCTTAAAGAAACAGCCATTTTTCATCTCTCTTTTGTGGGTCAGAAATTTAGGCAGGTCTCAGCAGAGTGATTCTCCCATTCCACGTGGGATTGACTGGAGTTTCTTGCCGGTATTTAGCTGAAACTTGGGCTGGTCTGGAGGGTCCAGGATGGCTTTGCTCATAGGCGTTCATAATACGAATGTTGTTGGGGACAGCTGGAAGGCTGGGCACTGTGTGTCCCTCTTTATATAGTTTTGAGAACTCTTTAGTCACATTTCTACAAGGTGGCTGGATTTCCCCGGAACAACTTGCCAAGAAACCAAGATAGAAGCTGAATGGTCTTGATGGTGCCTCGGGTGTCATGCAGTGTGACTTCTGCTGTGGCCTATGGATCAAGCCAGTGCAGACTCAAGGGAGACGAGCAAGACTTTCCCTTTCAGTGGGTGGAGTAGCAGAGTTTTTATGGCCACCTTTAATTACTACTTTGTGCATCTTGGACTTGTGGATGCATGTTTTTTATCCGTTTGAGAAAACTTGCAGGCATTTCTTCCTCAGGTATTTCTTTAACTCAATTTTCCACTCATTTCTTCTGGGACTCCAATTATAAAGCTAAGACTTTCTTATTCAATCCTCCAAATCTCTTCTCTCATAGTTTCATCTCCTTGTCTCTGTGCTGCATTCATGGGGCATTTATTTGGTTCATGAAGGTTTTTTTTTCTTCTGACATTTATTATAAATATTCAAACATGACCAAGTTAAAAGACCTTTACAATAAATGTCCATATACCTACTACCTATATTCTACTCTTTTTTAATATATTCTACTCTTGACATTTTATTCAGTTTATCGTATCTGTTTGTCTATCCATCTGTTCATCTTATTTTTATTTTATTTTTTTTTGCAGTACGCGGGCTTCTCACTGTTGTGGCCTCTCCTGTTGTGGAGCACAGGCTCCGAACGTACAGGCTCAGCGGCCATGGCTCACGGGCCTAGCCACTCCGCGGCATGTGGGATCTTCCCGGACCGGGGCACGAACCCGTGTCCCCTGCATCGGCAGGCGGACTCACAACCACTGCGCCACCAGGAAAGTCCCATCTTATTTTTTGATATCTGCAATTTACTTGAAATGTATCAGTAGCCATGGAGTTTTATTTCAATTCTTCATTTCTAGAAGTTCGCTTATTTTCTAATCTGCCCATTTATTCCTAATAGTGTCTTTTTGCTTTGATTATGTTATTTCTTTTACCATTTTCCCACACAACTACGCTTATCTGACAATTCCAGTAATTCTTTGGGTGTCAATTGGCTTTTGTTGTCTTTTGCTAAAAGTACTTGATCTTAATCTATGTTGCATTATCTAATATGGTAACTGCTAGCCATGTGTGGCTACCTAAAGTAAAGTTAATTAAAATGTGAAGTTAGAAATTTAGTTCCTCAGTCACACGAGCCACATTTCATGTTCTCAATAGCCCCTGCTGTCCAAGCCTTCGGGTTTGAAGGTTAAGAGTGCAGAACACAAGGTTGTCACCTGGCCGCGGCCTGCTCAGTAGGTTCACGGCTAATCGCTCAGCAGGTACTGCTGGAGACCATACCCTTGTCCCACCCAGAGCTCCACAAAGGCCAGGACACAAGGCACAAACCCACAGGCTTCCTCCCCTGCCAGGGTGAAGAACTCGACCATCGATGGCTTGTCCATCTCAACCTTGGGTGTGGACAGAGGCCGGTGGGGAGGACGGGCCACAAGGGGCTGGCATCCTGTGCACATACACGTGGGAGGGTGACCCGGGGACCAACACCTTGAGCTGTGGGGTGGTTTTAAGTGCCGTCCTGCAGCGAGGCAGGCCTAAGAGAACTGGGCCTGAGGTTCGTCCTGTTGGTCAAAACTTACCTGTCCTCTGTCCCTCACCAAGTCCAGCTTCCCAGATCACCTGCCTTCTGTCACTGGCTATAGCTCCTTACTTGTCCAACTCCTTTTCATCCTCTAGGTCTCAGCTCAGATGCCATCAACAGTTACTGTCACGTCACCCCATTCAGTACTTTCAGAGCACTTATTGCTGTCGGCAGTTTTCTTGTGTACCGTCTGCCTCTCTCACTGGAATGCCAGTGTCACGAAGGCACGTCCCCTGACTTGTTCACTCGTGTATCCCCAGGGCCCAGCAAGCTCTTGGCACATAGCTTATAACTGGTGGATGAATGCTACCTCTCCTTTCAGTATCTGTTTAGGAACCTCAGGAAATACAATTATAAACTCAATGCTTTTAGACTTTATGGAATCCTAATGAGGGAGGGCTTTGAGTGAGGGGAAGGGTCTTAATGAATGCTCTTGAGGCATTTTCTCAGTTCTGGGGGGCCTTGTTTATTTACATCAATGGGGATCCAGTGAGTTGAATGAGTACCAGTTATTCCTTCTCAAATACCTTACAGGAAAATAGATGGTATTTATTCCATCTTTTGAATCCCCTCTACCCAACTCTTCCAAATCGTTAGGTTTTAGAATCCTATCAGATTTAAGTTACTTCCCCCAAAGCCCACGGTCTGAAGTTGGTGGGTTCCTGGTGCCGAGCCCGGGAAGCTGATTCTACTCTAAAAGAGCAAGTGCTGGGTACCCTGGGGCCCCCCGAGTACAGGGGCATAGGCGGGTTCCCTCCAGTGAGGTGATTGTGTAGCATATGGAAAGGAAGCCTGGCAACTGCCCGACAGCCCTATGACTTAGACATTCTGGATCTGCTGGGTGCTCTGCAGAGTGTTACTTCCCCATGACTCACAGAGCAAAAAACAAAATTGCAGCAACTTGTTAACCTTTAAGATAAGACAGCACCGTTCATTTCCCGTCGGGACCTGTCGGGAACAGTGACTGCACATCTGTAGCTAGAGGTGCTTGTTCCAGGAGGCTGTTTATGGAATTTCATTCCCCGCGTCTGCTCTGCCTGGAATGAACCAGTTTCACCAAGCAGAGGGCCATTCCTAGGGAGACATTGAACTGAACTACAGGGCTGCACAAAAATCTCAGTTTGTTCTTGATGATATCTTTCTCCCTCCCTTCAACTGCTCTTCCCCGCTCTGGGCTCATGGGGTGGGTGGCCCCCTGCACCTCTGAAGGTAGAGGGCAGTGGCTCACTGAGGGTAGTCATAGACTGGATTCTTGCTACAGCTGCTGGAATAGCTGTTGTCTAAGACCTCAGGAGGAGGTCTTCTTGCTGGTTTCTCAGTAACTGCTGGGCTTCTATGGCATTTTCATTTCAAATAAAGCTGTTAAGCCCAATCAGAAAAAAAGAGGGAAGAAAAAGGGTTGGGATGGTGTCAGCTCTTAGGCAATGCCAGGTGGTGTGAGAAGGATCTAGGAAATGTTGAGGGGGAAACTCCATTCTTTTCAGGAATTTAATAATGGAATTGTATCAGTCAGAGTACACGAAGTTACACTGCGGTAACAAACGCCACCACCATCCCAGTAGCTTAGAAACAAAGGAAGACTTTTTTTTCTCTCTCAGGCTACAGTCCCTCCCATTTGGCAGGTGGGCTCTGCTCACAGGAGGCCCTGGGGCCAGCTGGTGGTCTTTGGATGCCTCGCCAGAGGGGAAGAGCTCCGCAGGGTCTGTCTTTGCACTGGCAGTTGAATGCTGTGGCCCAGCAGTGAACTCATAGGCTGGGAGTAGTCACACAAGCATGCCCCAAAACAAGAGGGTCAGGAAGGATAATCCTACAGTGACTGGAGGGGGAAGAGCTGGAAACAGGGAGCCGCCCCAAAGTCAGTAACGGGAGTTGACTGAGTTGGCCTTTCAGGCTTCGGAATGGTTCACACTGCGGAGCTCCAAGACTTTGACTCCAGATTGTTTTAACCATTTAGTGGGCTTGAGGGCCACAAAAACTTGGTCTCATGGCCTTGTTCTCCTGCTCTGGACTTGAGAGCTATCACGGTGTTTATTTTCATGCCGCTTTGTAGTCAGTATGAAGAGGCAGCTTTGGAGGATGGAAGGTAATTGGGATTAGGAGATGAGATCTGGTATCACAGGTGTGGCTATTTTTTTTGTTTGCGGTACGCGGGCCTCTCACTATTGTGGCCTCTCCTGCTGCGGAGCACAGGCTCTGGACGCGCAGGCTCAGCGGCCATGGCTCACGGGCCCAGCCGCTCCACGGCATGTGGGATCCTCCCGGACTGGGGCACGAAACCCCGTCCCCTGCATCGGCAGGCGGACTCTCAACCACTGCGCCACCAGGGAAGCCCCTAAACAATACATTTTTTTAAAGTATATTTTAGTATTTATAATATATATATTTTAAATATATTTAGTATATTTAGCATAATGTCTAAGGTTTTGTTTAACAGGCTTAATCTGAATAGCAACATCACCCAGGGCCATTGTCTCAGAATCCATTCCCAAGTCTAGTGTAAACTCAAACATCAATGCAAGCAATGAGAATGTGCTTTATGTCAGTTCGGGGGGGTAAAAGTCCCAAAGGGGCTTGTGAGGTTGAAGCATTGTCGGTATGTTTTGTTGATATGTTCCCTCCCTCCCCACTCAGGCAGATGTCTTGGTTAAGGTGATGGTTAAGTCAGAGCACCTGAAAGAGCCTTTGAGTGGGGACTCTTCCCACGTATTAAAATCTGTGGGGAGAGAAATTAAGCCGGAGGTAAGCTGAGGATTGAACTAAGTGGCTGTGTGCCTGTCGACCCTTATTGTTCTGGTGACAAGGTCAACAGTCCCTGGTAGGAATCTCCACCCACTGCACATTCTCATTTTCTCCCCCTCCCCCCCCCTTTACTCCCCCCCTTCTCCCTTACTCCTGGCTTTTGGCTGTTACCCAGGTGGGAAACCTTCTCCTACATCCTGACTTGCTGGCCCACCTTCTGGCTGGGATCAGGGAACACAACTGAGGGGCACCAGGCATGACGGGGAGGTGTCAGACCATTTAGGTGATTAGGCTCTAGTCCCAGATGAGTCCCTCCTAGGTTTTTGGACAAAGTGTCCATTCCAAATCTGCTTTCTTAGCTCTGTAAAATCCACATGTGAGTTTAACAAAGGTTCTAGTTCTAAATGTTACTCACTTGCTGAGACCTAATTGACTAGGAATACTACTACTACCTGCATTATTGCCAAATCTCTGAGCTGGTTTGGGGAAGGACCATAGCTACTTAGACGGTACAAAGGACCCCCTCCCCCACCCATCCCACACTCCTTATCTCCTCACAGTTCAGGTGGATACAGTCTTTTGCTGTAACAGACATCACTGATTGTGGCAACTCTGGTGCCCCTCATTGTTCACCTTCAGTTGACAAAACTTAAGCTTCCTCAAACAAATTTTCCTCTTGTTAAAAGATCTGGCATAACTTCTGTGCCTCAGTTTCCTCTTCTATAAAATGGGAACAATAATAGCACCTACCTCATAAGATTGTTATAGATTAAATGAGTTTCTATGAAGAGCTTAGAACAGGGCATGGCATGTAATACATGTTACAGAGTGTTAGTGGTTATAAGACATTACTTATAGGGCTATAAATTGCCATGTACCTTCTGGAAAACAGGGTAACAGACATATCAAGAACCCAAAACAAATGGCTCTCAAACCCACATATCCAACTTCTAGAAATCTCAGAAAGATATTACTTGTTAAACTCATATACCAATATATTTCTCACAGGGTTATTATAATAAAAGTTAGAAATATGAATGTTGAAATCATATGGGTCAAATAAATCATGGTACCCTGTACATGATGGACTCCTTTATAGCTGCTAAAAGACTATAGCAATACAAGTTAAAAACAATCTACAACCTGTGTGCACGTAAGTATAGTGGTGAACACTCCATGTGAAAAATGGGTGCGCACACAGGAGGGTATGGGCCGTGGCCTTGTGAGTTTTCCTTTTTTCTTTCATAACGAAAGAGGAGATCTGCAGCACATGCTAAAGATAGTCAAATCAAACCAAAAGTGGGAACAGAAGACTAAGTTTTTTTACTTTTTTTCAGGAAGACTTGACTTTAATGATAATTGTCACTTAGCAGTTCTTCCTGAAACTAGTTGCCTTTCATTTTTATTTTTGAAGAAAGTTTGTTCAGAAAAGGACAATCCTGTTAGAGATAAGCAACAGCTATCTACCTAATGCTGCGGTGCACCGGGTCATTTCTGGGGGCATCATTCCCTTATGTTCCGGGGCTGAAGGCAGCCTCCATAATCTTAGGAATGTGTTGAGTCTTGACCAGCTGTAATAAAGAGCAAAGGTGGTCTCACACAATCTCTACTTTTGTTTACAGCTCTTAGGAAGAAAAGACTCTATTCAGCCCCAAATGAAGGCAGGCTGACTGGAATGGAACAGTACATGTTCTGTAAGTGTAGTTGTTTTATTCAAGATATGTTAATGTGTGGTTACTCCATTTGCAAGGGAAAAAGCCTAATTCATTTCTATTATGTCCAAGTGCCCAAATTAAAGGGAAAAACCCCATCAAGGGTTAAAACCAGAGTGTCAACCGAGATCTTCACGAAGCTTTCCCTTCCCTTGTAGTAAATGGGAGAACAACCTGGTAAAACACAATGAACTGTGGCCAGAACCACTGATATCACTAATGTCCCAGGAAGAGTGTGGTTAAAAACCACCTCCTTGTGCTAAATTTTCATGAGAGAGAGGAATTTTCATACAGACATGAACCAAGACTTCTTACTTGATGGAAAAGATGTGAGTTTAAATAAGAAACTAAATGAATTCAACAGTCTACAATATAGTTTCATAACTAAATTGTTTAGCCTTAGACTCTTTAAAAGCTAACATTTCTCTACCAAGAGGTATTTAGGTTGTGTTTTCTTTTTCTCCCTTCTAAAATATTCCTAGAAGAGATGCTGTGAATGTCACATAGGTTTTCTGGCGACACTTACAGTCTGAGACAGTAGGTGTGACTAATTTCCTGTCTTACCAGCTAAGGACCCTCATCCAGGATGCTCTAGGAACCCACGAGGCAGAGAAAAGATGGCCCTTCCTCAAAGGTGTGGATGGGTCTTTTGGCTATTGGTGGCCGTCGGTACTTACTGTGCTTGGGGGATTAGGCGTGCTTCAGCCAGAATCAAGTGAACTGCAAGTCCCTAGTGCTAGTCTATGTCATTTACTGCGGAGAGCAGGCCCCCTCTCAGTCTTCATCATGGAAAAGTTATGCTTGTACCCAAGCCCAAGGAAGAGTTGGCTATGAATTCATCCATTTATGTCATATATTTTATCGCATTCCCTCTGTGGATCAGGCATTGTCCTGGGTCCTGGGGATTCAGTAGTGAACCTAAAAGACTAATCCCTTTCCTTACGGACTTTACGGTCTAGCCAGGAGACAGACAAAACTATGGACTTTATAAATTGATAAGTTCCGTGGAGAAAAATCAGGGAAAGGAGGATAGAAAAGGGGTGGTGTTATTATGGTCTTTAAAAGGTGGTAAGGGAAAGCCTCATTGAGAGGAGTGAGCCATGAAGCTAGCCATCGGGGTAAGAGGATTCCAGATGGCATTGAGGTCCTGAGGCAGGGTTGTGCTTGATGCGTTCAGAGAGCAGCATGGAGACCAGCAAGAGAGGGAAGGACAGAGGAAGAGTCATTGGAATAGTCTGGAAGATAGTGTGGCAAAAGGGACTAGATAGTGAGGCTAACCAGAACAGTCTATTTCTCCTGGTTTTTGATGTGAACAAGTGTAAAACTGGCCTGGAGCTCTGTGGTGACGGAGCAGATGTGTCAACAGAGTTGGTTGGCACTTACAGAATAATAGTTCATCGTGTATACCACATTTTCATTCACTGTTGAACTTCTCAGTTATTTCCAGGTTTTGGCTATTATCAGTAATGCAGCTGTGAACATTCATGCCCATGTCTTTGGATATGAATGTTCATTTTTCCTGGGCAGATTTCTGGGACTGGAATTGCTGGGTCAACTGGTAATTTGATTTCTGGGAGTGGAATTGCTGGGTCAACTGGTCATTTATGTCTAACTTTTTAAGAAACTGGCAAGCTATCTTCCAAAGTGGTTACACCATTTTACAATCCCATCAGTAACACATGAGGATTCCAGTTTTTCCACATCCTTGCCAAAGCTTATTATTATCTGTGTCTCCCATCATAGCTCTCCTACCATCATAGCAGTGGTATCTCACCATGGTTTTAATGATCCCTGCCCTCCCTAATGCTAATGATCTTGAGCATCTTCCATGTGCTTATTGGTTATATATTGCACCACAGAAGATTAATGACTTTTTGGCTCTTGCTTTTTCAAATCCCAAGAGAGGGAGATTATAAACATTTCTAGGGGTGGAAGTGGATTTTCCGTCCTGCTCATTAACTGCTTTATCCCAAGCACCCAGCACAAGAGTTTGAGAGGAGAAGGTCATGTATTCGTTTCTGATGGCTGCTGTAACCAAGTACCACAAACTTGGTGGCTTAAAAACAACACACATTTATTCTCTTACAGTTCTGGAGACCAGAAATCTGCCATCAGTTTCATGGAGCCAAAATCGAAGTGTCAGCAGAGCCTCCGGGGGAGAATCCATTTCCTTGTCTTTTCCAGTTTTTAGAGCTGCCTTTTTTGCATTCTGTGGTCCATGACTCCATCTTCAAAATGAGCTGAGTACCATCTTAAATCTCTCTCTCTGCTTCCTTTGTAATACGGTTTTCTTTCTCTGCTGTAGTAAAATCTCCTTCTCCCTCCTTAAAGGATGCTTGTGATAACATTTAAGACCCACCTGAGGAATCCAGGGTACTCTCCCCATCTCAACAACCTTAACTTAATCACACCTGTCAAGTCCCTTTTGCTTTATAAGGTAACATTCACAGGTTCCAGGGATTAGGACCTGATTAGCTTTGGCAGCCATTATGCAGCCCACCCGTCAGTAACCATCCGTTAAGCCAACGCGGCTTCACTCGCTCTGGACTTGGAATTGGCTGGTCCGGGGAAGACCCTAACGCGGGAAGCCTTTTGGAGGCACAGGTAGGCCCTGGAGGGTTACTAGCGCCATTTATACTGCATATCTCTTACCTTTTCCTCCTTGCTTATATCTTAAAACACGAGGAGTTGATGGCATCTGAGAGCTGGGAGGGGCTGCCAGCCCTGTTACTGGATGATGGTGTGGGGGGCAGGACTAGAACTCAGGGCCTCTGCCCGCGTCCCTGCCTTTCCCTCCCCTCCCCTCCAGGCCCCCTGCCTCCAGGCAGGGTGCTCCCCCACTCAGCACCTCACGAGGTGACTCACTGTTACAGTCTCGGCGGCAGCCACGCTGCGTCCCCGCGCGCGGCCAGCAGGGGTCAGCATCCTCCGCGCAAAAGGCTGCCTCCGAGGGGTGGGACTCTTCGCCGCCTTTCTTCTAGCCGCCGTCAGTTTTGTTTCTGTTGCTGCGTCACCGTCTTAGCCAGAAGGCTTTTTGCGTCTTTTTTTTTTTTTTTTTTTTTGCGTCTTTTTAATTTATTACCCTAACGGGCCTCTCCCGGCCCGCTCGGCCTCTCACGCTAGACCAGGCCGACAACCGCCTGGTTGTCTCATCAGACAGCAGCCAGTGAGTGGGCTGGGGGAGGGGGCTTCCTCCTCCCCTGGGCCTGGAGGAAAAGCGGCCTTGTCCCCAAAGGCAAGAGGAAGGAGTGTGTGCTGGGTGTGGTCGTGCTGTGAGGAATAATGCGCGCAAGGATGGGAGGCAGCAGTTTCACTGTGCGCTGAAAGCGCAGGGGAGGACTTCTTGTTAGCGATGAACCGCAGATGGTTCTAACTGATGTAGGATGGTGCAACTTAGGATGTTTTGACCTTATGATGGTGCAGAAGTGATATTCATTCAGTAGAAACTGGACCTTGCATTTTGACTTTGGGCCTTTTCCCCGGACTAGGGATGTGCCGGTATTCCTTTGTGATGCTGGGAACGGGCAGTGCAGCCCCAGCTCGCTGTCAGCTGCCCCATCATGGAGGGTGAACAACCCTTCAGTTTTACAAATCATTCTGGACCCCGATAACCATTTGCTTTTCACCTTTAATACAATATTCAATAAATTACATGAGATAATTAACATTTTGTTATAAAATAGGCTTCATAGTAGATGATTTTGGCCAACTGCAGGCTAATGTAAGTGTAAGGCAAGGTAGTCTAGGCTAAGCTGTGGTGTTGGGTAGGTTAGGTGTATTAAATGCATTTTCCACTTAAGATATTTTCAGCTTAGGACGGGTTTATCAGGACCTAACCCCATCGTAAGTGGAGGAAGATCTGTATTAGATTTGGAATGAGTTTCTCACTAAGCTCATCAGAGCTTCCCAACCAGATTATTGACCAAAATTAATCTGATTAGGAAGTCCCCATGGTTCCCAGTGGGAGAGTGCCCATCTCCAGAAGATGGGGGTGGAGATGTGCTGCCGGGATGCAGAGGACTGGGCTAGCCCAGTGGGAATTTCTTAGCCCTGGGGCAGAGTAGGGACCTGCTGCTGGCTTTGCTATAGGCTCAGAGCCAGGACTGTGATTAAAGCCTTCCTCCAATTGGCTGCTCCCCCTCTTGTTTGTGGCCTGACCTGAGGGGTTGCTGCCAGCAGCCTCTGGTCCCACCACTGCTTTGCCACTGAACCCGGAAGTGGCTATTCTACTGCAAAGGAGCTAAGACCTTATTTTCTTGCACCAGCATTTCCCCCATGGCTTATTTCTCTAACTTCTGAGAAGACAGAGATTAGAGCTTAGCTCTGGTGTCAGAAAAAGGTCTCGATGTTAGATCTGATTTTGCCCCTTACTAGCTGGAGATGATGGGGAAGTTTCTTTACCCCTTTATGTCTCCATCTTCTTGCCTGTTACGTGAGGGCTGCTAACAGAACCTACTACATAGGGCTATTATGAGGAATTACCCAGTACTTGTAAAGGTTAGAGCTCCAGGCTTTTAAAACCCCGTCTCTCGGTGTGGGCATCCCAGGAGGGCACTAAGGCCAGCTGATGGGTGAGGCCGTTCCTGTGTGTGGAGGCCGGGTGACACACACACTGCAGGGCAGGAAATACAGCCTGGCCAAGCTGGCAGAGCAGTACTCTGCAGTGTATACCCTCTTGGGAGGAGGCCTTCATGCTCCCCTTCGGTGCAGCTCGGAGATCATCCTCAGTGGTTCATTCCGCCTGTGAGGCGGCAACTGTAGCAACTACGGAAATTGGACCACGTGGGTTCAATCCCAGCCCAAGACTCACCAGCTGTGTGGCCTTGAGCTAGTTACTTCTCCTTTGTGGGGATTGGTTTTCTCATCCGCAAAATCCGTATAACATAACCCACTGTCTCGTTACATCACAAAGATCAAGAGGTAATGCACATGATGCTGCTGAGCTGGGCACCTGCCCCTCAGCAACCTGGCACTGAGGACCCAGATGGTGAACACATGGATTTTGATACTAAAGACAGAAGAATATTTTGAGTAGAAAACCAAAGAGAAGTTGGGCCTTCTGGAGAGGCTCTTGCAACTGCTCATCCACTTGCTTGTTTCTACAGCAAACCCAGGCCAGGGCAGTGCTTTAGGGTTCCTGGACATTTGTGAGCATGACAGCTGACCCCAGAAGCACCTTCAGACACTCTGCCAATATGTAGTCCCATAGACAGTTCGAAGAAAAACTTAATTCTGGTTTTGAAGTAAATTAGCTTCAGTTTTTAAAGAGGATTTACAATCTGTTATGAATAAAGCTGCTATGACGTTCATGTACAACTTCACTTCTCTTGGGCGAATATTTAGAAGTACGATTTGGGGGTCATGTGGTTTCTTTGCTTGTAGAACTTCTGATTGAAAATTGTGAGATAGTTGGAGAATTGCTGCCCTCGTGGGAGAGATTTCAATCAGATGTGACAGTAGGGAGAATACCACAGATATTATCGGGAGTCAGTGGGTTGTTTTTGTGAATAACAAGCAGCATGTGTGTGCGCACGCGCGTGCGTGTGCGTGCGTGCACGTGTGCGTGCGCATGCGCTTGCCAGGGGCAGCCGGGATGTTGCCTTCTACGCTGTCTCGGGGAAGCCAGGGCATACCTGCTTTTAGGGCTTCTACTGAAGCTGCAGAGAGGAAGGGCCTGGTCCCTCAGTGGTCCATTCTTGTATGTCACTGAAATCTGCATTCATTTGGGCTTAAGGGGCTGTTTCTTTGGAATTTCTTTATTGTCAGCTTGGTTCAAGGCAAAGTCAACTCAGAATTAAGAGACCTTCTGCTGAAGGCTGGCCCTCGGCCCCAGGCACATGGCGCTTATGCAGCGCCATGTTTCTGCTTCCTGGCCAAGTTTCTTGACCAAGTCCCTACGTGGAGCACCCACATTCTCCTCTAGTTCATTTTCCAGCCTGTCACAGCAAGAGACTTCTGTAAAAGAGTCAAAACCGGGCGAAGACTTTTCATTTCCGTAAACAGTGCCCAAACTGCCTTACACACTAACTTAACTTACAGAACAAACTGTGCTGCTTAATTGACTTTTCATGTGTTCCTAACCAGAGGGGAAAAGAGGACATTCACAATCAGCCCAAATGTCATTGTAGCATTATAAAAAGTATCGTATTGCCATAAACATTTTTGAGTACTACATTTTTCTCAGGCCGTGATGAAATGGGTTTCCTTAAGTAAGCAAGCAATGAGGACAAATCATAAAACCAAAAAAATGCTAAAAATAGGCGGGGGCATGGAGCTCACGTCCCATTCAGTTACAGGAATAGCTGCAGAGCACATGTGTTTTCTATACTAGAATGCAAACCATTACACGTTATTTAGCCAGGCCAAGGTACTATTGGCTCTGGTCTCAGGAAAAGCATCTACTAGTCCTGCTGTGATCTTACTTAATGCTTGTAAACAAACCTGTGGGTAGAAATGATTGTGGTACACATGTGACAAAATTGAGGCTCCATGAAGTAGACTAGCTGTCCTTCCTCCCTTTGCTGCAATTTAGTGGTTGAGCTGATCATGGGGAACCATCGGGCAGGATGCCCCCGGAGTGTGACTCAGTCATTGAGCGTCAGGGTTTCTTTCTGCCACACTGTTCCCACATTTTTGTCATAAATGTCTCTGGGCCATTGGTTACTCTTACAAACCCCTTACCCTACTTTTTTTTAAAAAAATAAGAAATTTCACCTTCACATCCCCTCTTCTGGAAGTTGGTTATCAGGCCTGGGTATCCCACCTGAGTCCTAGACCACATCAGCATCTTCTTTCATTTTCATCCACTTTCCACAGAAGTAGTTGCTCAGAGCCTATCAGACAGACCCCAAAGCAACTATTGTCCCAAAGGTTGCATTTTTTTTTTTTTTTTTTTTTTTTGCGGTACGCGGGCCTCTCACTGTTGTGGCCTCTCCCATTACGGAGCACAGGCTCCGGACGCGCAGGCTCAGCGGCCATTGCTCATGGGCCCAGCCGCTCCGTGGCACGTGGGATCTTCCCAGACCAGGGCATGAACCCGTGTCCCCTGCATCGGCAGGCAGACTCTCAACCACTGCGCCACCAGGGAAGCCCTCAAAGGTTGCATTTTTTTTTTTTTTCAGTTATTTCCATGAATAGTGCTTTCTCTGAGGAGAAATAGTTCTTTCAGTATGAGCTGCAGATGCCTCCTCCACAGCCCTGTTGACTCCAGGCACTACCATTAACCTGGAGAACTTGGTGTCCCAAACCTCCCTTACCGGGGCCACCTCAGACCCAGATGTGAAATAGGTTTTGCCCTTCCACCAGTATTCCTGCACCAAGGATCCTGTCTCCGTGTCTTTTGTGGGATAAATATGAGTCCATAGAGTCAAGGGGAACTCTCTCATTCTTAGACCATGCTTCCAACATAATTGCTAGCTGTGCGTGCAATTCTTGTGGGCTTGTGTGTCTTCCTGGGAAAAATTCCTTCCCCGTTTATCGTCCTTTTTGGTTTTATAAGGTAGAATACCATTCACTCAATGTGAAGCTCAGAAAAAAAAAAATAGATGCTAAGTATTGTCACTTGCCATTCCTACTTTGTGCAGTTCATCTTTGGGGCTCCTGTAGATACCCCTAATATAAATTATGAATAGTTATTATTGCCAGGAAATGTAGCATATTCTTTGCAAAATGGTTATTTTAATAAACTGTCACCTATAACGTTAGATCAATGATTGATCTAATATAATAACAAACCACAGTAATTTCTTCATTTTTTGAACTGGAAGACTAACCCCCTTGTCTCATTCAATTCTATTTTCAATTTGATGAACACCTGCTATGTGCCAGACTCCCAGGAAAACAAAAATGGGACAATGCCTACTTTCAGCTGGGGTAGGAGATGAGCATTAAAATGGTTAACAAAGTTGTAGAAGAAAAAGCAGGTAATTTTGGCTGGGGGGCTGGGGACAGCTTTATGGCATAAGGAAGCTTTGAAGATGGAGCTTTTGATGATGCATACAGAGTGGGCAAATTGAGATTCAAAGGTATAAACTGGTGAGTGTGGATTTTCCACTGAGGAACTGGGTCCTGGGGTCTCCGGCCAGCCCCTTGGGCTCCTGTTAGGTCTCATCAACATGTTGATCTCCCGGAATTTGGGAAAACACAAAGTGCTTCCAGGACTGGGCCCTGAACTCTGCTCTCTGGCATACAAATATGTTCAAATGAGCTTTGGCCTGATAAGGATCTGAAGTGGCTAGGCCAGCCCGGGGAATGGGGGATGGAGGCCAGCGTGACCTCAGGGTCCTGAGCAGACAGCATGGAGGTTCCGTGGCTCCACTTCAGCTCCCCCAAGCGTGACTGCTGGCTCCCTGTAGGCAGGCATCTTGCTTGGCCTTCTGCTGGGCCACCCCACACCAATAGGCAGGGGCATCTGGAAGATAGTGGCCTTCCCTCTATGTGGCCCAAAGAAACTTGGCTTTTTCAGGGAAATGCTGTGAAGGACCCCAGAGATGACCAAGTCCACGGTTGGTCAAAGTGTGGTCCAGGATTGAGGATGGCCCAGGGCCACCTGAGAGCACCGGTTAGCCAGGCATGTCCCTGAATCTCCTTCCAGGCCCCCGGCACCCCATCTCTGGGGTGGGTCTGGGATCTACCAGGTCACAAGGTCTCCGGGTGATTCAGACTGTAAACCTCTGAGCCAGCCCTCATTTTGCATCCAGTGAGTGGACTGGGGTCTGATGGGCGAAGGGATTTGTCCTGAGTACTAGGACGAGAGCCCAAGGCCGCGTCTAGTCCAGTGCTGGTCACCGCACTCAGCACACCTGTTCTTCACTTCCACCTTCCCCTCACTGGGCAAACCTGGAGTTCAGGTCCTGAGCGTTCAGCCTTGGCTGCCAGATCAGTGGGCTGACGGTTGCCGTAGGAGCAGAGAAGCCAGGAGCTGGAAACTGAAGCCTGAAACTGGCCCCTGAAGGCTGATTCTCAGTGTTTTCAGCCTGTGGTTTCCTTATGAACAGTCCCCTCCTCTATCCAGCCCCCAGTCCTCCCACACGCCCAGCTACCTGCCCTCAGCCCTGGTCCTACATGCATGCACATCTTCATCAACCCCTGCATCACACTGCATCAGAAAGTGAGCAAATAGGAATGTGCCCTGAAATCAGCATTGAAGGACCCAAGTTGCAGCCCCATGCCACCTTGAGCACGTCACCAGCCCTTGCTGGCCCATGCAGGATGTCACTCAGTATGTTTGTCACTTTGGCTTTTCCTTCTGGCTTAGATCACCCTACCCACGACCTGAGAAGACAAGTCAGACAAAACCAACCCCTCCCCAATGTGCCAAGGGGACCCCTGGTTTTGCTCACAGTTTTCTTCCCCATAGTCAGCACGCTGCTGCCACATAAACGTGCTCAATAAGTATTGGTGGAACTACAGGTACATGTGAATGTAGAGGCGCAGAGATGCTAGTAATCAGCAGGAGAACTTCAGTAGAAAAGCCTCCTCCAGGCTGTACTTCCTGCCAATGAGTTCAGTAAACTCCTCCTCTGAATCCTTTCAATAAGCCCCGCTTTGCTCTTGAGGATCTGATTATAATCAATAATGCCCTGAAACAATGGCTTTGGCCATCTCATCTGCAAAATGATGGGCTGGGTAAGATGGTCCCTCTTCCTCCCTCTGCCTTTTCTTTCGAACTTTCTCCCACCTCCACCCACTGGTCAGCCTCTGGCTCACACACCCCTGCTGGTGTCTGCTCTTCTGAGTCCCCTTCCCACCATTCTCCCCTGGTTCACAGAGTTGGGTGTATCTGTGGCCATAATACCTTGTGGGCTGGTGGAAAGGAAAGAAGCTGGACTTTCTTTTGGTTCCACCCTCTCCCCTTGTCATGCGTGACCTCTTCAATCCTCCAGGACCACTCAGTCCACAAATGCTGGACACCAGGCCCTGCCCTGAGCATCTGGGGCAATTAGGTAGGAGATCCAGTTCCTGCCCTCCAGAAACCAACTGTGTGTCTGGGGGAGGAGACCATGTGGAAGATCAGGTGACTACAAGAGGTGCCACCCACCAGCATGTGGTTCACTCCCTGAGGAGGAGAATAAAGAGCTTAGCATCAGAGGCAGTGCTTTGGTGCCCGAGTTCTAACTTACTAGCATTAGGACCTTGGGCTACATCACAGATCTGAGACACAGTGTCCTCGTCTATAAAGTGGGGAAAACAGGGACCCTCATGAAATACAAAATCACCTTTAGGCCTGTATCACAGTAATAACTACTGCAGGCAAGACCCACGGATGGTTCCAAACTCAGTGGGCCGAAGTTGGAAGGGAAAAAGGACATTGTAGAATCTCAAAGTGTCTCCCCCAAGGTACTTACAAATTATGAAGAGAAAAAGTAACTTTACTGTGGGGAAACCTGGCAGACTCTATCTTAAGGGATCAAGGTTAACATGACAAATTTACAAAAATAGGACAAATTAACATCATGTGCTCCTGGTACGATGCACTGAGAAGGGCATCACATCTCTTCGGTGGTCTTCTTGCCAAAAGTACATAATCTCAATCCAATCATGAGAAGAACGTCAGACAAACACAGATTGAGAGACTTTCTACAAAGCAACTCGTCAGCACTCATCAAAAGAGTCAAAATCATGAAAGACAAAAGAACTGTTCACAGACTGGAGGAGAATAAGGAGACACAACAACTCAAATGTGGGCTCCTTGACCAGAAAAAGGACATTTGAGAGAAGAAGATAATTGTCCTGTGGTTGTATAAGATGTTAACATTAGGGGAAGCAGGGTGAGAGGTACACAGAGCTCTCTGTACTGTTTTTGCAACTTCTCTGTAACCTAAACCTAAAGTGTTGTCCTTTTTTTTTTTTTTAAGTGACTTAGGGTTTTGTGGGGAGTAAATGAGATGATGCATGAGGCGCTTAGCACTGCTGGCACAGTAAGTGCTCAAGAAGGTTTACCCTCTACTAGTGTTGTTAAAGTGGTCTGACAGATCCTGAGGATGGCAGGTAGAGAGAAGGGCAATCCATTCTTCGAAGCAGGAGAATTAGCCTGAGCAGAGACCTCAAGGTACACTGTGGGGATATAAGCAGACCAGACTGACTAAAGCAGAAGGCTTGTTTTTGTTTTTGTTTTTTGCGGTATGAGGGCCTCTCACTGTTGTGGCCTCTCCCATTGCGGAGCACAGGCTCCGGACGCGCAGGCCCGGCGGCCATGGCTCACGGGCCCAACTGCTCCGCAGCATGTGGGATCCTCCTGGACCGGGGCACGAACCCGTGTCCCCTGCATTGGCAGGTGGATTTTTAACCACTGCGCCACCAGGGAAGTCCCTGTTTTTGTTTTTAATAGGGAAGTAATGGGAAATGAGACAGGAAAGGCCTCCAATGCCAAACTGGAGAACCAACTTCAGCTCCAGAAAGGCAGTAGGAAGTACCTATGTGAGAAAGTGGCAACATCACCTAAGTAGTTCCTTAATTTCTGAAAGGTCCACACTGCCTTGCAGAGCTGGTTAGTTACTGACAAAGGACAAAGGGTTGGATGGGGAGGGAACGTTCTGAGAAGTTTGCCAGGAGTGTGGAATGCAAACGGCTGCACCAGTGTCGGGGAGACAGCAGGGAAATCCGGCATGTATCAATATCGAGGATCGCGGAGGGTGATGTTGCAGTTGGGGACGTGCTGCAGCAGTTGGTGTTCTGGGCTGAGGGGGCAGGGAAAGCAGGTGGAAACTCTCAGGGGGCCCAGCAAGCTGAGCATCCTGTGTGGAAATCCAAACTGAGCCTGTTAGCTCCTTCCTGGTCCCAGACGCTGAAATGCAACTGGGAAAAGGATGCTGGGAAGCAGTCCAGGAACGTTCAGTGTCTGCTGGGAGGTCAACCCAAATGCAATAGGAATGTGACTCACTGTGTTCTGAGAGGTGGGAGGCCTGACAGCACCTGGCCACGTGAGGAGACTGAAATTGAGGCACAAGTTCAGGTTCACTGTGTGGGTGAGAGGGAATGGTCCTGCCCTGAGCTTCCTGATGCACCTGGAGGAGCAGCCTGCACCCTCCCTGAGCTTGTGCTGAGCTCCCTCCCCTGGAGGCCTTGGGGAGCAGCCAATTTGAGGGGCCACCATAACCAGGGGGTGGGGCAGACTGGACTGACTAGAGGACCCGGGTGAAGGCCTGGCAGGGACCCCCTGCTCCAAGTGCAGCTCCCATCATTCCCCTCTGAGAGGAAGGGCTCCTGCAGCAGGAAGTTAGAGCAAATGGGACCAGAGTGTGACTTGCTGTGTCTGGTGGAAGGTGCAGGCGGCCCAGCCGCTCAGGTGCGTGTGGGGACCAGGGAGAGTGTCTAGCCCAGGGTTCTCAATCCTGGCTGCACAGCAGGATCACCTGGGGACTCCTCTGTGAAAACCTCAGTGCCAGGGCCCCTGCCCCTAGACGTTCCAGTTTAATAGGTTCCAGGTGACACCCAGGCACAGCTAGTTTTAGAGTATCAGTAGTTTTGGTTTCTTAACTTTTTATTCTAAAAAACAAGAGTGAACAGAACAATACTTCCTCCCCCGGTCCATTTGCCCATCATCCTACTTAAACAATTTTCAACTCTTGGCCAGTCTGGTGGCAGCACTTCCTCCACAGCTCCCCACACCTGCCCCCTGGATTACTTTGAAGATCAGGAGCTCGTGATGCTCACCTGTGGACTGGGGCATCCACAGGCAGTTCCCATGTGCAGACACGGTTGAGGTCTGCAGATCTGGTGCAATCTCTTCTTCACACAGATATGCAAACTGTGGCCCAGAGAAGAGAAAGGAGTTGTGAAAATCCCACAAAATGTCCCTTCCTACTTTAACATTCTATGAACTTGGAAGCACCATAGAGACTTCTGGAGTACCTTTGTCAAGCACTTCTGGGAAGCCTCACCCTGGTGCCAAGCCAAGGTCTCTGGAGGCAGAGTGAGCCTCAGCCCAGGTGCCAGTGGAGGGTTTCTTTTCTTCTGGTTCCTGGCAAAGCTCTATCCTGCTTTGTTCTGCTTAGGCTCGTTGCAGGACCGCCCACTAGTGGCCCTGTTTGAATCCTCTCAAGCTCTCAGGCCCTTTGGTTGAAATTCAGTGGTTTGGTTTTCTGGCTGCAGGACCAGCTGGGGCTGTGATGACTCAGGGCTGGGACAGCCAGGAGTCTGTGGTCTGCGGGGCTCCTCCAAGCTCCAGAGGCATGGAGGCAAATGCTCACAGAGGTTCCCGCTCTCTGAGGGCCAGGTGGCAGGTCCCATCGGTGGGTGAGCTTCCCCAGGGGCTTGCCTGCTGGCCTCTCACACACCATGTCTGTCTGCTTTCTTTTCTAGTCAGAGTGCGGGTCCTCACCATGCAACAGGTGCTGTTGAATCCTCGGCACCCTCAGTGTGATGGTCGCGTGGGTCTGGATCCTAAGGCTGGGGGTCCCCAGTGGTATGGCAGCCCCGGAGCTGGGGGGAGCCCGGGCTTGGAGCGGCTGTGGTCAATGTGCAGAGGCTGGAGTTGTTTCCTCTCCTGCTTTTACAGTTCCCTTCCGTTTCATCCCCGGCTGGGGTGGGCCCTAATCCTGGCGGTCTTCCACACCGCTCTGTGGAAGCAGCCAGCACTACCTCCTTCCTGCTCTACCAGAGAGTCTACTGTGGGACCAGGGCTGTGCGTGGGGCGAGGAGGTGAGGGGTATGTCAGCACACTGCTTCACTGGCCCACACCCCAGAATGAAAGGATCAGGGACTCCCCATCTTCATCTGATGTTTAGCCTGAAGTCCTAGGGACAGTCATATTCCTCACCTTAAAAAAGCAGTAGCTGCCAGGCGAGTTACAACTGGGGCCCTGACTCGAGCTGTTCCTGTGTTCATCACCTGCGCCTGGAATCTCCAGACCGCTGGAGAGAACTAGCGGGTGTTGGCGGGGAGTGGGGCTGTCAGAGTGGAAACTGGGTCTTCATCACAGACACACCTCTGAAACACGGGCGAGAGGGAGAGTAAGACCCCTCACTGCCAGGACCGTATGGTCCAGCTAATAGAGCAGAGCAGGCACATGGGAGAGCCCCGAAGATGCTTGGATTCTGTGTGGCAGCAGGTCTGACCTCAAAGACGGGTGTTCACGGAGTATCTCTGCTGCAGAAGTGAGTAAAGGAGCCTTCAGGGGTTGTGGGGAGACTCGCTAGAGGCAGTGAGGAGAGCTTGACAGAGCTGAGTGTTGTCTTTGGAACGGGGAGGGTAACCTATGAGCCCCACACCCCATCACCGAATGAGCACGATGGGGTCAGCTCAGTTCTACGTCACGTCAGGCCCAGCCATGGCAGGCAGCCACCTCTTTTACCTTCTGTCAGGGCGTCCCCAGAGGGCCAAGCTGAACACCACCTTTATTTTTCCAGAAAATGTGCAAATGCACTTTATGTTATTTCAGGCACACATGTAATTTTTATTTTGTATAAATTTATATGCTATCTATGCAACTCTTAGTATACATGAATGTACTTCCCTAAAATGGCTAGTGGCATATTCCAGCCTCAGGTTAGACCTGGTTGGGCTAAGCTCTTCCCTCAAAACGGGCCCAGGGTGGTGTGATGTGGTGAGCAAGGCTGGGAGGTCACCTGGCCCTGTCCCATGTGTTGTCTGGGGGAAGTACAAACTTCACTAAGACCTTTATCTTCATTTTCAAACTGTATGGGCTAATTTAGCTTCTTGCCACTGTCGTTTTCAGTTAATTCTTTTTTTTTTTTAAATTGAAGTACAATTGATTTACAGTGTTATGTTAATTTCTGCTGTATAGCAAAGTGATTGAGTCATACACGTATATACATTCTTTTTTTAAAATATTCTTTTCCATTATGGCTTATGCTTGGATATTGAATATAGTTGTTTGTGCTGTATGGTAGGACCTTGTTGTTTGTCCATTCTATATACAATAGCTTACATCCGCTAACCCCAACCTCCCACTCCCTCCTTCCCCCAACCCCCTCCCCCTTGGCAACCACAAGTCTGTTCTTTAAGTCTGTGAGTCTGTTTTTGTTTCATAGATAAGTTCATTTGTGTCATATTTTAGATTCCACGTATAAGTGATATCATATGGTACATCTTTCTGGCTTACTTCACTTAATATGATAATCTCGAGTTGCATCCATGTTGCTGCAAATGGCATTATTTCATTCTTTTTTATGGCTGAGTAGTATTCCATTGTATATATGTATCACGTCTTATTTATCCATTCATCTGTCAATGGACACTTAGGTTGTTTCCATGGCTTGGCTATTGTGAAGAGTGCTGCTATGAACATAGGGGTGTATGTATTGTTTTGAATTAGAATTTTTTCTGGATATATGCCCAGGAGTGGCATTGCTGGATCATATGGTAATTCTATTTTTAGTTTTCTGAGGAACCTCCATACTGTTCTCCATAGTGGCTGTATCAATTTACATTCCCACCAGCAGTGCAAGAGGGTTCCCTTTTCTCCACACCCTCTCCAGCATTTGTTATTTGTAGACTTTTTAATGATGGCCATTCTGACTGGTGTGAGGTGGTACCTCATTGTAGTTTTGATTTGCATTTCTCTAATAATTAACAATACTGAGCATCTTTTCGTGTGCCTGTTGACCATTTGTATTTCTTATTTGGAGAAATGTCTGTTCTGCCCATTTTTCGATTGAGCTGTTTGTTTTTTTTGTTGTTGAATTGTATGAACTTTTTGGAAATTAAGCCCTTGTTGATCACATCGTTTGCAAATATTTTCTCCCATTCTGTAGGTTATCTTTTCATTTTGTTTATAGTTTCCTTAGTTAATTCTTTTTATCCCCCCCCCCCCGCTTTTTTTTGTTTTTTAAATTAAAAATCCAGAGGGGGACTTCCCTGGCGGTCCAGTGGCTAAGACTCCCTGCTTTGACTGCAGGGGGTGCGGGTTCAATCTCTGGTCGGGGAACTAAGATTTTGCATGCCACGAAGCCAAAAATAAATAAATTAAAAATAAAATTTTTATTTTTTTAATTAAAAAAATTAAAATTAAAAATCAAAAATCCATTGGTTTGCCCTGAAAAATGGAAACATTCAATGGTGTTACCAAGTTAGGATTTCTTCTCCTCGCTTTCAGAGTTCTTTCTAAGGAATTTTATTTCAAGAAAACAGAAATGAAAATAAGGGTGAGAGTTACTCCTTCTGCCTGTTGCCTGCTGCCAGGTGATGGCAGGCAAATAGCATCTGGAGAACATCCGGCTGTTTTGCCGAGTACAGTCTGTGAGGTCAGGGAAGGAGGCAGCACATTCCTGGCTCCTGAGCAGGAAAGTGTGCAAGGAGGCCCAGGTGGCTCTTCTGTTGGCTGGAGCTTTGTGGTGTTCGGGAAGAGGCTGTGTCTGGTGCCCCAGAAGCAGGCTGTCTCCTGGCCGTCACCGCCCGGCCAGCCTGGGTCCTGCGGACTGGCTGCCAGTTTGTCTTAAGTTGTCCTGTCTCTCTCCCTTCCCCTGCCCTTGAGGAAGCCCATCCCCACCCTAGTCATAGGACCTCCACCTTCGTATCCTGACATCCTCCTGGCCTTGAATACTCCTCCAGAGGGTGTCCTCTCCTTTCCCTGGCCCCTGAAAGCAAGGTCACCTCTGAGGCCAGCGAGCTGCTCCTTCCTTCAGGTCTTCAAGCTCTGGGAAGATAGCCCGACAGTTGGCTGGTTTCCCTTTGGCATGATTAGGCCTCATTAGTCAGCTTCCCCCAGGGCGCTGACCACCTCTGCCTGTCTGTGCGTCTCTGTGTGTGTTGGGGGGCACCTTTTCTCTCTCTATTCTGAGCCCTTCCCTCCCTGCTCCTCCACCCCCAGGATTGAATTCCAAGGCCCTGAGGCTTCTCTCCCAACTCACCAGATACTGCAGCCAGCTCTGGAGAGAGATTTAAATGGACATTTAAATTGCCGCAGAGAAAGCAAACAAATCCTCAATGAGGTTCTGACTTGAATCCTGAGACCTAAACGTTCCCATGCAGAGTCCTCACTTCCTGCTTCCTAAATTCCCCTGCCTGGTACATCTGTCCTTACAGAACAAACACCCACAGGTAGACTTCGGACTGTGGCATTTCAGGTGAGGCTGTGTCTATGGATGAACTCTTTCACGGGCACAGAAGCTTTTGGCTGGCTGACAACCAGGCCTGACCTTCTTGGCCAGAGGCCTAGGCACCCAGGGTCCTTGGTGACTTCCCTGTGGCCAGATCACCGTTGGGGGCTGGGTCCGCTTGAGCTCCCAGCACAGTTCTACCGGCTCCCCCCTCACACTGCATCCTCCCGACAAGACCACAGTCATTCGTAAGAAGCAGCCTGAGAAGTTTCCTCTGGAGGAAACGTCGGCTTTCTTTATTATCTCCTGTTCCCCACAAATGGTTCATGGGGAAAAAAAAGAAATCAGGGTAACTTGATTTTCTTTGAGGAAGAAGACTGCAACCAAGACCCCTATTTAAGTAAGGGTCTCCCACCCTAAGGGCTTCTCACCTTGGCCTGTCCTGAGAATAGGGCCTTTGGAGCAAGCAAAGTCTATTTGCCACAGGGAGGGGTATGTCTCCTTCTGGAGGCTGAAAGCTGCTGCTTCTCAAGAGGAGGCCACACTGAGGTGAGTGTGAGGCCAGAGCACTGGGGAAGAAACTCAGCCTCTCAAGATGCAGGGATGGCCTGGGGTCCCAAGCGGAGCAACCCCCTGGCCTTGGGCCAGCCCAAGAGCAATCAGCAAGTTATCAGCTTTTACTGGGGACTTAATGTCTGCAAAGGAGTGGCTGGAAAGCTGTGGGTAGAGGAGCTGAAGTGTCTGGTCCCCTCCCAGGAAGCTTAGAGATGAGTTGGGGAAATAAGACCAACTTATTGAGCACTTAAGGGCTACCAACTGACTGAGTGACCATGGACAATGCTCTTAACCTCTCAGGGGCTCAGTTACCTCATCTGTAAGTTGGGGATAATATTAACGAAAGCCAAGGCTGGACCAACCAGGTGATGTTCAAAGGAGTTCAAAAAAGGCAGTGGGCTTCAGTGGTCAGAGAAGCCTTCCTAGATTGGAAGCTCCTTGCAGGTAGGGCCTGTGAGTTTCATCTTTGTATCCTCATCCCTAGTCCACTCCCTGGAGTTCAGCAGGTTCTCAATAAATGCATTCTGAAAGAATAGATACAAGAGAGGAAGGAGCTAGGGCTGAGTGTTGAAAGATAGTAGGATTGACAGGTGCCTAGGAAAATAGAGGGCCTTTTAGGCAAGGGACAGGCTGAGCCCGGCTGCCCAGGCAGGAATATGGTGTGCATGGCAGGTGGGGGCCCATCTTGCTGTTTGCTGACAATTTCTGCACAGCAAAGCATTTCACGTCTGGACTCTTCTCCAAGGGCTGCTGACTGCAGTAAGGCTGTGGTGTTTCAGCCCATCTGGCAGAGGGACTCTTGGCCCCATTAACATGCCTTTATCCCTACTGGAGCAGAGCAAGAACTCAGACACAGAGTGGAGGATCCTGGCTGGAAGGGAGGACCGGCCCGCAGCCCCAGGAGCGGCAATGCTAAAATAGAACTTGGTGGGGTTTCATCCTCCGCAGCAGGTAGCTGAGAGTGTGGGTGGGAATACAGATATTTTGTTCAGAGAAGTAGGAGGAATTTGGAGTTCTTTATGGAAAATAGGATAGGTTAGCTCACTTATTACTCAGCCAGTCTTGCAACACAGACTTAATGCTGATCTAAAAGCATTTTCCAGCAAAGGCTCTAAAATGCCAGAAGGACCCTAGAGATGCCACAAACAGCTTCCTTTCCAGTAAAATAAGGGTGGCCATGGAGAACCACAGCAGAGCCAGGGAGCTTTCCCTATAGCCTGGAATTATAGCTCCTTCATTGCCTGTGTCTATTTTGTTACTGCAGGCTTTAGGCTCAGCATTATTTCGGTACACTGCTGAGGAAATCAAGCCGAGGGAGAGAGGATATCTATTTATTGCCTCTGGCTGGCGTCTCCCCTGTCTGCCTCCCAATAAAGGTATTCGAGCTGACTCCAAACCTCAGGAAGTGGACAGAGGCTATGGCTGTATGTCCTATGGGTTATTTGGTAACCCCAACTTACCAAATCCAAGGCAGGTGTATTTGCCAATCCGCCTGTTCCAGACCCAGATGGCCAAAGTCAAGGGGGTCCCTCCAGTGTTACTTCTGGTATTATGGACGTTAGGCAGTGTGGGGTGGAAGATTGCTTTTGGGTTCTCCCAGGTGCTAACGTGTCCCTCAGCCAGTGCCTAGAACTATGTTAGGCATAGTTGGGAGATAAAGAAAATGCACACGACGGAATTGCTTCCCTCAAGAAAGCACACAGAGGTTTAGGAGATCAAGACTAACACATTCAAAGCAATTACAAATAGACTATATCAGGGTGGCAGTTAAAGACAACCTTTTAGAACTTGGCCCTGGCTGGCCTCTTGGGGAGGCAAAGTACGATACAGAAGGAAACCCGGGAGCAGCTAGGGTAAAAAGTTCCTAGGGAGGTCAGAACTGCCTTAACAATAAGAGCCAAACCCAGGGCTTCCCTGGAGGCGCAGTGGTTGGGAGTGCGCCTGCCGATGCGGGGAACGCGGGTTCGTGCCCCGGTCCGGGAGGATCCCACGTGCCGCGGAGTGGCTGGGCCGTGAGCCATGGCTGCTGAGCCTGCGCGTCCGGAGCCTGTGCTCCGCAACAGGAGAGGCCACAACAGTGAAAGGCCCACATACTGCAAAAAAAAAAAAAAAAAGAAGAACCAAACCCAGAGATGGGAAAAGTTCAGGGAACAGGACTCATACAAATCAGGTGGCCTCTCTCCCTACTATTCAAAGAATGTTAAATAATAATAACCAGCATTTCTTATGTCTCAGACACCATTCTGCTTTAACAAAAGTAGGTCACTTGATCCTCCCAATAATGGAGTGAAGTGGGTACTGTTATTATCCCTATTTTATAGATGAGGAAACTTAAGGCACCGGGAGGAGCTAGCCACACGGCCAGAACTTGGGTAGCTGACTCCAGAGTCTGGCTCTTGATCATGTGCTCTGCTGCTTCCTGTGGGGCTGAGCTGAGGATCTGGCCAAGATTTGGGAGTTGAGAACATAGTGGGATGGCAGCAGAGGTGGTAGATAGCCTGTGGCCCTGGACATTCTGGAGGGATGCCCAACACAGAGAACTCACACCCAGGGCCTCACAGCAGCAGAGCCAGCACGATGCTCCCCCGCCCTCACCCCCAACTTCTTTCTTACTGATTATACATCATGGTGAACAGGTTGGCACACCATTGCCACCCAGGTTTTCACATAGTTCCAGGAATACCGGGACTCATGGTCGGGGATGGGGAGTAGTGGAGGCAGGGCAGAGAATATGTCAGCAAAGAAAATGTTGGCAGAACGAATTACCTGGTTACTTCCAGGAGGGATTACAAAGGGATGCTGGGCGGTGTGATATGGACTCTGCTTCCCTTGGAAACTTCCAGAAGAGAGAGAGGCAGGTAGGACTTGCTGGAGGAGCATAGGCTTGAGTTGACCATTGCAGAAGGAGTAGAAGTAAGGGGGCAGGGTAGGAGCCTCCCAGGCAAGTGATGGGCAGGATCCTGGCAGGTGCCCAGGGCTGTGCAGGGACCTGGGGTGGCCACACTGAGGATAGGAGGGGGCAGTGTGGGGGTATGGGGAGACCTTCATTGTCAGCTTTGGGAGGGCCTCCCTGTCAGGCTTTGAGAGTCCTCCAAGAGCCCAAGTAGAGAGCTGCAGTGCTCTCCACAAATCCTCATTCACTCTCTCCATGTAAAACTGAAGCAGAGAGAGAGAGAGAGAGAGAGAAAATTTTGATTTTCCTTCCATAAGAGACAAAACTTCCAAAATAGCTACTTTTTGCAATCCAGCTCCTTTGATAGGAATTGTGTGCACAGGGATATTTAAATGAGCTCTATATCTGTGGTGAGAATAGCTCCATTCCTCTGTGATGCTTGCAGCCATGGTGTTCTGTATCCACAGGCTTGCAAATGCTCTCCCAAAGCTCAGCCTACAGCCTGCTTGCCCACCCACTCTGAAGCTGCTTCCCTCTCTAGAACAAACAACACTGTGTCTCTCTCCAGGCCATGAAAGCATGGTAACATTTCTACATAAAATATTAGGGACCTTAGTTGAATTAAACAGGAGGCAGCAAATTTGGGAACTGGATACTGAGCGCCTACTGCATGGCAGATACTGGGAAATACAGGCATGAATAACTCCACTCCTTTCTTCAAGAGGCTCAGGGGCCCAGGGAACCCACATGGTAAAAGACAGCCCATGGCACCCTCAGAGCTAGTGGGGTGCGAACTGACTTTTCCAGTTTTAGCACCCAAAGTCCCATATACCAGGAAACCCCACGCCCCAACCCCACTCGAATAGGGCTGTGGTTCACCCTAGCGGGGGGCTGTGACTATTGGAATTCACTTCCTCCTCAACTCATTCCTTGCCTCCATCCTCACCTCTACAAACAGCCTTTTGAGAGAAGCTACCATTGCACTTAACATAATAATAATAATTGATAATGAAAACAACAATAATTTATCCTTTACTAGTAGTTCCTGAAGGCGATCAGGATATGCCACCCCCAAAGATGCCATTTTGGAATAAGGATTATTTTAAGTTGAAGGCAATTGAGAAGCAATAGTTGCAAGAAGAGTTCTCTGCCCTCTCCATATCTACCTAAAAGTGGGGCATAAATTTCTCTTTTGAAGAGATACCCGTTCCCATACCAGGAAGAGAAGAGCAACTCTTATTGCCAAGAGTCCGCAGTGAGATGAGTCTGCATAAGCAGACCTTACTAAAATTACCCTTATCTTCCACTGGTTTTCCACATATATTTCCTTGTCACTTCCCCATAATTTATTGTCCCTTGAAGCCCAAACCCTCTTTCCTTTGTTAGGAAGGGCATATAAACTCCCAAATCTAACTACTTCTTTAAGTGTCACTTCTTTTATGTGAGCTCCCGTGCATGCAAAATATTAAGTTTGTATGCCTTTTCTCCTGCTAATCAGTATTTGTCAGTTAAATTTGCAGCCCCTCAATACAGAACCTAAGAGGGTAGAGGAGACGTTTTTCCTCCCTGACATTCTCAACCTTGGCTGCTCATTAGAATCCCTTGAGGAGCTTTTAAAACAGATCAGCACCCAGGTCTCTCCCCAGAATAATAAATCAGACTCTCCCCAGGTGCTTTCAATGTATAGCTAGGGTGAGGAACGCTGTCCAGGATTTAGGATGCCAGAGGCAAGCAGTGGGCAGGGGCCACCAAACCCTGATATATTTCCTGGAGTGGTTTCAGCTTCAGACCCAGATCAGGGGTTACTCGTGGACGATGGGGACAGACTCCGCAGGTCCTAATGCAGATGCTCACTCCACAGGGACTTTACAGTTTCTGTCGTGGGCCACTTTGGTGGGAAGTAGAACAGCAGGAGAGGCATGCCCGCACGGTGGGGCTCACTGCGTCTTGGAGAGACAGCTAAGCACACCAGGTCCTCTTTGGCAGGCCTGGGAACCCAAGGTGGTCCTCCCCCTGACCCACCGCCTCCTGCTTTGATTCAAGAAGTCGTTCTGAGGCTGTTTTCCAGGCCGCTACTCCCTGGCTTTCTGGTTTTCCCATTTGTCACCTCCGTGAAAGAAATTAACAGTTTTGCCAGACCCCGTGTAAACAGGAAGGCAAGCTGTGAACAAGAGCCTCCTGCCCACTGCCAAGCCCCAGCGCACACATTCCCGTCCTCAGGGCCTGTCGGTTGTGAGGAAGAGAAAGGTGAAGAACGGGCCCTGTCCGGGCGCTCTGTAGGCTCTCTTGTGGCCACTTGAATGCCAGTGTCGGGGTTCGCTGACAGCTGGGTCTGCAGCTGGCTGGTTTTGTCTGCTTTTTGAGGGACAGCCAGGGACCGCCACTGATTAAACTGGGAACAAAGCAAGACTGCAGGCCTGGCTGTGTACACCAGCACCGCCGAACAGCAGAGAACAATTAATTGCCGTGTCGGGGAACGTGTGGATGGGGGCAGGGAGGCAGCTGGGAAATATAAAAACGTGCAGGAAAATGTCAAGCGGGGCTCGTGTTCATTAGGAGCCAAGAGAGAGCCAGCTGTCCACGTGTTCTCAGGACCTACCACAGCGTGGGAGCCCTAGTCCCTGCCTGCACGTCCCCCTGCCTTCCCAACTGCGGTGGTCTGACACGCCGGGGTGCAGCAAACAGGGACACTCTGCTAAGCAGGATAGGGAGCCCCTTGGCCCTTGGGATGGCAGTTTTAGCTATTTACGTGAGTCTGTGGTACAAAAATGCCTGTTTCTATGTGTGTCGTGACAGGAAAAAGGTCTCCTTGCAGGTTTGCTGTAGCGATTATGCAAGCCAGGCTCTGTGTTTGTGCCCTAGAAGTTTGCAGTCTAACTTTTATCCCAGAACCAAAGGAGGAGGACATTGGGAGGGAGCAAGAGTCCCCCATGCTGCCACCACCAGTGAAAAAGATTGCTGCTGGCTCTTCAGGGAAACTGAGTCAGGAGGACAGCAGATCGGACTACAGTGTGTGTGTGTGTGTGTGTGTGTGTGAGAGTGTGAGTGAGTGAGTGAGAGAGAGAGAGAGAAAGAGAGAGAGAGAGAGAGAGAGATTTAAGCCAGAGAAGCTAAATGCATTCATGCAGTAAAAGAGATGGAAAAGAAGAGCAAGAATGGCATGCAAAGGGGTCTGGAGTAGCTGTGAGATGATTTGGGGCCCGGACAGGGGGAATTTAGAAAGTGCTGACTCCTCTTTGATGTATCTTTATAAATACTGAAGGTTCAAATTCCTTTTATTGCATGATGCCATTATTGTTTGCTGGACTTCCTGCCAAGACTGAGCCTCTTGTGGCCCTGGGGTTTGTTGAGATTACACAGAAATGTTATGTTTCCTCTCCTGGGTCCCTCCCTCTAGAAGGCTGAGCCCAAGATAAGAGATTGTGTGTGCAGGTAGTTTATATGGGACGTGATCCCAGGGAGCAGAAGCGAGGCACTGGGGAAAGGGAGGGAAGGGGGAAAAAAGCCAATATAGGTGTGTTATCAAGGTCATCGCTCTGTAAGTGGAGCTTAATCCCACCTGGGATTGTCTCTCAGGATGGTCCACCTGATGATCAGCCAGAGAGGCATTCATCATCAGCTCCCGTTGCCCGTTGTTTGAGGGTTCTTTTGGAGGCATTAGCTCCCCTGCGTGTCAAGGCTGTGCGTATACGGTTCAAGGGGGCTCCCACTAGTGTCCGCAGCGTCACAGAAATCCTCAAATAGAGGAAGCAAGAGACACGGGCCTGCTCTTGAGACAAGATGCTATCAGGGTGAGGCCAGCACAGACTGTGGTTAGAATCAGAGATGAGGTCAAGGACTGGGGTCAGGAAGCCAGAGGCATCTGACCTACCATCACAGGAGACATGGGCCACGCCCCTGACATAACCCATGAAATGACTGAGATGCAAAGCAGGAAGGATATGTGGCTTTAAGCCATGCTGTGGCAGAGGGAAGCTCAGGGCCCTTCTACATTCCTTAATGTGCCCTCTCCCACCTTGATGGGCCCCCTGACTGACAGCCCTGCACACCACCGGAGCAATGCAAGGCATTTGTGCTGTGGCAGCTCCTGGAACTCCCTCTCATCGCCCCCTGTCTCAGAGCTCCCGTGCCCTACTGCCTGGACCCTATATCCTCACCCTGCAAAGGCCCATCAGCTGCCATTAAACCTCCCCACTCCTGGCTGGAAACATCTCTACTTACTGTTACAAGGCAAAAAGATGATTAAGCTCTCTCATATGGTGTGACTTGGGTCCACGCTAAATGACACTAGTGGTAAATTTCAGGTGGGTGCATCTAAACAAGAGAGATTTGAAGACAGAGTTGGGAGGAACGTTGAGAAGCCAATGAGCTTCCCTATCCTGAGAGATGCCTTGATGGAGATCCAAAGTGACATCACTTTTTCCTAAATCCACCTCAGGGGTTCATGTGACGGGATGGGAATACTTCCTTTCTTAGCCTGTGTTGCCTGTTATGAGTTCCCTGCAGAGCAGAGAAGGGAGCAGCATGTACTGCTTTGTTGCTTCCTGTATAGAGAGAGCAGGGATGAGGAAGTCCAGAGAACACTGTCCTGGCAGCTGCCACTGGGGACCCAGCCAAGTCTCCAAGTGCAGAAAGGTACATGGCAAGAAATTCCCATGGTGCATATACACGGGTGTCATGGATACCCGCATTCATTGGTCTTAAGCTTATATGTAACTGTAGACTGAAGAGAATTCCCGCTTGATTTAAGTAATCGAACTCATCCCCTTGGCCCTACACTCCATTGCCTCTTGCATGGGCTTTGCTACTGACCTCGAGCAAGTACGAGCCAATGCAGGATCAATAACAAAGGGTGCTGGTCCCATTTATTTCATTTACTGTACATCTGGAGGGGTGGGGGGGGGGGGTCAGAATGTGGTTGGTGCTATGGTAGTTTTTTTTTCCTAGCTCTCTCTCTTTTTTTAACTAGTATTTTGAAGTTTACCTTAACGGTTAGCTCTAGTTTTATCCTAATTTGTGCTTCTTTTGAAACAATTTCTAAAGATTCTTCTTTCCTTTAAGCCCCAAATGGACATTATGGGGAGTTTATAAAAAAATAGGTTCTGCTATCATCAATCAGGGTCCAATAAGAGGGGCAGAACCACTTAGAGATGTGTGTGTGTGTGTGTGTGTGTGTGTGTGTGTGTGAGAGAGAGAGAGAGAGAGAGAGAGAGAGAGAGAGAATTTGACCTTATACAGTATGCGGCTGGTTAAAGAGTTTCTGTAAGGCTATTTTTTTTCATGTCTAATGCTTGAGTTTGGTCTTCAGAGAAGATAGTTGGGAAGGGAAGGTGGGTGTGAAGTAGAAAACAAGGACAAGCTGAAACCCACAAGCATGAGGTGGAGCCCAAGAAGAATTGAAAACCATGTCAGTCCTCACTGCCTCTGACTTGACGGTATGAGTATCCTGCAGGAGAGGATGGTGCCCTTTGTCTCAGAACCAAACACACACCTGGCCCAAGAGTCAGAGAAGCTGACGAAGGTTCCAGGGGAAGGTGGAACTGTTGTAGGCCTGACAAAGTGAGCCAGCAGATTAAGTGACAATGTGTGTGAGCTACAAAATGGCTGCTACCTCATTTCTACCTTGTGAATCTCTCTTGCAGCTCAGTCTAACCAGAGACACACAGGAAAGGGAATTCTGGAAGATGTAGTTCAGACTGGCCAAGCTGACAGATTTTCTATCCCCTTTTCACAGATGAGGAAACCACGTCTGAGAAGTTGCAGTGAGCACATTTTTATGGACCATACAGTGCACAAGACTCTTCTTTCCTGTGAGGAACTCATCCTGTGCAGTTTGGGTTTGGGTTTACAATCCACCCTTAGGCAAAGGGACGAGCATGTGACCCAGAACTGATCAATCAGAGAGCCCCATCCTCTTGGGCAGTGACTGACCCATAAATGGGCATTGGCCCAGAATGGACCAATCAGAACCTTTCTTTGGAATTTTCTATTAGGGAAGATGTGATCTTTTTCTCTTGGGGGTTTGTTAGATTAAGTGTGGGGCTTGGCTTCTGGTAGTCATCTTACCATATAGAACAAGCTTATCTGAGGATGGAGAGAAATATCATTTGAGTCTCTACATTCAACTGTCTAAAGTTTGCTGTACCCTTGAACCACGAGTTGAGCTTTTCTAATTCCCTTTGGAGACAAAGGGAGTCTGTAGGGTGAAACAAAGGTAGCCAGACTTTGAGGTCAAGATCTAAGGCCATGATTTGGGATTGCAGTCCCCATATGTACAAGGGATCAAAACAAAACCAAAGCTTCCTGGATTCATGCAGCCACCCACCTCTATGCCTGTCACTTGAGTGTTCTGTGTCCTGGACTTGAACTGATCAAATTGGTGATTAAGACAAAGTTCATTCTAGTCAATCCAGATGTTGTGTTGCTACTCTATTTTTAAATCTTTCCCTGGATACAAATTTGACCGTGTTCCTTCCTATTCACTTCCAGTGTCCAGTCACCTCACAATTAGAGGTTCTTTATGACTAATTTGCAAGCTTCCTGTTGGAGCTCTTCAAACAAGTGGAAAATGTCTGGGCTTTGCTCAGCAGTTAACATAGTTTTAAAGCCCACAGTCAATCCTCACCTTTTTCCTTTCAAAGTTTAAGAAACTTAATTTAGTCTTAATGCCTCTTTCAAAGGTTCTATTTTTCAATGACCTTGGTGGTACTTGTCCAGACTATTTCTAGGCTCCTCTATCTCTAGGGTAGCAGCATCCAATAGGACTTTCTGCATTAATGGGAATGTTCTAGATCTGTGTTGTCCAATAAGTAGCCTCTGGTCATGTGAGGCTATTGAGCACTTGAAATGTGGCTAGGCTGACTGGAGAACTGAATTTCAAATTTTATTTAGTTTTAATTTATTTGAATTTAAAAAGCCACATGTAGCTAACTCGCCTCATTGTATATAGCACATACATGTTCTGATCTTGTTTCTGGCCTCCCGAGTATTATCCTTGTTCTTTAAAGACCTGCTGACTTTTGTTCAGCTTGTGGTCCATTAGGACCCTCTACTCTGTGTGACCTTTTAGTTTCCAGCTTCCATTTGAGTGCTTTGATATTTTTTCATGTCACCAAGTCTGTATTTATCTCTACTGAAATCTGTTTCTACCTGTTTCTCATATTGTTTGGAATAGTTTGGCTTTGACCCAAAAGGATGGTCATACTGTAAAGTCAGCTGGTGGATAATTATATAAGAATTCCTCAGATGAGCAGAATGAGGGATAGGAGAAGAGCAGTCATGACTTTCCTGTTTCATAATTTCTATTATAGGGGCTTCCTATTGCTGCAGAAGTGGGGAAAAGACAATATTGACTTCCATGCTTCCCTGCTTCTTCCCCTGAAAACCTTGCCTGATCTTTTTGCTTTTTACCTGTGTTATTTTACTCTAATGTTTGCAAATAGTATGTGAAACTGGTCTTTCTGATTCTCAGAGGGGGGAGGTTACAAAACTTCAAGAAAAATATTCATGAAATGGAAGGGTCTCTCAGCTCCAAGGGTCTTATGGTGAATATGTTTGCCACCACTTTCTTCTCTTCATTGCCCTATTATTGTTCCACTGACCTGCGCTTTTGACCTTGCATTATGCAAGAGAAGAGTGGTACAAGGATTTTACATAGGATATGTGTTCTAAGATCCAAGAGATCAGGGAGTGTTTCTTTAATTTGATTAATCCAGTGTGTCCTTTTAGCAATTCTAATGCACAATTCTAATTTTACAGTTAGTAAAGTGCTAAAACCTACTGAAAGCTGATTTTAGGAGATGGCAACAGATGACCAGCTATGTACTGTCATTTTCTTGCACTGCTGAATTATATTTGTCTCTGTGTTCAGCATCTGCCCCAATCAAACGATGATTCTCCTGAGCAGGCCCAGGAACCCCAGGCCCTCCACCCCCTGTACAGAGCCAGTGCCACTCTGTTCCATTTCAAGTAGACTTGCACAGAATTAACCTTACACAGTTAATGTTTAATTTTAAAAGCTGCTTTTTTTTTGTATTTCTATTTTGGTGAGCAGACCAGATGCTTTGCCAGATTTACTCTCAGCTAATTGCGCAGTTCCATGTCCTGAAATGTGCCCTTGTTTGCTTAAAACCTGCTGATTTGCAAAAGAAACGGTTCCAGGAATGTGGGTCAGAGTGGACGCTCCTGTGGAAGCTGAACTGACCAGGAAAGAGCCTCAGAAGCCTGGCTGGGGTGCCGGGTGTGTGTAAATCTGCAGGAATAGAGGACTCTTCGGGGCAGGATTGTCATTTTAATGATAAGGCTACTGGTGGTGGGGTCGGGTGCGGCTGGAGACATGGACAGAAATCAGTTTGGCTCTGATCCGCCTTTGGAACCCCCTCAAGCTTTTCATCTTGAGCAGACTTTGGGGCAAGATTGGAATAAAATATTAATGCAAAGCTGGAGGAAAATAATTTTCAAATCTGACATTTGCTCTGCCTCTGTCCCTGGAGGCCCTCTGATGAGATGTATGTGAAGCAGGTGTGATCTTCCAACAAGAATAGAGTAAGCTAGTATTTTGTTGAGGATTTTTGCATCACTGTGTTCATCAGTGATATTGGCCTGTAGTTTTCTTTTTTTATGACATCTTTGTCTGGTTTTGGTATCAGGATGATGGTGGCCTCGTAGAATGAGTTTGGGTGTGTTCCTCCCTCTGCTATATTTTGGAAGAGTTTGAGAAGAATAGGTGTTAGCTCTTCTCTGAATGTTTGGTAGAATTCGCCTGTGAAGCCATCTGGTCCTGGGCTTTTGTTTGTTGCAAGATTTTTTTTTTTTTTTTTTTTTTGCGGTACGCAGGCCTCTCACTGTTGTGGCCTCTCCCGTTGTGGAGCACAGGCTCTGGACGCGCAGGCTCAGCGGCCATGGCTCATGGGCCTAGCCGCTCCACAGCATGTGGGATCTTCCCGCACCGGGGCACGAAACCGTGTCGCCTGTTGCAAGATTTTTAATCACAGTTTCAATTTCAGTGCTTGAGATTGGTCTGTTCATATTTTCTATTTCTTCCTAGTTCAGTCTTGGAAGATTGTACTTTTCTAAGAATTTGTTCATTTCTTCCAGGTTGTCCATTTTATTGGCATAGAGTTGCTTATAGTAATCTCTCATGATCCTTTGTATTTCTGCAGTGTCACTTGTTACTTCTCCTTTTTCATTTCTAATTCTGCTGATTTGAGTCGTCTCCCTTTTTTTCTTGATGAGTCTGGCTAATGGTTTATCAATGTTGTTTATCTTCTCAAAGAACCAGCTTTTAGTTTTATTGATCTTTGCTATTGTTTCCTTCATTTCTTGTTCATTTATTTCTGCTCTGATCTTTATGATTTCTTTCCTTCTGCTAACTTTGGGGGTTTTTTTGTTCTTCTTTCTCTGGTTGCTTTAGATGTAAGGTTAGGTTGTTTGAGATTTTTCTTGTTTCTTGAGGTAGAGGTGGATGGACCTAGAGTCTGTCATACAGAGTGAAGTAAGTCAGAAAGAGAAAAACAAATACCGTATGCTAACACATACGTAGGGAATCTAAAAAAAAAAAATGGTTTTGATGAACCTGGGGCAGGCCAGGAATAAAGATGCAGACGTAGAGAATGGACTTGAGGACACGGTGGGGCGGGGGGACAGGGAAGCTGGGATGATGTGAGAGAGCAGCATTGACATATATATACTACCAAATGTAAAATAGCTAGTGAGAAGCAGCCGCATAGCACAGGGAGATCAGCTTGGTGCTTTGTGACCGCCTAGAGGGGTGGGATAGAGAGGGTGGGAGGGATGAGATATGGGGATATATGTATACGTATGGCTGATTCACTTCGTTATACAGCAGAAACTAACGTAACATTGTAAAGCAATTATACTCCAATAAAGATGTAAGAAAAAAAAAAAGAATAGAGTAAGGATGAAGTTGCTCAGTTACTCTGCCCCCTTCCTGAATCTGGAACCTGATGGCAGAGGTGTCCCTGGGGATTTGGCCCCAGGGAGGATCACAGAGCTCCGACTCCTGCTGCCTGGGAAATGAGAGCAGTCTGGAAGGGACTGAAAAGCATAGTGGGGGGACCGAAAGAGAGAGACAAAGTGGTTGCAGCTCCAGTGGAGGGACAACAAGCAAGAGGGGGATCACCTGCCCACACCTTGGTGACAGCAGGGTTGGTAGGCGGGGGGTGCAGATGGGAAAGGGTGTTCCCACCTAACAGTGGGGAAGGATATCAAACTCTTGTCATTTTTAGCACATGCCCCTACTCAGGGTATCCTGGGGACGGCTCCAGTCAGGGCTTAACCACTCCTGGTTGGCTGTGTGTTCCTGCCAGCCCTGAGATCTTACTAGTGTTTGGTGACCTACCAGGCAGACACTGGGGAACAACTCACTGTATTTCACTCAGCTCTTATAATCCATTGATTATTTATTTCAGTCCTTGGAAGTTCAAATATTTTAATAATTGCATTAATTTCCTATGGCTACGTAACAAATTACTACAAATTTAGTGGCTTAAAACCACACAAATGCATCTCACTCTTCTGCTTTCCTCTTCCACATTTAAAAACCCTTGTGATCACATTGGACCCACCTGAATAAACCAGGATCATTTCTCTCCTTCAAAACCAGTTGCCTAGCAACCCAAATTCCATCTGCAAACTTAATTCCCTTTTGCCATGTAACCTAACATGTTCACAGGTTCTAGAGATTAGGATGTGGACATCTTTGGGGGACTGTTGTTCTGCTCACCTTAATCATAAACCCTTACCTTTCTCCAAGCCTTTTATACACCTCATTTGACTCTAAAATACCTCTGAGATAGGTGAGTGGGTGGGATTAATGTTTTTTAATAATAAGAAAACTGAAGTTAAAAAAAAAAAGAAAGTAAGCAAACAAAACTTGCACAGATCTCACCGTGAGTTCACTTTGAAATAGAGAATAGTTAAGATACAGGTCATTGTATTCAGTGCATGTCCAGGCTATAACTCTAGGTAACAATGCATATAAAAGAGAAGGAGCATAGGGAAAGTATGACCTTGTAGGACTGATCTCTGTTGGCCTTGGCCTGCAGCAGCTTGAAGCAGGATTTTGGTTCCCCAGCCAGAGATTGAAGTCAGGCTGTGGCAGTGAGAGTGCTGAATCCTACCCACTAGACCACCAGGGACCAGTGGCCAGTGACAAGGCCCTGGCCCGTCAGCTGTGTAGAAATGAATTTCCACAGAGAGATGGAAAGTAGTGAAACAAGTAAAGTGTTTATTAGGAGGAAAAGGGTACATGTGGAGAGAAACACAGGAGGGCTCAGAGAGAGAGAGTCACGCCCTCATGGTAGTTTCAATCACTTTAATGGGGCATTTCTTCTGGGTTTCCTTTGGCCAATCATCTTGCTTTGCCTGGTTCTGAGTCTGTATTTGGTTTATCTCAGGGTCCTCCCATGTGTGTGCGCGTGGATCTCTCAGCTAAGATGGATTCTAGTGAAGAGGCCTATGGGTAGGTTGACATCGCTTATTGTGAGGTGATACTCCCTCCCTTTTTGACCTTCAAGGAACCTTTCTGTGCGTGTGTAGCTGGGAAGGTCTCCTTGACTTTGAGAATGAGGAATATGTGGTCTCTATCTTTTATCTGGGCAGGGCTTAGCTTCTCCTCCCTCCTGCTATTTTGGAGTATCTGTCCATAGGGGATGAACTCCAGCTGCTCAGCCTGAGTCCCATCTATCTCCTGCCTCAGGACCAGTGGTCAGACCTGGATCCAAGTTGTGTGTTCACATGAACTTGATCTGAGTATGTCATTTCCTCTTCCAGAGTCTGTGATCCCCTGTTTTTGCCTTCCCAAGTGGCTTTGAAAGTAACCAAAATGATAGCTTAGGGACTTCCCTAGTGGCCCAGTGGTTAAGGCTCTGCACTCCCAGTGTAGGGGGCCCGGGTTCCATCCCTGTTCAGGGAACTGGAGCCTGCATGCCACAACTAAGAGCCCACATGCTGTAACTAAAAGATCCTGCATGCCGCAACTAAAGATCTGGTATGCAGCAACAAAGATCCCATGTGCCGCAACTAAGACCCAGCGCAGTCAAATAGGTAAGTAAATAAATAAATATATTTTTTAAAAAAGATGATAGTTTAAACACAGATACTTACTGTGGAAAGGTATGACCCAAATGCAAAGCTATTTGTATTTATTAAGGTGAATGCCATAGAAAGATGCCACGTGGACAATAAATGCCACGGCCTTGGTACTGACCTTGCTGAATTTTACATGAAGGAATAGACTATTTTTATCAATCAATCAAGATATGGACAAACTTTTTTTTTTTTAAATAACGAATGAGCTTTTTGAAAAAGAATTAGAAAACCTGTGATATTTAGGGCAATCCTAAAAGCAACTAGCAAGGAGCAACTCTGACTGCCATTCCAAGATTGCCATTCAAACACATGGGACTCATTTATGCACTTCTCCTAAAAGCTAAATTTCGTTTGCATTTTGACTGGGAAAGTCAGGAATTGAATCCAGAATCTAGGGAAATCAATGAAGAAAGAAACAGAAAGTTCCTAACCTACTAAGAGGCTGGATTTAAAAGGCTTATACTGAGCTCTTGCTTGCTGACACTCCTCTGTTTTATTCTGTTCTTTTTTGGGTGGAATTAAAGACTTCCCCATCCTTAGCACAATTTCTCTGCTCAGGGGCCAGATTTAAAAACAACAAAACCACACAAACACACACTATTGTGTGTGGGTATTTGGCTATGTTTTTGTCAATAATACAGGGGCTTATACTGTTAAGCCAGGAATTAAACTTGAAAACAACATGCCTTCTACAAATGGACACCTTTACCAGGTGACTCGAGGTTGGCAGCGCACACCACATGGACACCCTGAGGCTTTGGAAAGGGTAACCATATTCTGGAGTGGCCCAGCATCTCAGAAAGCATTATAGTAAAACACTTCTAGGGTGGGTTTACCCCAGGGGTAAGTGGTGGCTGATTCTTCTTCTTCTAGCTCCGGAGCTTGGCTGTCTCAGATAGCTAAAAAGAAAAGGGAAGGAATGTTTTCATTGGAGAGTCCCAACAGTTTCCAGCATATTTTCCATTTGCCTGTCTTTACTCTTGGCCCTGAATGAAGTAGAAGGTGGAGTTTTCTCTACTGAAATCATGAAAATCTGGCATGTGTGCACTCCTATCTGCTCTTGATATCATTCATGTTATTAACTGCCGCTGTGTTTGCTACAGGCGAATTGCTTTTGTCTTTGGTGAGGATCATGTTGCCTTGCGATTGCCCTGTGATTGATCGGCGTGGGCATTTTTGTGAGGGGCTTGGTTATTCTTGTATTTTTGTTGTGTCTTTTTCACTCTTCAGTCTATGTGCTGATTTGGGCTTGTTTGCAAAGGAAAGAAGTGTTTGGCTCATTCCATTTCATACAGTAAAGGCAGCAGCTTACTGGGGGTTGTTTTTATAACCTAGAAGACTGAAGTTTTCAAAAGAAATTTGGGAGCCGTAGGTGTGTTATTTTTTGTGTGATAGGGAGCCACACAATAACACCCCTAGTGCACACGGGCATCACCCTTAACTCTATTTTTTTTTTTAAAGTTTAAAAAGCAAAGCAAAACAAGATAAAAACCTTCCATTAAAATGTTATTAGGTGGGCTTCCCTGGTGGCGCAGTGGTTGAGAGTCCGCCTGCCGATGCCGGGAACACGGGTTTGTGCCCCGGTCCGGGAGGATCCCACATGCCGCGGAGCGGCTGGGCCCGTGAGCCATCGCCGCTGAGCCTGCGCGTCCAGAGCCTGTGCTCCGCAACGGGAGAGGCCACAACAGTGAGAGGCCCGCGTACCGGAAAAAAAAAAATGTTATTAGGTAGGTTTGGACATTTAAGCTCCACGGTCTTACATCTATGAAATCCAGAATCAGTTCCTTTTTGTTTCTGTAGGACCAAAAATGGATTTCAGAAAATATTTAACTCGATATTAAAAAGGAAAACTTAGTATAAATGCTGAGGTATAAATATTGAGAAAGATCTGGCAACTCATATTTTAAAGAATACAGTTTAGAAACATCTGAGTTATAGATTCACAGGACTCAAGAAGTTATGCATTTGTGGAAAGGTTTTCTTATTTTTAAATTTTAATGCCAGGCCCTTTACTAAAAGAAACAGAAAAGCATGGTATCTTAACTGGCACAGAAGCCCCCATGATTTAAATTGCCTCTCAGAATCCTTTTCTGACCACCCCATATGACTGATCGTTTTTCTCCTTTGTCAGCTTCTGTGTGAGCTCTCAGTTTGTACTTCATTAATTTGCATTTGCAGGAATTTTGCTTAATAAAATGTGGCTTTGGGTTTTGTTTCAAGAGAAGAAAGTGAGTGTGCATGCCAAACTGCTTTATTTATTTATTTTCTTCTTTTAATATTTTTATTATTAAATACTCTCTATAAAACTGAATGTTAGAAATTACTTGAGTTAGCATTTACAAAATATTTTGAAAATAATATATTCCCATGCAGAGGCAAAATAGTATCCCCAAAAATGCCATTTAGCTTTGGTAAACACCCTGAATTTCCCATTCAATCACCTTTTCTGCCCTGATTCTTTTAATTGGTAACTAGTGGATGTTCCTGTCCTAATAAATATATTTTATTTTATTTTTAACATCTTTATGAGAGTGTATTTGCTTTACAGTGGTGTGTTCGTTTCTGCTGTATCACAAAGTGAATCAGCTCTATGTGCCAAACTGCTTTAAAAGCACTGCTGCTTCCTACCTCTAACAGTGGGTTCGTGCTCTGCACACCTTGGCTATTTGAAATGGGACGGAACACCATCCAGTGGGGCCCAGAGACCCCCACAAGCACCCCTTTATTACTCTCTCTGACACCCCAAGTTTGGAAAGGTGCTACTAGACTATAAGTCTCTTGAACAGTATCTTAACTCATCCGAGAACCCCATGTGCCCACCAAACAATAGGACTTCCGTTAATCCGTAGAACTGAACTGTGAGGTAAAGCTTTGGATGGACCTCAATTTGAATCCCAGTTCTGCCAGTTACAGGCTATGTGATCTTGATAAACTTACTAGAGCTCTCTGTTGCTCGGTTTTTCTCACTGGCAAAATGGAAAATGGTACTATTATAATGATTACAGATGTCCCTGGCTCATGACGGTTTTACTTACAACTTTTAGACTTTATGATGGTGCAAAACTCATACGCATTCAGTAGAAATCATACTTCAGATTTTGAATTTGGACCTTTTCCTGGGCTAACAATATGCTGCATTATGCTCTCTTGTGATGCTGGGCAGGGGCAGCAGTGACTCAGTCAGCCACGTGATCACAAGGGAAAACAACGAATACACATACAACCACCCTGCTTTTCACTTTCAGTATAGTATCCAATAAGTTACCTGAGATAGTCAATACTTTATTTTAAAGAGGCTTTGTGTTAGATGATTCTTCCCAACTGCAGGCTAATAGAAGTGTTCTGAGCACGTTTAACATAGGCTAGGCTGAGCTATGGTGTTCAGTAGGTTAGGTGCATTAAATGCATACTCAATTTATGATAGTTTCAACTTATCATGGGTTTATCGGGACATAACCCCATTGTAAATAGAGGAAGATCTATATTATACTAATGTAAAATAATAATAATACAATTATTAGAATTCCTTGGAGGAGTAAATAATGCAGGAAAAACATTTAGCTTTTTGCAAGGAACTACATCAGAAAATAGCAGTCCTTTTAATTAGTTTATCAAAACGGTTCCCATTTAAAAAATTAATCAAATACATATCTCTTTAACTGCCAGCCAGCTTGGATGAACCTGAAATGACCAAGGCCAATGCTCTGAGTTAGTATAATTCCAACCAAAAGCAAACCCCCCCCAGATTTCTAGTTTGCTAAAAATTGCTCGGCCTTTCCATAGGTAAACATACTATTCTATTTAAAAAAATGATAAGAGCTTGTGTACCCCTTTTTTACTATTTGTCTTGACCCCTGAAGGTCTGGGGTCCAAAGAGGAGAAATAGCGTCATTTTTCCTGTTTTGGCTTCCAGATTGGACAGGTCTAAATCAACTCAAAAAAATATTTTTGGAGCATAAGTTTGGGGACAAGTAACACTGCTTAGTGAAAAAGCATGGGCTTTAGAGCTCAGCAGGCTTAGGTTTATTTATTTAAAATTTATTTATTTTGGGCTGCATTGGGTCTTCATTGCTGTGCACAGGCTTTCTCTAGTTGTGGCGAGCAGGGGCTATTCTTTCTTGCGGTGCGTGGGCTTCTCGTTGTGGTATTTTTTCTTGTTGCAGAGCGTGAGCTCTAGGCGCGTGGGCTTCAGTAGTTGTGGCACGTGGGCTCAGTGGTTGTGGCTCACGGGCTCTAGAGTGCAGGCTCAGTAGTTGTGGCACACGGGCTTTGTTGCTCCGTGGCATGTGGTATCTTCCCGGACTAGGGCTCGAACATGTGTCCCCTGCATTGGCAGGCGGATTCTTTTTTTTTTTTATTTTAACATCTTTATTGGCGTATAATTGCTTTACAATGGTGTGTTAGTTTCTGCTTTATAACAAAGTGAATCAGCTATACATATACATGTATCCCCATATCTCCTCCCTCTTGTGTCTCCCTCCCACCCTCCCTATCCCACCCCTCTAGGTGGTCACAAAACACCTAGCTGATCTCCCTGTGCTATGCAGCTGCTTCCCACTAGCTATCTATTTTACGTTTGGTAGTGTATATATGTCCATGCCACTCTCTCACTTTGTCACAGCTTATCCTTCCCCCTCCCCATATCCTCAAGTCCATTCTCTAGTAGGTCTGTGTCTTTATTCCCATCTTGCCCCTATGTTCTTCATGACCACTTTTTGTTTTCTTAGATTCCATATATATGTGTTAGCATACGGTATTTATTTTTCTCTTTCTGACTTACTTCACTCTGAATGACAGTCTCTAGGTCCATCCACCTCACTACAAATAACTCAGTTTCGTTTCTTTTTTATGGCTGGGTAATATTCCTTTGTATATATGTGCCACATCTTTACCCATTCATCTGTCAATGGACACTTAGGTGGCTTCCATGTCCTGGCTATTGTAAATAGAGCTGGCAGGCAGATTCTTAACCACTGCACCACAAGGGAAGTCCCAGGCTTAGGTTTAAATCTTGTCTTCTGTTTACTTGTGTGACTCTGAATAAGTTCTTTAACCTCTCCTGAGTCCCAATTTTAGCTTCTGTAAAATGGGAATAATTCCTGCCTTACAGAGTTGTCATGCAAATCAAATGAGATAAAGTCCTAGCACAGCATCTGGTACATGGCAGACCTTCAGTTAAATGGTGGTGTCTATTACTTGTATTAGTTTTGGGAGTCTCGTCAAAATTTGAAAGCTTATACTTAGTTAAGAGTGGTTATTGGTTTTAAAATTAAGATTTTTTTATGCCAAAAAGATTTAGGTATGAGTAAATGTGGCATTTCTACCCTCTAGGGTAGAAATTATCTATTACCTATTAGAGAAATTACTGTATATTAAGAACAGGAGGCAGGAGCTCTGAGTTCTAACATGGCTTGTTTGTTTATTCATCTGTACATTCAGTTAACGTTCTTAAATGCCTATGATGTGCTGAGCATGGTCTTAGGTACTGGGGATACAGTGAATAAGACCTAGTCCCTGTCCTCAAGATGCTCGTTAACTGTAGTGGAGACAGATATATTCAAACTTGCTTTCTACCTCATCAGGACCTCTGCCCCATTCTTTTCTGCTGATTATCCTTCATGGTTTCACATAGTAGAAATCTCAGGGTTCATTCCTCTTGCCACTATAAACAATACCTGAAAATCTTCTTACTGTTGTTTTTCCACTGCATTTGCTCCATATACTCCTAACTCTGGATCAACTTAACCATCTACCTTCTGCCCAAGAGTACCCAGAAAGCTCTAGAAAATGATGCAATTGCATAGGTTGGAATAGCTGCACACATCCATCGTTTCTACCCCCAGGTGAGCTCTCAATACCAGTTAATAATTCTTTGCCCTGCCCTGGTCAATCCTTCTACCATTTTCTACATCCCATGATCTGGTGTCTTCAGCCTCATCTTTCTGCTTTCTTCCTCTCAGCTCATGCTTGAACATTACATACACTGAATGGGATTCCCTACACACAACATGAAATGAAATTTTTGCCTTCCTTGACTTTACTCATGGCATCCCCCAGGCCTGGGGAGAGGGAGCCCTGATCAGCCTCGATTCAAGTAGTCAGTTCCTTGGCAGAAACATCTGTAGAGCAGAGATGAGTGCCTCAAGTTATCATAGCTAGATGACACAAACATCAATTTGATCTCATGATTACCAAGCAAGTTTAATGATTATAATTTGGCTTTTTAAATAGATTTCCTATAGGAAGAAAGTATACTGGCAGTTGTATTTTGCATTATAAATGAATAAATTCATACCCTGGTTCGTACATCAATCTTTTTTTTTTTTTTTTTTTTTTTTTTTTTGCGGTACGCGGTCCTCTCATTGTTGTGGCCTCTCTCGTTGCGGAGCACAGGCTCCGGACGCGCAGGCTCAGCGGCCATGGCTCACGGGCCCAGCCGCTCCACGGCATGTGGGATCTTCCCGGACCAGGGCATGAACCCGTGTCCCCTGCATCGGCAGGTGGACTCTCAACCACTGCGCCACCAGGGAAGCCCCGTACATCAATCTTTTATAAGTTTAGTTACTGTGGTCACTCCTTTTGAGTCTGTTTAATTTGGGATATACTAACAAAATCGAGTTTCTGGTTGGAAAAGCCAAGGATCAAACTTCTAAACCCACATGGACAACACCAAAGTAGTTAGCTGGCCGCCTGAGACAATGTATCTATATCACCTCCCTACATCAGCAATGACTTCTAAAGACCTTTACAACTCTAAGATCATACTGCCTCAAGAGAAAGGTGTAACAAAAAAAAATCTTAGATGTGCCCTATTGTAGTGGAAATGTCCCCAATGGATATACACTTGCTTGTTAAAAACATCCTTGTAATAATATCTGATTTCCTTCTTTTAAAACTGCGCTTTCCAAGCAGTCTCTGCAGTTATAACTTGATCCCCCCACATGGACGTGGACCCTCAGGGAGGGCAAGCCTTATGCCTGCGTTCAGTGTGCAGGGAACTCAGAGCCTATATAGCTCCTATTATACATTATCAGTAAGTGTCTTATCAGTTTAGATTGAGGTAATCAAAACCCCTGCCTGATCAAGCCTGAGGGTCAAGTTCCTGGGCCTATATAGCAATAAAGTGAGTTTAAAGACCTAGAAGGAATTAAAGTGCCCAGGAAATTCAGAATATAAAATTATAAAAATATTTTCCATATGTTAATGCTTATTCTACTATGTTTATCTCATTTAATTCTTGCAAAAGTCCTATAAGCACTCATTTTAAAGATGAATAAACTAAGGATTAGGTTAAGTTAAATAACTTGACCAAACTGATAAACAGAGCAAGGATTTGAGCATACGTCTGCTTCCAAAACCTGTGGTTTTAACCACCGTACAACACTGATTCCCCTTAACTAAGTCCGTTCATTCATTTGTTCACTGTCATGGAGGAGGAAATTTTCTTTCTGGCTGGTCTAAGAATTAAATTGACATGAGACAGATTAACAGGAGAAATCCAAACAAAAGTTAACGTGTACATAACGTGTACATGGGAGAGACCCAGGAAAACTGAGTAATCACCAAAATGGCTGAAACCCTCACCTTAAATACCATTTTCAGTTAAAGACAAAAGAGGATGTTGGGGGTTAAGGGTCTGGGACTTCATAGGGGAGGAAGGCAATTAACATGAGGATGGAAGGCAAATGTTTGTTAAATAAATGTTTGCTGGGCCATGCAGAGACAAGGGGACACAGAGTAGACTCTGATCTCTAAGAGTTTCCCTCACCACACCTGGCCCGTATCCGCTGCAGGTATCTGTGGCGATAGCTCCATTCTGGAAACAGGCCCTCCATCTAAATTCTTTTTAGGCAGTTGGGTGGAGGTCAAAGTTTCTTCCTGAGACTTTTGGGCCTTGTTTGTTTTCAGCTTGAAATCATCTACATGCCAGAGACATTTGGGGGCAGCAAATTTTGCTCACCAACATCACCAAATATTTATTGAACACTTACAATGTGGTAAGCACTGGAAATACAAGGATGAATAAGACATTTACCATGAAGACCTTACAATTAAGTAGTAGGAATCTAATATATAAAAATACATATAATTAATCATTTTAGATGCAGTCATAAAAGATGAGCAGCGGAGATACAAAGAAAAGTGTGCAAGTGTTACCTGGAAGTAGGTAGGAGACAATGGAACATTTCCATGGAGGACATGACAGTTGAGCCAAGAATTATAAGACAAGCAGAATTTCACCACGTGGATAAAGTTACTTCAGGCTGAGAGCTGAATGGAGGGGAAAGGTCCGGAGGCAAAATCCAGAATGGTGCACTGGAGGAGCTGCACGTGTAGGATTGGAGGGGTGGCAAGATGAGCCAGACAGGCGGGAAGAGGCCTGGTGCGCCACGCAAAGGACTGTGGGTGTTCTGCTGTAGGAAGTGGAGGGTCTGGTGGAATTTTAAGGAGAGTAGTGGCATGATTAGATTTATTTTTAGATTTCTCGATAAATGTAGGGAAGGTACAATAAAGACGAGACATTTACTAGTGCAACATGGAAGAGAATAGTGAGATTGTTCCTTTCCATGATCTGGTCATTATACTTCTATTAAGATATGCTTGTCCTCGCGTAAGACCACCCAGATATTTTCCTTTGAAAAATAGCACATAATGAGCTCCTTAATTATTAGTGAACTGATTTTGAGAGGTGTAGGTTGGAAGATGTGTGTGTAAAATGTATTTGTGCCAGCATTTCAGCCTCTTATGAGATTCTTTTGAAATGTGATCATTATCTATCAAATTAGCTCTCCCTCTCAGCTTTGTATCATTTTCAAATACGGCAGCATTGTCTTCTGTTTCAATATAGATACACCATTCCTTGCCTACAGTACAAAGTTCAAACTCTTTATTATATGAAACACTGATAACATCCTGATGCCAGTCTTTCCAGCTCATCTCAGGCCCTTCTCAACATAGCTTATATTTTAATCATATCAAACTACTTTTGGTTCTGGTCAGACCTTATGTTTTCAAATGTCTGTGCCTTTGTCTATGCTGTTCCATCTGTCTGAAAGACTATCTTGCCTCCTAGTCAGGATTCCTCACTTTTCTTCATATTTTACATAGCTCTATTACAATATTTTCATAAGCCATGATGATCACCTTAAATTTGTCTCCTCTGCGAGCCCTTGGCTGGAAGGGCAGGGACTCAATCCTATTTATCTTTTTGTCCTGGAGTACCAAAGCATAGTGTGGATGGCATACTGTTGGAGCTAAGTAAATTAAGTTTACTTTGCAAAAAAAATTATAGCATACTAAAAATAAAAGGCATGAATATATCCTTCGCTACTCTGCTTAGTAAATTACCAAATAATCAACAGTGAACTGCTCTCCTGCCTTCCTTAGCAAGGGCTTATTGGGCATCAGGAGCTCTAGTTTTTAGGATAGCAAAAACTTTAACTCTTACCAGCTTTTATTCTTTTTAGGAAAGCTATTGAAGCAAAGTCCTAAACTTCCACTCTCTTTAGTGATCATTTTAATTCTTCTAGGTACTAATGAATCAAGCATTTATAAAATAATTATTAAATGTACATATCAAACATCTTTTGAATTTGCATTTTGAATTTGAATATCAAACATTTTTCTCTTTTGAGCTATAATATTGAGCAGTGTCTCCAATGTGTTTTCGATTAGAATATAAATAACTCAAGATCAGGAACTAAAACCCTTTAGAGATGAATCGATAATACCACTTTCCTATCAGCCAAATATAGTGCTATTAGAGTTCTGAAAAATTAAAAGAGAAGGCCATTGTTGGTTGATTATTGTTTTTAAAAGTCTACATTTTTAATGTAGCCAAGGGCTAAACACTTAGGCCTGTGGAACAATGAAGGACGAATAAGTAGCTGTGATATATACACTGTGATTGTACAGACCTCACTGGCTTAGAAAGCCCTTTCCAGACAAGGGTGTGGCTGTGAAACTTGTTTAGATTGAGCATGTTGATAAGCTAAATTTCCAAGTGTCTTAATTTTTCATAGAATATATGTTTTATTTATCTTCTGATCTGTGCCTTTTTAAGAGTTTTATTCTTTCTTGAGTTTGGTTGAAATGATTACACACCGATTCTTACCCTCATTTTCAGAAAGATGTACATCTATGTAAGTACCAGGATAAATTTAAACGTTGTGGTTAAACCTGATTTTAAACACATTTTTCTAGGGCCTGAATGTTTTTAAATGCTTAATGCTTAAACACTGTGGCGGGAGTGCGGTATGCAGTGGACAGGAGATTTTTAGGATGATTCTTAGAATGATTTTTAGAATGATTAGCTGTTTAGTTTTGTTTTTTTCTTGACTGAAAACCCTCAAATTAACAGTCTTTTAAAACTAGAATAAGATGTATACCCATAACAAAATACTGTTAATTGCACTTAAAAAATACAGCATTAAAGTTTGCTGACAAACCTTTTCTAGGACCAAAAATCTAACGTTTTACATTGGAACGAATTTACAGGATAAACCATTCCACTTGCCTCATTGTTTTCTGCCTCTATGCCTATTTTGCTATGCAAAAGCTTTATGTCAATTTACTTTTTGAGCCGTTTAAGACCAAACCAAATTATTCCTTCAGAACATTTTAAACAATCCCTTAAAGACCTCTTTTTCTTGGCTATGTTTCCAATCTTGGCTTATCACTGTAATATTTCATGCTCCATGCTTCTGAAAAAATTCAATATTCAAGAACAAAGTAATCCAGAGCTTTACTTCATTTCAGTCTTTTTATGTCCTAGGGCTGTCCCAACTCAATGACCCAGTTTTTATTGTGTCACATCTGTCTGTGCTGACTGCGACCAGCTTGCCTAAGCCTTTTCCTGTCCCTTATCAGTTTTCCCTTAATTCAAAAAAAAAAAATTTATTTTTTAAAATTCTTTGCACCTCTCCTTTCACAGCTTTTAGATTTTTTCCTCCTTAGGAGACTCTGTTACTGTGGTAGCTACTCAGAAACACAAAGATGAGTGGGTGACTAAGGTCTCTAAGTCTTTCCTTGTTAAAATTTTCATTGCAATATCTTTAGAATTACAGAAAGTGGATATTATAATTTGGCAATATGCATCAACAGTCCTCAAAAATGTTCATACCCTATGATCCAGCAGTTTCACTTCTGAGACTCTAGCTTACTAATTAAAAAGAATCATCTAAGATATGGAAAAAAGCTGTATACATGAGATGTTCATTACAATGTTATGTATTGTTGGGGAGTTCTTTTGCTCGGTCTAATAATTAAATTGATGCAAACAGATTAATAGGAAGAAAAAACTCCAATTTAATTCATATGCACAGAGGTCTCATAAAAATGGAATCCTCGAGGTGAACAAAGCAGGCTGTTTATATATTATTTTTAGACAAGGAAACAATTATTTGTGAAGATTTAACAAAGGGGCTTGTGCTTGGGGTAGCAGACTAATAAAGAGGTAACAAAGTTTGTCTACAGTTTTCTTAGCCTTGAATTTCCTAACTCTGGTGAGAAGGATGCTTTCTATCCTCCTGGTATAAGGAGGATACTTTCACATGCGAGGTTATTTCCTGCTTTCATGGGGAAAGAGGGGGTTAGAGTGTTTTTCTATATCATTTTTTCTCCATTGGCTTAAATTCAAACTAATCAATATGTCATTGTAGCATATCTTGGGGCAGCCTGCTCTGAGGCCCAACAGTATACATGCAAAAGAAGAAAACAACCCAAATATCCAACAATAGGAGAGAAGTTTAATAAATTACTGTCTATCTACTTGATGGAATATTGTGCAATCATTTAAGATAATGGTCATGTTGACTATGTAGAAAGATAGGTAAAAATTTATAATGTTTTCAGAAAAGCAGGGTGCAAAGTCGTAAGTGCTGGTGGTCACAGCTATGTTTTAAAAAGCATTTACAACAGGAAAACTGCAAGGAAAGAGGACATTTGCTAATACTTGTTATTTTAGGGTATGGAATTATAGATGATTTTTCTTTCCTTTACTCTCAAAATCTTGATTCAAATTCTTTTAAAATTTAAGTTTTTGAAAACTATAGTCTTCACAGATGCAAATTAAGAACTATTCAGATATGCCACGTCAAATAAAATTTATAAAAGACTATTTCAGATAGAGCTCTATTTAAGTCTAATAATAATCTAACAATGGCCAGGGGATGGGGGTGGATAAGATAGTGAGTACGTCATTTTGTTTACCATTGTGTGTAATCCCCAAAAAGATACATTAGAAAAAAAATTTTAATACCTATTTTAAAATATAAAATAAAATTATTTTTTAAAAATCTTAATAGGTTCTACTCAAGTTTATTTTACTGCCACTGACTTTATCCAGGCCAGTTTGTTCTCTCCAAAGTTGCTTCATCAAGTTCTACCTCTAGCCCAACACTTATAGTACATTTCCCACACTGTTTTCAGAGAAATCTTTCTGAAACCTAAATGTATGTGATATTTCACTGTTTAAACTATTCAGGGATTCAGAATATTAGAGTTTTTAGCTTACTAGCTCCTCCCAAGCTTCTCTATCTGATTCTGTGTCCTTTCTTCTCATGCACCCTTCCCACCAGTTTTATCAAACTACATGTAATACCTGAAGCAGTACTCAGAGTCACTATTGCTTCTGTCTTTTAATACTGAAACTAACACTTAATACCAGCTCAGTCTTCAAATCCCAAAGTGTTACTTTCTTTGGGAAGCCTTCCCAGATTCCTCATCTTTTATGTATTCTCTGTAATCCTACAGTGCTATCCCTGATTTGCCCATCTGCTTTTTCCACCAGACAGTAAACGTCTTGTTATTGTGTGCACGGGCAAGCGCAAGCGAGTGTGTATGAGCAAGTGTGTTTAACAGCACTCCCTGCCCCTCCCGCCCCATGTCCCTTCCCTGTGCTCTGACAATGAGAGGAATAGTGATTGCTAGATGGTGTTGATGAAGGGCTAGTGTGCTAATCCTGGCCACCAAATGCTAGGAAAAAAGAGAGGAGATGCACTGGAAGCCAAGGACTGTTAGCTGTCAGGTACTTATTAGGTAGAAACTCATTCACTGCACCTCCCTGATGAAGTTAGACTTTACTTCCAACGTTGTACCCCTGAGAACAGGGAGCACATTTATGTGTCTATGAACTCTCCACTCTTCCTTGTACAAACTAGGCATTCAAACATATGTTGATTAAAATCCAATTTTTAAAAATCATTCCGATTTACAGAAATTCACATCCACCTTGTCTATAATTAGGAAAAAACCCTGGAAAAAAAAAATATGTGAAAGACAAAGTGTTTGTGAAGCTCAATGTCCTAACTAGAAAACTTCAGAACAGTGCTGTGAACCCTGAAGAGGAAGATGTAACTGGAATTAAGGATGGGCAAACTTATTCAAATAAAGTAAAAATAAGGACTGCCTAAACTCCAAATGTGCTGACACACAAAATCAAATATCTATCTTGATTTTCGTATGCTTACATAGGGAACCAGCTATACTCCAAAAGAAAATATTGGTTCAGCCTAACACAAAATCATGGTTTTATTGTTTAGACAAAAAACAAATAACTTGGTCATGTTCTCAATGGATTTTCTTAGTTTCTTTTTTCCCATCCTTATTATATCTGTATTTTAAGCAATATGGCTATTAGAGCAAAATTTTTTTTAAATTTTAATAAATTGAATACATTTTCCCCCAATTTTTATAGTTGTTAAAATTTTTGATTATCACTCTTAACATTTTAGTGATTACTCTTTTAACCTTAAAGTTTAAATGTTTCAGAGGCTCTGATATTTAAAATAAAATTCTGGAAACAACTATTAAATAGAAAATTCTTTCTTCATCATCCCCTTAATTTATCTGCTATGTAGATTTAGTGTTCTTATTTTATATTTTCTTATAAACTCACCTATCTATTCCTATCTGGAAACAAACACAACAAATATATTTTAGTAAACTATCCAAACAGAATTCTATTTTGAATTTCAAATTATTGGAATATACCTAGTGACAGCTTTGGTATAGGGGAAAGGCTAATCAGCCAGTGCATGGGGGTAGAAAAATTTGACTGAACTTTATATATAATAATAGAAAGAGCATAAATAGACTGGTCAGGTGTGATTAAGAGTGGGAAATAAAAAAATTTTCAAAAATTAAGCAATATAAGAATGTATAAGGCACAGCATGGAAGTCCTAAAATAAGCATGAATTGCAGAACAGGAAGATTAGAAAGAATGATTTTTAAGGTAGCTACAACTATCTCTCAGTAAAATACATTACTTATAAAGGCACATTTCCCTATAGGACAGAAAACATTATATCCCTTAAGAAAATCCAATAGTCACTTAAAAATAATGTTCAGATACACCCAAGCAAACTCTGTAATAAAAATAACAAACCCACAGCCCAAAAGAACTGTACAAGACAGGAATGATTCCTACAGATACTTTAACATAAATATTTTATACCTTATTGTAAAGACATTTTACACAGCACCGCCATAAATACCAAACACGGTTTTATTTATCTACTTATTTATTTTTTTGAAAGATTTTATTGCTTCTGTTTCATGTTTTGGTTTTTTGGCCGTGAGGCATGTGGGATCTTAGCTCCCCGACCAGGGATCAAACCTGCATCCCCTGCACTGGAAGGTGAAGTCTTAACCACCAAACTGCCAGGGAAGTCCCTGAACACGGTTTTATGAAAGTAACAATTTTAGAATAAAAACATTTCTTAAATAGCATGATAATCCACCTGTTTTCTTCTTAACCTCAGCATAACAGCTAAGACCCTAGCAGACATGAAAATTTGGTGTCTTAGTTTACAAATGTAGTCTTAATACATCGGAATACTGACAAGCATTTCCACGTGCTTCAGACATACTGCCAACACATAGATAGCCAACAAGGTTAAAAGAAATATACACATTTCTAGTTATAGGCACTAACTAGAAATATTACAGTAAAGATGTAATGCCACCAATACAGGTTTTTACACACCTGAAAAAGTCAACAACAACAAAAAATTTCAGATATTTGACATCAGGTAGACAACACGTAGGCTTTAGGGTTGATTTACTGCTTTCATGTGATGTGCAAATAGTCTTATCATTGCCCCCAACCTTGGAATTTCAGAGCCAGAGAGCATACAGTTCAAAACACTTGCTTTATCCTTTTTCTCGTGCTAGCCCTCTGGTGTTTTCCTAATTCCTGCAGTTTTCTAGAATGATCTTTCAGATTTTCACTCAACAGCACTGGGTCAAATCTCTTCTATACAGGATCTCACTCTTCTCATGTCTCCTCTGCTCACAGAGAGCCGGTCAAAGTCTTGGAGGTGGAAACGAGTTGCCAACTGATTTACCATTTTCCTTAGGGTAAGAAATGCTGAAACAACTTGGAAAGTAAGGAATATAGTGAAGATGATATGTACTGCTTTTTCCAAGGGCAGATTCGTTAGGCCTTCATTAAAGAGCAAGAATAGAATTAAAGGCAACTGCAATAGAAGGCTCAAAAGCCAAAAGCCAGCCAGCTCAGGAACCTGCAATGACACACATGATGAGTATCAGATCAGTGAAGTACAGTCTTCTGTTTGCATCAATGAGCAAGTGATACTACTTGATGGCACTACGGTGAACGTACATTTTGAGCTCTGTAAATCAAAAGGAATACAACATGGTCCTTGTCCTCAGAAAACTTACAGTCTAGACTGGAAGAGAAAACTTACTTATGGGACAGTCCTAGAATACTACAGTGAATAATGAAATGCACCACTTAGCATTATAGACTAAATGCTACAAGAAATAAGAGGGTAAGTAGGGTAGGTAAAAGACAGAATTCAAGGAGGTAGGCTTTTAAAGTTGGGTAGAAGGAGGAAGAGGCAAGAACTTAAGTAAGCAAAGATGTGGAATGAATATGACTGGGAAACAACACATCACCTGGAATGGATGCTTGGATTAGGAAAAAGCAAGAAATACTTGGGACAGTATACAGTGGGACAGGCCCTTATGAAAGGCCTGAAAGAACACAGAAATCTTTAGGGATTATCCCTAAATTCTGGTAACTGTAAATGCTTAGGCAGCATGATGATTCAGAAAACATGAGCCTTGCAGAGGAAATGAGTTTATCATTTCCCCCCATTCTCTTATTCAGGATCTAAATAATCACGTTTAATTGACCAAGTATTTTCAAGACTGGTGAGAAGAGGGAAAACTATCACTTCTTAAGTGTTTACTATGTTCAGGTACTTTATATAAATTACTTAATCCTAACAAATCTGTGAAGTAAATATTTCCCCAATTTTATATGTGAAGAAACCAAGGCTCAAGAGATTAAGCAAACAGACCACAGTGACAGATGTGGTGAAGTTGGAGCTAGGCCTTAACTACAGGCCTTTGTTCCTTCCATCACATCTCACTGCCTTTTCCTTGTTAGGAAAATCTTACTGCATTTATGTGTAGCACTGAGAGAAAGGAAAGAAGAGCCTACCTTCTCCTGCAGGTTCCCCATGTAGCCCAGATACAACCTGATAGCTTCAATTAAGGTTATTAGGATGATAACGGTGACCACAATGAATTTGTAGTAATCAGGCAAGATTGAATACTAAAAAAAACAAAAAGAAACATGTTCATAAAATCTCACATATAGTAAGACTGACCTGAGATTAAAAAAAATATGAAGAACTTTAATTTTATTGACAATGTAACAACGCTAGGGACGGCAGAAGAGACCTCAGCAGAAGTAGTAAAGTGTAGATTTACCTTCATCTGAAGCATCGTAATGCTGCTCACCCACCAAAGTGGGAAAAAATAAGTGTTAAAATAAAGTGACATCTGCAATGCCAAACTGGAAACCATTTCATTATCTACGGAAGAAAGAGAGAGAAAAGGAACAAACTCTTAACCCTGGTCTCTGCCCTATACGTCCTTTAGTTCCTTAGACTTAATAACCATAGCAGCAGCTTAACGAAACTCCAAATTTTAAGCCTATTTATAATCATTGACAGTGAAAGGAAATAGTCATCATAATACTATTTAGTTCCTATGTTGGCTACTTGGGGGTATGTTTCATATTTTTCAATTACTTTATCATTTTCCCATTACAGTCTGCTGACTTTTTTGCATACTACTGGTATAAATTAAATGTGGAATATCAATATGAATCCTATTGAACAGATAACAATAATAATCATTACCTCCTTTGTAGAGTTCTGTGTAAAGAGCCTATGAAATGAACACATAAAATACATAACAACTAATCGCTCACATATAAACTAATCTCATGCAAAATCTAATCTCCCCAAATTATAATTAAACAGACACCCCTTTTCAGCATGTCCTAATCCTACCTGTTCATTCATATCCAATTCAATGCCACTTTTTCCATAAATCCTTTCTTGATCCCATTCCCCCACTCCAGCAGAAATCTCTTTCCCCTCTAGGTACTTATCACTCTAGTCTATGTGTAAGAAGTGCTAGCAAAGAGCCACACTCCCCTCACTTGAGACACAATCTGGTTACTGAAGAGACAATGAGCTCTGGAGTCCAAGTAAACCCGGAGCCCCCCAAACTCCCTCAGAACTCTAGATGCCAGACTTGGAATAAATTATTTAACCTCTTTGAGCCTTAATTTATTCACCTGTAAAACAGTAACATTAAAATTACCTCACAGGTTGCTTGTGAAGATTAAAGATAATATAAATTACTTCACCCTAGCACTATGCCTGGCACTTAGTAGGCACTCAATAAATATGAGTCCTTTTTCCTTCTCTTTTACTTATACACAGGCTCATTGTAAGCACAGACCACATTCTACCCAAATTTGAGGCCCTCATAGAACCTAGCATCTTGCTTTACACATGGAAAATACAAAATATGCATAAGCAGAAAGAATGAATTAATGAATTCATTAATGAATGAATGAAAACATACTATTATAAGGGCATTACCAGTGTAGCCATTCATGATACATGAGTTTCATTTATCTAAGGCTGATTACATAGTACCTTTTGCTTTCATATAAGGAGAAGGGTCCTAAATTAAGAATTTGATTTTTTAAATTGGGCCCTACAAATGCATCCTCAATCTGACTAAATTCCAACAATTTAAGAGCAGATATATATTTTGAAATCCACTGCTCTAAATGAAAGAATTTACAAAGGCTCTAAAATAAATATTTTTTAAAATTAATTTATTTATGTAGTTTTGGCTGTGTTGGGTCTTCGTTGCTGTGCGTGGGCTTTCTCTAGTTGTGGCTAGCGGGGGCTACTCTTGGTTGTGGTGTGTAGACTTCTGATTGCGGTGGCTTCTCTTGCTGCAGAGCTCTCGCTCTAGGCGCGTGGGCTTCAGTAGCTGTGGCACACAGGCTCAGTAGTTGTGGCTCGTGGGCTCTAGAGCGCAGGCTCAGTAGTTGTGGCACACAGGCTTAGCTGCTCCGTGGCATGTGGGATCTTCCTGGACCAGGGCTCGAACCTGTGTCCCCTGCATTGGCAGGCAGATTCTTAATCACTGCACCACCAGGGAAGCCCCTAAAATAAATTTCTTAAAAACAGATTTTTATGTCTTTTTCTCCGCATCTGAGTATTTTATATCTATCATTTAACAGTTTTAAAATATAAGATAGTCATGGTCTCTCACAGCCAGGTTTTTCCTTTAGCTCCAAGAATATCCCTGATTATTATGTCTACTTTTGCTTGCACCCATTTATTAAATTACCACTTATAAAGGAATGCATTCTTACAGTCTGTTAAATCTGAAGGTAACTCACTTGCCTAGGATTTTCTCATAACAATAGTACAACTCTTGGTCAGCTGTGGTCATAATACACGCTTGCAATTACAGTACAAATAGTCAAACCTAATTCAGATCCACAAGGAAGAAAATGTGGAAAAATAGTGATAAATTAGTTAAGCTGAAAATTTTAATACCTTTAGAGCAAACACTGTAGTCAAATTTTGCGAAGAAGTTTTTATGTTAAGAATTTTGTACATGAGCATCTTAAGAGTTATGTCTATATTTCAGATCAAACTTACCATCATGCAGTTGAAAATCAAGTTAATATGTAAATTAACCTTGAAAGCACAAGACATGAATTTACTAAATTCTGCAAAAGTACAAGTTGACTTCTGTAAACGGAATTTAAATTAAAACATTATGTAATATAAATCAGGGGTGGGCAAACTACCAGCCAGCTGCCTGTTTTTGTACAGCAAGTGAGCTAAAAATGTTTTTTCACATTTTTAAATGGTTGAGGAAAAAATATCAAAGAATAATAATATTTTGTGACACTGAAAATCATGAAATTCAAACTTCAGTGTTCACAAATAAAGTTTTATTGGAACACTGCCATGTCTATTCAATTACCATTACCTATGACTGCCACAGAGACCTACGGCCTGCAAGGTCTAAAATATTTACTATCTGGCCCTTTACAGAAAACCCCTGATACTTTATATCATCAGATTTTAGTGCCTTGGCTTTAGAATCAAAAACATAATAACCTAATTTTTCACATTATGTTTTTCTCTGTACATCCTAAATCAAGACCAGGCCTAAATTGAGAGGACAGGCAAGTAATCAGGGTGAAAAATTGAAACGATGGGAAATGACTTTTCTTTGCCCCCTTTAAAAACTCCCTAAACCAAGCAAGAGGAAAAGATTTCTATTTCCCAGCACAGTTCAGTGATAAAAGCTGCGTGGGTTTGGTTGACAGTATGTTGTCTATCATGATTTAAGAGAGGGAAACTGTTTTGCAGAAAACTGCGTTGTCACTTGTCATGTTGGATGTAGCATCGTGCTATTTTGTTACTTGATTTAGGACAAGAAGTATAAATAGGGGATGGGAAGGAGAAGGCAGGGAGAGTGCGAGTTTTGTTGAAGGCGTTGCTAGAGTGGCAGGTGCCACTCTATTGGATAGCGTTAAAATAACATTTCTTTCCATGTCTTCTGCCAGAAAATGGACTTGTGGTGGAAAGTACTTGTTCTGCTAGGAAAGGAGAAAAGGAAAAGATATTTTACTGGGGTAGGGGATAGTAAGTGGAAAGAAGGGATTGCCTGGGCTGTTTCCATTCCACCCTGGCCAGAAAAGCCAGGGCGAATGCCGTAGAGGAAAAGCAAAGTCGGCCTTCTCAGCGTTCTCGGAGGGCAAGGGACCGGACGCGGGCTGCGAAGGCGGCTTTTATATTCTTTTTTGAGGAAGGCCGGCGCCACCTCAGCCACCCCGCTTGCCATTAGCCGGCCAGGTCACAGCACTATCTACCCGGAACCCGCTGGGTTACGGGGCCGGGGTATCTGGTCCCCATCTCAGCCCCATCCCTCGGCCTGGCCCCTCCTCCAAGGAGCTTCCCGCACTGCGGCGAACCACCTGAAGGCGAAACCGCCATCTTAGGTCTGGGCAAAATCTGGCCGCTCCAAAACCGGCGCCAGGTCTTCCGAGGGCCACACGTCCTGCGCTGGGCCTCCGCCACTCACCCGGACCCTCGTTATACTCCGGCCCGGTCCGGCTGGAGTCACTGAACACGGTCCGGCTGAAGTTTCCCAGCCTCTGGCGGACCGGATCTGGCAGCTCCATGCTCTGGCCTTGGTACTGGCTCACTGCTGCGTCTTCGGGCGCTGTGGTGCTCTGAGGTTCCCACGGCAACCGGGAGGCGAGGGCGCTGGGGGCCCGGGCGCACGCGCGGCCGCACTGCACGACCGAGGCGTGGGGCTCCCTGGAAGGGAGAGGAGTGCGGGGGAACCCATTCCTGCTGAGCGCCTAGCCAGGTGCAAAACCGCGGATTCCTTAGTCCTATTTTAAGTTCCACCACTTTAACAACGAATAAAAAGAATAATAAATGACCTGGGATTGGACTGTGATACAAGGAGCTCTAATAACCTTGCCAGTGAGATGCAACCTTTCTGGAAGGAAATGCAGAATGAAGGCAGAGCTTAGAGAACGTTCATGACCCAGTAGCTTATACGTGTTTGTGTGTATGTGTGTGTACTCTCTTCTAGGAATATATGTTATTATATACTAGGAATATTTCATATATGTACATGCCACACACACAACTCTCTCCCAGGAATTTATGATTATATTAGGAATATTTTATATATATACACCATATATTACATATATATTTGATGGAATACATATATATTTGATGGAATGCAACGAATTTTTTTTTTTTTTTTTTTTTGGCTGCGTTGGGTCTTCGTTGCTGCACGCGGGCTTCTTATTGCGGTGGCTTCTCTTGTTGCAGAGCACGGGCTCTAGGCACGCGGGCTTCAGTAGTTGTGGCTCTCGGGCTTTAGAGCACAAGTTCAGTAGTTGTGGCACACAGGCTTAGTTGCACCGAGGCATGTGGGATCTTCCTGGACCAGGGATAGAACCCATGTTCCCTGCATTGGCAGGCAGGTTCTTAACCACTGCGCCACCAGGGAAGCCCTGAGTATTTGATAATATGGATTAAATTTAAGTAAAATTAAAAACCAGAAGTAAAACTAAATAGGAATGAACCTAATTTAGTAAATGTGTGTGTAAATATGTGGGAAGCAGAGAAGGGGAGGAGATGGCACAAGCACTGCGGCTTCAAAAAAAGACTAGAAGGAAATAATCCGAAATGTTAATAGTAATTTCTAGGTAGTAGATTGTAGGTGATTTAAAAAATTTTGAACATTATGTATTTTCCAGCTTTCTCTCAAATAAGACATGTTTAAAAAAAAAACCATTTAGGTATAATACATATACAGAAAAAGGAACAAACCGAATATACAGGTGTAACCAAAACCCAGATCAAGAAACAGAAACTTACCAGCACCCCCAGAAGCTCTCCATGCCTATTCCCTTACAGTGACTAACCCTCCACTTCTAACCGACCTTTCCTGACTTCTATAGCATAGAATAGTTTTGCCTATTTTTATTCTTTATATAAAAGTAATCATCCAATAAGTGCTTAAAAAAAAACACTAGTTCTTTGCCCTCAAAATTATTCTTATGAAATTCCTTCATATTGTTAAGTATAGATTCTTTTTCCTTGCGGTGTGGCCGTACCACAATAAGTTTATCCATTCTACTGCTGATGAGCATCTGTGTATTTTCTAGTTTGGAGCTACTATCAGTAGTGCTGCTTTTGGTGAAAATATGCTTTGTGGTGAACATATGCATGTATTTGTGTTGAACTTGTTCCTAGGAATGAAATTGTTGGCTTATGAGGTACAACCCAGCTTTCATAGATACTGCCACTTTTCCAAAGTGGCTGTACCAATTTCTACTGCCTCCAGTGACGTATGAGCATTTCTGTTGCTCCAAATCCGTCATCAGCGCTTGTCATTTTCCATGCTTTCCTTTTAGCCATTCTGATGGGTATGTGGTGAACAGTATTATTTTTACAATATAAAGAAAAACCACACATATTTATATAAATGTCAAGAGGAAGGTATGGGAGGAAATCACTATATGGGTAGAATTTCAAAATAATTCAACAAATGTTAATTGCATTCCTACTCATTTTGGGGCATTGTCTTGGGCTAATAGGGATATAGTCCCTCCCCATCAAGAAGAACAGCCAAGCGAGAGACGTGGAAACAAATAAGTACACTATATTTTAGTAAAGGAACATAGATGAGGAAGCAATTAATTCTGGTTGGAGATGTCAGGAAAAAGTTGGCTAACTTCTGCTTCTCTTCAAGGCGGAGCTCAGCCCTCAGCACCTCCAAAATGGCTTCTAGGACCTCCCTGAAGCTGGTTTAAGTGCCCTCCTCTGTGTTTCTCAAAGCATATTCTTCTGTGTTACTTTGGTCACAGTGCCAGTCACACTGTACTACAGTCTATTTATGTCTGTTTCTCTTGCTAGTTCACAAGCTCTTTGAGGTCAGGGATGGGCTTTCATCTTTATATCCTGAACACTAGCACAATGCCTGACCTAGAATAGGAACTAGATAACCATTGAATGAATAAAGGGAATAAAAAGTCTAAAGACCATTTCCCTATCTTCCCATTTCTAGTTCAAAGACTTAGCCAGCCTTCACTCTGTAGAATGGAGAATTGATGTATTAAAACACAGTTAACTATAGCAACCAAAACAATTTTAAACTTAGCAACAAAGAGTCAATTTTGATCTATTAAATTAACCAAGATTTTTATAAAGAGCACAGTGGAGCAGGAAGCCTCATGCTCTGCTGATTGGATTATAATTTGAACAATCTCACTGAGGAAAGCAATTAACAATGTGTACAAATTGCCTTAAATATATTCCTGCCTTTAACACACTAATCCAGATTTTAAGCTCTATTTTGGGGAAGTAATCATAAAAACAAAGTTTCATACTCCAAGATATTACTTCTAACATTATTGATTTTAGTTAAAAAAAAAAAAAAAGAAAAAAGGTCGGGGGAGCATTTGAAATGCCCAACCCCAGGACCTAGTTAAGCAGATTATGATATTCATGGTGAGGTGTTGGGCTGTAGTGGAAAGGATGCCTTTGGAAGCAGAGAGAGCAGTGTTCAAATCCCCTCAAATTCTCACTTCACCACCTAAGAGCTATGCGGTTGTTTTCAAACCTTTGTTTTGTAAAGTGAGGCTAGTGCTAATTTACTGTTATGGTTGATGTAAAGATTATATCATTAAATAAGGCTTTCTATAAGTGATAGCTATCATTGACACATCTATTAAAATGATATTTGTGAAGAAGAAATACCTACAATGGAGTGAAATCATGCTAGTATTTAAGTTTTTGAATTCAACTGTATCTGTGAGGCAATACCTCTATTGCTTTCCCAGTGGATGCAATTAACCATAAAATGGTCCATGAGTGTGTCCATGAATTCTTTTTTTTTTTTGCGTGCTTGAGTTCCTTTAAAGATTTTTTTCCTAGCATTGAAAAAAAATGTAACATATCTTGTTCAGATTGCAATTATTTCATCAAAATTCTGGAGGAAAAATCGATCGAATTATGGGTATTTTTACTTTTATTATTCAAATTTCCTACAATAACCATGCATTTCATAGTTTGAAATAAATCTTATTAAAAATAGAGAGGAAGGGCTTCCCTGGTGGTGCACTGGTTGAGAGTCCGCCTGCCGATGCAGGGGACACGGGTTCGTGCCCCGGTCCAGGAAGATCCCACATGCCGTGGAGCGGCTGGGCCCGTGAGCCATGACTGCTGAGCCTGCGCGTCCGGAGCCTGTGCTCCGCAATGGGAGAGGCCACAACAGTGAGAGGCCCGCGTACCGCAAAAAAAAAAAAAAAAAAAAAAAAAAAAAAAAAAAAAAATAGGAAGAGGAAATGATGGTACAAAAATAGAGAAGGGTTTTGAGGGGAAAAACTTGTGGTTTGGAAAGAATCCTGCCATTATTGATGTCACAAAGGGCTCGAAAAACTTTCCAAATGTTACTGTTAGTTTATTCTCACAATATTTATAAAAAGCAATCACACTGGTGAAATACTGCAGAACAAAAAAGGGAATCTACTTTTGTGGAATCAATAGACTAGTATAATTTGGGTTTCCCATATTCTAAACCTATTACTAAGGATCTAAAGAGAAGTATGGAGTCTCCATTCTCAAAATCATGGGAATCATTTCCAGCAAGATTAATAAATAATCCTGTAGAAGCAGCCACATAGCACAGGGAGATCAGCTTGGTGCTTTGTGACCACCTAGAGGGGTGGGATAGGGAGACTGGGAGGGAGACACAAGAGGGAGGAGATATGGGGATATATGTATATGTATAGTTGATTCACTTTGTTATAAAGCAGAAACTAACACCATTGGAAGGCAATTATACTCCAATAAAGATGTAAAGAAAAATTAATAAATAACCCTATAAAGTTAAACTGTTTACTTTTTTCTCTCTTTTAAAGAGACAGCCTTTATTTTAAGGATTTTTATGTTGAAGAATTCAAAAAGTGGTAGGTTTTTGGAACTTATTGATCTGTATTTAAAAGGTACAGATCAATCTGTTGACAAAGATTCACCAAAAATAATTTGAACAAGTGGGAAATTACAGTTAATACTACTAAAAGCTACTAAAATAATTCCAGGACGTGTGGTTTATCCGACATAACGATACTTCTAAGTGCTGTGACTGATATGAAACTGACTGTTTCTTACTTTTCTGAACACACAGTGGTATAATTAACAATACTCAATCACTTCTGTTCTTCCCTGAATATGTAAAAAGTAAAATACCAGTTAAAAAACTAATATATTCTTTTCTTCAAATGTTCTTTACATATACAATGTCAATATTTTCGTTCCATAGTGATGTGGTTTAAGAGGTTTTTCATTCACGAGTAAAACGGCAATCCACCCAAAGGGAAATGATAGTCTATAGGCTGACAGTGCAAATAAAGAGTTTGGGAATGCAGCAACTGGCATTTCTAAAATACAACAGATAAAATTCTAAGAAGTTACATGCAATAATCTCAACTAAGCATCTGGCCACAGAACTAGAACATTTGATAATTTTACTGGTGATTTCAGTGGGACTCCAGATGTTTCCAAACTCAACTTGAACTATCATCTTAGGCTTTGTATTTTGCTTTTGCAGCTTCACTAATGACACAAACATGATTCACATCCCCGAAGTATTCATTATAGTCAAGGGCATATCCTACAACAAACTTGGCTAGAATTTCAAATCCAACAAAGTCTGGTCTGTATCCAGCACTTCAAGGGGTCCTTTGCACCAGCAAGCTTGCAACCTTGATCATCTTTGGATTATGCTGCTTGACCAAGGAAAGCAAGGTTTTCATTGTTTTGCCAGTGTCAATTATACCTTCCACAATCAACACATTCTTTCCAGTGAAAGTTGAGAGATCATCTTCACCAATTACTTTTATGTCGCCTGTTGACTGGTCATTACAGTAGCTCTTCAGTCTGATAAAATCTACAGTCATAGGAATGGATCTATCACTATTTCTCTTCAGTACTTTGATGTAATCCAGCAGGTGAGCAAAGAATTTGTAGTCCCCGTTGAGCACACAGAGGGCCACGGTGTGATGGCCTCCCATCTCCTTCTTCACATCTTGAGCAAGACGTTCGGTCCTGTCCATAATTAGTCCATGAGGAATAAACACCTTTTCCAAATCCTCAGCATAATGATTAGGTATACAAAATAAATCTAGGTCATAAGCTGGTTAATTATTGCTAATCACGATGCTGGGGCTGCAGATCGCCATAACAGAGCCGGCCGACCGGCCGGCTGAGGGCAGTTTGGGCTAAACTGTTTACTTCTTATACCAAACTTGATGGTCAGAGTAATAGCTACTTCTCATAATTGTTTAATGTATTTCACTGGGATTCAATTACATCTGTGGTTTACTTTCCTAAATATTTATTTTCACAAAAATTTTGAGCCTTGTGCAATGATTTGTTTCTCTTTGACCAGAGGCAAAGTTGTTTGGTAATAACATGTTACCCTATGTAACAAGAAACTGATTTGGTGAGTTATTAAATAATTTAAAATTACTTCTTAATATAATAAAGGTATAAATTCTTTCCACTTGATATTAATAAAGAGTTTAGAAACAATATTTTAAAGTGAACATGTTAATCAATTTATTGCCTTAAAATGAACTGTGAGAATTCCCTGGTGGTCCGGTGGTTAGGACTCTGCGCTATTACTGAGGAGGGCCTGGGTTCAATTCCTGATCAGGGAAATAAGATCCCACATAGCCAAACAAACAAACAAAAACTGTGAGATATTTATAAGAATTTAGATAAATTTAAAGGTAAGTTATATATGGCACAATATCTTTAGATATGATTCCACATCAGCATCCACATTTAAAAAATCTTATTCTATACAGACAACTTATATGACTCAATATCAAAAAACCAAATAATCCAATCAAAAAGTGGGCCAAAGACCTTAATAGACATTTCTCAAAAGAAGACATACAGATGGCTAACAGGCATATGAAAAGGTGTTCAACCTCGCTAATTATTAGAGAAATGCAAATCAAAACCACAATGAGGTATCACCTCACACCAGTCAGAATGGCCATCATCAAAAAGTCTATAAATAATAAATGCTGGAGAAAGTGTGGAGAAAAGGGAACCCTCCTACACTGATGGTGGGAATGTAAATTGGTGCAGCCACTATGGAAAACAGCATGGGGGTTCCTCAAAAAAAACTAAAAATAGATTTGCCATATGACCCAGCAATCCCACATCTGGACATATATCAGGAAAAGATGAAAACTCTAATTCAAAAAGACATGCACCCCAATGTTCATAGCAGCACTGTTTATAATAGCAAAGACATGGAAACAAACTAAGTGTCCATCAATGGACGAATGGATAAAGAAGATGTGGGATACACTCAGCTATAAAAAAGAATGAAATATTGCCATTTGCAGCAACATGAATGGACCTAGAGAATATCATACTAAGTGAAGTAAATCAGACAAATATTATATGATATCACTTATATATGGAATCTAAAAAATAATACAAATGAATCTATATATAGAACAGAAACAGACTCACATAGAAAACAAATTTATGGTTACCAAAGAGGAAAGGGAGGGAGGGATAAATTAGGAGTATGGGATTAACAGATACACACTATTATACATAAAATAGATAAGCAAAAAAGCTTTACTGTATAATGCAGGGAACTATATTCAATATCTTCTAATAACGTATAATGGAACATAATCTAAAAAAAATAATTGAATCACTTTGTTTTATACCTGAAGCTAACACAATATTGTAAATCAACTATACTTCAGTTTTAAAAAATCTTATTCTAAATTACCTGAAGTGTAATCTTATAATCCTCAAATTGTTAATGAATAGTAAAAAGCTTTTGGAATCCCAAGTATAATATATTCTATTCACAACACTTTTCAAAGGTTTATAAGAAAGAACCAGGCTATGAATTACATAGACAGTCAAACCTCATAAAAGGAATTTTTCTTACTATATTAAGTGATATTTTAAGTCTGACTTTAATATTTTGTCTTCAAAGACATACCCATTGAGCATTCTTACTAGAAAGTTCTTTCCCTTTAAAAATACTGTGTATATTATAGTTTTTTGGTTCTGTGACATTTCTTTGTGTTAGATTACCGCACTCTTCATGTGCTATAGCAAGCAGCTGCTCCATGCATCAAACTATGTGGGAAATGAGAATGACAAACCCAGGGAAGATCAGTAAAGCAAAACCTTTAAGGGAACCTCAGATCTGTCTAGTGAATTATGATACTGATTAGGAGCAAGTGGCCATTTTACTGAATAAGTAATAAGTTCCATTTTTAGTGTGATAGTATTATTGTGCTAGTAATACTTTTTATATTGCACTGTAAAATGTGCATTATGTCCCCCTTTCTAAAAGGAAATTAATCCTTACCTTTTAGTGACTGTAATAAAATATTCCTCCCCCTCCACTAAGTTTTTTTTTTTTTGCGGTACGCGGGCCTCTCACTGTTGTGGCCTCTCCCGTTGTGGAGCACAGGCTCCGGACGCGCAGGTTCAGCGGCCATGGCTCACGGGTCTAGCCGCTCCGCGGCATGTGGGATCTTCCCGGACCAGGGCACGAACCCGTGTCCCTTGCACCGGCAGGCGGACTCAACCACTGCGCCACCAGGGAAGCCCTAAATTTTTTTTTCAAAACAAAAACTCATTATTAAAAAAAAAATAAAACAAAAAAACAGAAATTGTGATTGACCAGAAAGGTAAAGATACACGACCATATTTAAATAATTCTACGTAATCTCATCTATAATGTTTGATGGTTCCGGAGGGCAAAATGACATGCCAGGAATACCATTACATCTTCCTCCAACGTACAGACATTAGAAAAGAAAACAGATGAAGTCTTTCATTTTCTTGATTTTTTTAAACTTATTTTTATAAATAATACCTCACTTAAGTAAGTTAATCTTTTTTTATCACATTTTTTAAATTCAAAGTCACAAAAATTAAAATCATCCTCATCAGTTCACTCAGTCCCATGTAATTAATTTTTTTCTCATCTTGATCTTTTGTTAGCACTTTTATGAATTCATCAGTTTTCCATTAGAGTTCTGAAAATGCTTATTCATTCAGTTCAGCATTATAGTCAGTTACCAGAAACCTGTACTTGTCAGAGTCTTTTCCATGAATTCCTTGAAGATGAAACCCTTTTATAGGAACATTTTTGCAAAAGCATCAGAGTACACCCAGACTGTCCGTAAATGACAAAACACTTAAAAATGACCACGGTTAAAGATTTGATGAAAGTTCATAATAATGCAATTGACAAGGAAATTTAGTTATTTCTGAGATATACAGTTTAAAGTAATAACTAGAATTATGACATAACATTATACCAGAACATAAAAGATTTTTAGGAATTTCGTGTAATGTCTGAAACATTTATATTAACATACTTCAATACAAATAACCCAAAGAAAGTTTAGTATTAGTTTTTTTTAATTTTTAAATTTAATTTTTTTTTATACAACAGGTTCTTTTTAGTCATCCCCACACCCCCGTAGCTTTCCCCCCTTGGTGTCCATACATTTGTTCTCTCCATCTGTGTCTCAACTTCTGCCCTGCAAACCGGTTCATCTGTACCATTTTTTAGGTTCCACATACATGCATTAATATATGATATTTGTTTTTCTCTTTCTGACTTACTTCACTCTGTATGACAGTCTCTAGATCCATCCATGTCTCAACAAATGACTCAATTTCATTCTTTTTTATGGCTGAGTAATATTCCATTGTATATATGTACCACATCTTCTTTATCCATTTGTCTGTCAATGGGCATTTAGGTTGCTTCCATGACCTGGCTATTGTAAATAGTGCTGCAATGAACATTGGGGTGCATGTGTCTTTTTGAATTATGGTTTTCTCTGGGTATATGCCCAGTAGTGGGATTGCTGGATCATATGGTAATTCTATTTTTAGTTTATTAAGGAACTTGCATACTGTTCCCCATTGTGGCTGTATCAGTTTACATTCCCACCAACAGTGCGAGAGGGTTCCCTTTTCTCCACACCCTCTCCAGCATTTGTTTGTAGATTTTCTGATGAAGCCCATTCTAACTGGTGTGAGGTGATATCTCATTGTAGTTTTGATTTGCATTTCTCTAATAATTAGTGATGTTGAGCAGCTTTTCATGAGCTTCTTGGCCATCTGTATGTCTTCTTTGGAGAAATGTCTATTTAGGTCTTCTGCCAAGTTTTAGATTGTGTTGTTTGTTTCTTTAATATTGAGCTGCATGAGCTGTTTATATATTTCGGAGATTAATCCTTTGTCCATTGATGCGTCTACAAATATTTTCTCCCATTCTGAGGGTTGACTTTTCATCTTCTTTATGGTTTCCTTTGCTTTGCAAAAGTTTTGAAGTTTCATTAGGTCCCATTTGTTTATTTTTGCTTTTATTTCCATTACTCTAGGAGGTGGATCAAAAAAGGTCTTGCTGTGATTTATGTCAAAGAGTGTTCTTCCTATGTTTTCCTCTAAGAGTTTTATAGTGTCCGGTCTTACATTTAGGTCTCGAATCCATTTTGAGTTTATTTTTGTGTATGGTGTTAGGGAGTGTTCTAATTTCATTCTTTTACATGTAGCTGTCCAGTTTTCCCAGCACCACTTACTGAAGAGACTGTCTTTTCTCCATTATATATCCTTGCCTCCTTTGTCATAGATTAGTTGACCATAGGTGCATGGGTTTATCTCTGGGCTTTCTATCTTGTTCCATTGATCTATGTTTCTGTTTTTGTTCCAGTACCATATTGTCTTGATTACTGTAGCTTTGTTGTATAGTCTGAAGTCAGGGAGTCTGATTCCTCCAGCTCCATTTTTTTCCCTCAAGACTGCTTTGGCTATTCGGGGTCTTTGTGTCTATATACAAATTTTGAGATTTTTTTGTTCTAGTTCCGTAAAAAATGCCATTGGTAATTTGATAGGGTTGCATTGAATCTGTAGATTGCTTTGGGTAGTATAGTCATTTTCACAATATTGATTCTTCCAATCCAAGAACATGGTATATCTCTTCATCTGTTGGTATCATCTTTAATTTCTTTCATCAGTGTCTTATAGTTTTCTGCATACAGGTCTTTTGTCTCCCTTGGTAGGTTTATTCCTAGGTATTTTATTCTTTTTGTTGCAGTGGTAAATGGGAGTGTGTCCTTAATTTCTCTTTTAGATTTTTTATCATTAGTGTATAGGAATGCAAGAGATTTCTGTGCATTAATCTTGTATCCTACAACTTTACCAAATTCATTGAGTTGCTCTAGTAGTTTTCTGGTGGCATTTTTAGGATTCTCTATGTATAGTATCCTGTCATCTGCAAACACTGACAGTTTTACTTCTTCTTTTCCAATTTGTATTCCTTTTATTTCTTTTTCTTCTCTGACTGCTGTGGCTAGGACTTCCAAAACTATGTTGAATAATAGTGGTGAGAGTGGACATCCTTTTCTTGTTCCTAATCTTAGAGGAAATGCTTTCAGTTTTTCACCATTGAGAATGATGTTTGCTGTGGGTTTGTCATATGTGGCCTTTATTATATTGAGGTAGATTCCCTCTATGCCCACTTTCTGGAGAGTTTTTATCATAAATGGGTGTTGAATTTTGTCAAAAGCTTTTTCTGCATCTCTTGAGATGATCATATGTTTTTTATTCTTCAGTTTGTTAATATGGTGTATCACATTGCTTGATTTGTGTATATTGAAGAATCCTTGCATCCCTGGGATAAATCCCACTTGATCATGGTGTATGATCCTTTTAATGTGTTGTTGGATTCTGTTTGCTAGTATTTTGTTGAGGATTTTTGCATCTATATTCATCAGTGATATTGGTCTGTAATTTTCTTTTTTTGTAGTATCTTTGTCTGGTTTTGGTATCAGGGTGATGGTGGCCTCATAGAATGAGTTTGGGAGTGTTCATTCCTCTGCAATTTTTTGGAAGAGTTTGAGAAGTATAGGTGTTAGCTCATCTCTAAATGTTTGATAGAATTCACCTGTGAAGCCATCTGGTCCTGGACTTTTGTTTGTTGGAAGATTTTTAATCACAGTTTCAATTTCATTACTTGTGATTGGTCTGTTCATATTTTCTATTTCTTCCTGGTTCAGTCTTGGAAGGTTATACCTTTCTAAGAATTTGTCCATTTCTTCCAGATTGTCCATTTTGTTGGCATGGAGTTACTTGTAGGAGTCTCTTAGGATGCTTTGTATTTCTGCAGTGTCTGTTGTAACTTCTCCTTTTTCATTTCTAATTTTATTGATTTGAGTCCTCTCCCTCTTTTTCTTGATGAGTCTGGCTAATGGTTTATCAATTTTGTTTATCTTCTCAAAGAACCAGCTTTTAGTTTTACTGATCTTTGCTATTTTCTTTGTTTCTATTTCATTTATTTCTGCTCTGATCTTTATGATTTCTTTCCTTCTGCTAATTTTGGGTTTTGTTTGTTCTTCTTTCTCTAGTTCCTTTAGGTGTAAGGTTAGATTGTTTATTTGAGATATTTCTTGTTTCTTGAAGTAGGCTTGTATAGCTATAAACTTCCCTCTTGGAACTGCCTTTGCTGAAGCCCATAGGTTTTGGATCGTCGTGTTTTCATTGTTATTTGTCTCTAGGTATTTTTTGATTTCCTCTTTGATTTCTTCAGTGATCTCTTGGTTATTTAGTAATGTATTGTTTGGCCTCCATGTGTTTGTGTTTTTTACATTTTTTTCCCTGTAATTCATTTCTACTCTCATAGCATTGTGGTCAGAAAAGTTGCTTGATATGATTTCAATTTTCTTAAATTTATGGAGGCTTGATTTGTGACCCATGATGTGATCTATCCTGGAGAATGTTCCGTGTGCACTTGAGAAGAAAGTGTAATCTGCTGTTTTTGGATGGAATGTCCTATAAATATCAATTAAACCTATCTGGTCTATTGTATCATTTAAAGCTTCTGTTTCCTTATTTATTTTCAATTTGGATGATCTGTCCATTGGTGTAAGTGAGGTGTTAAAGTCCCCCACTATTATTGTGTTACTGTCAATTTTCTCTTTTATAGCTGATAGCAGTTGCCTTATGTATTGAGGTGCTCCTATGTTGGGTGCATATATATTTATAATTGTTATATATTCTTCTTGGATTGATCCCTTGATCATTATGTAGTGTCCTTCCTTGTCTCTTGTAACATTCTTTATTTTAAAGTCTATTTTATCAGATATGAGTATTGCCACTCCAGCTTTCTTTTCATTTCCATTTGCATGGAATATCTTTTTCCATCCCCTCACTTTCAGTCTGTATGTGTCCCTAGGTCTGAAGTGTGTCTCTTGTAGACAGCATATATATGGGTCTTGTTTTTGTATCCATTTAGCAAGCCTGTGTCTTTTGGTTGGAGCATTTAATCCATTCACGTTTAAGGTAATTATCGATATGTATGTTCCTATGACCATTTTCTTAACTGTTTTGGGTTTGTTTTTGTAGGTCCTTTTCTTCTCTTGTGTTTCCCACTTAGAGAAGTTCCTTTAGCATTTGTTGTAGAGTTGGTTTGGTGGTGCTGAATTCTCTTAGCTTTTGCTTCTCTGTAAAGCTTTTCATTTCTCCATCAAAGCTGAATGAGATCCTTGCCGGGTACAGTAATCTTGGTTGTACGTTCTTCCCTTTCATCACTTTAAGTATATCATGCCACTCCCTTCTGGCTTGTAGAATTTCTGCTGAGAAATCAGCTGTTAACATTATGGGAATTCCCTTGTATGTTATTTGTCATTTTTCCCTTGCTGCTTTCAGTAATTTTTCTTTGTCTATAATTTTTTCCAATTTGATTACTGTGTGTCTCGGCATGTTTCTCCTTGGGTTTATCCTGTACGGGACTCTCTGCCCTTCCTGGGCTTGGGTGGCTATTTCCTTTCCCATGTTAGGGAAGTTTTTGACTATAATCTCTGCAAATATTTTCTCGGGCCCTTTCTCTCTCTCTTCTCCTTCTGGGACCCCTATAATGCAAATGTTGTTGCATTTAATGTTGTCCCAGAGGTCTCTTAGGCTGTCTTCATTTATTTTCATTCTTTTTTCTTTATTCTGTTCCGCAGCAGTGAATTCCACCATTCTGTCTTCCAGGTCACTTATCTGTTCTTCTGCCTCAGTTATTCTGCTATTGATTCCCTCTAGTGTAGTTTTCATTTCAGTTACTGTGTTTTTCATCTCTGATTGTTTGTTCTTTAATTCTTCTAGATCTTTTTTAAACATTTCTTACATCTTCTCGATCTTTGCCTCCATTCTTTTCCGAGGTCCTGGTTCATCTTCACTATCATTATTCTGAATTCTTTTTCTGGAAAGTTGCATATCTCCACTTCATTTAGTTGTTTTTCTGGGGTTTTATCTTGTTCCTTCATCTGGTACATAGCCCTCTGCCTTTTCATCTTGTCTATCTTTCTGTGAATGTGGTTTTTGATCCATAGGCTGCAGGATTGTAGTTATTCTTGCTTCTGCTGTCTGCCCTCTGGTGGATGAGGCCGTCTAAGAGGCTTGTGTAAGTTTCCTGATGGGAGGGACTGGTGGTGGATAGAGCTGACTATTGCTCTGCTGGGCAGAGCTCAGTAAAACTTTAATCCGCTTGACCGCTGATGGGTGGGGCTGTGTTCCCTCCCTGTTGGTTGTTTGGCCTGAGGCAACCCAACACTGGAGCCTACCTGGGCTCTTTGGTGAGGCTAATGACAGACTCTGGGAGGGCTCACACCAAGGAGTACTTCCTAGAACTTCTGCTGCCAGTGTCCTTGTCCCCACATTGAGCCACAGCCACCCCCCGCCTCTGCAAGGGACCCTCCAACACTAGCAGGTAGGTCTGGTTCAGTCTCCCCTGGGGTCAGTGCTCCTTCCCCTGGGTCCCAATGCGCCCACTACTTTGTGTGCGCTGTCGAAGAGTGGAGTCTCTGTTTCCCCCAGTCTTGTCGAAGTCCTGCAATCAAATCCCACTAGGCCTCAAAGTCTGATTTTCTAGGAATTCCTCCTGCCGTTGCTGGACTCCCAGGTTGGGAAGCCTGACGTGGGGCTCAGAACCTTTACTCCAGTGGGTGAACTTCTGTGGTATAAGTGTTCTCCAGTCTGTGAGTCACCCACCCAGCAGTTACGGGATTTGATATTACTGTGATTGCACCCCTCCTACCGTCTCATTGTGGCTTCTCCTTTGTCTTTGGATATGGGGTATCTTTTCTGGTGAGTTCCAGTGTCTTCCTGTCGATGACTGTCCAGCAGCTAGTTGTGATTCTGGTGTTCTCACAAGAGGGAGTGAGAGCATGTCCTTCTACTCCTCCATCTTGGTTCCTCCCCTCCACTAAATATTGATACATCTTACCCCCCCTTTCTTGTTTTATTTTTATTTATTTATTTATTTTTGGCTGCACTGGGTCTTCATTGCTGCACACGGGCTTTCTCTAGTTGCGGCAGGCAGGGACTACTCTTCGTTGCTGTGCATGGGCTTCTCGTTGCAGTGGCTTCTCGTTGTGGAACATGGGCTCTAGGCATGCGGACTTCAGTAGTTGCAGCACGTGGGCCCCAGAGTGCGTGGGCTTCAGTATTTGTGCACAGGCTGAGTAGTTGAGGTTTGCGGGCTCTAGAGCTCAGGCTCAGTAGTTGTGGGGTGCAGGTTCAGTAGTTGCAGCTCGTGGGCTCTAGGGCACAGGCTCAGTAGTTTAGTGCCCCACAACATGTGGGATCTTCCCAGACCAGTGATTGAGCCCACGTCCCCTGCATTAGCAGGTGGATTCTTAACCACTGGACCACAATGCAAGTCCATTCTTGCTTGTTTTAAACTGTGGTTTTGTGCTTTTAACAAATAGTATACTTTGTCTTCAATAACATACTATACGTTGCTTAGTCATGTTCAGTTTTGATCCCCGATCACATCAAAATTGTAAGGGCAGAAATCTTATAAATGGACAATTTAGTATTAAAATGATGGGTGTACACATAGGTAAAAGAGTTCAAATAAATTCAAATTATTTATTATATTTATATAGGTAAATAACACAACTCTCCAAATTTTCTTGAAGGTAAATTTGCTTTGCAAAATAGAAAATCATTGCAATTTTTTCCTATATCCCTTTCCTTTTCCTATTATATTTTTAGTTAATACAGAATTGTTCTTTTTTTTTTTTTTCCATCACATGCTGTGAAGATTAACAGAACTTCCAGGTGGTTGGAGACAAGTGTAATAGTATGTCAACAGGGATGTTCCCTGGGCCCTGGCTAAGTTCTAATGCTGTGCACGTAAGGAGATGAGCTCACATATTCTAAGTTCAGGGACCACCTGTGGTTAGGCCAGCCCACCTATAGTTAGGCCAAGAAATGTCAATACAGGGAAACAGCCCAAACACCAAACATCCCCTACCCCATCCCATCCCTACTCCCTGAAGTATAAGGAAAGGGTGAGTAGAGATAAGGTTAGCTTTCTGTGAAGTAGAATATTCATAATGTTACTCTATTCCCTCTCTTCACCCCATTCTCACTGTAATAAAGGAGATGGAGGCACTTCTTCCTCTTAAAGTCTAGAGAAGAGCATTCAAGAGAATTGCTTATAAAGTTTAGAGATGCCCAACCTTCCCCCTCTCCTAGGTTGGAGACTGGTGATTGTCTCACCTCTGATCTCTCCTGGACAGGCAGAGTGCTCAAGTGTTCTAGGACAAGGGGAAGGGGCAGTAGAGAGATGATCTAGATGAAGGAAGGGACACCACAGTCACCCACATTGCCCCCTCCAAGAGAGGCTGCTCACTGGACCCCTTGTGGAGGAGGTCAAGTAGATGCAAGATATGCCTCAAGGAATTGAGCAGCAGGGAGGCACCCCAAGGACCTTCAACAATGAAGGAGCCAGAACTTGGATTCTCTCCAGTTTAGAGAGCGTTGAAAATCTGACAGGGTTAACTAGAGAAGCAGCAGCATCCGAAAGAGAGGGAATTACCATCTTCCTACTGGGGAGCCACATAAGATAGCCACTTCTTCATTTCTCCTCTTGCCCTGACATTAGAAGCGAAGCACTGGAAAGGAGAGGGAAGGATATACAGAACAGAGCGCTCCTGCCCTCAACCCTCTCTGCCCTCCGCTCCCCCCCACTCCCCGCCACATACTCCAAGCCACTAGCAACAGACTTGTCTGCCTTTCTCTGGAGGGAAGGGAGGAAAAATAGTTTTAATTCAGTTTGAAGCTTAGTAGAAAATGAACAGAATTGAACCTTACTTGCCAGAATGAGATGATCCTAATAACTTGAAGAGATGGATAAATAGAATCGAGCCAAGGTGTGATGAAGAGAGTTGACACCCAGCAAGAAAATGGCAGGGGCAGAGCACAATTTTGGGGGGAGATTATTGGAAAAATAAAGCCATTTCATATTTATAACCCAATGAATTGCGAGTCCTCAAGGAAGTAGTTACAAAGTCAGATAGAGTTTTAATTTTTACAGGGGAGTGGGATGATCGATTCTGAACAACACAGACTGGTGAGAGTGATATAAATCCAGGTAAATTAAAGTGGTTTTATTCTTTTCTCTCTCTCTTTTTTTTTTTTTTTTTCGGTACGCGGGCCTCTCACTGTTGTGGCCTCTCCCATTGCGGAGCACAGGCTCCGGACACGCAGGCTCAGCGGTCATGGCTCACGGGCCCAGCTGCTCCGCGGCATGTGGAATCTTCCCGGATGGGGGCACGAACCCGCGTCCCCTTCATTGGCAGGCGGACTGTCAACCACTGCACCACCAGGGAAGCCCTATTCTTTTCTCTTAATTGAAGTATAACACGCGTACAAAAAAGTATACAAATCGTAAGTGTAGAGCTCCATGAATTTTGACTAAGTGTACCCGTCTGTGTAACCGGCACCAGATCAGGAAATAGAATGCTACCAACAGCCAGAAACACCCCCACGTATCCCCTTTCAGTCATTAACCTCCTCCTCCTCCTCCTCCTCCTCAAGTCACTGCTATCTTGATTTCTATATGTGTAGGTTATTTTTGCCTGATTTTATTTTTACATAAATGAAATCCTATATTATGTACCTTTTGTGTTTACTTCTTTCATTCAACATCACATTTGTGAGATTCATCCACGTTGTTGTGTGTAGAAGTAAATGGAAATCGTCCATTTTCATTGCAGTGTAATATTTTGCTGTTTGAATACACCATGAATTTTATTCATCCAAATGGTAATGTACTTTGGGTTTTTTTCCCCCAGTTTGGGGCTATTACAAAGAGTGCTCCTGGACTTACTTGCTAATATTTTATTTAGGACTTTCACATCTATGTTCCTGAGAGAGATTAACCTGTAATTTTTCTTTCTTGTGATATTCTTGCCAGCTTTTGGTGTTACAGTTATACTGACCTCATACAATAGTTGGAAATATTCCTTCTTTTTCTGTTTTCTGGAAGATTTTGTGTAATATTCATGTTTTTCCTATTGTGTTTTGAAAAATTCACCAAAGAAGCCATCTGTGACTAAAGTTTTCTTTGTGGGAAGGTTTAAAATTATAAATTTAATTTAAAAAATTTTGGGGGGCTTCCCTGGTTGCACAGTGGTTAAGAATCCGCCAGCCAATGCAGGGGACATGGGTTCGATTCCTGGCCCGGGAAGATCCCACATGCCACGGAGCAACTAAGCCCGTGTGCCACAGCTACTGAGCCGGTGCTCTAGAGCCCGTGCTCTGCAACAAGAGAAGCCATGACAATGAGAAGCCTGCGTACCGCAATGAAGAGTAGCCCCGCTTGCCTCAACTAGAGAAAGCCTGCACACAGCAACGAAGACCCAACACAGCCAAAAATAAAAAAATTTATTAAAAAAAATTAAAAGATAAATAAATAAATTTTTAATTGAAATATAGTTGATTTACAAGGTGTTAATTTCTACTGTACCGCAAAGTGATTAAGTTATATATATGGGGCTTCCCTGGTGGCGCAGTGGTTGAGAGTCTGCCTGCCGACGCAGGGGACACGGGTTCGTGCCCCGGTTGGAATATCCCACATGCTGCGGAGCGGCTGGGCCCGTGAGCCATGGCCGCTGAGCCTGCGCGTCCGGAGCCTGTGCTCCACAACGGTGAGAGGCCCGCGTACCAAAAAAAAAAAAAAAGTTATATATATGTATATATGTGTATGTAATGGAAAAGAATACAAAGGATGTATATATATGTATATACCTATATTCATACATATACATACACATATATACATTCTTTGTATTCTTTTCCATTATGGTTTATCATAGGATATTGAATATAATTCCCTGTGCTATACAGCAGGTCCTTGTTGTTTATACATTCTATAATATAATAGTTTGTATCTGCTAACCCCAAATTCCCACTCCATCCCTTTCCCATGATGAATTTAATTTTTTAATAGATAGAACTACTTATATTTGCTATTTCCTTTTTGTCCACTCTGTTAAGTTGTATATTTCTAGCAATCTATCCATTTCATTGGCATGCAGTTATTTATAATTTCCTCTTATTATTATATCCTTTATAAAAATTGAGTTGTAATTGACATGCAACATTATATTAGTTTCAGGTATGTAGCATAATGATTTAATATTGGTGTATATTGCAAAATGATCGCCACAGTAAGTCCAGTTAACATCCATCACCACACATAGTTACAAAACTTTTTTCTTGTGATGAGAACTTTTAAGATTTACTCTTTTAGCAGCTTTCAAATATCCAATACAGTATCATTAACTATAGTCACCATGCTGTACATTATATCCCCATGACTTATTCATTTTATAACTGAAAATTTGTACCTTTTGATTCCCTTCCCCCTTTTCACCCTTCCCCCTACCCCTTGCCTCAGGTAACCACCAATCTGTTCTTTATATCCATAAGCTTGTTTTTTTTGTTTGCTTGATTTCTTAAATTCCATATATAAATAAGGTCATATTTATTTATCTTTTTCTCTCTGACTTATTTCACTTAGCATAATGCTGTCAAGGTCCATCCCTGTTTTCACAAATGGCAAGATTTCATTCTTTTTTTAATGTCTGAGTAATATTCCATTGTATGTATATATCATCTTCTTATTCATCCATCAGTGGACACTTAGGTTGTTTTCACATCTTGGCTATTGTAAATAATGCTGCAGTAAACATGGGGATGCATATATCTTTTTGAATAGTGTTTTTATTTTCTTGGATAAATACATAGAAGTGGAATTGCTGGATCAGATGATAGCTCTATTTTTAATTTTTTGAGGAACCTCCATACTGGTTTCCATAGTGGCTGCACCAATTTACATTCCCACCAGCAGTGCACAAGTGTTCCCTTTTCTCTACATCCTTACCAACACCTGTTATTTCTTGTCTGTTTGAGAATAGCTATTCTGACAGGTGTGAGCTGTATATTCTTAATGCTGACAGGATCTATACTGATGTCTCTCCTTTTCTTCTTGGTATTGGTTATTTGTACCTTCTTTGTTTTTTTCTTGATCAGTGTTGACGGGGTTTGCAACTGTTTTAGTCTTTTCAAAGAACCAATATTTGGCATTTGGTTTTCTCCATATTTGTCTTCTGTTTCTTAATTTCTTTTCTAATCTTTATCATTTCCTTCTACTTTCTGTGGCTTTCACTTTCTTTGAATATGATTTTTTAGGTAGATATGTAGATCATTGGTTTTCAGGTTCTCTTATTTTTAATAGGTACATTAGAAGTTATAAAATTTCCCTTAAGTTTGGCTTTTACTAAACTACAAATTTTGGTATGTAGTATTTTTCTTACCATTTTGTTGAAAATATGTTCTAATTTCCATTGAGATCTCTTCTTTGACCCATTGGATATTTAGAAGTATATTGTTTTTATTTCCAAACACTAGGGAACTTCTAGTTATCTTTTTGTAATTGATTTCTGGCTTTATTCCATCATAGTCAAAGAGTTTAGTATTATTCTAATCCTTCAATATTTGTTGAGACTTGCTCTATTGCCCAGCATATGGTCAATTTTAATAAATGTCTAGGTACATTTGACAAGACAATGTTTCCTTCAGTTGTTGGATGCAATGTTTGGATGGTTAGTTTATATGTCAGCCTGACTGCACATCACTTAGGTGATACCCAGATAGCTGGTAACACATTAATTCTAGGTATGTCTGTGAGGGTGTTCCTGGAAGAGATTAGCATTTGATTCAGTAGGCTGAGAGAAGAAACCCCCCTCACCGATCCACTGGGACCTGAATGGAACAAAAAGGGGAAGGAAGGGTGAATTCACTCTCTCTGTTCTTGGGCTGGAACATCCATCTTTTTGTCCTCAGACATCAGAGCTCCTGGTTTTCAAGCCTTCAGGCTGAGACTGAATTGTACCACTGGCTCTCCTGATTCTGCAGCTTACAGATAGCAGATTGTGGGACTTCTCTACCTCCATAACTCTTAGTGAGCCAATTCCTATTAAAAAAAAATACAAACATACATACATATATAGGTGTATACACACACACAAGTTGAACAACACGGGGGTTAGGGGCACAGACTCCCCACAAAGTCAAAAATCCACATATAACTTACAGTTCGCCTTTCTTGTATGCGGTTCCTCAGAATCCCTCATTCCGCATCCTCAGATTTAACAAACCTCGGATGGTGTGACACTGTACTATTTACCACTGAAAAAAATCCGCATGTAAGCGGACCCATGAACTTCATGCCTGCATTGTTCAAGGGTAAACTCTATCTATCTATCTATCTATCATCTATCTTTCTTTCTTTCTATTAGTTCTGTTTCTCTAGAGAACCCTGACTAATGAAAGTGTTCTATTTAAGTCAGTTAGGTCATGTTTGTTAAATGTTAGTTAAATCTTCTATATTTTGATTTTTTTGTCTGTTTGCTCTATCAGTCACTGAGGAAGGTATGTTAAAAACCTTCACTCTGATTGCGAATTTGTCCATTTCTCCTTTTAGTTCTGTTAATATTCTTTATGATATTTTGAAACTATGTTATTAGGAACTTAGAAATTTAGAATTGTCATGACTTCCTGGTGAGTTGATCTTTCTATCGTTATGAAATGTCTTTTGTAACTCTGGAAATGCTTTTGCTTTACCATATAATTTTCTATTTCTCTCACTTTTTCTGTGTTCCCTTTTATCTCCTTTCTTGCTTTCTTTGGATTTATTTTAAATTGTGTTATAGCTCTCTCTACTAGCTTGTTAGGTATGCATTCTTTATTACTTCTTTTGTGGTTACCCTAGAGAAAAATGCAGCCTTGAATCTAACACAAATGAATACTTTACCACCTCCCAGACAATGTAAGGACTTTAGAACACTCTACTTGCCCCTATCCTGCCTTTTGCCGTAATGTTGTCACATATTTTAATTCTACATACAATTGAAACCCCACAATATGTTATTATTATTGTTTTATGTTAATATTCATTTAGATTTACCCAGGCTTTTACTCTATTGCTCTTTATTCCTTCTTGCACTTCTATGCTTCTCTCTGGGATTATATTCCCTCTTTCTTTCAATATCAGTTTTCTAGCAATAAATCCTCTCAGATTTTGTTGGTCTGGAATGTCTTTATTTTGCTTTCATTTTTGAAGGATATTTCACTGGGTGTAGAATTGTAGGTTGGCAGAATCTTTAAAGATGACAGACATACCATGGCCACTTTTTCCATTATTTCTGATGATAAGGCAACCATTAGTCTTATTCTTGTTCTTTTGTAGATATTGTACCTTTTTCTCTGGCTACTTTGAAGATTTTACTTTGTCTTTGATTTTCAGTGTTTGACTATGATGTGTTTAGATATGAATTTCTAGTTTTTAAAAATTCATATCTCAAGGTTTATAGCTCTTCTTGTGGCTGATGTATTTTGGAATTTTAAAAAATTATTGGGTGTTATTTATTCAAATATTGCTTCTTCCCATTTTCTCTTTTTTTTTTTTCTCCCCATGCTTTGGTCTATGAGTATATATATAAGGAAAATTTGTGATTATTAGACAGAGTATGTTTATTATGAGCATACCATGTCATTCTAACCTCATTTTCTTCTTTGCCAGAATTAGCAAATTAGTAGTATCAGGCACATCAGTCACAGTGCCTACCATAACAGTGTTTAACTTCTAGATGAAAATGACTTACCCATAGCCTCCTGCTCGGGGAAGCAGAGTTGGGCTACTCTTTGCACAGTAGTAGCTAATCAGATTAGCTCTCTCCATGACTTGGAGTGGGACAATGTAGAAGAAACTGGTTAGCCAATTTCAAAAGAAGAGCAAAGCAAATCTTGAAACAGAAGCCAGTACGTGAAGGAGGCACCATGTAGGTCATAAAAGAGAGAATAGAAAGAGCATATTTACTCCAGAACTGCCTTGATTCTTGGGATTTATTTAGTTTTAGATACTGGATGTGTAATCTTACAAAAACGCTAATTTCTTTATTTCTCTTTTTTTTTGGATTACTCATTTTTTATTTTTATTTTTTTTACACCTTTATTGGAGTATAATTGCTTTACAGTGTTGTGTTAGTTTCTGCTGTACAACAAAGTGAATCAGCTATATGTATACATATATCCCCATATCCCCTCCCTCTTGAGCCTCCCTCCCACCCTCCCTATCCCACCCCCCTAGGTTGTCACAAAGCATTGAGCTGATCTACCTGTGCTATGCAGCAGCTTCCCACTAGCCATCCATTTTACATTTAAAAACCCTAATTTCTTAAGGTGACCTAAATGAGTCTGTCTTCATTGCAATCAAGGGACTAATGTACTAGGGGAATGCGGTTGAATGTGTATCTGAGCTTCAGCAAAGTACTTCATTAAGATATGTAATACCTTGTCTTAAGACAAGATTGAGAAATTTTCACTAAATGTTGAGTGTAAATCAACGAATTAGAAACTTATTAAGTGGTCATACCCAAAGGACACTAATTAAAAAATTGCTTCATTCTGGAGGGAGGTTGTTTTTTGATCTAGTTTTTATTTTTGCTTTTGCTTTTGTTTTTACTATAAAGTTCTTCCCTTGACCTTGTTCTAGTCAACATTTTTATCACCCCTTTTGTTGAGGACATGCTTATCAAATTTACTGAGGAAAAACACATTGTTTAGCAGGATCCTTCAAGCTGGAACAATGGCTAAGTCCAAAAAGATAATATTAAAATGTTTTTATTTCAAAAATAATACTTGGGAGCTTGAGGCTTTTTAGGGCATGAGCCACCTCGTCTCCTTGCATCGCCTTGCAATAAACCTTTCTCTGCTCCAAAATAATAATAATAATATATGTCAATTGCCAAATATTGAGAAAATTATTCTCTTCTTTTACAGTCTATTTTTTTGTGAAAAATATAATTAGTATAACAGTTTATGATTTTCTAAACATTTTAACACTTTGAAATCATAAACATTTCCAAATCATTATTATTTTTCAATATTATTTTAATATAACATAATTTATTTAATCATCTCCTCTCAAAACATGCTGTAATACTGTTTTCTAAACTTTTTTCTTTTGTTTCAAAATCAAACGGTTTTCAAATCATTAAATAATATTTTCTCAATTGCATGACTGTACTGTTATTTACACAATTAGTATGTTGCCCCCTTTTTGTCTTTAAGATTACCATGAATATTCCTATGGCATTATTTTTAGAAAAATGTTACAGTTATTTCTTTCTGATAAACTCCTAGCAATGTATGAGAATCTTGACTTGTTTCTCTGTTGCTTCACCATTGAATATTATGATTTTCAAAATTCCTGCCATTTTATAAGCACAAATTAGAGTCTTGCTTTATTTTGCTTTTCTTTGAATACTAGTGAAGCTGAACATTGTTTCATGCATATATTGACTATTTGCATTTCTTGTTTTGGAGCATCTATGTTCATGTCTTTCATTCATTTTTTAACTAGAGTATATCTTAATGTTTCTTAAGGGCTTTTATATATTATGCACATTAATCCTTTCTTGAAATACATATTGCAAATATTTCTTCCAAGTTTGTCATTTTTCCTTTGCTTATGAAGTTTAGTTTTTTGACAAAAAGATTTTCACCTTTAAGAAGTTAAATCTATAATCATTTAATTTTTTTAAATTTTTTTATTTTTGGCTGCGTTGAGTGTTGCTGTGCACAGGCTTTTCTCTACTTGAGGCGAGTGGGGGCCACTCTTTGTTGCGGTGCGCGGGCTTCTCATTGCGGTGGCTTCTCTTGTTCTGGAGCACGGGCTCTAGGTGCACAGGCTTCAGTAGTTGCAACACGCAGCCTCAGTCGTTGTGGCACGTGGGTCCTAGAGTACGCAGGCTTTAGTAGTTGTGGCACATGGGCTTAGTTGCTCTGCGACACGTGGGATCTTCCTGGACCAGGGATTGAACCCATATCCCCTGCACTGGTAGGTGGATTCTTAACCACTGCACCACCAGGGAAGTTCCCGTTTAATTGTTTTTAATTGTTCTTGCCTTTCATATCCTACTCAGAAAGAGATCCTTATATTATATAACTGTTTACCTATATCTTCTATCATATAATATTTAATATGAATAGAGTGAAGACCAGCTCTTGGGTTCAGAATACCAATTACATAACCTCTGGTTGGGGGAGCTTTGAGGTTGCCAGCATCAGTGTGCTTTGGCTGCCAAAAATCTCTTGGGATCTTGGACTTCATTAGTAAAAGCTTAAGGTCCAGAATCAGGAAAGCTATAGTCCTGTAACACTGCCAAAACTTCACAGTATGTTTGATTTAAATGTGGTTGAGATTATTTTATTGGCTAATATTTTAAAAATTGTTGGGGGATCTGTGTAATCAAAAACACTTCCTCATCCTCAAGGTAAGGCAAACAGTTTTCACAGAAAACAAGGTAAAAAAGTACAGCTTCAATAGTTTGTTTTTCTTTCAGACTGTCAGATACAGACATCACAGGCATTAACCTCTATTAAAACTCAGAAACCTCCATGCTTCTTTTTTTTGGGGGGGGGGGGTACGCGGGCCTCTCACTGTTGTGGCCTCTCCCACTGCGGAGCACAGGCTCCGTACGCGCAGGCCCAGCGGCCATGGCTCACGGGCCCAGCCGCTCTGCGGCATGTGGGAACTTCCCCGACCGGAGCACGATCCTGCGTCCCCTGCATCGGCAGGCGGACTCCCAACCACTGCGCCACCAGGGAAGTCCTCTCCATGCTTCTTTTAACCGCACCTCAATTTCCAAAACTTTAGTACAAGTTCTGACAAAATTTGCTTGACATAGTGAGGCTTCCTTTTAAAATCAAGGAGACAGCGATACCTACTACTGCCTCTTCCACTCCCCACATTTTATTTACACTAAACCAGGCAAGAAAAAGAAAAAAGGAGAAGAAGAAAGAAAGAAAGAAAAGGTGTAAGGATTGGAAAAGGAGAAACAAAATTGTCATTATTTAGAATCAGAATTTCATACGCTTTTAACTTCTTAGTCCTCACCTGGACTATTTCATTAGCTATATGTATCACATTTTAAGACTACTGTGTGGACATAAACCAAAAGAGATTTGTAGGGAAATAATCATGGTGGTGACAAGGAGGGGACTTTGAAAACATGGCATATGAGGAAAATATTTGAAAATATTTTACATGGGGAAAAGACTCACAGGAGGGGAAAAAAAAAGAGCCAAATTAGCTTGTTTTAAGCTACTTAAAGAAAAAAACTGTTATGTGTAACAGTGATTTTTTTTTTTTTTCCTGAAAGCCCCAAGGAAGTGTAGTCAGGATCATTAAGAGGCAAGAGGAAGAGAGACTTAAGCTCTGGCAGAACTTTTAAGAGTTAGTGATTCAAAATTCTTAGAAGGATGCCTTAGGAGGTGAAAAGTACTTTGTCACTAGAGGTTTTCAACCAAAGGCTGAGTGACCATGTGGCAGGAATGCTGTAAGAATGAAAAAGCTCACATTTCTTGAGCATCCAATGTGTGCATGTACCGAGCCATGCACTATCTCATTTAATCATGGCAACCCAGTGAGGGACGTTCTATTGTATTCCCATTTAACAAATGCAACAGAAGCAGAGAGAATCTAAAGTCCTGCCTGGTATCACATAGAAGGTAAGTATGAACTGCCCAGGCAGTTTGTTTCCAGAGCCTCACCTCTGAATCAATGTACATTGTTTGCAAAGAGTGGCTTCCATAACCTTCAAGATTTCATCAAATCCTGAGATTGTATAATTGTGCAGAGGGGAAAGTCATGCCTTAAGGGATTTATATTAAAGATTAATTTTGTTGGCAGTGATGTTAGGTGGCTCCTGTTTTAGTATCTAATCTTTAAGTTATGAATAAAATCAAAGTCGCTGAAAATCCACCCATCATTTCTAAATTAGAAAGCTGTTGGATATTCATATATCTACCAAGGTACAAGTAAGTTGGTAGACAATGGCTGGGATCCCAGACAGATGCTCTTGGGCTCTGGCAATAAGACTAAGCCTATAAATATCAAATGTAGTATGTCTTACAAAACCAAATATCAGCAGTTTTGAAGTGTCATGGTGTTTTGTGTGTTTTGTGTTTTTTTTTTTCTAAGTAGATCCAGCAATTGATTGTGGGCCACTTTGATAGCACCTAAAACAAAATTGTTTTATTCAGCATTTTTGAGTGTTATATCATGGAGTTATAGGTTATATCATACCACTCACAGAATGCTGTTTAAAATTTGCAGTTAGGTACATTCTTCAATATCTATATATAACTTCTTAAAATATAGAAACCAGATCAAATATATATAGAAATAATGTGTGTGCAAGAGATAAATACAGAGATTGGCCATTTGCCATTGTTAATAGGAAGAAAGGCACGTACACTGAGAGTTTTAACAAATTACAAATGCCGGGAAGAAAATAATATGGCTGTGTTTGAAAAGATCATGCTATTTACTTGACAGGCTCTGCCAGGGCAAAGTTACAGCTGTGGCCCTGCTTTGCAGATCATTTAAACAGGCTTTTCTTTATGTCACTGACACTTTAGTCGCATCCACAGAGCTTTGCCATCAGTAAATAATAATTATTATGTGGGAGAAGACAGCCTATGAGCAGCCCCAGTGTTACCACCACAAATAAATCGATAGAAACACATGTTAGTTAAAATGGTTTTTGCTTATTTTTCCAATTTATTAACACCATCAGTCTTGTTAGAAGAAAAATAGATTATCATTTTAAAAAATTGTAAACAGTGATATGTATGCGTTCGCATGTGTATATACAAAAAAAATCAGGATTGTCTTTTTAATGTGTTTTTTTCTGATCCTCTCAGTTTAAAATTTTTTCTGTATTCTTTATAGTTGAAGATTTCTCATACTATCATTTCCTATGTCTTGTTATCTTTGTATTCATCTACCTAAGGAAACATGGGGTGGTGGAGAGTGTCAGATGGTCTGGTTTTGAGCATCCTAGCTGTAACAGTTGAATTCTCTGAGATTCAGTTTCTCCATCTACAGTAATACCTACCCAACCATTGTTGTGCAGATGAAAAGAAATCATGAACACAGAGGTGTTCTGTAAACTATGAAGAATCATACCAAGGTCAGGTCCAAAGGTCCATTTCTCCCAGCTTAATCTTTGAAGGAGATTTAAAAGATCTATAAACTATCTTTCAAGTAACTAACATTGGAAATAAGCATGGAAATGAATACTGGTAGACTCAAGGGAAACATATTTCATGTAACTCTTTTCTATTTTTCCTTTTTTTAGCTTTCATGGAGAATTACAAGGGCTACTGATCATGTTTATTCTAGTGAAAATTCCTGTGGTTGTTATTCTAGCTGTTGTTCTAGGGATGTAAGAAACACTAGAAGCAAATTGTGGGTAGCTAAGAGAAAGGGACAACATGTGTGGGTGTGGTTGGGACTTAATCAACATTATTGAATTAATACATATGAATGTAACCAACACCCCCATGTTGCGTTAATTTTTAGAAATTTAAGGGGGAAATGGCTGGGCAATTGCTTTGAGGCTTCGTTTCTCAGAGCCAATAGGGTACTTCAGCACTACAGGAGTATGTGGGACAGCAAAACCCAGAGTGAATTTCTCACGCATTCTACTGCCTGAAGCCTTCCTGAAAGTCACACAAGGCATTAATGGGGGGGGGGGGCTTCTGTGGAAAAAACGATCTTCTGACATTTTTCTAGAATGTGACTAGAATTTCAAATTGCTTTGTTTATAACAAGTTAGCTGGGTTTTTCTTTCTTCCTTTTGTCCTTAAATAAAAGAAACTCTGATCCTTTAAAAGCTTGGGGAGGGGCAAACTTTTTTATTTAACAGTCTGTCACTGAGGTGGAAAACTGTTTCAGATCTGAATGGTACCGTGGTGTTTTGTGCTTTCATCTGTCTGTAAGAATTTTTCAAGCCTGAAAACTCCAAGGTGAGAGATGTCATTCCCGAGTGGCAGACAGTGGGCTCCGCCAAAGGCCAGGGAGAAAGACCAGGGGTGATGTACAGGGATGGAAGGGACCAGGGAGGAGGCTGGAGAAAGAATGGCTCCTTTCCTAGTCATGGGTGGATTGTTCACTGGGTGTTACTTTTTTCTATGGTGACCAAAATCCTTCTGAAACTCAGCAAGAAGAAGCCTGTGATTTTTAGGGAAAAGAAATGCTTCAAATTCTAGCTACACAGACCTGTATGAGCAACGCATTAGTGCTGTTCGGTTTGTGTGGTTTTGTATATATTATACAGGTTTGGATTACAATAATTCCTCCCACTTGTATAAGGTTTTGCAGTTTTTGAAGCACTTTATGCTCTTAATCCTCACAATAAACACTGATAGAAGAGTACAGATGGTTCCTGACTCACAATTGCTTCACTTTAGACCCCTGCTGTTATGACCTTTATTATTGTAAATATGACTCTCCCAGTATTGGTCAAATCTCATGATGTGACTGCCTATGACTCTCATCATAAGTGACAGGAGAACTGAAGCTGCGTTTATGTGAATTGGTGCCAGAAGTAAAGAACAACTTTTGATTTGATGGATGCAGGTGTACATGAAGCAAATCCGTAACATCTGAATTAGACAATGCTTTTGCGAAGGTGTTGTCCATTTATGTTGAAAAAGAGCTACCCCAAGACATCAAAGGGAGTTTTTATTGCAAGCAAAAGTTGGGTGGATCACTTTTAGAAGATAGTTGGCAAAACATTAACTATTCAGGGAAGAAGCCATAAGAACCAGTAGAATAGCATCAGATAATTTATCCACAGAGTCTGCTAAAGATAACAGCTACTATGTGCTCTGGGTGTTTAATGATGCTGAAATCAGGCATGGAGATGGGAAGACGATGAGGAGGTGCAGGAGAAGGAGAAAAGGAAGAGAACATAGCAATAAGGAAAACTTTAACATTCAGAGAAATTTCACCACTGAATCTGCAATGATAGTTTTTAGACAGATGGCCCTAATTTTCATCACAGTTTGAAGGTCTTTAGAGCACTGAAGCATTTTCTTGCTTCAGGGAGATTTATCAGAAAAATAAAATTTCTTTAGTTAGAACTTCTTTGGACAGGCATTTTTAAGAAGTCTCAACCAGGTGATAAAAAAGAATTCTCTAAGAGCATCTGAAACTTTGACTTTTTCTTGACAAACTTAGAAAATCATTGTAAAATCATGTATTCGTCTTTCCATGATTGATTTTGGTATTTTAGAGTATTAAAATGTATCTTCAGGAACACTATCTTCACAGATATTAAATGTTTAACTTACAGAAGCTCAATTTATGACCAATATCCAGGAATAAATCAAATCATAAATACCAATTATATGAGTCTCAGTTTATAAACGAGGAACAGACCACAAAGCAGCAAATGACTTGCTGGCTTCCCCTAAAAAAAGGCAGATGAGGTCACATAATGCCACATCACTAAAGTTTAATGATGCTTCCCTTTCTCTCCGCTAGTTGAGGAACACATATTTTTCACTCACTGTCAAGCAAATACCCATGTAACATCTGAGGGATTACAATCTTAATATTATGGTAACATCAAGTAAACTAGTTGATGGACATATATATTTATTATCAAGTACTATCAATGGTTAAATTCAACTAAAATTTATCAGATAAAGACAATTTAGTGCAAAAGAAATATGCAGCCATGTTTTGGAATTATCCACCTGTATCATCTTTGAAACAGGCAGGGAACCAGGTTGTTATTTCAGTGGAAGACAAGTCCCTGCCTCAGAATGAATTGAACTACCTACCTGGGATTCATCCTTTTCTTTCTTTTTAGAAACTCATTATCTTTGTTGTTCCTCACTCTCCCCTACCTTCAACGTTTTTTCTGTGCCAATCTTCTTATGAACTAAACAGGCCCAAGTATCTCCCATCTTAACACACACACACACACACACACACACACACACACACACACACACACCCCTACTTCATTCAACCAGCTATCTTCTCATCTTTCTCCTCCCCTTAAAACCAAACTTCCTAAAAGAGTTTCCTATATTTACTCTGTTCATATTCTCACTTCTCCCCAAAACACTCAATTCTTTGTTTCCTAGCTTCAGCCTCATCATGCTTTTAGAGTTGTTTTCTCACCAAGTCACATATGAACTCTATTTGCTAAATCTAATGGCTACTTATCTATACTTTTGTTGACTTCTCAATAGCATTTAACACTACCAATCACTCCCTCTTTCTTGAAGCTTCCTTTTCCCTGGGCTTCCATGTCTGCTAACTCTCTTGGTTCTTTTCCTGCCTCTCTGGTCATCTCTTTGTCAGTCTCCTGTCTCTTCTTCTGCCAGTGCCTAAAATGTTACTGTCCCTCAGGTTCCCCTCATAAGCTCCTTTCTTTTCTCACTGGATGATTTAATCTACTTCTTTGTTTTCAGCCTTTACTGGAAAGAAAGCACAACTTTATGCTTCTACCCCAAATTTCTTCTTCTGAAGGTCTGAAGTGGGTCTTCACTTTGAAGTCCTCCAGAAATTTATCTCAGTTTGGACATCCCTCCCTCAAATAGAGCCTAGGACAAGGGCTTAGATGCATGAAGTTTATTTGGAAAGACAGTTCCAGGAAGCAGGAGTGAGGGAGCAAGAATAGTAAAACAGAGAAGGAGGAAAAGTCCATAAAGGATACATTGCTGAGCTGTAATCATTATGGGCATAGACCATCACTGTCTATGAGACTCAGAATTCTCTCTCTGAATGAGGGAGGCTGGGATATCGTCCATCAGCTCCCAGCACCCATTAGATGCAGACTGCCCCCAGGAAATGGTAACTTGAGGCACTTCCAGGCTGCATCTTTGCCAGGTTGAATGAATTTCCCCAGCTCTGGAGAAAGCTGTGTGGCAGAAAAGCATAAGTAGGAAACTCAGAGTACAGGGACTTGTTCCCCACAGCTGCATGGAAATCAGAGGTGAGCCAATGGGGTAGAAAGCAGGGCACAAAAAGCCTTGCTCCACAACATTCTAAAACTGAACTCACCCCACGATGGCTGACCCTCTTTCCGTCTCTCTTTCTTAGGGACTGGCTCCATCAGCCTCTCAGCAGCTCAAACCAGTCACCCGAGCAGCATCTTTGACTTTCTTCTTCATAATGTCCTGTATATTTTCCAGATCCATCTGATTGTGCTCACGCACACTGCCCCGCCGTAGCTTAGCTATTTGTGAGCTCTCACTTGGCTTTTTGCAGCAACCTCCTAATTGATAATTTTTGCCGTATTTACATATGTTACCCTTGCTGCAACCAGAATAATCTTTTAAAACATTCATTAGATTATGTCACTCACATGCTTAAAACTCTTCAGTGGCTCTCCTTTACTCTTAGGGTAAAGACCCAAGTTCTGGACTTCCCTGGTGGCGCAGTGGTTGAGAGTCTGCCTGGTAATGCAGGGGACACGGGTTCGTGCCCTGGTCCGGGAGGATCCCACATGCTGCAGAGCGGCTGGGCCTGTGGGCCATGGCCGCTGGGACTGCGCGTCTGGAGCCTGTGCTCCGCAACAGGAGAGGCCACAACAGTGAGAGGCCTGCGTACTGCAAAAAAAAAAAAAAAAAAAAAAAATGAAATGCAAGTGGGAACCCGGGAAATAAACAAAAACCTAGAGAGTCTTTTGCCTTGAGGGCTTTTGCCAGATGAGTGAATGCATTGGTTAAGGTGTGCACAAAGTTAGAAGTCTAAGTATAGACCCATCCACCTGGACGTTGCACATCCAGGTTTAATTTCTTAAACCTGGATGCCCAAAAGACTACCCATTTTGTGAAAGGATGAACTACATATAAATCTACCGCATTTCCTCCACCCCCAGAAAATTGCAAGGAAAATTGCCTGCCTTGAGGATGACTCTAAATGGAGGGAGAGAAAAAACAAAAAATTCCTTGAGGATTTGTAACACAGCCAACACACAGGCTTGCAGCCCAAATCCACACTATACCTGGGAGTCCAAAAAACTCAAGTCAAGAATTAAGTTTAAAGTAAACCTCACTGTGTAGTTCCAAGGCACCTAGCAGTAACAAATACAAATCTGTTCTGGGGGTACCCATCTTCAACACAGGCCTTAAAGAATTCCCATCAATAAGTTCTAAAGAAATATGAGCTTATGGTCAAAAATCACAAAATACAAAGGGAAATAATAAACCACGAACAAGGGCCAGCAGAAACAACAAACAACAGAATCGGACTACAAAGCATTAGCCATTGGAATTACCAGGCACAGCCTATAAAATGAGTATTTTACATGTATTTAAAGAAATGAGAGAAGGGATTGAAAATATACATAAAACATGACCCAGCAGATTTGAAAAAGACTCAAAAGAACTACTAAACTTTAAAATGTAATATTTGAAATTAAAAACACAATGGATGGATTTAATACCAGAATAACCACAGCTAGAGAATGGATTAAGAAATATAGATCTGAAAAATTTTACATAATTTAGCCCAAAGAAATGGAAACATAAAAGAGTGGTTATAAGTCATGGAGATATTGTAAGAAATACAACAATTATCTAATCAGAATTCCAGGCAGACAGTGGAGGAAGGAAGGAGTGAAAGCAATAATTGAAAGAATAAGGACTGAGAATTTCCAAGAAATGACAAGCCACAGATTCAAAAAGCCCAACAATCCCAATACGGGTAAATAAAAGGAAATTTACACTTAGGCACATTCCAGTAGAAATGCAGAATACCATAAACAAAGAGAAAAAATGTAAAAGCAGCCAAAGAAAGTAAAGACAGATTATTTTCAACAGGACAACAATTAAACCTAACAGCCACGGAAGCCAGTGTACTAAAAGAAAACTACTGTCAACCTAAATTTGTATATTATCTTTCAAGGACAATGGAAAAGATCAGACGTCTTCAAACAAGCAAACAAAAACTGAGAGCTTGCCACCAATCAGACCCTCAAAAGGTAATTCTAAAGGCTGCTCTCATTTTCTTCCTGAAGAAAGTGAACACAGATGGAAGGTCAGAGACGAATAAAGGAGTGAGGAGCAAGGAAAGTGCTAAATACGTGTTTAATTGTAAATAAATATGGGCTAAAAAGAACAACAATAATAATAATCTCTTAAGAGATTTTCAAAAGCTAGCTAGAAATAAAATACACAGCCATGAATAGCAGGTAAATTGGGAGAGGAATGATCAAAGTTCAAGTATTCTGTCCTTTTTATTGTTTGGGAGAATGGTAATGATATTAAGTATCCAAGTTAAAATTTCCAGAATAACTACCAAAAGGGTGTATAACTTCTTAATTAAAAAGGAAAAAAAGGGGAAAGAGAAAAATATTCAATACAAAAGTGCATGAAAACAGAGAAAAAAGAAATATTGAAGGCTCAAGTCACATTAAAAAGCACAAAATAAGATGGTAGAAATAAATTTAAATATTTCAGGAGTTAAAATAAGCAAAAATAGACTCAATGCCCAACATATTAGGCAAAGATTTACAGATGGTGTGTGTGTGTGTGTGTGTGTGTGTGTGTGTGTGTGTGTGTGTGTGTGTGAGTGTATACATACATATATGTTCTGTTTGAAAGAGTTCTGCTATATTCTGTTTATCTGTCATGTTTAAAACATAAGGATTCAGAAAAATTGAGACTAGGAGTGTGATAAAATTATACCATGCAGACACTAACCACAAGAAAGTTGGTCTTGCTATATTAGTATCAGACAAAACAGTCCTTAAGACAGAAAACTCTTTTAGACAACCATTTCATAAGGATAAAAGGTTCAGTTCTCCAGGAAAATTTAAGAGTTCTGTAAACTTGTAAATAATTAGATCAAGCTGACAAAATCAGTAAGGAGATAGAAGATTATAACAACACAATTAATAAGCTGGCTCTGATTGAATAAGCATTGATAACACTGTACCTCACAACTACAGGATTCACATTCTTTTCAACCAACATGGAACATTTTTGAAAATTGATCACATGCTGAGTTATAAAGCAAATATCAACAATTTTCAAAAGTTTGAAATCATACAGACCACAGTTTATGACCATAATGCAATTAAGTTAGAAATCAATAACAAAAGGATAACTAGAAAAAGCCCATATGTGGAAAATTAAGATATCCTCTTCTAAATAACCTGTGGCCCGAAGAGGAAATATGATAGAAATTAGAAAATACTAGAATGTGTGGCAACAAAAGTACTATAAATCAGGATGTATTCAACGCAGATAAAGTAAGATCTAGTGAGAAATTACATCCTTAAATGCTTTTATTAGGAAACATGAAAAGTTAACAATGAACTAAGAAGTTAGAAAAACAATAATGAAATAAAAATAAATAAAAGTGTGGAAGTAATAAAGGTAACAGCAGAAATCAATGAAATAGAAAAAAATATAAAAGAAAATTAACAAGGCCCAAAATTCTTTCTTTGAAAAGCCTCTTACAGATAAATACTAGAACAAAAGAGATACCTACAGTTGAAGCAGATAATTAAATGATTAATAAGGAGGATTATTAACAACTTTAAGGCTATGAATTGGAAAATTTAGAGAAATGGATAAATTCCTAGAAAAATATAACCTACCAAAACTTCTTCAAGAGGAAATAGAAAATAGTAGTCCAAAAAAATTTAAAGAAAATAAATCAGTTGTTTAAAATTGTCCCACAAAGTGAAAACCCAGACCAGATAAATTTTTGTTGTTGTGATTGTTTTCCTTAAAAAAATTTTTTTGGTAGTAATTTTCAATCATGCAAAAAAAAGTAGAGAATCATAAAACAAACTCCTCCATACCCACCATTCAGCTTCAATGATTGTCTGCATTTGCCTTTCCTTTTCATTCAAACTCTTCCCTCTCCACTTAAAAAAAAAAACCTTTTTATTTTGAAATAATTTTAGACTTACTGAAATGTTCCAAAAACAGTACCAAAATTCCAATATATCTTTCACCCAGCTTCCCCTGTTGTTAACATTTTGCATAATCTTAATACAACTAATCAAAGCTAAGTAAACTTTTTTTTTTTTTGCGGTACGCGGGCCTTTTTTATTTTTTCCTAATCCATGGATTCAAGGAAGAAGCAAGAATATATACAAGTTTGTTCTATTTATGTGAGGTTCAAATAATGAAAAACCAAACTATCTTTTTTTTTTAAATAATACAAATATATGTGGTAAAACCGTAAAGAAAAAAAAGGAAAATTTTAGGATATTGTTTATCTCTGAGTATGGAGGGAGAGAGGTGGTATCAGAGAGGGGCTCACATGGAACTTTAAAAAATATAAGAGTTTCTTTTCATAAAGCAGGTACATGCTGTGCCTCCCTTAGGCTAGACATTCTGGGTCTCTGCCCTGGGCCCCAGCTTTGGAATGCCTTCCTTGGAATTTTGTAGGTCCCTCTCTAGTGCTTGAGAGGACTGAGATGTGCAGTGCCATCCTGCACCTTTAGCAGTTGTTGTAGAGCTGGTTTGGTGGTGCTGAACTCTCTCAGCTTTTGCTTGTCTGTAAAGGTTTTAATTTCTCCATCAAATCTGAATGAGATCCTTGCTGGGTAGAGTAATCTTGGTTGCAGGTTTTTCTCCTTCAACACTTTCAATATGTCCTGCCACTCCCTTCTGGCTTGCAGAGTTTCTGCTGAAAGATCAGCTGTTAACCTTATGGGGATTCCCTTGTGTGTTATTTGTTGTTTTTCCCTTGCTGCTTTTAATATGTTTTCTTTGTATTTAATTTTTGACAGTTTGATTAATATGTGTCTTGGCGTGTTTCTCCTTGGATTTATCCTGTATGGGACTCTCTGTGCTTCATGGACTTGATTAACTATTTCCTTTCCCATATTAGGGAAGTTTTCAACTATAATCTCTTCAAATATTTTCTCAGTCCCTTTCTTTTTCTCTTCTTCTTCTGGAACCCCTATAATTCAAATGTTGGTGCATTTAATGTTGTCCCAGAGGTCTCTGAGACTGTCCTCAGTTCTTTTCATTCTTTTTTCTTTATTCTGCTCTGCAGTAGTTATTTCCACTATTTTATCTTCCAGGTCACTTATCTGTTCTTCTGCCTCAGTTATTCTGCTATTGATCCCATCTAGAGTATTTTTCATTTCATTTATTGTGTTGTTCATCATTGTTTGTTTCATCTTTAGTTCTTCTAGGTCCTTGTTAACTGATTCTTGCATTTTGTCTATTCTATTTCCAAGATTTTGGATCATCTTTACTATCATTATTCTGAATTCTTTTTCAGGTAGACTGCCTATTTCCTCTTCATTTGTTAGGTCTGGTGGGTTTTTATCTTGCTCCTTCATCTGCTGTGTGTTTTTCTGTCTTTTCATTTTGCTTATCCTACTGTGTTTGGGGTCTCCTTTTTGCAGGCTGAAGGTTCGTAGTTCCTGTTGTTTTTGGTGTCTGTCCCCAGTGGCTAAGGTTGGTTCAGTGGGTTGTGTAGGCTTCCTGGTGGAGGGTACTAGTGCCTGTGTTCTGGTGGATGAGGCTGGATCTTGTCTTTCTGGTGGGCAGGTCCACGTCTGGTGGTGTGTTTTGGGGTGTCTGTAGACTTATTATGATTTTGGGCAGCCTCTCTGCTAATGGGTGGGGTTGTGTTCCTGTCTTGCTAGTTGTTTGGCATAGGATGTCCAGCACTGTAGCTTGCTGGTCGTTGAGTGAAGCTGGGTGCTGGCGTTGAGATGGAGATCTCTGGGAGATTTTCGCTGTTTGATATTATGTGCAGCTGGGAGGCCTCTTGTGGACCAGTGTCCTGAAGTTGGCTCTCCCACCTCAGAGGCACAGCACTGACTCCTGGCTGCAGCACCAAGAGCCTTTCATCCACAGGGCTCCTTAATTTGGGATGATTCGTTGTCTATTCATGTATTCCACAGATGCAAGGTACATCAAGTTGATTGTGGAGCTTTAATCCGCTGCTTCTGAGGCTGCTGGGAGAGATTTCCCTTTCTCTTCTTTGTTCTCACAGCTCCCAGGGGCTCAGCTTTGGATTTGGCCCCGCCTGTGCTTGTAGGTCGCTGGAGGGCGTCTGTTCTTTGCTCAGACAGGACGGGGTTAAAGGAGCCTCTGGCTCACTCAGGCCGGGGGGGGGGGGGGGGGGGGGGGGGGGGGGGTAGGGAGGGTCACGGAGTGTGGCGGCGGCAGAGGCTGGCGTGACGTTGCTAGCCTGAGGCGTGCCGTGCGTTCTCCCGGGGGAGTTGTCCCTGGATCCCGGGACCCTGGCAGTGGCGGGCTGCACAGGCTCCCCGGAAAGGTGTGTGGACAGTGACCTGTGTTCGCACACAGGCTTCTTGGTGGCGGCAGCAGCGGCCTTAGCGTCTCAGGTCTGTGCCGCGGTGCCCTAACGCCCTGCAGGCTGTGTTCACGCAGCCATCCTCAGTCCTCTCCCGGCACTCCGACAGAAGCCGGAGCCTCAGCTCCCAGCCCCGCCTGCCCCGGCGGGCGAGCAGACAAGCCTCTCGGCTGGTGAGTGCCGGTCGGCCGATCCTCTGCGCTGGAATCTCTCCGCTTTGTCCTCCGCACCCTGTTGCCGTGCTCTCCTCGGCGGCTCCCAAGCTCCCCCACTCCGCCACCGGAAGTCTCCGCCCGCGAAGGGGCTTCCTAGTGTGTGGACACTTTTCCTCCTTCACAGCTCTCTCCCGCTGGTGCAGGACCCGTCCCTATCCTTTTGTCTCTGTTTAGTTTTTTCTTTTGCCCTAACCAGGTACGTGGGGGGTTCCTTGCCTTTTGGGAGGTCTGAGGTCTTCTGCCAGCGTTCAGTAGGTGCTCCGTAGGAGTTGTTCCACGCGTGGATGTATTTCTGGTGTATCTGTGGGGAGGAAGGTGATCTCCGCGTCTTACTCTTCCGCCATCTTCCCGGAAGCTCCGCCATCCTGCACCTGAGCCCAGACCTGATCCCACATGGGTCCCAGTGGAGGGAAGTGCTTTCCTCAAAGGTTTTTTTTTTTTTTTTTTTTTTTTTCGGTACGCGGGCCTCTCACTGCTGTGGCCTCTCCTGTTATGGAGCACAGGCTCTGGACGCGCAGGCTCAGCGGCCATGGCTCACGGGCCTAGCCGCTCCGCGGCAAGTGGGATCTTCCTGGACCGGGGCACGAACCCGTGTCCCCTGCATCGGCAGGTGGACTCTCAACCACTGCGCCACCAGGGAAGCCCCTCCTGAAAAGTTTTTAAGTCTTCCTCCAGTGACTAGGATCACTACAGCTGGCAATACTGTCTGGGCAAAGTACCCCGCTTTAACCAGGACCCATATGGTCCCAGGTACTTATTTCTCTCAGGGGTCCATTTCTTCTTTAGGGCAATCTCTGACTCTTTATCACCTCACCCCATCTCCCCCACCACGTTGGCCAAATGCCCAGTGGAGCTTTTAGACTCATGCCTATGAAGTGGAGCCTGGGGTCTGGTGCCAGGGCCTGGCTTCAGGAGTGACCTGATGACAGATCGCTCCCATTGCCAGCAAGATATTTCTTTTGCAGGGTGGCAGGGCCACTGGGATGGTGTGGACACGCTGGTTTGGGGAGATTCTCACTCATGTAGGACTAAGGACAAGGTCGGGGCTTTGGGGTACTGGTGACCCCGCATTGACTTGGGCTTGAGCAGCATGTATTGGCCATGCTCCGACTCTCACCCACGTGTGTTCCAACTGTGGAGTCACTCCCAGTGTAAGCACCCAAGGGCGGCAGGGTGGCAGTGGGCGTCTTGTTCTCTATGGCACACCCTCCTTCCCTCATCAGTGTCACCCCACCTCTACCACAGGCTCCCGGCCTTGTGTCAGACAGCCTGCAGGGGTGGCCTTGCTTGTCTCCTCCAGGGATTTTTAAAGGCCATTGCTCTGCAATACTAATGAATCTTTTTGATTGATGACAGTCATGCTGTCCCAGGGGGTCTTAAGCCTTTCCTGATCAGGGGCTGACCTTAAGCTAATGGGATCCATCCTCTGGCTCCGCCCCTGAGTCCCTCACTTATCCTCCCTGCTGGTGAAGTGTTTGGAAGGCAATGGTGCCTTCTCTCTCTCTTTTTTTTTTAAACTATTAGACTTTTTAATTGAAGTATAGTTGATTTACAATATTATGTTAGTTTCAGGTGTACAGCACAGTGATTCACTTATTTCCAGACTATTTTCCATTATAGGTTATTACAAGATATTGAATATAGTTCCCTTTATTTTTTTTTTTGAGTTTTTGGATTTTATTTTATTTATTTATTTTTTATACAGCAGGTTCTTATTATTAGTTATCTATTTTATACATATTGGTGTATATATATATGGAATGCAGTGATTAGTCCTAATGGGTTTAAGAGAAGGGAAGATCAGAAGATGTTTCTCTATGCCTTCACTATAAAATTTCTATCAGTAAGTTTAACATGACTAGAAAACAAATTACTGTTCACATTTTTTTGCATACTCTGGCCTCATGTTTGTGGTCATCATCATGGAAGCACAGGACAAACTTTGAGAGAGTGATTGGCATGATAGATGGTGCAGCCTCATGAGTAATGCTATAACCAGTATTAAAGACAGTAAATGGTATTAGGGAACTGCGGAAGTAAGAAATCTATATTGTTTAAATTCAGGCAGGTTCCAAAGAGCCATGGCATTGTGAGTAGTAATGGTGTTGCTACCTTTTTCCAGCTGTGGGACATATGAAATTAGCCCAGAACAACTCATTTGACACTAAAGAACAGGAAGAGATGGTACCTGGACTCTAAGAAGAATATTCATCTGTACTGATTGGACAATAAACAAATTCTTTATATCTTTTCTATCAGCTATTTTAAATCTTCACTGATAAACCACTGTTTCTCAGATTGGCCCATAAATTTTGTCATGCAATTTTTAAAGCAAATTGTATTTATAGTCAGGGAACTGAGCAAAAATATATTTGATTATGGCCCCTCACACCCTAGGGGTGGTCCTGTGTACTTGATGTCTATGTAACATCATCTCTTTTAGTTTTATAGTTGACTGTTTAATAGTCTGCATATGGATATACTCAGTGAATGACTATAATGTTTTTCCTATACTCTTTTGCCTCTTCAGTAGATTACAAACCCTATTCACCTCTCTCTTTTTTTAAAATGCAAAGTAAAAAGGCTTAAATGGAATCTTTCCATCATTTACTCCTTGTTACTAGTTCAGCATTTGTTTTCAAGCTTTGCCAAGGGTTGTTTCCACTATAAAATTGTGGTCTCTTCTATCAGCTGGACCCTCAATACCACAGTAATCGTTTTGGGTGCTGAGTTATCCCTCGTTTCCTTGTCTTCAGTGGCTAGTCCAAACTTCAAGCTCTCTTCCCCATCATTTGGCTAAAAGTAATTCCCTTTCCCCATGCCCTTACTCTCAGTCAAGGCATTTTTCTCCTACACACACACACACACACACACACACACACACACACACACACCCTCAACTTCCTGATAGATCCCCAACTTGTACCACCATCAAATTATCTTCTCTCACTCTTTCCTCCATTTCACTGTAAGTAGTATTCTTCATTCTATCCAAAGTTAAATACTCCAGTGTGTTCTGATTAAACCCCCTCCTGCCTATTCAGAACCACATGTTCTCAACTGTCCCCCCGCTGTCTCTCTCTCTCCCTCTCTCTCTGTGTCACACACACATTTGCACACACACACCACCACTTCCTCCTCTCTGATACCTCTTTCCTCCCAATATATAAATTCTTCCCAATATATATATATAAATATATAAAGTTAATTTTTTAATACTAAACAAACAAACAGCTCTTCCTCAATCCAGTGTCCCCCTCAAAACAGGCTACCACATCCTATTGTGAACTGCATGTGCCCAGCAGGGAGCATTCACAGAATCAACATGGTGACCAGGTTTTCTGGGACTGACCATTACACAACCTGAGCAATTATACGTAGTGACTCTCTTCAAATTGTCTCCTTCCCTTTATAGTTACTCTTCCTGGAAAAAAAAAGCTGTAAGTTACACTTGCTGTTTCTTCTTCCTTATCATCTCACTCCTTAACTACTTCTGCCCCCTCTCTACCTCTCTGTAAGATTTGGTGCTAAGGCCAACAGTTTCTTATTACCAAATCTAATGGACATTTTCCTACCTTTATCTTACCCAGTGGTTATTTGAAGTTACAGACCATCCCTTTCTTGAAATTTCTTTAACTTCCATCCTCTTCTGATTTTTCCTTCCTCTTGCCTCGCTAGCCAGCTCTCAGTTTCCTTCAAGATCTTTGGTTGTCTGAGCCCTACTTAGCGGTCAGTGTTCACTGGGGTTACATCCTAGACTCTATCCTCTTTTTTCAAATTTGCTTCAGTGACATAGTTGAAACATTCGACTTTACCTATAATGGGGTCACATTTTGAGACATGGAGTTTTGGGGGTGGAGATGAAGAGGGAATGTTCTAAAGTCAAGGATAAGGTATAATATAACTTAGCCTTAGAGATCCTTTTAATAGTCTATGAACACAGTAGAAAACAACATTCCATAAGCCTCCATGGTTTTTCCTTCAGTGTTGGAAGAGATTATTGAATTTCACCTGAGCACCAGGTTATATGTATTTGACTTGGGTTTAGGACCAAAACTATTTTTAAAAAAAAATAGGCACAGTATCTTTAAATATAAGACCAACACTCAGCAGGAAGGAATGTTTAGACTGGGGAAATGGAAACTTGCTAAGAGTATTGCCTCTCGTCTTGGGACGAGGCAATTTTGGGACGTAAGCTGTATGAGAGGAATGGTGGGAAAAATCATTGTAACTATTGATTTTCTCTATCCCTTTTGTTCTTCCTTTGCTTTGCCAGAGGTGTATATTTGGATTTGCATAAGTGAAATGTGCATGTGCACTCTGCTACCTGCGTGCAAATAACTCTTCCGTCTGTATCTCCAGCTTGGTCTTCTGAGAGCAGGCTCACATGCTGGCGATTCCCTTCATAGGCAGATTATCCCTTCATATCAACACTCTCTAGACAGAACTCAGCCTTTCTCCCCTGCCTTTACACGATACTCCCCAACTACTCCCCCTTCTCTACTCCTACCTGGAAGAATAATACTTTTGTTCAATCACACAAGCCAAAATACCTGAGAATTGTCCATGGATATTTTCTTTCCCTTAGTATCCACATTGCATTAACAGCCAAGTCATATTCCCACTATTCTCTTAAAGTTGCTCAAACCCTTTCTCTAGCTGTCCATCCCACTGCTATTGCCTTAGTTTATACTTGTCATCTTCCAACCTTTCCTAAAATTATTACACTGGCTTTTAACTTGTTTTTTTTTCAAGCTTCCATCTTATCCCCTCTTCCTTCCACTGTTAAGAAAAAGCATACAGTGCTTGGAAATAAAGGCCAAGGCTGTGCAGTAGATCCTTTCAATGTGATGTGTTATTTAACAGGTCTACCCAGTAATTATTTCATTATGGAATGTACCACCATTGGAGTTGTTTTTTTAAATTATTATTATTATTATTATTGGAATTTGTAAGGTAAGGACTCACACCCTAGGCAGTTACATGTTAACTTGTAGATTTTTGCCTGGTAGAGATGCAAACAGTTTTGTCCCTAAAAGAGATAATCCCAAGATTCTATTGATCTAACACTAACCAGAACTGTCTCTAACTTAAAAGAATAAGAAACTCATTTTGATTCCTCTCCTGAGAGCCTATGTAAACCCCCATTCTTCAAGTGTCTTGGAACCAGCTTACCTAAATTACTGGTTCCCTCATTATTTAATGAGTTAAATAAAATTCTTGACCAGTGTCCATTCTATATTAACATGAGGCTCATTTTTAAAACTTTTTGAAAATTATACTTTGACACCATGCTGCTACTAATAGATTCTTTCCAAATTGCTTATCTGATCATGTTATTTCTCTGTTTATTTCCCTTAATGGCTCCCTATAAGCTTAAGGACTGATGTTCACCCTCCTTAGCTTGACACCTTCATGTCCTTTATGGCTTTAGTCCTCCCTACTTTTTTAGCTAAATCTCCTGCCATCCCCTCACAAACAGTTCATGTTCTAACCATATGACACTACTAAACAAGCAACACTTTCTCCTCTTTGTACATGCTGCTCTCTCATCTAGAACCCCTCCCCCATCTCACCTCCACTACCCTTTCCCCTTTTCCCTCCTTTCTGCATTATTTACCTTCAAGACAGCCCAGCTATCACGTCCTGTCAAAGCCTCCCCTGGTCAGAACGCATGCTGGGTTAGGTATTCCTCTCCTGTGTTCTCCCTGTGCTTCCAGCTATTGCAACACTTGCCGTACCCTCTACAATTCTTCATTTGCTTGCCTGTTTCTGAGGCTAAAAGTAGATTGTAAGCTCTTTAGCCAGGAACTGAACTGAACATCTCTTAAGTACTTAGGTTTTGACTGTACTGTTACGAAAGTGATCTATTTGCCTCATCTGCCTCAGCAAAGAATAATTTTTTGTGGTACAATTGTGTCAAATTTAGTGACTGTCAACAATGTTTTAAGCATAAGCAAAGTTAGAGGTAGCCTCTTTCCAATGACCCTTGCTCCTAAATTTATCCGTTATTATGTAGAGCATTTTTCTTGATTTCTTCTTAATGTTATAGTCAGTGAAAGAAAATAAATTTTTATCATACTTTTCTCTAATAGAGGTTGTTCCACGCTTCCTGATCGTATAGTCATTAAGTTACTCGGATTTTTATTCATGCTTCAAGTTTTGCCTACATTCAAAGTAAACCGTATTTATAGGCATGAAAGTGTTCCCACTTTTCCCCCCAAGAAATTTAGAGGAAATTATCTCTTGCTGGTTTTAAGGCCAAGGCTTCCGTTGGTACACTAAGTGTTGATGGCCCTCTGATAAGAGCTGATGTCACAGCCTCCCCCAGTGTATTGTGTGGGCCCTTGACTAGTCTTTCCTCTCAGCCACTTCCAGCTGTGGCTCATCTGCCCAAGCAACATTTCACTGTGTGATTTCCTATTGAAAAACGTTCTTCTTGTGCTTTTCTAAATGCTGTTCTGTCTGGAGCAAGTTGGCTCCCTTTAGCAGAAAACACTGTTTGTGAGAAAAAATTTCCTAATGAAAAGAATCCTAGATTTCAATGCTGAGTATCAGCAACATAAGGAACTCACACCTGCATATGAGGATTAGGACTTTACACGTGTGATTGACCTCAGACTCCAACCAAAGCAAAAACACCATCAGGGAAATCCTCTTATGCTTTCACTCACTCTGAACCACCCCCCACACCCAGATGTCAAGGTTCATGGTAAAGTGTGGTCAATCTATGTCCTGAAGTACTTTGAGCCTCTAAATCTTTCAAAGTGTACTTTACCCTTTCATTCTGGGTTAGAAAAGCATCATCAGAAAAGCTGAACTAGAGTTACTTGATGGTCTCATATTTGATTCCTCATTTCTTTAGATAAACAAGCACCTTCTTCTATTAGTGGATGCTTCTCAGAAGATTTTGAAAACCAAAGTCTCAAGTGATATGAATGTACCTGCCTAGTTGCAGTAGGATTTGGTTCGATCAGTGGTTTTTAAACTAAGTTCTGAGTGTCCTAATGAGTCCTGCAGAAATCCCTCAGGATCAAAAGGGGTGGGTAGATGATGCTTCCCCAGCCCAGTTTCAATATATGCAGCTCTATTTTTATCCACTTTATATAAATTGGGCTCTAACACACATTTCATTTGGAAAAAAAAAAAACAGGGTTCTACTGCTTAAAGATAAGTTTAAAAAAAGAAAACAGAACTAGAATCCTTTTTTTTGGATTCAATAGTGAGCTTACGCTGCATGCAAATAAAGTAGGCTTAAGATACTGATATTGCTGCTAGTACAAAGCAGTGACACATTTATTTTTTATTCATTTATTCTACAAATATCTATTGAACTTCTCCTATATGCTAGGCAGGTGCTGGGTGCTGGGATATAACTAAAAATAGGCAGGGTACCTACTCTCATGGACCATGTAGTCTAGCAGAAAGATGGGCAGTTAATGCACTGTGATAACTAGGTATGTGTGTTGGGGGGAGGGAGTCAAGAAAGGCTTCTGAGTGTTAATGAAGCAAAAGTAGGAAAGTAGGAGTTTTCAGGAGATGGGACTTGTAAAAGCCTGTGGGTGAGAGACATTGTGGCTCTCTGGAAGAACTGAAAAAAAAATGTGTTAACTCTGGAGTGTGGAGTTCAAGATAGAGAAGGTTTGTAAGCTATCTTAAGGAGTATGGACTTAAACTTAAGAGCCATGGGAAACAGAGGGGCAAAATGATCAGATTTCTTCTTTTAAAATCTCACTCTGGCTGTAAAGTGGAGAATGGAATGAAGAGGAGCAGAGTGGGGAATCAGAGGAGAAGCTATTAGAGTGTTCCAAGTAAGAGATGGGGGTCCCCTGGGTTAAGGGAGCACAAGTGCAGGAGAAGAGCTGTGGCCAGATTCCAGAGATGATGCAGAGTTAGATTCTGCTCAGTCTGATGATCGATGGGATGGGTGTTGGGTATGGAAGGAAGAAGAAGTATCAAGGATGCTATTCAATTTTCTGGCTCAGGCAACTGAGTGGATAGTGGAGTCATTTGTGGAGACAGGGAACTCAGAGGAGAGGGTCAGGTTTAGAGGGAAGGTGATGAGATTCATTTTGGACATGAGTTAGAGATCCCCATGGGCCATCCATGTGTAGATGTTGAGTAGGCAGTTGGATGTTTAGGTGTATAGGTCAAGACACAGTCTGGGCTAGAGATATAGCTGTGGGACTTATCAGGGTAGAGGTGGTGATCAGCATCTTGAGAGTGAATGACAGCTCCTAGGTAGACTAGTAGATTGTGAAAAGAAGCGTGACCTAGAAAGGTGGCCAAGAAAAAGAGGACAAAGAGAAGGAACATAAGAGAATCTGGTGTCATAGAAATCAAGAGAAGAGAATGGTTCAAGGATGAGCGAGTGAGATACAGTGTTAAATGCTGCACAGGTCACAGTCTGACAAGTGTCTTCAAAATGCAGGCCTGCCTTCTGTCAGTGACAATATTCACAAGCTGTCTGGGATTATCTCAGTCTAGTCAAAAAGTTCTCTGTACTAATCCAGGAATAAATCTCATGTGTAACTGTACAAAAATAACCAGGAGACAGGGCTCCTTTAATTCTCAGTGGATTTCTATATCAATGTATAATTTTTGTAAATATCTGAAGAAGTTTAAAATCCAAACAGCTAATGATTGAAAAATCCGTACCCACATACATGTGGGCAAATAGCTAAGGCCGTCTCTGAAGTGATTTCTCTGAAAATCCAAAAACCAAAATCAAGAATTCCACATGGTCTACTCTTTAATGTAGTTTAATGTTAGTATTATGTAAAATATAATAAATAAAACTTCGGGATAAATAGCTAGAGTAAGTGGAATCCACACACATACCCTAAAAAACTGCAAAGTCATGTTAACCCGCAATTACATTTTCCTCAGACTTACTTTCACCTTCCACTGAGCTTTCTTTACATTCTGTCCCTTATCCCCCTTTCTACCTGTACTTTTGGCGATAACCTTAAGGGAGCTATGATTGTGGGTAAATATGTTGAGTTTGAGATCCTTCACAGAATAGGAGGTAGTGTTTCCCACAAGGGAAGTCATTCTTTGCAGAGTTCACCACTCTGTAAACCACATGGCTGGAAGGAAACCTGGGGGTTATCTAGTCTACATTCTTCCTTTTATAGTCAATGAAATTAGGGCAGAAAGAAAAGAAGTAACTTGAGCAATGACACATCAGGCATTGAGTGGGCAGCTGAAGTAGGTCTACATACAGCCTGCCCTGGATATATAAATATAATGCATCTTGGAGAAGACAGAAAGAACTAAAATATGTTCTGTCCTATTTTATACTGCAAGACTAAATCTGTTCATGTCAAGTTGCTAAATCATTCAAATATAAAATAAAGAAAAAGGTTTACTTTTGTATGTTTGAGAGACATTATGAGAAACAGTCCACAAACATGAATTCTCTTTTATTTCCTGTTTCACTTCATTTTATGCAGACATTTGTTTCCAAAGAGATCAAAGACAGGAAAACACACTGACTTATTCTGTGGTAGTCTGTGTAGCCTACATCTTGGTTCAGGGTCCTTTCCATTACAGCACTCAAGTTCATCCATCATCCCTTTCCCAACAATGCCAATACTTTCACCTTCCTATGAGATGTCAGGGATTCATGTGCCTGCTTGGATAGAACTGGCAATGGGACAAAGAGAGACTGGGCCAGGAGAGGCTGTTAAATCCAACTGTCCCTGGGCCAGGTCAGTGTAAGAGGGGAAATGGCTTTCTGTGGACAGATGCACCCCTGAGCTGCCAGGGATCTTGATGGGATGGTAGAGGAGGCAGCTTTCTAAATATTGGAAATCCAAAACCCATGGTAGGTGATGGAGTATAAGGAAAGACCTTAGACTTTGGAGTAAATGGACTTGGCTTAGCATCCTAGCTGTGCTTCTTAGAAGCAATGAGACTTTACAGATTTATTTTAACATCTCTAAGCCCTTAGTTTCTTCATCTGTAAAATTTAGTTGTGAAGATGCAATGAAATAAAGAATGTTAAGAACCCAGCACAATAGTTAATAAATTTTAATTTCTCTTTTCTTCACTTTAAATTCCTTAGGTTCCTCCCATCTCAAGCCCTGTCTCTTCACATCCCAACTAGATGGCTCTGCTAAAGACAGACTCAAGTTTTTACTGAAATACCCTTGAAGAAAACCTCCTCGGAACTTGGACCCACTTTTCAGAAGGAATTGGCACGGTAAGCCAACACTATTGGTCCCCCCCCGACAGTTTTATTGAGATATAATTGACATATATCATTGTATAATTTTAAGGTATACAACATAATTATTCAATTTATGTACATGTTGCAAAATTATCACCACAATAAGATTCGTTAACATCCATCAACTCAAATAGTAACAACTTTTTTCCTTATGATGAGAACTTTTTAATATCCACTCTCTTAGCAACTTTTCAAATATACAATACAGTATTGTTAACTGTTGTCATCATGTTGTACATTATATCCTCAGAACTTATTTATCCTATAACTAGAAGTTTGTATCTTTTGATTACCTTCACCTAATTACATCATCCCCTGCTACTACAACCCCCACCTACTCCCCACCCCCTACCTTTGACAATTACAAATCTTATCTTTGTTTCTATGGGTTTGGTTTTTTGGATTCTACTTATATGTGAGATTATACAGTATTTGTCTTTCTCTGACTTATTTCATTTAGCATAATGCCCTCAAGTTTCCTCCATGTTGTTGCAAATAGCAAGACTTCCTTTTTTCTAATGGCTGAATAGTATTCTATTGGGTGTATATATACCACAATTTCTTTATCCATTCGTCTGTTGATGGACACTTCGGTTGTTTCTGTGTTTTGGCTATTGTAAATAATGCTGCAATGAACATGAGGTGCAGATATTTCTTCGAGATACTGATTTTGTTTCCTTTGGATATAACCCCGGAGTGAAATTGCTGGATCATATGGTAGTTCTATTTTTATTGTTTTTTTTTGAAGAACCTCCATACTGTTTTCCATAATGTCTTTACCAATTTACATTTCTACCAAGAGTGCTCAACAGTTCCCTTTTCTCCATGTTTTCACCAGCATTTGTTATCTCTTTTCTTCTTCATGACAGTCATTCTTATAGATGTGAGGTAATAGAGTGGTTTTGAGTTGCATTTTCCTAATAATTAGTGATGGCCAACACTATTTGTGACAGAGAAAAATTGCTTGCAATTTATAATACCCAACTGATTCCAAAAGAAGTTCTTTGCTGAACAGTGTGATTGGTATGAGGATGCAAGATTAAGAAAGTTCACTAACTTGTTCTGCATTGGAAACTTTTTATTTATTTATTTTTTTGCAGGAGGTAGAAGGGGAGGGCAGGGACAAGGGACAAGGCAGTGAGATCCAGAACCAGGGAAAACTGAAGCTTATGTGTGGACAAGATTAAAGGGTGAAGAGGTAGCCGAGGGGAACTTTGTGGGGCGCATGGGGATGTTTAATAGGAGTTTCTGTGAAAGTTTGCCATCTGGTGCTTGATATAACCCTTTCATGCATCTCTCTATGAAATCTGTAATAAAACCTGTGTTTCTAACAATGTCTCAGGGGAGTCGAATTTGTTCTTGTTGAGAAGTATAGAAGTGCTGAGTCCTACTTCAAGGTGTCTGTGAGTCCAGGACAGGGCTGACTATGAAGTCTAGACATATCTGTGTCATATTACTTAGATATCAGCATCCTCTCCTCTGGCCAAAGATATGCATTGTTTTTAAAAAGCAGAATAAAGAAATAAACACCTAGAAACCATCATTATTAAGCCCAGAACCACACATCAACTCTCTGAAGGCTGAAGATAGTTTCATCTGGCAAAGGAACACAAAATCCAGAAGATTTTGGCTTAACCTACATCTTCCCTTTGTACCTTACAAAATGGTTATAGAGCTTCCACTCCAAATCTTTCTGATCTGGACAATGTCACTCATTCAGAACATTTACCTGATGCTGCAAAATTTGTGTGAAAAGTCAAGGAATAAAACAGTATTCAGTAAATCCTAAGGCAGGGACTCTCAGTTGACTGAGAACTCTTTCTATGCCCAGAAAGCTAACAGCAGCAGCTTTCCCAGCTCATTTGTGAGGTATTGAGGGAATGCGGTAATTTTTAGAGCTTCCAGCAGAGCTTGTGGTCACATTTAGCTCTATAGCTCTACCTGCTCATAACTCTCCTTGCTTTTTCACAGTGGAACTGGGTCTTTTAGGAAGCAAGAAATAGCTTTTAAGAAAAAGGTCTCAGAAAAACACATACCTCATAAAAACTGATAAGCGTGAAAATTGCTTGTAATATAGATGACAAAGTCCAGGAGAGAATCCAGGAAGCTTTTAAGATTTGAGAGTGGTGCGTAGTGTACTGCTTTGGAACAAAGGCTACTCAAATGAATAAGCTGCAGGGATTTGTTGTGGGAGCTTAATTGCTTCAAGACTTTGGTGCCACTTCCAGAACAGCTACTTGTTTAATTGGAAAATTGGTTTCTACAGAATGACTAACAGGTACAAATGAGTGGATGACGCTCTGCTGCAAAGATAACATAAAGATAGCTCTGAATGTGCTACCCTGAGCCATCATATAAGCCAGCTCTGAGAACTGAGCATTGTGATGTAGAGGAAAGAGCATAAGATTTAGAGTCAAATGACCAAGATGAAAACCCAAGCTCTAATATTTGCTACCTGTCAAGTAGCAGGTCACTCATTTCTTCTGAGACTCAATATGCTCTTCTATCAAATGAGGTGTTATATGTCACATGATTGTCATGAGGCTCAATGGATATAAAGTACAGATGGAAGCACTTATAGGTTATTACAAGATATTGAATATAGTTCCCTGTGCTATACAGTAAATCTCTGTTGCTTATCTGTTTTATATGTAGTAGCTTCTCTCTATTAATCCCATACTGCTAATTTATCCCCTCCACATTACCCCTTTGGTAACTGTAAGTTTGTTTTCTGTGTCTGTGAGTCTGTTTCTGTTTTTGTATATAGATTCATTTGTATTATTTTTTAGATTCCACATATAAGTGATATAATACTATATTTGTCTTTCTCTGATTTACTTCACTTACTATGATATCCTGTAGGTCCATCCATGTTGCTGCAAATGGCAATATTTCATTCTTTTTTTATGGCTGAGGAATATACCATTGTATATGTGCACCTTGTTAAGCCAGTTGTCTGTTGATGGACACCTGGGTTGCTTCCATGTCTTGGCTATTGTAAACAGTGTGGCCATGAACATTGAGGTACATGTATCTTTTCTTTTTTTTTTAAATCTAACAAAGTGTTTTTATTTTTTAATTTATTTTTTATTAAAGTATAGTTGAACTACAATATTGTGTTAATTACCACTGTACAGCAAAGTTATACATATATATACATTCTTTTTCATGTTCTTTTCCGTTATGGTTTGTCACAGGCTATTGAATATAGTTTCCTGTGCTATACAGTAGGACCTTGTTATTTATCTGTTCTATATATTGTATTTCAAATTGGAGTTTGTGTGTTTTCTGGATATATGCCCAGGAGTGGGATTGCTGGATCACATGGTAGCTCTATTTTTAGTTTTTTAAAGAACTTCATACTGTTTTCCATAGTGTCTGCATCAATTTACATTCCCACCAACAGTGTAGGAGGGTTCCCTTTTGTCTACACCCCCTCCAGCTTTTATTTTTTGTAGACTTTTTGATGATAGCCATTCTGACTGGTGTGAGGTATCTCATTGTGGGTTTGATCTGCATTTCTCTAATATTAGCGATGTTGAACATCTTTTCAAGTGCCTGTTGGCCTAGATGGAAGCAATTAAAATTTTATTTTATTTAATTTTAATTTTTAAATTTATTTAATTATTCATTTTTGGCTGCGCTGGGTCTTCACTGCTGCGTGCAGACTTTCTCTAGTTGCAGCGAGTGGAGGCTACTCTTCATTGCGGTGTGCAGGCTTCTCACTGCGGTGGCTTCTCTTGTTGCAGAGCACGGGCTCTAGGTGCGCAGGCTTCAATAATTGTGGCACGCGGGCTCAGTAACTGTGGCTTGCAGGCTCTAGAGCGCGGGCTCAGTAGTTGTGGCACACGGGCTTAGTTGCTCCGCAGTATGTGGGATCTTCCCAGACCAGGGCTTGGGCCCGTGTCCTCTGCATTAGCAGGCAGATTCTTATCTACTGTGCCACCTGGGAAGCCCTAAAAAAAATTTTTTTTAATTTAAAAACTAATACATGTTTAGCACAAGAAACTTGGAAAACAGAAAAAGAAAAAGGAAAATACCAAAGAAGTACCCATCATTTTATCAACCAAGGAGAATAGATAGTATTTCAGTGTCTTCAATCTTTTTTATATGTATGGGTACACACACACACACACACACACACACACACACACACACACACACACACTCTTCCTTTTAAAGAAAAATAACATTTTAACTGCATATGTTTTTGTAGCCTGCGTTTCCACTTAGCAATATATTGCGAAATATTTCCTGTGTCAATAGTCTTCTACTACATGTTTAGGAAAGCAATTTTTGTGTGTGTCTGTGTGTGGTCACACCGCATGTCTTATGGAATCTTATTTCCCCAACCTGGGATTGAACCCAGGCCCACAGCAGTGAAAGCCCCGAGTTTTTACCACTGGACCTCCAGGGAATTCCCAGTAAAGCCCTTTTAAAACTGTGAAGGGCCATTCATATATCAGTAGTTATTATTAAAATATGAATGAATGAGTGAATATCCTCATCTCTTCCCCAATATACACAAAACCCTATGCATCCAAAAAGTTTTCCTGCATCATTCTATTGGCAATTCTCTAAATAAAACTTAAGGTGAGTGCAATAATTTTTGCCTAGCTTTTGTTATTTCTTTTCTAATCTTTTCTTTCTAATAACTAGGAAGACAAAAGTTACAAAATGAGATTATGTGCCAATATATTTTATTTTAAATGCCTTTGATTTATTCTCTTCAAATTTGCTTTAGCAATGATGCATGGCTTCTGTTGAGAAATGCTACATGTGTACCATGATGTTTCACATTAACATAATTTAACAGTAATTACCTGGAAGTCTGGACCCACTGTCCATTTGTTTTCCACGTTCAAGGTCTTTTACTCTCATGAAGAATATATATGCTTTTGCTATGCACACAACTAGGAAATAAATTGCAACTTTGATTTGGAAATGGTTAAAGATGATGAATGGGCAAGTTAATTTGGTATGAGGATGTTTTGCCCACTTTCCCTACCGTAGCTAATCTGGATTGAGATTTTAGAGGAATGGACTCTCTTTCTGACTCTGTTACTATTCATGCATTGTAAGCAAGCCACTCATCTTTCCTCAACCTTGGTTTTCTCATCTGTAAAATGTCAGGAGGAAAAGAGATCATCTCTAAACTTCTAAGATTTTAAGGCCACACTTGGAGAACCAGGTGAGCATCCTGTTGGCATACCAGAAATGCCCTGGAACAGCTCTAACTATTTGATAACATATTGAAATCTTTTGTATCACTTATTAAAATGCCCCTGCTAGAGCTTCCAAGTGCCCCCATTCTGCAATCCCACCACTTCCAATGTCCCTGGCCCTTCCTCCTGGACCTTCAGCCTCCTCCAAATTCTACCAACTAAGGGGTCTCCAGCTGGCATCCATTCTGGTTACTCAGTTTCTGACTCCATCCAGTTTTTAAATATTTTGAATATCCCTCCTGATTATAAGAAGCTCCTTTGCATGCCCAGTGCACAATGCATGCCGGCTCATGACAGAGGCTAAATCATTATCCCTGTGACTAAATCTTCTGAAGTTCACAAAATTGGAGACTATGTTTAGAATTGACCATTTTTACATGTAGTGGGTGGAAATAAAGTGAAAACCTTAACTGAACTTTGTGAGTTTTATCAATTTATGTGTAATTTAAGGTAAAGTTGATACATTTCTTTTTCTAAGTGTATTCAGCTGTTTCTATAGTTTAAAAAGTAAAGTGATTTTTTTAAAGTTTAGTTTTAGATTTCAAAATAGCAGGATATAGTAATGTATTCTTTTTTTATTTTTTGAATGTCTTTATTGAGGTTTCAGTCACATACCATAAAATCCACCCATTTAAAGTGTACTGTTCAATGGTTTGAAGCATATTCAAGCGTTATGCAACCATCATTACAATCTAATTTTATCACCCTAAATACCCATCCTCCTTAGCTACCACTCCCCATCCCCCTTCCCTCAGCCACTGGAAACCACTAATCTACTTCTGTTTCTATGGATTTGCCTATTCTTGGACATTTCATATAAATGGAATCATATACAATATGTGGTCTTTTATTGATTGGCTTCTTTCACTTAACGTTGTTTTCAAAGGTATGAGTATATTCTTAATGTAGAATCAAGTTGAAACCAGAAGCAATCCTGAGCCAAAGTTTGAAGACACAATACTATTTGGCTTGGTGATCCAGCTCCCCAACCCCCCGGCCTTCCCTCCCTAAGTCATTTCCCCATTCTGGACTTATCTCCTCTCCTACAAACAAATGTCATGTCAAAAGCTTCAATCTGTGAAGATCTGTTTTATCTCAGATCTCACAAACTCATTGAAAGTCAGGAATCAGAGGCAGTGGGGACTTAATACCCCACTATCCCCAGTGGTAATAATAATTCCTTAATAACAATAATAGTTTTCATTTTGGAGCCCTAACTAAGGGCTGGGTTCTGCACTAAGCACATTTCTATATCTCGTTGTAGGTAATTCTTGCTAACCACAGAGGATATATTAATATTTTAATTTCACAGAGGAGAAGAAAGAGGTTCAAAGAAGTTAAGTAATTTCCCCAAGGCAAGCCATCTATCCAATGGCAGAAACAGGATGTCCATCCAGATGTGTTTGATATTAAGGTCCATTCTCTTAATTACTTCATTTCATAGAGTTTAAGACTCACATTTTTCACATTTTACTGTCTCTGAAATTGGGATACCTCTTACAATTGGCGATGTCTTTTTATAATTGGCATTGGTTTTTCTTTCTTAGTGGCACATAAAATAGTGGTACATCTTACAATTGATTATATCTTTGTTCTGATAAAACTTGGTATAAAACAATATTGCCTCCTTAAAGGAATTAACCTTTAATAATGAAATTTAAGGATTAGTGGCACAGTTAGGAGGAGAGGAGGAGATGGGTTTTAAGGGGAAATTCCACCCTCAACATCATAATGTATCTCATAATACAAATGCTTACATGCTTCTTCTGTGGATAAAAGTTATCTGATAAATGCTGTCCTCAGTCACAAACAACTATGTTTTCTGAATATATACTGAAATGGAAAAACTTTGAAATCTAAATTTTTCCATTGCAGTATAGAGCAATGATGGTCTTGCAACATCAGTTAAAGAGCTGTCATTGTTATTTGAATTGATTTTAATTGCATTTAATTTTTAAAAAATTATAAAACTTTTAAAGGATGATGTTCCAACTCTGAAAAAGTTGAGGAATCACTGACCTACAGCAAGTTGATGTTAGGATATTAGACGTATGTTTGCAATGCCTCATGTATTTCTATATTTTCTTCTCATACTTTCTGCCCATGACATTTCTGAGAAGAAAGTGAATATAAATGTTTTTGCACAAAAAATTCCCTCCCAGTATTTCTCTTTCTGTTTTCTAGCAGAGGCATTCTAAGTGGAGTGCCCTCTGATCTTTCCAGAGCAGAATGGGAATGAGGTAGAAGGAAGGAGGCAAGAGAAACACATGAGTATTCACTTGTTCAGTTAGGTTACTGTTGACCTGTTCTTTTTTCTTTCTGGTGTTTTTCTGGACTGAGTCATAAGACTATAAGCTTTCCTGTCCTGTACAGAGATTCACCCCGTTGAGCTGGAGTCAGGATTTTCTTTTTCTGGACCAATCAAACTAGAAACTTAAAAGGAGAGAGAGATAGAGATGGAGAAAAGAGGGAGAGGGAGAGAAGAAGGGGAGGGGAAGGGGACAAAAAGGCAGGGGATAACATTATCATCAGATGATGCTTTTTTAAAAAAGAGCTCCCTCTGGTTGCTGTGTGAGAACAGACTGGAGAATTTTTCTTGAAGATAAGGATAAGACGTGAATTCTTGTCCCAACGCTATCAGATGTTGGATGACTGAGGCAATGCATTGATCTTGGTTTCCTAATGAGGTTAATTATGTCTGTCATATCTAGCTTACAAGTTGTTATGAGATTCAAATAAAATGATGCATATAAAGTGTTTTGAAGAAGCTCAAAGGGAGACACAAATACAAAAATTAATTTAGATGGCAAGGTGCTACATAGCAAAGCTTCTGTGATAATAATTACAACAAAATAGCTACACTTATTAAACACATATTTTGCATTTTGTCTTCACAGTAGCAATTATGAGAAAGATATTATGACTTTCAATTCAGAGCTGAGCAAACAGACTTAAAGAAGTTAAGCAACTTTCCCAAGGTCACAGTTGCAGAACCAGGATTTAAACCCAGGTGTGGCTGACTCTTAAGCCATAGCTTAAGTCACTCCACTTACATCTTCAATCTTTTTCTCTTTATCACATTTATTGTGAGAACCACAGAAAATATAAGTACTTAAAGTAGTAACTCATTTTGCCCACACATATTATTTATAAGCTTGCCTTCTTTTTCTTTTGTGTGTTGTTTTCGATTTATAAAATTTTTTTTTCTGCTGTAACTGAGTTATATGGACAGCTGGAATGATAGCAGATAAGAGCTGAATGTCAACAAGTAAGCAGGTCAGCCTTTTTCACCAGACTTAGGAGCAACTGGATAATATTTTCTGGGTTTGATCATTCTTTGTTATTTATATGATACCAAATAAGTTTGCTGAATTATAGAAACTTTTTTCTTTCTTTTCTAAATTGAGATATGATTGACATATAGCATTGTGTAAGTGTAAGGTGTACAAGATGTTGATTTGATACATTTATGTATAGCAATGTGATTACTATCTTAGCATTAGCTAACACCTCTATCACATCATGTAATTATCATTTCTTTTTTGTGGTGAGAACAATTAAGATCTATTCTCTTGGCAACCTTGAAGTTTATAATACACTCTTGTTGGCTATAATCACTATGCTGTGCATTAGATCCCCAGAACTTATTTATCTACTAGTTTCAAGCTTGTATCCTTAAACAACATCTCCCCGATTTCCCCAAACCCCCACCTCCTGATAAATACCATTCTACTCTCTTTTTTAACGAGTTCAGCTTTTTCAGATTCCACATATGAGTGATATCATACAGTATTTGTCTTTCTCTGTCTGACTTATCTCACTTAGCATAATGCCCTCAAGGTCCATCCATGTTGTCTCAAATGGCAGGGTTTCCTTCTTTCTCATGACTGAATAATATTCCAGTGTGTGTGTGTGTGTGTGTGTATGATATGTGACAAACAGATGACATCTTCTTTATCCATTCATCTGTTGACCAACACTTAGGTTGTTTCCGTATCTTGGCTATTATGAATAATGCTGCATTGAACATGGGACTGCAGACATCTTTTCAATATCCTGTTTTCATTTCCTTTAGCTATATACCCAGAAGTGGGATTGCTGGATCATACGATGGTTCTATTTTTAATGTCTTGAGGTATTGCCATACTGTTTTCCATAGTGGCTGAACCAATTTACATTCCTACCAACAGTGCACAAGGGTTCCTTTTTCTCAACAACCTCATCAGCACTTGCTATTTTCTTCTTGGTGATAGCATTTTAACAGGTGTGAGGTGATATTTCACTGTGGTTTTATTTGCATTTTGCTGAAGATTAGTGATACTGAGCATCCTTTTGTGTACCTTTTGGCCATTTGCATTCTTCTTTGGAAAAATATCTATTCAGTTCCTCTGCCCATTTTAAAGTCAGATTATTTGTCTTCATTATTAAAATGTATGTGTGCTTTATATATTTTGGTTATTAACCCCTTATCCAATATATGGTTTGCAAATATTTTCTTCCATTCCTTAAGTTGCCTTTTGATTTGTTGTTTGTTTCTTCTGCTGTGCAGAAGCTTTTTAATTTGATGTAGTGCCATTTATTGATTTTTGCTTTTATTGCTTGATATTTTGGTGTCATATCTAAAAAAATCATTGCCAAGACGAATGTCAAGGAGTTTTCTTCCCTATGTTTTCTTCTAGGAGTTTTATAGTACCAGGTCTTATGGTTAACTCTTTAATTCATTTCAGGTTAATTTTTGTGAGTGGTGTAAAATATGGGTCCAATTTCATTGTTTTGAATATGGTTATCCAGTTTTCGCAAGAGCATTTGTTGAAGAGACTATCCTTTCTCCACTGAGTGTTCTTGGCTCCCTTGTCAAATATTAGTTGGCCATATATGCTGAGATGTATTTCTGGGCTCTCTGTTCTATTCCATTGGCCTCTGTGTCTATTTTTATGCCAGTACCATACTGTATTAATGACTGTAGCTTTGTAGTATAGTTTGAACAAGGACATATGTTGCCTCCAGGTTTATTCTTTCTCAGGATTGCTTTGGTTATTCAGGGTCTTATGTGGTTCTATAGAAATTTTAGGATTATTTTTTCTATTTCTGTAAAGAATGCTCTTGGAATTTTGATATGGATTGTGTTGAATCTATAGAGTGCTTTGAGTAGTATGGACATTTTAGCAGTATTCTTCTGATCCATGAACAAGGGATATCTTTCTGTTCATGTCTTCTTCAATTTCTTTCATTGAAGTCTTGCAGTTTTCATTGTATAGCTCTTTCACTTTTTTGGTTAAATTATTCATAAATATTTTCTTGATTTGATGCTATTGTGAATGGGATAGCTTTATTTTTTGGCAGATATTTTGTTGTTAGTGTATAGAAACACAACTGATTTCTATATATTGATTTTATATCCTGCAAATTTAATGAATTCATTGATCAGATCCAACAGTTTTTAGTTGAGTCTTTAGGATTTTCTATTTATAAGATCATCTCATCTGCAAATAATGGCAATTTTACTTCTTCCTTTGCGATTTAGATGCCTTTTATTTCTTTGTCTTGCCTAATTGCTCTAGCTAGGACTTCCAGTACCATGTTGATAAAGAGTGGTCAGAGTGGGCAACCTTGTTTTGTTTCTGATCTTAGAGAAAAAGATTTCAATCTTCCACTGTTGAATAGGATGATAACTATGGGTTTGTTGTATGTAGCTTTACTATGTTGATATATGTTCCTTCTATGTCCAATTTTTTGAGGGCTATTATCACGAAAGGATGTTTTATTTTGTCAAATGCTTTTTCTGTATCTATTGAGATAATCACATGACTTTTATATTTTATTCTATTAACGTGGTATATCACATTTCTTGATTTGTGTATAGTGAACCATTCTTGCATCCCAGGGATAAATCTCATTTGGTCATGGTGTATGATCCTTTTAATGTGTTGTTAAATTTAGTTTGCTAATATTTTGTTGAGAAATTTTGCATCTATATTCATCCAGGATTTCAGTGTATAGTTTTCTTTTCTTGTGGTGTCCTTATCTGGCTTTGGTTATCAGGGTAATGCTGGCCTCTTAAAATGAATTTGAAATTGTTCCCTCCTCTTCAATTTTTTGGAAGAGTTTGAGAAGGATTGGTATTAATTCTTTAAATGGTTGGCAGAATTCATCACTGAAGCCATCTGGTACTGGGCTTTTCTGTGTTGGAAGATTTTTGGTTATGGATTCTATCTCCTTACTCATTATCGGTCTGCTCAGATTTTCTATTTCTTCCTGATTCAGCCTTGGTTGGTTGTATGTTTCTAGGAATTTATCCATTTCTTCTAGGTTATCTAATTTGTTGGCATATAGTTGTTCATGGTAGTCTTGTATGATCCTATGTATTTCTGTGGTATCAGTTGTAATGTCTCCTCTTTCATTTCTGATTTTAGTAATTTGAGCTCTCTTTATTAGTCAGTCTAGCTAAAGGCTTTTTGTTTATCTTTTCCAAAAACCAGCTTCTAGTTTTATTAATATTTCCTATTGTTTTTCTGGTCTCCATTTCATTTATTTCTGCTCTGATCTTTGTAATTTCCTTCCTTCTGCTAACTTTGAGCTTAGTTTGTTCTTCTTTGTCTAGTTCCTAGAAATGTAAAGTTTAGGTTGTTTATTTGAGATCTTTCTATTTTCTTAATATATGTATTTATTGCTATAAATTCCATCTCAGAACTGCTTTTGCAGCATCCAGAGGTTTTGGTGTGTTGTGTTTCCATTTTCATTTGTTTTAAGATTTTTAAAATTTCTCTTTCGATTTCTTCTTTGACCCATTGGTTTTTCAGGAGTGTGTTGTTTAGTTTCCACATATTTGTAAACTTTTGAACTTTCCTTTTGTTGTTGATTTCTAGTCTCATACCACTGTGATAGGAAAAGATACTTGGTATGATTTCAGTATTCTTAAATTGGCTAAGACTTGTTTTGTGGCCTATCATAATCTATCCTAGAGAATGTTCCACATGCACTTGAGAAGAATGTGTATTCTGCTGCTGTTGAATGGAATGTTCTATAAATGTCTATAAGGTCCATTTGGTCTAATGTATGGTTGAAGTCCAACATTTCCTTGTTGCTTTTGTCTGGAGGATCTATCCATTGCTGAAAGTGAGGTTATTGAAGTCCCCTACTATTATTGTATTGTTGTCAATTTCTCCCTTCAGAGCTGTTATTATTTGCTTAATATATTTAGGTGCTCCAATGTTCAGTGTGTATATATTTACAATTATTATATCTTCTTAATGAATGACCACTTATAATTATATAATGACCTTCTTTGTCTCTTGTTACCATTTTTGGCTTAAAGTCTATTTTGTCTGATATATAGTGGCTTAAAGTCTATATTTGTCTGATATAGTTCACCTGCTTTCTTTTGACTTCTTTTGACTTCTACTTAAATGGACTATCTTCTTATATCCCTTCACTTTGAGCCTATATGTGTCCTTAAATCTGCATCTTGTAGGCAGCATATAATTGGGCAAAACTTTTTTCACTTGAATGTATTGTCAAAAATTCTGTTATACAGACAAACAGAATAGGACAGAGTCTATGCTTTCTGTATTAAATTATATATATCCACAATGGAATTGGGCCCAGTGTCTGAGCTTTGAGCTATTCATGGGCTTAAATTTATAGCAAAGGGTCAAATATAAGAAATTCTAACTTGTCATATGTTCCTGCTTCCTCACTCCAAACTAAGCCAGTTTTGATGAAAAAAAATCTGTAATGTGAGTGTTGATGAAAGAGCAAACAGACTTTTTTTTTAATAACATGAGATTTAGGAATTAAACACAGCAGGCAGAAGATCCTGTAGGAATTTCAAGTGATATTTTACGATGGTTCACTACAGGATGTTCTAAGCCTTGGTTTACATAGCATGCTACTTTATATAGTATTCTTTATTCTTGGGATCCCAGCAAGAGGAGATATTGTATTGATATAGATAATCATCTCTGCTTCCTTCCTATCTGGACAGACGGGAAGGGAATAAACAAAAATAACATCTAGCTCATAGGAGAAGTAGGAAAGAAAGTTTAGAAGAGAAAAGGCCAACATGAAAAAGAAATGTGCAGTAGTGGATATTTTGAGTAGGATAAGCTTACATTATAGATCTCCTAAAAGATAAATACAAGTTGAAAATATGTCTGAATGTTTTCACTGAACTTTCTAAGAATTACTAATTTTATGGCCTTTGCAAGGAGGTATCTGCCACATCTTTCAAAATATCCAGGGGTCTTCTTACATTCATTTATCGTTTACTCTTCTTTTAATTATGTAATTAGTGGTTGTTTTATTCATCATGCACTTGTGAGGCAGATGCCAGAGACTGGGCATTTAAAAAGTACAAAAAGCAGAGCTCTTGTCTGTGCGCTGCTTAACATTTGGTTGGAAGGCCCAGATATATAAAATAATAAAAGGACAAAAGCAATACAATGACAGTGTTTCAGTTAGGAAGAAATAGCAGGGGTATTGAGAAAAAAACAACAATATTTATATTGCTGTTTTTATTATTATTTTTTTTGTGGTACGCAGGCCTCTCACTGCTGCGGCCCCTCCCGTCGCGGAGCACAGGCTCGGGACGCACAGGCTCAGCAGCCATGGCTCACGGGCTTAGCCGCTCCACGGCATGTGGGATCTTCCCGGACCGGGGCACGAACCCGCGTCCCCTGCATCGGCAGGCAGACTCTCAACCCCTGCGCCACCAGGGAAGCCCTCTATTGCTGTTTTTAAAGAAAACTGCCATTCTACCCAATGGAATAATTTAGTGAGATGAGCACTAGGAAGAGATTGGTCATGGGAGTTTGAGGGTAAAAGCTGGAAAAAGCTGAATTGCGATGCTTCACAGAGGAAAATACTTCAAGGTTCTTGGTTCAGTCTGGGGGTAGGGGAGGGAAATAGGGGAAGGTAAAGAATGGAAAGAGAGAAGAGAGGAGCCAGTAAGAAAAAGACAGGCTGGTGTCAGGCCATGAAAGGCCACAGGATGCTCAACATGTCATTTTGAAATTGTTTGTATCCTTGTGACTCAAAGCCCTCTTTCTCTGACCTTCCTTCCCAGGGTGCTATCTACAGTAAATTTGACTCTTCTCAGGAATGCTGTGTGCAAAGGAGTAGTTTATTGCTGTTGTTTGTGTGTGTGTGACTGCCAAAGAAGGAGCTAAGTTTCACAGGATGGATCTCAGAGAGCACCTGGAAGGGAGGCAGAGTAGGCCTGAGAACCCAAAGCTCAGAAGAGCTCACAGAAATCATAGAGGACTGTGGGCCATGGAGTTGTACCCGGGTCTCCAGGGAATGAAGCCTCAGGTGACATCCAGTTTCCACAGACAAACAGGGATATGATCACACTACTGGTGCATGTATGTGTTTCGAGGTGGGGTGGGTAGTTAGAGAAGGGAAATTTTAATCCAAATCTTGGAAGAAATGGTGTTTTAGGATAGCAGTTGGGCATTATAGGGTGACACCCAGCATGAACAAGGCCATTAGCCGACACTCACACGTGCACATAATTTATAAATGACAATATTTTGGCTACAGTTGGAGATTCACTGTGGGTTTGAAGGAACCCACTTTCAATTCTTCTTCAAGTTGCTAATGGTTCCATAAGAAACAAGGCTCAGACCTGTGGTTTGCAAACTTGTTTTTAACAATGGAGTCTTATCTTCAAATAAAGTCTTATCCCAAAGTGCAACAGGTAAACAGAAAAACTCAGTTGCCCTGGTTAAGAGGGTAGCAGTCTTTTCCTTTTGTGCTCTCCCACGCCCATCCCTTAGAATTCCTGGGGCTCCACAGAGCACAGCCTGAAAAGCAACACCCTAGAACAAGAGGAATGAGACTGTATCATTGGTCTCCTTTCTTGATTAAATTATACTGACCTTGCCAGAAGAAATTCCATTTAGAAGTTTGTGCCAGAAAGTGAAAAATGTTGATACTATCTATAGTATACTAGTATTGGCAAGGGAACAGGGAAATGGGCACTCTCAAACGCTGTTGCTGAGAGTATAGATTGGTACAGTCTTTTTTTTAAGACAATTCATCAAAATTTTAGATGTATGAGCCATGTGATCCCTCAGTTCCACTGAGGAAATCTTTCCTACTGAAATACTCATATATCTGCCCAAAAGTGTATGTACAAGGATGCTCATTATTTATAAGACTATCAAATCAGAAACAAGTTAAATAGAGGAATGGTTAAATAAATTATGCTACCTTCATATAATGGAATATTATTCTCATTAAAATGAAAGAGGTAGATATATATAGATAGATATAGATATAGAAGGATGTCCCTCATACACTAAGTGAAAATGCAAGTTACAAAAGAACATAGTTAATATGATACATGTATATTTTTAAAGCAAGCAAACAAAACCCCCCATATTCTATGAAAGCTATGTAAGTACTTCTGATTGCAAAAACAAAAAACCTCCAGAAATAAATGGTTAGTTTCAGGGTTTAGGGTTTATTTCTTGAGAAGGGTAATGGAAGTAAGGGGGCATACACTTTTTATTGTTTGTGTTATTTGGATTGTTTACAAAAGACATGCACTAATTTTATAATTAAAAAAGCAATGAAGACAAAGATAAAAATAGCAACAAAAAATAATTGCTTGTTTCAAGACCTGGTAAGTTTTCTCTTTTATATCAACAAAATTTAAATAATGTAACCTTCTTTCCTTCTTTCCCTGGCTACCAGGAAATCCAGAGTAAACTTTGAAGCATGAACCCAGCAATGACATTGACCTTTAAACCTAGAATATTTACATTTCCTTTTTGCTTTGGTCCTGTTTTTCTATTTCCAGTTAACTTTTTTCCAAAGCTTCCTGGGCTCATTTTTCAAAAGAGATAGGAATAGGTTATAAAGAAAGAGACAAATTCTGAATCCCTCACTCTGAGCAGCCCACATTTCCTTGTTAGAAACTCTCTAGGGCTGAGGAGAAAAGGATTTGATTTACTATTTATACTTTATACTCTGATTATTCTCACGTAGGATCTGAGGACAAGAATTAGTACTCTTGCGGCTATAAAAAACACTTGGCTCTACTTTGGAGTTTTACTTTCTCTGCTCCAAACTTAAGAGCTGCAGGGACAGTCAGGAGGCTCTTGAGACAAGACTTGTCTTCATCCTGTAGACGGTGGGAAATCACTGAGGGTTTTTAAGCAAAGGAGAAACTGGATCTTAACCGTGTTTGAAAAAAAAAATAGCTGGCAGAGGAAAAAGTTGATTGGCATGGGAAAAGGCAGAGGTACTCATTAAATATCTGTAGACTGGTTGGATAATTAACGGTTAAATGACCAAGGTAGTTTAAAAGCCTGTGTTTATTGGAAGGGACTGTGCATCATTTGTCAGTAATGCCAGGCTGGATCATTTGGTCTAAACACGGGCTTAGTTAGGTCCATATCATAGGTCCATCTCATAAGGGGGAGGGTGTAAATAGCTCAAAGCAAAGACATCCTTTGGTCAGAAAATAAGGAAAGACAATAGTTTCCCCAGGTACCTTGGCAGTGGCATCTTTATTTGGAGAGGGGCTCATTCTTTTCACTAAGGGTGAAGTATATCTGCCTCATCTCTGAGGAGGGAATGCAGCACCGACTAAGGACACTCTTTTGGGGTCAGACCTAGTTCAGATCTTGTGGGGTTTTTTTGGCTGTGTTGGGTCTTCGTTGCTGTGCGTGGGCTTTCTCTGGTTGTGGTGCGTGGACTTCTCAGTGTAGTGGCTTCCCTTGTTGCCGTGCACAGTCTCTAGGCACTCATGCTTAAGTAGTTGCAGCACTCAGGCTCCAGGGCACACGGGCTTCAGTGGTTGTGGCTCGTGGGCTCTAGAGCGCAGGCTCAGTAGTTGTGGCACACAGGCTTAGTTGCTCTGCGGCATGTTGGATCTTTCCAGACCAGGGCTCGAACCCGTGTCCCTGCACTGGTAGGTGGATTCTTAACCACTGTGCCACCAGGGAAGTCCATAGTTTAGATCTTGATTCTGTCAATTATTAACTGTGTGACCTTGAGCAACCCCTCAGCGCCAGTTTCTTCCATTGTAAGTAAAAGTGGAGGTAAAAACACCCACTTCCATGGGTGGGAGGGTAAAATGAGGGAAGGCAAGTTAATTTTAAGGACCAAGTATGGCTTTCTTTTTATCTTGTTTTTAAATATTACACTCTGTACCCCCAACAGGACTTAGGGATGCAGTTGTTATTTATTAGTGCAAGCAGCCTGAGGTGTCTGTTTTAGGCCTTTGTACATTGAATAGTTTACAGAATTATTAGCTGGTCTGTGTTCTCCCCGTTTGTTTTGTTTCGTTTTGTTTTTTTTTTTTTGTCTGTTTGTTTTGCGTTCTCCCTTTAGATCTGGGGATGGGGGTCACCGCGCGGAGGGATGCCCCACCTGGCAGGCCCCTCCCCACCCGTCACTGCCCTGGAGCCCAGGAGCCGAGCTCAGCTCCTGACTCTGGGAGGGCGGCATCTAGACCTCCAACCTACCCTCAAAGGCTTCGGAGTTGCTGGCCCAGCCTGCCAATCTGCCCCACCCTGCAGGTGCGCAGTTTACAGTAATTCCAGGTTGCTTGGTCAAGGAGAGTCCCATTCCCTGCAGCCGGTCCGCTGGCTCTGTGGGTCCTGCCCACCATGGAGCAGATGTCAAAGAAATCAGTGACTCAAAGAATGTTACTAAATTAATATCGGTGTTTTGTGACGGTTATATTTCAAATGCACTGGGATCAGGGACTTCCTCGTTTAAAATAAAGCCCATATTAAACCTCCCTCCATCATGCCTGACAAACACGCGGGGTCTCAGCTGCTTTTCTGTCCCTGCTCACCCCTTGTCGCCCCTAGGCTGGGCGTGGCAGGACGCTTCTCACTGAGGAGGGAGAAAATCACCCAGATTCTAGCGAAAATTCTTGTCGCCGCGCCTGGGACTTACAGTGACTGTTCTCCGGCAGTGCTCCTAAAGGGCAGGGTTCACCCTGCTCCCTCTCCTCTCCTCTCCCACGTGGGCGCTGCCTGCTGAGAGGCACCGCCCACGCCTTGTGAGGGAGTCGCTGAGCGCTGACTGTCGTGGGCTTCTGCTGCTGCCACCATGCTTCTGCTCTCCTCTCCGCTTCTGCTGCTGCCGCTCTCCTGACACATCGAAACAGGAACAGCCGGATGGCGCGCTGCCCTGACACCTCCACCCATCCCCGCCGCCGACTCCATCCCCGGGTATCCTGCTAACATCCAGCCTTCCCGGAGCGCAGTGCCACTGGCCAGTCTCCTCTTGGCAGCAGGTGGTGTGGGGAGTAGAGGAGGGGAAGGACCACAATGAAGTCAAAGTACTTCTGTAGGTCAGAGTTTATTGTTTCAGTAGTTGTGAAGTTGTGTGAGTACAAATACACACATGCATTTTTTGGGGGAAAAGTATCAAAGGAATCAATGACTCAGAAAGTATTACCAAACTAATATTGGTATTATGTGTGTGTTGTTTTTCAAATGCATTGGGATCAGGAGCTCAATGGTTAAAATAAATGTGTTGGGAAAAAAAAATCCAAGTTAAGCTTCCCTCCACCATGCCTGACAAATATGGGGCTTATTAGTTACTTTTCCCTTTTCAAATACAAAGCTGTAAGGAGTCCCCTTCCCAAAGATTCCCCCAGGCCTCTCTCTGCTAGAGCATTTTTGCCTTTGCTGATGTTTCCTCCTTAAACACTCTTGGGAATATTTACTGTACAGAACAAGCTCTAGTATCTTAGTGCTCTTGGTAGCAGATGAGGAAAATGGGGAAGAATGTACATTTAGAGAGTATAACCACATTCCAGGCATCTTTTAAACTCTGTCTTTTTAAATCCCCATGCCTTCAATCCCTGTTTCTCATATGAAGAAACTGAGGCAAGAGAGATCAAATAACTTGCCCAAGTCACAGCATTTGAATATAGATCTCAAAAGTCTTTGGATCCAAAGTCAATACCTTTTCTACTCCACTAAGAGTTTCCTGAGGGAAAAGTTTTATCACTGGTGAAATTTGCATTTTAATATTAAAATACTTTTAAACCCTACTTCCTTTGGGGGGAAAATGTATGTTATCTCCTAAATCATCAGCATTATAGAATATGAGAGCTCTGAACTCCCACTTGCCCCCTGATTAATCTCTCTCCGGAGTTCCCTTTCTTCAGTGGGATCCTGCTGCATGCTGGAGCTATGGGAGGATATGCAGGAGGAAGGGGCTTTGGATTGCAATCGTGGAAAGCAAAGCAATTTGACTTCTCACAGCGCTCAGATTAACCTCCTTTAGTATATCCCCTTGTGTATATGCTTGAATTGCATTATCAAAGGCCCCCTTCTGTCACCTTAGCCTTGATGTGTGTCAGTTATCTGGAAGGGGCTGAGGGAAAAACCAAATTGTTTTTGTGAAGTATTTTTGAAGAAGTATTTATATGGTTATGAGAAAATGGATGTAGTGGGAGGAGATTTCCTTTTTAATCTAAACTCAAAAGCTAGAATTTAGATCTATCTGATGAACATGTTGGGTTGGGTATCTATTGTCAGGTGGGGAGAGGGAGTCTTGAGGAATACTCAAAGAGATACACCTTGAAGAAAGAATGATGCAGGTAACCTTGACCCATAACAAAACTTGGGTGGTAGGAGGGAAGGAATTTACATCTTAGAGTTTGTCACCAGCAATGTTTTCTCTGGCTGATGTCCAAGAATCCCAGAGAAAAGAGTCATTGGTCCAACTTGGATAATGGCTTTCCCTAAGCCAATCAACTCTCGCCTGCATGTGAGATCATGTTAGAACATGTCAACTCCTGAGGTGGCCAAGCTGAGGGGCTGCTAGAGAAGAGGAGGGAGTACTGAGCAGATAATTCCATAGATGTTTCCCACATCAAGCCATTAGCAGAAGCCATGGCTAGGATTTGAAGGTTAGCTCTCACTGCCATGCCAATGGACTGGCTCCATCATCAGTACATTTGAGTAAGTAAAAAAAGGTACACAAGTTCTTAAAAAGCTGTTTAAAGAAAGCCAGTGGGGTTCTGAGTTTAGATGGTGGACTGAATGTATGTATAGGCATCCCTCACTATCAGTGGAAGATTGGTCCTGGACCCCTGCAGATACCAAAACCCTTGGATGTTTAAATCTCTTATATAAAATGGCGTAGTATTTGCATATAACCTACACAATCCTTCTGTATACTTTAAATCATCTCTAGATTATTTATAATACTTCATACTATATAAATGCTACATAAATCGTTGTAAATACAGAGTAAATGCTATATAAATAATTGCCACCGCACAGCAAATTCGTTTTGCTTTTTGGGACTTTCTGGAATTTTTTTTCAAATATTTTTGATCCACAGTTGGTTGAATCCATGGATGTGGAGCTTGCAGGGAGGACTGAATGTATCTAACCTCACCTCCATGAAGTACCTACCCTAAAACCACATTAAAGAGATTTTTTACAAAAGACATAGACACAAATACAGGGAAAATAGGAAAGTTGGTAACAGCAATGAAATTTTGGAAGCTGGAAAGCATATGGACAAGAGGTAACAGGTCCAAGAAACCTGGCTTTAAACCACAGAATCCTCAAAATGTTCAAGAATTGGCAGCATCAGGTACACCTAGGACTGGGATAAAGGAGAGATCTTAAATAAGGAAGAAAAACTACTTGAGAAGCAACTAGATTTCTAGCTGCCTTTCCCCCTCTTCATGGCATCAAGTAATTGTCCCTTCCATATTCTGAGAGAAAACTCGAGGTTTTGTTTCTGTAGAAAGTTAAGTAAATGGTCCTAGATTGAGGGATGCCAGGCACAGTTGAGAGCAGTGCTTCTTACTCAGGGGGAAAATGAACTCATATGTTCTGATTCTCCAGACTTCTTCCCTCACCTGTTTCTCAGCCAGACTTTCACCCATCAGGCAGGACATTGAAAAATTCTTCTCTGTGAATCTGACCAAAACACAAAGAAAATGTAAGAATGTTGACTTCAAAGGTCCCCCAAGAAACAGCTCACCCAGGTCACCTTAAAATTCAAAGCCAGCAAGCCCTGCTGACTTGTTCAGTGCTTTTAATCAGTTTTTTAGTTCTCCAGTATTAATCAAGAGCAGAAAAACAAGGATTACCAAATAACTGAGGACAGTCCCCAAGGAAAATGATAGAGACCCAATGAATACAAGAAAAAGGCAACATGGAGCAACATCAGGTAAGCAGGGAGAAAAACAAACAAACAAGACTTCCTTTATCCTCAGAGAATAGACAACACTGCATACATGAAACAAGAATAGGATGCTATAAGAAAGGATCACTTTCTGAACAAAAAAGATGTATTAGAAATTAAAAACATGTTAATGAAATTAAATATATATATGTAAAATAAGAGGTCCAGAAAGAAAGAACAATGTAAATAAATGGAGCAGAGAAAATGACCAATGAAATAATTCAAGAAAATTTCTCAGAACTGAAGAACATGAGTTGTCAGATCAAAAGGGCCTATGGAGTCCTAAACACAGTGGATGAAGGTAGAACCTCACAAGGGTACACTAAAATTTCAGAACTCTCCAGCTAAGAGAATTTACATCAGTTTCTAGAGAGGAATAAACAGGTCACATAAATTAAGAATCTAAATACCTTTGGACCTCCTCACAGTACCACTATAAATAAGGCAATGGAGCAATACCTTTAAAGTTCTGGAAGGAAAATTTTTCCAACCTAGAATTTTATACACAGCCAAACCATCAATCATGCAGGACTACTGTGTTGCTCAACTCCAAGGAGCAACATTCAGAGTACAGTGTTGCACAATTAAGTGGCTTACATTCAAGTATGAGGATAGAACAGAGACATTTTCAGACATCGAAATCTCAAAAACTTATTTCCCATACACACTCTCTCAAAAGATTCCTGGGGAATGTGCTCTACTAAAACAAGACAGTAAACCAGGAAAGAGGAAGACATGGGATATAGGCAGGGCTGGCTTTTTGGGTATCAACCCATACAGTTGCACAAGGTCCCACAAAGAGAAGGGCCCCATGAAAGTTCCCTGGTGGCCTAGTGGTTAGGATTTCAGGCTTTCACTGCTACAGCTCAGGTTCAATTCCTGGTCAGGGAACTATGATCCCACAAGCTGCGTGGTGCAGCAAAAGAAAAAAAAAAAAAGAAGAAGGACCCCATACTTTTGTTTTTTTTTAAGAGTTTTTTGATGTGGACCATTTTTAAAGTCTTTATTGAATTTGTTTCAATATTGCTTCTGTTTTATGTTTTGGTTTTTTGGCTACAAGGCATGTGGGATCTTAACTTCCTCACCAGGGATCAAGCCCGTACCCTGTGCATTGGAAGGAGATGTCTTAACCACTGGACCACCAGAGAAGTCCCAAGAACCCCATACTTGGTTTAATGCTCTGCTGTTGCCATCTTGAAATTCTTAATAATTTTTCACACAAGGGACTCTGCATTTTCATTTTTCACCAGGCCCCACAAATTATGCATTCCAATCCTGGATACAGGAAACAGTTGATCCAACTCAGGAGAAAGGCAAAGGGAATTCCCATGAGGACAGTGAAGGGAGATTCCAGGATAGCTATCAACAGACATAGAGGACAATTCTCCCAGACAGGAGCATGAGATTCAAGAGACAGACATGATGGTGGCTGTCATAAAATTTCCACTGCTGTTTAACCCTCTTTTTCAACCTGAGGACAAAAGGCTTGAATGAACCTTGCCCAGATTCTTATCTGTGTCATGACCATTTGTTGATGAAGTTCCTGCTCTGTTTTTCATGCCCTGCTGCCTGAGTCAGCTGAGGACATTCATTTCATCTCATCAAACCTTCTGCTTAAACCTATATCTGAGAGCTGGGGATAGGGTAGAAAATAGTCCATCTCATACCCTCTGACCATATTTCTGCCTGACTCCAACACCATGCTCACCTGGTGGCCTTGCCAGATGCCCCAACTCTGCAGAGTTTACTAAGACTAGCTTACTACCTTGCCCACTGACTTGCCCAGAAAGGGCTCTTATGAACTCTCAAGGAAGTTCACATCAAGGGAGTCTGTTGCATGTATCCTTGAGTTTTCGATTAATAGTGTAACTTTGGTCTGTCTTTATGTAGCTACAGAATTTTCAAAACTAAACAGTGTGTTGTTTGGGTATATAAATATTGGTGGTAAGACCATAAAGAAAGCAGGAATGACTAACACAAAGTACAAAGTAGTAGTAAACTCTGGGTGGCTACTGAGGGGGAGTAGGCAGAGGAGGATGCAACTGGGGTAGGTGCAGGGATCTGATAAGGTACTGTTAATATTTTATTCTTAAACTAGGCAAGGTGGTGAGTACATGGGTATTGGGTTTTTATTCTTCTTTAAACTGGGTCTATATTTTAATAAACTCTTCTGAATACGTGATACAGTAAGAAATAAAATAAAACAATGAATGTCAATGCCATTATCATAGGATAAATTTAATCAATGGCCACATTTGGCCCTTGAGCTACACCAGTCCACATAGTCCTTTCATCATGGAATCTTAAATAGAAGACCTTACACCATTCAGTCCAACCTCCTTTTTTTTGACACCATTATTGTATAAGTTGCAATACAAACTTATAAGTTCATGTTGTTTTAGATACTTGGTGAGTTATTAGACTTCCTACTGGTGTTTCTGCCTTTCTCCATCATCTGGGTCCTTTATCCTTCTGAAGGGTATGCTTAAGATTTTCTTCATTGGCCTTGATAATTTCATTTTGCTCAGATATATGGCATGAGGTGGTGGATGGGGAGACTGAAGGAGCAAATTCTGTTTTTCATTATCAAGCTCTCCTGCCTTTACTTCTCCCCCAGTATGTATCCATTTGGGGTTTACTCAGTTCAATGCAAGGAGCCTGGGGACCTGGGATCTTTTTGCCAAATTAAATATGAGCTTAACTCACTGACATATTTCTCAAGTGATCCATTGGTCCAATGAGTAACATCCTGGAAGAAGCATGAATTATTGTTAGTCATAATTATTCCTTCACCTTTCCTGGAATGCCTTTGAAGGCATCAGGCATCAGCAGTATCTGTCATCAAAAGCTCTTTTGTCTGCAGTTTCTGTGATTGCATTCAGCTTGTTCATGGCAGAGAAAGAGTTTTTCTTCCTAAGATGATGGCTTTCCTTTTATAAAAAGTATCCACTATCCAGCCCACCTGCAGAAAGGAAGTTGGCACAGGTTCTGAAGAGCCAATCAATTCCTTAGCTGTTCTTCTTGAACAAGCAACCCTTTCTTGATAGCTCTAGAATTTTACTCTAATTGCAGAAGTTGAGTAACTTGTCAGCTGGCCATTTGTAACCAATAAAACTGAAGAGATTGCCCACCACTATTTAAATTTTGGATCAATAAACAAGATCTGTAGTTTTGGAATTGTGTCTTAAGGGTTGACTATACTGTGGATTACATCTGGACAAGATTAATGCTGTAGTTCTTGGCATTTCTGACATGAAAGAATTAGAAATCTAAGTCAGAACAATGCCTATTAACTTGTTAACTTGAATAAAATCTTTTATTCATAACAGGGTAGTGCTTCAAACACAAGACCCCTCTGTTATCTATACTACATTAGTTGTTTTCATTGTAGAATGAGTAAAGGATAACCTGAAGCAATGAGATATGAGAGGTATTAGTTATAACTGTTTTTGGTTGCAAAGGACAGAAACTCTTTGGTAGAAGCTTAATAAAAGCAGAAGATTTAATGTAATAAGGAGACAAGGGGATCACAGAAGCCAAGGATAAAAATGTGATTTACCCTCAAGAAGGGATTGGAACCAGGAATTAGAACGACCCAGTGACTCTTTTTCTCAACTCTGCTCCCCTCTACTTGTGAACATCATTTTTCTCCCACTTCGCAGGTCAGCTTTTCTTTACTTCCTGGCTGAATGAGACCACTCCTGTGTCAGTTCTATGTTAGGATAGTCTAGGCTTTGCTGAAGAAAGAATGAAATCCTAAGCCATAAAGATTTTTTTCCTCACTCGTGTCATAATTTTCTATGGGGTGGGTAGCCTTTCTCCATCTTACAGCTGCATCATCTGGAACATGTGGCCTCCAAGGTCACTGTGGTGGGGAAACAAAGTGGAGTGATACGAGGATTGTTTTCAACAGTGAAGCCCACAAAATGGCTTATATCACTTCTGTCCATTTCCCATTGGCCAGAACTTAGTCCCATGGCCTCAATCTAACTGCAGGGGAAACTGGGAAATGGAGAGGATCACACGGATAGTTAGTGAGCACTAACTGTCTCAGTTATCTCTCCAAACAACAGATAACCCAGAACAATTAGCCAACGTTCTTGTTTCCTGTTAGTGTTATATTAGTCCAAACACCAAATTTCTAGGAAAGAGACTTTGGCCCAGCTTTTGTCAGATGTCCACTCTGACTCGGTGTGCTCTGTCTTGGAGAGAGGCTCATGTTGAACAGAACGGCTGCCAGATTCTCACTACCTTCAATATGTGACTGGAATGTGGAAAGGAAGGGCAGTACTCAGAAAGAGGAGACCCTTCAGACAATTAGTTAGCGTCCACTACCTGGAGGCATGTTTTATTTCTGAAACCTCTGAGAATCAGTCTCTCCCTTATGTTATTTCTCAATGATGGTGTCTGTGTTTTATGTAATTCTTTAGTTTATACATGAAAATATAGTGAACCTGCTGGAAGAGTTAGAACTTACTGGTTTTCTTTCTAGATAATTGTCCATAAAACCTATGTCTGGAAATAAGGTGCTTGAGTTAGGAGGTGGTTACCAGACATACAAATGTGAAAATCATTTTTCCTGATCTCAGTTGAGAGCTACTAGAACACAAAGGTGGCACTGAGCCCCTCCAAATGGGACCGCGGTGGTAGCCATGAGGATTGTTCCAAGTATTCCCATTCTCTTCTCCTTCTGGATATGTGGTAAGATCGCACTTCTTTGCCTCCTTTGTAATTAGGTGTGAACATGTGACTTGCTTTGGCCAATGAAATGGAGACATAAATGACATGTCACTTGCAATCAGAGGCTTTAAGGGCCAGTGCATGATTCCCTATATTTTCTTCTCCCTGCTGAGGAAATTGTGAAAGCACATGATGAGATGGAGTAGCTCACCCTGGATCCCCTTGCTGACCCATGCTGGACATTTGACAACAGCAAACAACTTTTGTTGTGTTGAGCCACTTACTTAGACTCTGGGACTATTTGTTACTGTAGAAAACTTAGTCCCTTCTGTCTACTGCACCTCCATTCATAGCCATCCACTCCACAGAGGACCCCCACCACTATGCACAATCATATGTGACAATCCTGCTCAAAGCAGTCTTCCTTCTCTGTGTTATCCCAAGGAGGGCCAGCTGTGTGGTTTGCACCAGATTGGCAGTGATCGTGACACTTGAGCCCAATAACTTGGTCTCTTATAACAAAAGCCATATGATTTACAGGGTCACAGATATTTTAAACTGGAAAATTTTTGGATGTGGAAGACTATAGGATAGATTATATTTGAAATAAATATTTAGACATTCTTCACCGCTGCCACCCTCCAGAAGGATAGGCTGATTCACTATGCTTACCACAGACTCTGCTTTGTTAAAGATTAGATAAAGATGAAGTGCTAAATAGAGAGCAAGGAAGAGCATGAGACGCTGCTGCGATTCAATGCAGACAAAGCCTGCTTGTCTCGCTACAGCAGCTGTAACATCCCTCACAGTCTCCAGCCTAATGAGCCACACTCTAACTCACTTTCTAACAAGTTTTGCTTAAAGAGGTCTCAGGTCAAATCAAGAATCAGGCAAATCTGATTACTTGTGAAAGGACCAAATTTTACTTTAGTTATTAAAGATAGGAAAATTAAAGAGGTATATGGAGATAAAGAGGAAATTCTAAGAGCTTATTCAATACAGATAGGACGCAGCAGATGACCAAACTGAATTTCTAAAAATCTTATGAAAAGTATTAATGGCGCAAGCCAAGGGGTACTTTGAAGCCACCAGAGATGAAGGTAAGGTAGTGAAAATTGCCTGAGAGCGGCAAGAAAGGAAGTCACAGTCTTTAACCTAAACACTTGATTGTGCATCTCCTCCTTAACATTCCCCAAAATGCTTGGCCTTAACAGCCCCAAATTATGGTTTTGGAACTCCTTTAAAGAGGCTTAGCATTTCCTGTGCATGCTCGTCTTGACTCTGGTGATCAGCGCTAGGCTTGTCTTAGGCTCAGGGCCATGCCCAGCCAATAGGCTGTGTGCAGATGAGAAAAGAGGTCCCATCTTCCTTGAAGATGCTGCTATGAGCCAAGATGTTCAGCCTGGAGAGCAGAGCACAGACCAGATTTCAGAATCCACTCACCTTCCTGGCCTGACCCTGAGGTACAGGGCCCAGCCTAACACCTATATCCAACACCCTGCCTGTTTGCCCACTACCCTTGAATTCTTTCATTGTCCAGCCTGGGAGCTGCAGTGTACAGAATTTGGAACTTAGCATGAAATTCCCGAAAGAAGCTTTGATGATGGGGGGGAAGAAGAGAATGACAATAATAGTTATTATAATTATTAGTCATTAATAATATTATTATGATAATGAGCTATTATGGCAATCAGGTTTCATAGCATACTCCCAGAAAAGGCAAACTTAACGAATAATGCTGCTAAATTCTCCTACTAATAATATTGGTTTAAATTCTTGTCCTGGACCAAGGGCTACTGGCTCAAATCTCAAATGGGAAGAGAAAGGAGAACATGAGGAGAAGGAGATGATAAAGGAGCAGGAAGAGAAGGGAAGAATTAACTTCTTTCTTAGGCCACATGTTGAAATTAGTGATGTTCGCTTTGGGCAATTTTCCTACCTCCTTTCTACCTCTCCTAGGGTGTCCTGTGCCCTCACTGTATCCACACACACCCCTGACCCACTTCCAGAAGGGTACCATGTTCCAGAATTATCTACTTTTCTTTCCCCAGCAAACAAAGTCCATCTTCTTGGTGCTGCTCGTTTATAAGAAGGAAAGTGCTCTGACTGAACCAAACCACACTAAGATAAGAATAACAGATGATCACTGTACTTTCCTAGAAGTGTTTCCCCCCTCTCTTTTTTATATTTGCTATTTGTTTTCAAGGGGTTGGTTACCAAAATGAAGGCCCGTCTCTGGCTGGATATTTGCTCCTGGAAACAGCTCCCCCAAGCTGTTCCTGCTTCATATATTTCCTTCCCTCTTTTCCCTTAGGTACCCCTGGTTTTCTAGAGGCTCTAATGTTTTTCTACAGTGATTCTCTTGCTGGAGAAGTAGCAGGGACCCTGGTGGTGGGGCAATCTTAGGGAGCGGGGGAATGGAATGAATGGATTGAATGGATTGGATGGATTGAATGGATTGAATGGATTCTCTTGCTGGAGAAGTAGCAGGGACCCTGGTGGTGGGGCAATCTTAGGGAGCAGGGGAATGGAATGAATGGATTACAGTCATTTTTTAGTTGGGGACACATATACTAGGTACAAAGCGGATTCTGAGACAGGCTGGGGGTCTTATGTAGATATCATACATCCACACCCTGCAGCAGTACACACTCCAGGTCCTAAAAATCTTTGCAGAAAAAGAGTGTTTTCTGTAGTGAGACATGCCTAATTAGATCTGAGTCAAACATGAATCAGTGCAGTGCAGTGTACATAATATTACTGTCAGGGTATCTCTCAGCTGACGTTGAGTTGCCTGAAATTTCACATTATGGGAAATTATCTTTTTAATTAAATAACTTTATGGTGAATAACATGTTCTATAGTGAACAGTAAGTGAGCTAATGATGGCCCCTTTAAAACAAAGCATAACAGGAAGAGAAAGTTGTATTTTTAATGGATCCCCAAATCATGTCTGCGTCACTATTAATAGAGGTTGATAAAGACAGACTGGTTCTTAGAATATTGATTCCACAGCCTGTAGAAAATACTAAAAATACAATCTTGAAACGTGAAACAAAGTAAATATATTACTTTAATTCATCTTTTAGGACTTCAGTAGGAAATTACTCAAGTTACACAACTAAAGACTTTTGCTAGAGTTTCCCCATCTTCTTGCCTCTGCTTCATTTGCACAAACATAAAAGGAATGTGCTGGTCTTTTTATTTTTATTCTAAAAACAGAAATTGGAAGAACTTTTTGAGAATATTTGATACGACTAAGCTCAAGAACAAACAGTCAGAGGAATTGTCTCCTTGCAATCAAGTTTGGGTTGAAGAAGGGCTTACTCAGCACCCCGGGTACTCAGGGCTCTCCAGAGAGACCAATGCCTGAAGGCTGCTCAGTGGGAGGGGTGAACAGTGTCATTAGTCACTGGGTTTAAACAAAGGGGCCCTACAATGGCTATTTTGTTTTCTGCTTCCCCAAAGAAGGAGGCTAAAGAATATGCTACTCATGATTAATTCTGGAGAAAAAATTCCATGCAACTAGAATTTTTTCCAAGATTTAAAACAAACAAAATGTTCAATCCATATCAAAACCCTCTTAGGACAACTGATACTGTGCAGTGTGGAGAGTGCTTAGGAGAATATGCTATTTGTTCTTATCCTTTTCCAGGACTTGTTCATCCTCGTGGCAAATTTCAAGACCAACAAAAGACAAAGGCAGAGGCTGCCCCTGGACAAATGATGAGTGGGGCAGCATGGGGTGGAGCACAGAGGGAATTGAAGGGTTGAAAATGGGGGGCAGCTCTCCACTCGTAAACTGTAATAAAACCCCTGAGTCAGTCACTTAATCTCTTGGATCTTGGTCTCTTCATCTGTGAAATGGGTGACAGGACTAGATCAGCAGTCCCAACCTTCTCTGCGAAGACTTCCCTGATTACTCAGGTTGTATTTCTAGTTCCTTTTCAATATACTATATTTAAAATCTATTCTATTCAAGTATAGTTGATTTACAATGCTGTGTTAATTTCTGCAATGCAGCAGAGTGATTCAGTTATACATATATATACATTATTTTTCAGATTCTTTTCCATTGTAGGTTATTATAAGATATTGAATATAGTTCCCTGTGCTATACAGTAGGACCCTGTTGTTTATCCATTCTCTATATAATAGTTTGCATCTGCTAACCCCAAACTCCCCATCCATCTCTCCCCCACCCCCCTCCCCCTTGGCAACCACAAGTCTCTTCCCTATGTCTGTGAGTCTGTTTCATAGATAAGTTCATTTGCGTCATATTTAAGATTCCACATATAAGTGATATCATTTGGTATTTGTCTTTTTCTTTCTGACTTACTTCACTTAGTATGATAATCTCTAGGTCCATCCATGTTGCTGTAAATGGCATTATTTCATTCTTTTTTATGGCTGAGTATACGTACCATATCATCTTTATCCATTGCTCTGTCGATGAACATTTAGGTTATTTCCATGTCTTGACTATTGTGACTAGTGCTGCTATGAACATTCGGGTGCATGTATCTTTTCGAAGTATGGTTTTCTCTGGATATATGCCCAGGAGTGGGATTGCTGGATCATATGGTAACTCTATTTTTAGTTTTTTGAGGAACCTCCATACTGTTTTCCATAGCAGTTGTACCAATTTACGTTCCCACCAACAGTGTAGGAGTGTGCCCTTTCCTCCACACCCTTTCCAGCATTTGTTATTTGTAGACTTTTTAATGATGGCCATTCTGACTGGTGAGGATGATATACCATTTTAAATTCCCTAACCATGACATTCTGTTAGGCATAATTCTTTTTTTGTGTTATACTGACTTTTTAAAAAGGTTATTGTTATATGAAAAAGTTATTGATAAAGTTATCGATATATATTGATGTTCAATTGGCATAATTCTTATTCAGTACATACAGATTTATATTTTATCAGTGACTATAGAATTTTAGTCCTGGTATGTGTAAATTGCAGATCACTCCTTCCATGGGTAGCTGTGAAAGAGAGAAATGAAGGTTGAAACTTGCAAAGAAACTAAAGCAGAGAAACTAAAGGAGAAATTTTTGAAATAAAGACTGAGGCAGACCAAGGGAGACAAGAGGTAATAATCCTGGGCTTTGGAAGTACCTCCTGTGGTTTTCTTCAGGAGGACAAGGGGAGAAATGCATGTGCTGGCATGAAGTTACCATAGGCAGATGCAGGGCTGCAAAACTCTGGGTATTATGGGTGATCAATTCTCAAAGGTTTTTCCATCTAAAGCTTCCAACATTGCTCTGGGATCCAGGTATTTAGGAGGCAGAATCCAGGAGATAGAAGTCAAATTTCATGTTAGGCTTGGTTCTCCCTAAAACGAGGATTTTAAAGCAAGTTGTTTGCTTAGATGTTATCCTAGGAAGTCAATACAAAGTGTTAATGAACATATTACTGCTGTGCTCAGTGGGGGCCCCATGCCTATAGAAAACTCTGGGACACTTGCAGCCCCTGCCTCTGAGTTGTCCCACCTGAGGGGTGAGAACTGGTGCTTTTCCCACCAACTCTCTTTTGCTCCAGGAGATATTAAGTCCCCAGCACTTCCAGCGTGCTCCTGACCAAGTCTGCCCCTGCAGCTGGAAAAAGCCTCAGGCAGAGTCGCAGATACTTATAGCAGAAAGCCCTTGGCACGTAAGCAATGTGGACAGGGCAATAGTGTGTCTGATAGAAACCACCAAGTCACAAAATAAGAAAGGACATGAACATTCAGAGGAGGACCAACTCCAGAAAGAATTCTTCTCACTATGGTTACTTTTATCGAATTCTGTAAAATGATTTATAAATATCTTATTGAAAATGCAGAAAAGAAGGTCCTGAAAGGTATCTTGCTAGTGAGTATGAAATGGTAAATGGTTGAATATCCATAGAGTAGTGATGATTACTAAGGTAAGATGTAGAAAAGTTATATTTATTTTAGTACAAGAAAACATAGTTCTAACAGCTTGCAGAGATTTACTCCAGACATTTCCCCTAACGTGGTTTCCACCATAAGGATTTAAGTTCTTGAACCACAAGTCCTCCGGCGTCAGCGTTCTTAAGAATGTGGTCTGCATAGTTGAGGAGCTGCTATTGTACAGGCTTTTATTATTTCATTTCTTATTTATGTTGCTCAACCCCATTAGAAACTGAATTCTCTATAGTGATGCAGCCCTCTGAACTTTTCATAGCACCCAGAACAACTCCTGGAACATAGTAGTTCTTCAATACTCCTATTGATGCCATCCTAAAATTTTAAAATAGTTTCAAGGTTGTATTTCTAAAACCATTAGGAAAATGTATAAGTTTATAATGAAAAATATGTCTTGACAAATGATCAAAGATATGAATAGTTCGCACAAGAGGAGGAGAGTCACACAAGAACAGTCAACAGATGTGAACCATATTGAGCTCCTCTAGTAACTCCATTTGGTGGAATCTATCATTTGATCTGGCCAGAGCCCTTCTATTTGGCACCCTGTCTTTCTTTCTTTCTTTCTTTAAACATCTTTATTGGAGTATAATTGCTTTACAATGGTGTGTTAGTTTCTGCTTTATAACAAAGTGAATCAGCTATACATATATCCCCATATCTCCTCCCTTTTGTGTGTCCCTCCCACCCTGCCTATCCCACCCCTCTTGGTGGTCACAAAGCACCTAGCTGATCTCCCTGTGCTATGCGGCTGCTTCCCACTAGCTATCTATTTTACATTTGGTAGTGTATATATGTCCATGCCACTCTCTCACTTCGTCCCAGCTTACCCTTCCCCCTCCCCATGTCCTCAAGTCCATTCTCTATGTCTGCGTCTTTATTCCTGTCCTGCCCCTAGGTTCTTCAGAACCATTTTTAAATTTTTTTAGATTCCATACATATGTGTTAGCATACGGTATTTGTTTTTCTCTTTCTGACTTACTTCACTGTGTATGACAGACTCTAGGTCCATCCACCTCACTACAAATAACTCAGTTTCGTTTCTTTTTATGGATGAGTAATATTCCACTGTATATATGTGCTACATCTTCTTTATCCATTCATCCATCAATGGATACTTAGGTTGCTTCCATATCCTGGCTATTGTAAATAGAGCTGCAATGAATATTGTGGTACGTGACTCTTTTTGAATTATGGTTTTCTCAAGGTATATGCCCAGTAATGGGGTTGCTGGGTCGTATGGTAGTTCTATTTTTAGTTTTCTAAGGAACCTCCATACTGTTCTCCGTAGTGGCTGTATCAATTTACATTCCCACCAATAGTGCAAGAGGGTTCCCTTTTCTCCACACCCTCTCCAGCATTTATTGTTTGTAGATTTTTTGATGATGGCCATTCTGACTGGTGTGAGATGATACCTCCTTGTAGTTTTGATATGCATTTCTCTAATGATTAGTGATGTTGAGCATTCTTTCATGTGTTTGTTGGCAATCTGTATATCTTCTTTGGAGAAATGTCTGTTTAGGTCTTCTGCCCATTTTTGGATTGGGTTGTTTGTTTTTTTGATATTGAGCTGCATGAGCTACCTGTAAATTTTGGAGATTAATCCTTTGTCAGTTGCTTCATTTGCAAATATTTTCTCCCATTCTGAGGGCTGTCTTTTCATCTTGTTTATGGTTTCCTTTGCTGTGCAAAAGCTTTGAAGTTTCATTAGGTCCCATTTGTTTATTTTTGTTTTTATTTCCATTTCTCTAGGAGGTGGGTCAAAAAGGATCTTGCTGTGATTTATGTCATAGAGTGTTCTGCCTATGTTTTCCTCTAAGAGTTTCATAGTGTCTGGCCTTATATTTAGGTCTCTCCATTGTATATCCTTGCCTCCTTTATCAAAAATAAGGTGACCATATGCGCTTTCGTTTATCTCTGGGCTTTCTATCCTGTTCCATTGATCTATATTTCTGTTTTTGTGCCAGTACCATACTGTCTTGATTACTGTAGCTTCGTAGTATAGTTTGAAGTCTGGGAGCCTGATTCCTCCAGCTCCATTTTTCTTTCTCAAGATTGCTTTGGCTATTCGGGCTCTTTTGTGTTTCCATACAAATTGTGAATTTTTTTTGTTCTAGTTCTGTGAAAAATGCCATTGGTAGTTTGATACAGATTGCATTGAATCTGTTAGATTGCTTTGGGTAGTATAGTCATTTTCACAATGTTGATTCTTCCAATCCAAGAACATGGTATATCTCTCCATCTGTTTGTATCATCTTTAATTTCTTTCATCAGTGTCTTATAGTTTTCTGCATATAGGTCTTTTGTCTCCTTAGGTAGGTTTATTCCTAGGTATTTTATTCTTTTTGTTGCAGTGATAAATGGGAGTGTTTCCTTAATTTCTCTTTCAGATTTTTCATCATTAGTGTATAGGAATACAAGAGACTTCTGTGCATTAATTTTGTATCCTGCTACTTTATCAAATTCATTGATTAGCTCTAGTAGTCTTCTGGTAGCATCTTTAGGATTCTCTATGTATAGTATCATGTCATCTGCAAACAGTGACAGCTTTACTTCTTCTTTTCTGATTTGGATTCCTTTTATTTCTTTCTCTTCTCTGATTGCTGTGGTTAAAACTTCCAAAACTATGTTGAATAAGAGTGGTGAGAGTGGACAACCTTGTCTTGTTCCTCATCTTAGAGGAAATGGTTTCAGCTTTTCACCATTGAGAACGATGTTGGCTGTGAGTTTGTCATATGTGGGTTTGTCATACATGCCTTTATTATGTCAAGGAAAGTTCCCTCTATGCGTATTTTCTGGAGGGTTTTTATCATAAATGGGTGTTGAATTTTGTCGAAAGCTTTTTCTGCATCTACTGAGATGGTCATATGGTTTTTCTCCTTCAGTATGTTAATATGGTTTATCACATTGATTGATTTGCATATTTGAAGAATCCTTGCATTCCTGGGATAAACCCACTTGATCATGGTGTATGATCCTTTTAATGTGGCACCCTGTCTTTAGATTAATGCTCTTCCTTCCACTCCAGACAAATGGTTCTGATAGGGACCACCAGTTTTAGTGCCCAAATCCCTGACCACAGTTGATTGGTTTAGAGTGAGTGACTGACACTTGCCAATAAGACTCCTTCCCTGGGAATGTGGAGTTGGTAAAGACATGCAGTCACCATAAATATGAAGCATGGGAACTCCTGGTGGCCAGGTTTCCAACTATGTGAAGGAAGCCAGGTTGAGAAAAGCAGAGGCCAGAGACAGAGGGAGAAAATAAGCACTTAGCCATACTCCTACCTTTCCTTTCTGTAAAAGGTTGTGGATTTTTACTTGAAACCAAGGGCTCCATCTATTACAGTGCAAAAATACAAATGTAAATAAGTGTAAGATAGGATTATTGTACCAGTAAAATAAGAGCAACAATACATGAACATGAAAGTTTGGATACATCTGATGATCCTGTAAGCTGATGCTCTTTATCTGGAAAGCATCTTGGATACACACATGAATCAGAGACTAAACCTTTAACATTCTTTACAATATGTGTATATTATCTCATATAATTTTCATACTAATAATATGAGGTGGGTACTATCATAATGCCTGTTTTTTAGTTGAGGAAAGTGCCTCAGAGAGGTCAAGAAATTTACCCAAGTTCACACAGATAAGTGATAGAGCCAGAATTCAAACACAGCCAGTCTGCCAGCACTCATACCTTTAGCCACACATTATATATTAATTTATTTAACTCTGGAAAATGTAACATATACCAAGGAGATAATTCAAAGGAAAGAGAAGGCATATAAATGTGTATAGAAGCAATTATTATCATAACTAAAAACTAGAAAAAGCCCACATACACACCTACAACAAATAAGAAGACAGCAAATATGATACATTGGTACAATAAAACATGACATTACTGGTTGGAATGATACAATGAGAGACAGATAAGAATGGATAAAGGATTATAGAAAACAATAGCAGATGAGAAAAAGTATAATTCCAAATGATAAATACTGGTTCCTAACAATTACACACATTTGTTTTTATGCAAGCAGCAGAACGGAAAAAGTCTTCGGGGTTTATGAAAGCATGGAAATTTGAGGAGTTTAAGTTCATGTTTGTTGCTCTTGGTACTTAGATATTTCTATTTAACTTTCATTGTAAAGTTGATTAAATACCCAATTAAAAGCAAACTTATTAAAGATTTAAAGTAATATTAATGGAAGAAAAAAAGGAAGAGAGGCTTGTGCGATTAAGAAAAGATTTTTTCTGGGAAAGCCTCATTTGAAGAATATAAATAAAGATGGGATAGAGTGTATAATGTACTAAGAGAAAAAGTATAAACAAAAAAGGTAAACTTGCATCCGCTCATTTGTTCCTGATCTGTTGCAATCCTAACTATCCCTCTTTTGCTCCGGTGCTGCCATCCTGAGGCCCCCAACCAGAAACTTCCTCAGAGCAAACAGGGTACTTCATTCGTCTCTTTCTTGTGGGGCTTGCCCTTTTTCCACCTTGTTTTATAGCTATCTGTGCACTTGGCTCCTTTCTTAAGCTCTATAAAGGTAGCAACCATGTATCTTCAACATCTTTGTAGGCCCAAGTAGCCCCACATAATGTCATACGGTGGGTGTTCAATATGTGTTTGTTAGATGAATAAGTATTCTTGTAAGAGTAAGGAGAAAAAGACTTGGAAGGCTCCGTTTTGAACAAGCAACTGTGATTGGGGATATTAGAAGTGTTGTTCTTAAGAAACTTATTTCTTCTCCCAGATTGAGGAGGTGAGTGGTATAGTTCTGAGGGACTCCGCAAGAGTAGCAGAAGCATAAGGTGATTTTGATTTCATGAGCTCTGAGGCCAATACATCTGGAATGATGAAGACAATCATAAGGCCTGATTGATGATAGCAGCTAGCAAAGAACATGAAAAGAGAAAAGTTGAAAAACGAGTAAGCAGGAATGGAAATCAGAGAAGTTTCAGAGGTGTTATCCCAAAGAAGTCTTATGGTTTTACCTTCATAAGGTCCAAGATCCTTTTTTTACAGTTTTTTTTTTTTTTTTTTTTTTCGGTACGCGGGCCTCTCACCTCTGTGGCCTCTCCCGCTGTGGAGCAACAGGCTCCGGACACGCAGGCTCAGCGGCCATGGCCCATGGGCTCAGCCGCTCTGCAGCATGTGGGATCTTCCCGGACCAGGGCACGAACCTGCGTCCCCTGCACCGGCAGGCGGACTCTCAACCACTGCACCACCAGGGAAGCCCTACAGTTATTTTTTTAAAACTGTCAGATTTTCTGTTTCTACTTCCTTTAATCCTAGTAAGTTCATTGGAATGAGCAAAGTGGATTGGACATTCTTTCTAACATACACACACACACACACACACACACACACAATTTCTCTGTCATGCCAATGACTTCATTGTTTTTTTGGGTTTTTTTGTTTTTGTTTTTACCAAATAGGAAAGGACACACAGTATCAAGGAATTCCTATTCCTATTTGAATTCCTAAAGACTCAAGGATTCTAAACCTCCTTCACCCCTATTATAACCTTGAACACAATGATTCAGCTCTGATTCAGATAGGATGCAAAATATCTGGTGGTTCTTCCTTCCCTCTCTGCCTGCATGATGTGCAGGAACACCTTTCACGTTGGAATTGTAAGCTCTATGAGTTCAGGAACTAGGTCATAAATTATATATATCTGAGCAATGCCAAGCTTAAATATTTACTAGTGTGATTTTATCTACTACAAATCACAGAAACATAAATGTTCCCAATACCTAATCTCTGTAAGCAGATAATTCCTCTACCTTGCCCATTAAATCCAGAGTCCTCTTTAAGGAGATTTTTCTTTGCATAGTGTTTGGCTTATGATCTGTCTTCTCTCACTCGAATGTAAGTTCCATGAGAGCAAAAGTATTGTCTGTGTTGTTCAACTATGCTATCCCCAGAGCTTACAACAGTACCTTGTACTTAGTAAATACTGAGTGCCAAATAATTGAATGGATAAATGATTGAATTACCAAGCCACTGGCTGTGACTTAAAAGTCTCTTGTAAATATTACCCTGAATATCTTACATACATACACACACACATGTGGCTCTTCAGTGACCTTCTCTTCCTTTCTGCTCCTCCCCACCAACTCATCAGAAAAACTAAGTAATCATTGGCTGTGCATAAGGATCTGTCTGGTTTTTGCTGAATAGAAAATGAAAATGCTTTGCTTTTACAAAACCTTATGTGGGGAGCTTGCAACTCAAAAAAGATGTTTGTAATACCAAAGTGTTTTTTGTTTTATTAAATCCAGATTGTTGGGTGGAGTCCCTTAGCTAAAAGTCACTCTCAAGCAAAATGAATTGCTTGTTATTCTCACAAAGAATTTACAGGAAGCAATTTGTAAAGGTTGCCATCAGGCTGAAGTCATTGTTGGCAATAGGAATTGGTATGTCATCAACCTCAGAGCAGTCATTTAACCTGGGTCTGCTAAGAGAAATATCCATAATGCAAGGAAAATTGAATTCTACTGCTTCAGATTACAGTCACTTTTGATATTATTCCAATTTGATCATGGAGTTTAAAATATTTGACATATCAGTTTCTTTCATCCTGCCACTATGCGGAAATATCTACTTTACATGTGCTTAGCACTGGTCCTATTATTACCAGCTATTTCACAAATAGTTTTTAAAATATCTGCTCTCCTATTGGAATGGATTACAGGGAAGCAAGCACTTCATGATCTGATAGCTCAGAATTTTGTAGTTTCGACCTTGAATAAAAGAATGAACCTTGAATTTTAAAAAAAACCTGCTCTCCTTTCCTCATTGTATGTACCAAGTTGCCATAAGGCATAGCCAGGAAATGAATATTTTGCCAAAGTGTTCTGGCCCATTCCAGCCGGTAACCTGTCTGCTGGTTAAGTAATAATAGCAACAACAACTAACAAATTCTACTCATTTGAAGGATCTGTCCTCCAGTCTAGGTGACAAGTGGGAAGTCATGTATGGGGGCATCGTTATAGCAGAAAAACACTGGATCCAGGCATGCAGTGAAGATGCTCCCAATTTCTCTTAATGTGTTTATTTTCATGACCCTGGGGAAACAGGGCTAAAGAGATGGAAACACATATATGCATATCATTAGCAAACATTAGACCAGTTCCCCATATTTCCAGCACCAAATTGGAAAACAAGATGTTGACAAAACCAAAATGATTATTTTTAGCCTTATCCACATAAAGCTCAATTTGTTTACTGATTCAGCAAAAATGTACTGAATGCTGTGAGCCATCAACACAAAGTAGACTGAAAACAAAGCAGAAACATCTTGCTGCATAGACTCCCCAACTACTAAATGATTTTGAATGAATGTATTCCTTACTATCATCGCAAACAATCATATACTGATGTTAAAATCCCTCTAGTCAGAGGATTGTCTCAGATGGAAAATACAGCAACCATCAGGTCAAAGTGGTTAAAGATGCTTCACTCCACTGAGTAATTATCCTAGAAAAAGACTGACAAGAAGTATATGGTCCTCTGTCTCTCTCCTCCTCGAACACAATCATGCCCTTTGTTTAGCAGCTGAGATGGCTTGTTTATAAGCCCTGTCATTCAGCACCCTGATGTCTGGGCCTCCCAGGCTGAACAAGATTTCTTGATTGAGTCAAGCCATTCATTTGCTGACTGATCCTGGCCAGTGTGGCCTGTTGGCTATCACCCTCCCACAGCTGATGCTTATAGTGTGACATGATTTGGCCTGATAGCACTTCCACAGCCCACCTATGGTTGCCATCACTTGCCCATTCCACAGCTGAGTAGACAGCCTCCTGTGTGGTTCTTTTGCATGTGGGCCAAAGAAATTAATTTTCAGTCATCATTCTTATTGCAGCTGGCTAATTGGACTCTAGGGTCACTTCTTTGTCTTATGTAATTAATCAAAGTCTACTTAGTTAATTATTGCAATATTTGTTCAACAAATAACTAGTGAACATTTACGGTGTGCCCAGCATGGTGCAAGGTGCAAAGAATAAAACAGGCCACACAAGTTCCAGTAGACCAAAAAATTAATGCACGTCTCTAATTTATATCTAGTTTTCCTATTTTTAAGTTGAATAAATGGGTTTTTTCAATTAAGTATGAAACCATGATCCTTTCTTTTGTTATCTCTTCTTTGCTTCAAACTCAAAAATATTATCATCTTTCTAGTGATCTAACATTCACTCACTCTTGCTTATTTGTTTAGTTTTGAGTTTACAAGTATTTAGTAATTAATGTAAGACTTCTGGAATATATTTTGAAGGGTGGTATGAAGTATTTGACCTAAAATAATTTGAATTTCTAATGAATGATTACCACACATATATACTTTCAAATCTTTCCTATTCTTTTGCATTGTACTTGGTCATTTTTAAATCCTTATATATAATGGGGCCTGTTTCTGAGGTTTCTCTTCTGTTTCACTGACTTATGTTTCTGTTTTGTTTGCTCATTGTCCTTTCTCTTTTTCAGAATGTTTTTGTTATTCTCACCTTTTACTTTTCTAAATGAACATTATGACATTCTTTTTAAATCCTAAAAAATCTTCCGTTTTTATTTTGATTGGGATTGCATTAAATTTAAAAAGAACATATTAAGAATTGACATCTTTAAAATATTTTGTTCTTGCCCGATAAATTTCATTATTTTGTTTATATAGCCAAACACTTCTTATTAAGTCTACTCTTCTTTATATATATTTTATTGCTATTATAAATTGGATCTCTTTTTTAAAACTAGGCTTTTCTAGTTCGTAATTGTTGGTATTCAAGAATGTTAACGGCTTTTCTATATCTTATATTTTATCTGGCCATTTACTATTGTAGTAAGTTTAAAATTTTAGCTGATCCCTTGGGCATGTTTTTAGATACATAATCAATTGTCTTCAAATAGCGATGTTTTGTTTCTTCCATTATGTATTTCTCTTGGGTTTGTTCAATCTCTCTTCTTACACCGTCCTGAACTCCCCAAACAATATTAAATCAAAATGATGATAGAGAACACATCTCTAGTAATATCATGTTAAATATTTCTCCTCATTGTTGCTAATGAGCAACAATGGCAGTAAGTTTGGGATTAAACATTGCCGTATGGAAAACTTAGCCTTTCATAAATTTAATAACTATGACTGACTTATGCATCTTGGTCTTTTGGCTAAGGTCTAGTAATTATGATATTGTGGTGCTATTATTAAAATGGAATCAAGAACTGGAAATATGATGTTTGTCATGAGTTGAAGCTTTCTTCTAATGCTCTGGGTTGACATTGCTATAATGATTGAAAAATTATAGTTTGAACTTCAGGTTTCCTCCAAAAATAGTATTTCATGCTGATTTAAAAGGCTATGTAAAAAAAAAAAAAAAAAAAAAAAAGGCTATGTAGCTACTAAGGAATAAATTATGATTTTGAATAATAATACCAAGAATGTTCATTCTTCCATTGTACTACACTCCTAGAAAATCTTCTGGAAGTCAAAATTATGTAAGAGAAGCCGAGTTTTTCTGTAGAAAAAATGGTATAATAAATCCAGAATTGAATTCAAAACTAAGGGTCACATATCCAAATTTTCTTAGCAATGATTACAAACACCATATTAAATAAAATGTAAAGGTTATATAATATAAAGCTTTGTTGAGTTTATCTATAACTTGTTAGTTTACTGACTAGGGCAATTCAGTTACCCATCATGTGCCTTTATATTTCCTAGAGCATCATCATGTTCTGTAAATATTTTTTGGTCTTTTCTTCCTGTTTCATTTTAACTTTTTTTAAAAAATTGAAGTAAAATTGGTATATAACATTATATGTTTTAGGTATACAACATTATAATTTGACATCTGTGTACACTGCAAAGTAACTACCACCAAAGGTCTAGTTACCATCCTTCACCAGACAGTTGATCCCCTTCACCCATGTCATCCATCCCCCCAACCCCCTTCCCCTCCAATAACCATCAATCTGTTTTCTGTGTCTATGAGTTTGTTTTGTTTTGTTTTGTTTTAGATTCCACATAAAAGTGAAATCATACAGTATTTTTATTTCTCTGACTTATTTCACTTAACATAATATCCTCAAGGTTGTATACCCATGTTGCTGCAAATGGCAAGATCTCTTTCTTTTATATGACTGAGTAGTATTCCATTGTCTGTATATACACCATATCTTCTTTATCCATTCATCCATCAGTGGGCACTTAAGTTGCTTCCATATCTTGGCTATTATAAATAATGCTGCAATGAACGTAGGGGTGCACATATTTTTTCAAATTAGTATTTTTGTATTTGGAAAAATACCCAGAATTGGAATAGCTCAATCATATGGTAGTTCTATTCTTAATTTTTGAGGGATCTCCATACCATTTTCCATAGTAGCTGCACCAATTTACATTCCCACCAACAGTGCACAAGCATTCCCTTTTCTCCACATCCTCACCAACACTATTATATCTTGTCTTTTTGATAACTGCCATTCTAACAGGTGTGAGGTGGCATCTCATTGTGGTTTTGATCTGTATTTCCCTAATAATTAGTGATGTTGAATATCTTGTCGTATGCCTGTTGGCTATCTATATGTCTTCTTTGGGAAAATGTCTATTCACAACTTTTGCTCATTTGAAAAATTGGGTAGTTTGGTTTTTGGTTGTTGAGATTTCTTCCTATTTTAAACAAAGTAAATTAAAAGGTAAATTAAGGTCATAAATTGCAGAAGGGCTTGTTTGGAGTGTTGGTTTAGAGAAAGAATTTGGAGCAGAGGTTTTGGAGTGAGGCATAGTTGGGCATAAAGCCTGCTTCCGCCTATCATTTATTTTAAAATATTTAGTGAGTTCTAGGTGCCACAGATCCCACAGTGAATGAAACAGACAACATCCCCAATCTCATGGATTTTACATTTTAGTACCACTCGCTGGTCACGACATAAGACATTTTTTTAAACATCTTTAGGGTTCAACTTCCTCATTCATAAAGTAAGAATAATAGCACCTACCTTATAGGGTCATTTTAAACATTAAATTAGGTAATGTCTGTAAAGCACCTAGCAAATGTAAGAACTGGTAGGTGATTTTCATATTTTAAACACCTGCTTTTGAAAAGAATGGTAAGAAATAAAAACATAAGAAAGGAGAACATTTAAATCATCCACAGTCTTATCATCTAGAGATAACCATTATTACTATTTTAATATATGCTTCCAGGGTTATCATGCATATATTTCTTTCTAAAAAGAGCATCTATAGCACATACTTTTATTTTGAGATACATTTTGCCCAATTGCCCCTCAGAAAGGCTGAACTGTGTACTCCCACCAGTCGTACGTGGTAGTTCTGTCTCTTTCTGGGGAGATTTTACATCAACTGAAAACTTTTTGGAGAATGCTTCTCTCATTAGGTCATGCAAATTTTTCTATAGCTATCAACTATAACTTCCAAATTAAAAAATAATACCACTAGGTGCATGTCATAATTAGAAATCTTTCGGCTGCTAAGAACCCACTCAAGATATTTCAAAAGCAGAGTATCTTCTAAAGCTATGTGTGAATGGGAACCTGAGCTAGAGTCAGAAAGCCATCAGGTCCCCCAAGTAGCTACTCCTTCTACCTGCCTCTCAGGGTTGTTGCCTCTCAACAAACTCACGGCATCTCTGCTTCTCTCTGTGCATCAGCTGATGCCACCCTCGAGAGGCTGGCTTCCAGCTTGCACATGGCCCATAGTGGTCATGTCATGACCTTTCAGTCTAGCTCTTATGGTTGTTTACCCTCACCTCAGCCTTTTAATTCCAAGTTCCTGAAAAAGGAGTATAACTGACCCAGCTCATCTTCTTTTGAACCAGTAAATCCAAAACAGGGGTCACTGAACAGCCTATGGATGGGTGCTTTGGGTCCCTCCTTTGTCTGATTAGCTATAGCAAGGGGGCAGGATCATGTCGTGTAGCATATGACCATTAAAGCATAAGGGGTGTGAGCAGGGAAGGGTATATGACAAGGTAGCCATACTCGGAATATTCTAAACAGGGATCTTTGTCAGATGTAAAGAGAAGTCTACCAGGTATAATTTTGATGGTCTAATACTTGGAAGTAATTTTAATGGTTTATGGAGGCAATGGTTTGGAATATTTGAAATTTGAACTGTCCCCTCAAATTTAGAGTTGTATAGCCACCATTATCTAGAGTAAGCAAGGTACACTAGAAAAAAACATAGGATCTGAAATCAGATTATTTTATAGTACTTTATAGCACATATTTTTAGAATATTACCTAGAATAAGATTTAAAGATCAGGTTGCCTATCATTCTGCTGCCTTGAAAATAGATTTTTTTTGCTTTCTTGAACTACACATTTCAACAGTAAGAGCTTTCCCTTGCAATATGATGTTATGCAGAATGCACCTGCCTTTTAAACATATGAACTAATCCTGACCAGTGGTGGTGACTTGTCATCTTTTGATCTTGTTTAGCATACTGGGACATCACTGTATCAAGAAGCCTCAAAGTTTGGGTTTAAATAACGGCTGAAATCAAAGTCACATAGCCTTGAATGTAATCCTTGAATGTAATCTACAAAATCAAATGTCCTCTCACCTAAGACCCAGTTCTGACTTCTGTCTTTTGAAAATGAATTTGTAGGAGAAAATATTTGCAAAGCACCTATCTGACAAAACCTTACATTTGGAATACGTTATTTTAAAAAAAATTCTCAAAACTCAACAGTGAAAAAGAAACAATCCAATTATAAAATAGGCAAAAGACATGAAGAGATTTCACAGAAGAGAATGTATGGATGGAAAATAATGATATGAAAAGATGTTCAGCATCATTAGTCATTAGGGAAATGCAAGTTAAAACCACAATGAGATATTACTACACAAGTGTTTGTGAGGATGCAGAGAAACTGGATCTGTCATGCATTGCAGGTGGGAATGTAAAATGGTACAGCCACTCTGGAAAACAGTTTGGTATTTTCTTGCAAAGCTAAACATGCAACTCAGCAATCAACTCTTGGACATTTATCACAGAAAAATTAAAATATATGTTTACGCAAAACCTGTACAGTGATACTCATTGCAGCTTTATTCCTACTAGCAAAATACTGGAAACAGCCCAGATGCCCTTCAGTAGGTGAATGGTTGAACAAACTCTACATCCACACAATAGAATACTACTCAACAATAAAAAGGAATGAACTGATAAATGAAACACCCTGGATGCACCTCAAGGACATTATGCTTAGTGAAGAAAAATCAATCTTAAATGTTAAATGCAGTAAGATTCCATTTATATCACATTTTTGAAATAACAAAACTACAGAGATTGAGAAGAGATTCATGGTAGCCAGATGACAAGGAGGGGATGAGGTGGTGAGTGCTAATTCGCAGTGGTAGCAGGAGGGAATTCTTTTGCAATAATGTGACAGCTGAATCTTGATTGTAGTGGTGGTTACATGAATCTATACATGAGATTAATCTGTATAAAATTATACACACACACACACAAATAAATGCTGGTTAAAAAAGGTTACAATACAAAGTTGGTATGAGTAACATACCAACTGGGATTGGTATGTTAACAGTAATGTACCAATGCCAATTTCCGAGTTTTGATTATATACTATAGCTATAAGATGATACCATGAGGGGTACATGGGGCTCTTTATACCACAGTTGAACTTCCTGTGAATCTATAATTATTTCAAAACAAAAAGTTTAAAAACTGAATTGTAATCAATACTAAGGCTCTGATAGTTTTTTCATCAGCTATTTTAAAGGGTATAAAGAATTGGATTTATCAGGCAAAGATGCCGATGTTATTATTTAAAAACACAATCTTATCCAAAAGGAGTATTATCTTTTAGAGTAGTCATCTTGGAAGTTTGACCACTTATACAAATGTTTTGGGCAGATTGCAGATAAAATGTTTTAGAAATCCTCCTTTGTAACTGCCTGTAGATATCACCACCAGTCATAAGCAAGTATGAAACCTGTTACTTTATAGGACACTCTCTTGTCCCATTTTCTTCCCATCTCTATTACTTCATCTTAGTTCTACATGTTCCTCAAATAAAGATGAGCTTATTTGGCACAGATGGGACACCTGTAAGAAAAGGGAAAAGAGGGTCCATCATCAGTTTATTTGAATCCAAAGAAAGTCTTTCCTTTGTTTCAGTTACTGGAAATTCATGCTGTGAACTTGTCAAGTATGAAATATTGTCCCATGTGATGGAGGACTGTGAATGTTAATGACTTTCATTGTTGCCAAGGTATGGGACATTTGAAAGAACTTGAAGCAACATTTGTTTATCTTAAAGCAGTTGAATAGCTAAGTCAAGGAAACATTTAATTTTTTTACTTACTGCAATGGCTATAATTTTATTTTATTTAGATTTTATTTTTTATTGAAGTATATTTGACTTAATGTTTGATTTTTTTTTAATTGAAGTTTTCATGACTCTTGGTCTTTGGGAATTAAATGCCTCTAAGAGATGCAACTTGAGAATCTCCATCGTGGCTCACAAGATTGTATATTCTTACTGACGTGAGACACCAGAAGGTGAGGAAATTGAACTTAAATCTGGGAAAGAAAAAACAAATGCATCACTTATTTGTTCAGGAAGTACAGGTATTAGGATTCAAACTGACCATGTGGATTTTGCAAGATATTACCCAAATCTCTCATTTATTTTACGTTGAAGAGCTGTCTTTGGCTCAGTGGAATCACAGAGTTTGAAACATTATATTACTATGCAGTAGAAATAAAGTCACAATTACAAAAGGGATTCATAAATTTTGATGAACATGACTCATGCTGTTTCTTCAATTGCCCTTAGATTACAGACTCTGAATTAATAAATCTTCTCTAGCCAAGTTGCTCAGTTTTAAGAAAAACTTGTTGAACTGAAAGCAATGCCAAATCTCTGCTATTTTAGAGGCATTGTACTAAATTTTATGGCTATGTAGTCAATTCTGGCTATTGTTTGGATCTATCTAGTTGTGAAAAAGTATATCCACTTTTAAAGAAACTACTGATATAAAGGCAAAAAGTCACCTAATTTGGTTGAATTGAAACCAAATTTATTTGCAGGCTAGGTCTGTAGCTTATGCCTGTGGGCTTCTGGAGTTAAGTGATTGTTCAGCTTTAAATCTGTACTTGTATTGCAGGTCAAAACTGCTTTCTCCTTCTTTCTCCCCCTCTTCCTCCTTCATTTTTCCTTCTCCTTCTTCTCCTCTTCCTCCTCCAAGTAAACTGAGAGTGAGGAGTAGATTTCCTGGAGTGAAAAGGTAGATGATAATCTGAATGAACTCCAGAAGTAAGGCACCAGTGTCTGTGGGGTGGTCCATTTGTGTGGGTAGGCCCAGATCCAAAACAGAATGCGCAAATATTTGAATGCTCCACTATTGTTTTGTTCTAGAAAATATGCAGGTTTGGGTCCAGTGTCAATTAAATCCCTAAATTTTCTGATTTTTTTTTTGCAATTCACACAGGTGCATAAAAATGGAGTTGGGGATCAAATTCCTTCTTGTTTAGGATTTAGGAGAGTCACAGTTTATTTCTATTCTACCCAGCTTTAAATTGTAAATTTCTAGGAAATATGTTTTGTACAATTGATTGTCTCTTATATCCCTTTGCACATGTTCATTTAATTTTTACCATTTTATTGTAAATTAATATAGAATTATTTGTGGATCACGTATACATATATAAATAATTTGTAAAGTAGAAAAAGTAAAAAACTCCAACCACTCACATATTCCCCCAACCCCTTTCCATACCCATCCCCAAGAAGTAAACACAGTCAAACTTCTGATACCTTTCCGGACATTTTTTTTTTTTCCGGACATTTTTGAAGAACATTCAAGAACACATTTGTTTTCACAAAAGTGAAATCATACTCTGCATAATGTTATGTAATTTTCACTTAATAATTCATCAGACTTAATGGAAAAGAATATAAAAAAGAATGTATACATATGTATAACTGGATCACTTTGCTGTACAGCAGAAACTAACATGACATTGTAAATCAACTGTACTTCAATTAAAATATATAATTTATCAGACTTACCTCTAATTTTTAAATGGCTACAGAGGTTTCCATTTTATGACTATTTCAGTATCCATTCAACCATTCTATTACTGTTGACATTAGGTTGTCTCATATTTTTAGCTATTACAAATAATTTTCACTATATATATCCTTGCACACTTGTGCAAGTATTCCTATAGAATGTAAATCTAAAAGTAAGAGTTAAAAATGTTTTTAATTTTGATAGTTATTGTCATATTGTGATGATATTTACTGACAGTTACTTGTCACTCTAAATAGGTTGTCACAACTCACCCTGCACCAGAAGAAGGTGAATTTTCTTTTCCCTATACCCTAGGCAACCCTGGACTTCATCAGTATGTTTAATTTTTTGTAATTTTGGTGAACAAAAATGGGATCTCACTTTTTTATTATTATGTAAGTTTCAGGTGTACAGCATTAGAATTCTACATCTGTATACACTACAAAATGATCACCACCATAAGTCTAGTTACCATTTTCACCAGACCATTGACCCTCTTCACCCATTTCTCCCACCCCTTAGCTGACTTCCCTCCAGTAACCAGCAATCTGTTCTCTATGAGTTTGTTTTTTGTTTTATTTTGTTTGTTTTGCTTTTTTAGATTCCACATATGAGTGAAATCATACTGTATTTGTTGGTCTCCATCTGACTTATTTCACTTAGTGTAATACCTCAAGGTCCATCCATGTTGTCACATATGGAAAGATCTCATTCTTTTTTAATGGCTGTGTAGCATTTTACTGTATATATGTGTATCATATATTCTTTATCCATCGTGAAAACAACCAACCTAAGTTGTTTCCACATCTTGACTATTGTAAATAATGCTGCAGTGAACGTAGGGGTGCACATATCTTTTCAAATTAGTGTTTTTGTATTCTTTGGAAAAATACCCAGAGTTGGAATAGCTCAATCACATGGTAGTTCTATTCTTAATTTTTTGAGGGATCTCCATACTGTTTTCCGTAGTAGCTCTACCAATTTATGTTCCCAATAGCACACAAGGCTTCCCTTTTCTCCACATCCTCTCCAACACTGTTATTGATATTTCTTGTCTTTTTGATAATCGCCATTCTAAGAGGTGTTACGTGGTGTCTTGTGTTTTGATCTGCATTTCCCTAATAATTAGTGATGTTGAACATCTTTCCATGTGCCTGTTGGCCATCTGCATGTCTTCTTTGGAAAATGCCTATTCAGAGCCTCTGCCCATTTTTTTTTTTTTTTCTCTGCCCATTTTTTAATCAGGTAGTTTGTGGCATCTCATTTTGAATTTGTATTTTCCTAATTGCCAGTGAAGTTGAACATCTTTTCATATGTTTATTAGGTATTAGTTAGGTATTAGTATTTTGTTCTTTCGTGGACTACATGTTCATATTTTTTGCCTTATTGGGTGTTTGCCTTTTGGTTTTTTATTTATTTATACGACTTGTTTTTATACTATGGTTATTAATACTTTCTCTGTTAAAAATGTCTTCTATAGAAATTTTACATTTTTGTGCAGTAATCTGTCCTTCCTTTCCTTTGTAGCTTCTGAGTTTTGTGTCTTAGAAAGATCTTTCCCCAAGATTATAAAAATATTTCCTGTATTCTAGAGCTTTTGTCATTTTACATTTTACTTATTAATCCCTCTGGAATTTAGTTTTTAAAATGTGTGGTATGAAGAGAACTCTAAGTTTTTTTGCTAAATGGACAGCCAGTTGACCCCAAACTATTTATTGATTAGGCCAGCCTTTCCACAATGGTTTGAAATGACATATTTTTTATACACTAAATTTCAAATTTATATGGATTTGTTTCTGAATCCTTTTTTAGTCAACTGATCTATTTCTATTCCAATATTACACTATTTTAATCACTATAGCTTTAGGTTTTCCCCTTTCATCACTTTAAATATGTCCTGCAACTCCCTTCTGGCTTGCAGAGTTTCTGCTGAAAGATTAGCTGTTAACCTTATGAGGATTCCCTTGTATGTTATTTGTTGCTTTTCCCTTGCTGCTCTTAATATTTTTTCTTTGTATTTAATTTTTGATAGTTTGATTAATATGTGTGTTGGCATGTTTCTCCTTGGATTTATCCTGTATGGGACTCTCTGTGCTTCCTGGACTTGATTGACTATTTCCTTACCTATATTAGGGAAGTTTTCAACTATAATCTCTTCAAATATTTTCTCAGTCCCTTTTTTTTCTCTTCTTCTGGGACCCCTATAATTGAAATGTTGGTGCATTTAATGTTGTCCCAGAGGTCTCTGAGATTGTCCTCAATTCTTTTCATTCTTTTTTCTTTATTCTGCTCTGTGGTAGTTATTTCCACTATTTTATCTTCCAGGTCACTTATCCATTCTTCTGCCTCACTTATTCTGCTTTTGATTCCTTCTAGAGAATTTTTAATTTAATTTATTGTGTTGTTCATCATTGTTTGTTTGCTCTTTAGTTCTTCTGCATCCTTGTTAAACGTTTCTTGTATTTTCTCCATTCTATTTCCAAGATTTTGGATCATCTTTACTATCATTATTCTGAATTCTTTTTCAGGTAGACTGCCTATTTCCTCTTCATTTGTTAGGTCTGGTGCATTTTTATCTTGCTCCTTCATCTGCTGTGTGTTCCTCTGTCTTCTCATTTTGCTTAACTTACTGTGTTTGTGGTCTGCTTTTCGCAGCCTGCAAGTTCGTAGTTTCCATTGTTTTTGGTGTCTGTCCCCAGTGGCTAAGGTTGGTTCAGTGGGTTGTGTAGGCTTCCTGGTGGAGGGGACTAGTGCCCGTGCTCTGGTGGATGAGGCTGGATCTTGTCTTTCTGGTGGTCAGGTCCATGTCTCATGGTGTGTTTTGGGGTGTCTGTGGCCTTATTATGATTTTAGGCAGCCTCTGTGCTAATGAATGGGGTTGTGTTCCTGTCTTGCTAGTTGTTTGGCATAGGGTGTCCTGAACTGTAGCTTGCTGGTTGTTGAGTGGAGCTGGATCTTGGCATTGAGATGGATATCTCTGGGAGATTTTCACTGTTTGATATTACCTAGAGCTGGGAGGTCTCTTGTGGACCAGTGTCCTGAACTTGGCTCTCCCACCGCAGTGGCACAGCCCTGATGCCTGACTGGAGCCCCAAGAGCCTGTCCTCCACAAGGCTCAGAATAAAAGAGAGAAAAAAAAGAAAGAAGAAGATAAAATAAAATAAAGTTATTAAAATAAAAAATAATTATTAAGAAAAAAATATTTTTAAGTAATTAAAAAAGAAAAATTGACAGACAGAACCCTAGGACAAATGGTAAAAGCAAAGCTATACAGACAAAATCACACACAGAAGCATACACATGCACACTCACAAAAAGAGAAAAAGGTTAAAAAATATATATGTCATTGCTCTCAAAGTCCACCTCCTCAATTTGGGATGATTCGTTGTCTATTCAGGTATTCCACAGATGCAGGGTACATCTAGTTGATTGTGGAGATTTAATATGCTGCTCCTGAGACTGCTGGGACAGATTTCCCTTTGTCTTCTTTGGTCGCACAGCCCCCGAGGTTCAACTTTGGATTTGGACCTGCCTCTGTGGCACCTGAGGTGTAGGTCGCCTGAGGGTGTCTGTTCTTTGCTCAGATAGCTCGGGGTTAAAGGAGCAGCTGATTCGGGGGCTCTGGCTCATTCAGCCCAGGGGTGAGGGAGGGGTATGGATGCGGGGTGAGCCTGCAGCGGCAGAGGCCAGCGTGACTTTGCACCAGCCTGAGGTGCACCGTGCATTCTTCCGGGTAGGTTGTCCCTGGATCACGGGACCCTGGCAGTGGCGGGCTGCACAGGCTTCCGGGAGGGGAGGTGTGGATAGTGACCGGTGCTTGCACACAGGCTTCTTGGTGGCGGCAGCAGCAGCCTTAGCGTCTCACGCCCGTCTCTGGGGTCCATGCTGATAGCCGCAGCTCGTGCCTGTCTCTGGAGCTATTTAAGTGGCGCTCTTAATCCCCTCTCCTCGCGCACCAGGAAACAAAGAGGCAAGAAAAAGCCTCTTGCCTCTTCGGCAGCTCCAGACTTTTTCCTGGCTCCCTCCCAGCTAGCTGTGATGCACTAGCACCCTTCAGGCTGTGTTCATGCAGCCAACCCCAGTCCTCTCCCTGGGATCCGACCTCTGAAGCCCGAGCCTCAGCTTCCAGCCCCCGCCCGCCCTGGCGGGTGAGCAGACAAGCCTCTTGGGTTGGTGAGTGCTGGTCGGCACCAATCCTCCGTGCAGGAATCTCTCCACTTTGCCCTCCGCACCCCTGTTGCTGTGCTCTCCTCCACGGCTCCAAAGCATCCCCCCTCCACCACCAGCAGTCTCCGCCCACAAGGGGGCTTCCTGGTGTGTGGAAACCTTTCCTCCTTCACAGCTCCCTCCCACTGGTGCAGGTCCCGTCCCTATTCTTTGTCTCTATTTTTTCATTTTTCTTTTACCCTACCCAGGTACATGGGGAGTTTCTTGCCTTTTGGGAGGTCTGAGGTCTTCTGCCAGCGTTCAGTAGGTGTTCTGTAGGAGTTGTTCCACATGTAGATGTATTTCTGATGTATTTGTGGAGAGGAAGGTGATCTCCGCGTCTTACTCTTCCACCATCTTGAAGCTCCTCCCTGTCTTCATTTCTTTTCATTCTTTTTTCTTTGTTCTGTTCCGCAGCAGGGAATTCCACCATCCTATCTTCCAGGTCACTTATCTGTTCTTCTGCCTCAGTTATTCTGCTATTGATTCCTTCTAGTGTAGTTTTCATTTCAGATATTGTATTGGTCATTTGTTTGTTTGTTCTTTGATTCTTCTAGGTCTTTGTTAAACATTTCTTGCATCTTCTTGATCTTTGCCTCCATTCTTTTTCGAAGGTCCTGGATCATCTTCACTATCATTATTCTGAATTCTTTTTCTGGAAGGTTGCCTATCTCTACTTCATTTAGTTGTTTTTCTGGGGTTTTATCTTGTTCCTTCATCTGGTACATAGCCCTCTGCCTTTTCATCTTGTCTGTCTTTCTTTGAATGTCTAGGTACTCTTTATCAGATTAAATGTCTATTCGTAGCTTACTAAAATTTTTATCAAGAATTTTTATGCCTTTTCTGAATCTATCAAAACGAGTAAGTAACCTTTACTAAATTAATGTCATGAATTAATGTACTATTTCTGATGTTGAACCATCCTTCCATTTCTAATATCTACTTGGTAGTGATGTGTTGTTTTTTAAATATACTGCTGTATTTAGTTTGCTAATATTTAATTTAAGTTCTTTGTACCTATAATTATGAATGAGATTAGGTTCCAATATTTTCTTTCTATTTTTCTTTTGTGTAATTTTTGTTGGCATTGACGTAAACGTTATGTTAAACTTATAGAAAGAATTTGACAGATTTCCATCTCTTTCCATTCTCTGAAACAGTTTAAATGACATAGAAATCATCTGTACCTTGGAGGTTTGAGAAAATTTACTCACAGAATCATCTGAGTCTGGAAAGGGAGAATATCTTTGACTAACTTAAAAATATTTTAAGGATATTGATCTATTTTTTACCTTTTCTTGTATATTGTTTGGCAAATTTATATTTTCCTAGAAATTCTTCCATTTCATCTCATTTCTCAATGTTTTATTATAAGTTTCATATATCATTCTAATCCTTTAAACATCTGTATATATGGTTATACTCCTGTATTATTATTATTGGTGGTGCTGCTATTGTAGTTTTTCTCTTTTTTATTTATTAGTGTTTGGTAGAGGCTTGATCATTAAGTTGCTCTTTTTAAAGAAACAGTTTTGGAGTTGCAGATTTTATTTTCATCAAATTTCTGTTTTTATTTTTCTTATTTCCTCCCTTCTATTTTTGTTGTTTTTGTTCTTTTCCAATTCCTTTTTTTAATTTAAGACAAACTATTGAGGTCTAGTTGATTTACAATGTTGTGTTAATTTCATCTGTACAGCAAAGTGACTCAGTCATATATATATATGTATATATTCTTTTTCATATTCTTTTCCATTATGGTTTTTCACAGGATATTGGATATAGTTCCCTGTGCTATAGAATAGGACCTTGCTGTTTATCTGTCCTATATATATTCAATAATAGTTTGCCTCTACTAATCCCAAACTCTCATTCCTTCTCCAATTTCTTATGTTGAATGCTCTATTTATTTTTTTAGTCTTTTCTTACAAATAGATGGATCTGAAAAGACTATACGCATCTCTGAATAACATTGTGGTCATATCCCAAAGCTTTTTTTTCTTCTTGTCTACTTTATTGAGGTAAAATTTATACATCATAAAACTCATTCATTTAAAGTGCAGAATTCATTCATTTCTAGTAAATGTACAGAGTTGTGCAGCTATCATCACAACCTAATTTTAGAATATTTCCAGCACCCTAAAAAGAAACCTTCCACCCTTTTGCAGTCATTCCCCAGTCCCCAGGCACTTGGTCATTCTTTAAAACACAGATGTCCAAATCCCACTGTAAACTCCTATGTGAGTCAGAATCTGGGGATGTGCTCCTCACATATGTATATTCTAAAAGATCTTCAGGTGATTCAACTTTGACCCAGGTTTGAGAATCACCTTGATGTGAAAAGAAAGCATTTAAACTGCTTGGTGAGCGAGGAATCAAGGAGAGTTAGAAAGTTAAATAATTCACTGGAACACAGTTTAAGGAATCAGAAATTCTTTAAATTACCTTGGTAACATGGGATTCTTGCATTCAGGGATTTAATCAATTCATTTTTATATTTCTCACAATGCTAAGTATAGTGATTAACGTAAAGGCGATGCTTCAAATGTATGTTTTAAATGTAGAACAGACTTTATTTTTACAGGGTGTCAAATCTACAAAGATTATTCCCTAAGAGATATTTTTCACTCAACTTTAAAACTTATTTAGAAAACACTTTGTTTTTCCTATACAATTCTAAACTTTATTAAAGTCTAACTTATAATAAAACATTGAAAGCATTTTATTTCCCAAAACAACACATTTCCTCTTTTTTAGAAAGCTGATTGAGTCCATCACAATTAATGCTGTATAGCAAATCCTGCATAACAATAGTTAACCATATATTGTTAATTGCTATACAAACGCCTTGGATTTAATTAGCTTGAACCAACATTTTCTATATATTACAAAATGAACTAACGTTATTCTTTGGATAATTATTCTTCAGAAGGAAGTACTCTTTTTCAACAGTCTTTTAATGTATTTATTAGTACTTCAATAATATTGAAGTCGTGCTCTTGCAATTTAGTTAAAATATTCCATTTAAATTAAACATTTAAACTCTCTGGAATTCTCAAATTAGTGATTGGTTTGTAATTATGCCATCTGTGGATATAGTGCAGTATAATAACTATAAAGCTCTTTTATTGAGGTAAGAATACATAATGTAAAATTTACCATCTTAATCATTTTTAACTGTACAGTACAATAGTGTTAAGTACATGCACATTGTTATACTACAGAGCTCTAGAACTTTTTCATCTTGCAAAACTGAAACTATATGCATTGAACAACAACTCCCCTTTGCCCACTTCCCCCAGCCCCTGGCAAACATCATTCTATTTTTGTTTCTAATACTTTGACTATTTTAGGTACCTCATGAAAGTGGAATCATGCAGATTTTGTCTGTTTGTGTCTTACTTGTGGCTTATTTCACTTAGCATCTTGTCCTCAGGGTTCATCCATGTTGTAGCATAGGGCAGGATTTCCTTTCTTTTAAGGCTGAATAATACTCCATTGTATGTGTATACCACATTTTCTTTATCCATTCATCTGCTGATGGGCAGTTAGGTTGCTTCTACCTCTTGGCTATTGTAAATTATGCTGCAATGGACATAGGTCTGCAAATACCACTTTGAGACCCTGTTTTCAATTCTTTATTTTTTTTCCAGGTAATTTGTTTTGTTTCTTTTTAAAATTATTTTATTTTATTTTATTTTCATGGAAAGGTGCTTTATTTTAAATAGAGCAGTGTGTATGTGTCAATCCCAAATTCTTTTGGATATACACAGAGGTGGAGTAGCTGGATCATATGGTAATTTTACTTTTAATTTTCTGAGGAAACTTTCTATTGTTTTCTATAGCCTGGACCATTTTACATTCCCACCAACAGTGCACAAGTGTTCCAATTTCTCCACACCTTCCCCAACGCTTGTTATTTCCTGGGTTTTTTTGATAGTGGCCATCCTAAAGGTATGAGGTGATACTTCATTGTGGTTTTGATTCTCATTTCCCTGATAATTAGTGATATTGAGCTTTTGTTATTTTGTTATTTAGCTATTTTTGCTTTTGTTGCCTATGTTTTTCATGTCACATCCGTGGTATCATTGCCAAATCAAATGTCATGAATCTTTCCCCCTATATTTTCTCTAGGAATTTTAGAGCTTCAGGTCTTATGTTTAGGTCTTTAATCCATTTAGAGTTAATTTTTGTATGATGTAAGTTGAACATCAAACTTCATTCTTTTTCATGTGACTCTCCAATTTTCCAGACACCATTTGTTGGAGAGACTATTCTTTCCCCATATGATCATACATGTAAGGTCTTATTTCTGTGTTCTCTATTTCTGTTCCATTGGTTTATGTGTCTGTTTTTGTGCCAGTACCATACTGTTTTGATTACTGTAGCTTTGTAGTATGTTTTTAAACCCAGACGTTTGAGGCCTCCAACTTTGTTTTTCTCTCTCAAGATTGTTTTGGCCATTGTGGGTCCTTTGAGATTCCATATGAATTTTAACATGATTTTTTTCTATTTTTGCAAAAAAAAATGTCATTGGGATTTTGATAGGGATTGCATTGAATCTGTGTATTGCTTTATGTAATATGGACATTTTAATAATATTAAGCCTTCCAATCCATGAACATGGAATGTCTTTCCATTTATTTGTTTCTTCTTTAATTTCTTTCAGCAATGTTTTGTAGTTTTCTGTGTATAAGTCTTTTGCCTCCTTGGTTAAGTTTATTCCTAAGGATTTTATTCATTTTGATGCTATTATAAATGAGATTGTTTTCTTAATTTCCTTTTCAGATTATTCATGTATTGAATTGCAACTGACTTTTGTGTGTTTATTTTGTATCCTGAACTTTGCTGAATTCATTTATTAGTTCCAGCAGGGTTTCTTTTGTATGTGGAATCTTTAGGATTTGCTACACAAAAGATATGTCATCTGCAAACAGAGCTAATTTTACTTCTTCCTTTCCTGTTTGTACGTCCTTATTTCTTTTTCTTACCTGATTTCTCTGGCTAGGAGTTCCAGTACTACATTGAATAGACGTGGTGAGAGTGAGCATCTTTACATTGTTCCTAATCTTAAGGGGAAAGCTTTCTGTTTCTCACCATTTAACTCAAAATTTTATTGTTTTAGTGCCTAATGAGATGACAGGTTTCCAGTATATTAACACAAATTTCCTGAGGGTGAGGGCCAGCCACAATCTTAATCAAGTCATGAGAGAAAAATATGGTAATAGCTGATACACTAGGCAAAAGTTCAAACTCAGCAAACTTGTATTCTACTCCAGAACAGTCACTAATTTGCAGTGTTTCCTTAGACAAGCTTTTTTTTCTCCATCAAGTACCTATTTTCCCTTCTGTGAAATGGGATAACTTTTCTAGAATAATTTTATCTCTCAAGGGTTTTGAGGTTTTATCTCTTTATGTTTTATGTGTATGTAAATTACTTTGTGCTAATTGGTGATAAGAATAACTTTAGTGAAATTACAGCAAAATCTTTTTATGGGAAAGGATTATTGAGATCCTCATTTTTATTCTGAAAAGAAAATAAAACTTCATAAAGATGGTAATTTTTGTATTTGCATTTATACTGATCTTTAAAAATCAAGGTAGTAACTATTACCTATAAATAAATAGCATAACTTTAAAGTACAGTGTTTTGAAGTAAGGTAGCATGCAAGAAAGTCTGTTGAATTCCTATTAAATAAAAAGGTAATTTTAAATTGTATGGTGTATTACATTTTCCTTGCATGTTGTATTAGTTTTCTTTTGCTTTTCATCTAAATCAGGTAAGGGTGTTATCCATCCTGGTGCACAGTTTGTCGCTATCTGTGGACCTATGAAACTAGAAAACAAGTTTTTCTGCCCCCAAATACACTGTTGGGACAAGCATAGGATAACACTAATTGATATTCCAGCTCAACAAGAGAAAATAGAAGAAGGTGAAAAAGGAGTGCTGGTCCCAAGAACTTCAAAATTCAGCTGGGGAAACTCCATTAAGTTTCAAGTTCTGGGAATTATCCTCTGTGATGTGTGGAATGAGTCATTCTTTCTTTTTCATGAAAAAGTATGTGCTGGCAGCTATGAAATTTATCAGCCTGTTTTCTGCTTGTAGGATCATGAGAGTCTCACAGCATTCTTTCTTTCTTTTATTTTTTTAAATTAATTAATTAATTTATTTATTTTTGGCTGTGTTGGATCTTTGTTTCTGTGCAAGGGCTTTCTCTAGTTGCGGCGAGCGGGGGCCACTGTTCATCGCGGTGCACGGGCCTCTCACTGTCGTGGCCTCTCTTGTTGCGGAGCACAGGCTCCAGACGCGCAGGCTCAGTAGTTGTGGCGCACGGGCCTAGTTGCTTGTGGGATCTTCCCAGACCAGGAGCTCGAACCCGTGTCCCTTGCATTGGCAGGCAGACTCTCAACCACTGCACCACTAGGGAAGCCCCAGTCACAGCATTCTTTCTTTTCATGCGCTCTCTTTCTTTTACTCCAAGCTGACAGTATTTCTGCTGATATAAAATTCTCAAGAGCTTTGTGGGTCTCCCATGTATGTCACAAGAATTTGCTCTATTAGATAAGAGGCTCATCCATAGGTCTTTCCTAGATAATCCCACCTCTATTCTTGGATTTTGCTGAGATAGCTGAGGGACAAAGTCTTTAAACGTCTTAGAAGCTCTCGGGTTTGATTGAGGGAATCTGTGAGTCATACCGTTTTCAAAGAACCTTTTGTGTGACTGAATACTCTGAACTTTTTTTTTCTTTTCTTTTAGCGGTACTCGGGCCTCTCACTGTTGTGGCCTCTCCTGTTGCGGAGCACAGGCTCCGGACGTGCAGGCTCAGCGGCCATGGCTCACAGGCTCAGCGGCCTTGGCTCACTGGCCCAGCCACTCCGTGGCATGTGGGATCTTCCTGGACTGGGGCACGAACCCGTGTCTCCTGCATCGGCAGGCGAACTCTCAACCACTGCGCCACCAGGGAAGCCCTACTCTGAACTTTTGATCTTTCTGAGCTATTAGCAGAAGTTTGTCCAGCCACATCCTCAGGTTTTTTTCTCTAGAGTACACTTCCCTGACAGTGAATCTCTCAATTTTAGTGTCCTTTCTAATCTGGATAGGCTGAGAATTTCCCAAAACATCAAATTCTGGATCCTATTTGTTTAACAGTTCTTTCCTCAAGTTATTTCTTTTCTTTCTCATTTTACTATAAGCAGCTAGAAGAAAACCATTTGTATCTTCAACACTTCACTTGGAAATCTCCTCAGCTGAATGTCCAGTTTCATCATTTTTAAATTCTGTTTTCCACAGAACTGCAGAATACAAATCCTTAAAGTACCTATTTCTACTAAAGATCTATTCAATGCAATCTAGACTTTTTTCTATCATGCTTCTCTAACAATCTTCTAGCCTATGTCTACTGCCCAATTCCAAAGTCACTTTCACATATTTAGTTATCTGTTACAGCAGCATCTCACTTCCAGATACCAAAATCTGTATTCTATTGTTGCCATAACAAATAACCACAAATCTATTGGTTTAAAACAGCACAAATGTATTATTTTACAGTCCTGTAGATTGGAAGTCTGACACTCACTGAGTTAAAATCTGCAGGGCTGTTTTCCTTTCTGGAGGCTCTAGAGCGAGAATCTGTTTTCTGCTCACTCAGATTGTTGGCAGAATTCAGTTCCTTGTGTTTGTAGGACTAAGGTCCCCATTTGCTTCTTGGCTGTAACACGAGGTTGTTCCAAGCTTCTAGAGACCACTGCACTTCTTGGTGCCTAGCCCCATTTCTCTACAAAGCCTGCAAAATCAGTTTGTCACATCACATCTCTCTAACTTCCATAGCTTTCGATATGGAAAGTTGCCACAGTCACTCATTTCCAAAGGGTCTATAATCTCATTATTTTTCTTTCTTTTTATTCCCAGAGTCACTTAGAAGCCTGTTTTAAAATTACCAACTCGTTGGACTTGGGGCTAGTGTGTGTGTGCGTGTGTGTATTGCAATATGGTCAGAAATGTAACATTTATGGTTTCAACTTTGGGAATTTTGTTGAGATTGTCTTTGTGACCTAATACATGACCAATTTTTGTAAAAGTTCCGCAGACATTTGAGAAAAACATGTATTTTCTGTTTATTTGGTATAAAGTTCTATATATCTATAAGATTTAGTTTGTAACTGTGTTAACCAAATTCTCTATATCCTCATTTATTTTCATTGCCTTGATCTGCCATTTTTTAGAGAGATGTACTAAAGTGTATATTCTATTTTGGATTGTGAATTATTCTACAATTTTCTGGGAGAGAAAAAGCACTATATAGACCTAAATCATGGTATATATAACCAATGATCCTGAATAGAAATATAACTAATTAAAACTGGAGAAATCTGTTTACATAGTATCACAAAAGCATCCCAATGAGTTTTTGCCATTTCTTCTTCTTGCATTTAATGCACTAACCCCACTGGTACCCCACCACTAAGTTTGTTCTTTAATTCTCACCAATTTTCTTGAACGTGGAGAATTTTTTGCTTCCCAGGATCTACAGTCTAGAAAGTTTGAAAGAATAAGGCAATTCAAGAAACTGGTGAAGCATGCTGAGAGGAATTTGGGGTTTTATAACCAATTTAGTCCCCAAATCTCAAGGGAGGAAAGTTGGGAGACAGGGCAGTTTCCAGGAGTCAGGTCTCTGGTCTGCTTGCAGCATTTTTAATATGGAATAGACTTTCTCTTTATTTGCATTTTGTAAAATTAGAGTTTGGAAAGTAGCTCAGTACTGACTCGATGAATTAGTTTTGTGAGTTTGTTTTTATTTTAAATCTTTTAGCTTAGTCTAGTGACCACCATCATGAAGAACTATGGCATATAACTGTCTTAGTGTAACATCCCAAATACTGCCTTAAAAGAAATTGAGAATTTTTTTTTTTTAAATCACATAATCCCTGTCTTAAATGCAGCACACTCTACGTTCCGATGTGAAGACCTATCGAGGGTACACTCAGAAAGAATTGCTCCCATTTTTTTTCAAGATTTATGTGTTTCCATTGTAAAACTGCTTTTTCATAATTTTATCTTAAGGACCTTAAGTGTCCTGTAGTTAAATATGCTTAGTTGGGAGAGTTAAGAAAATGTAAAACCTATTTAAGAACCACTCTTTGCTAACTTACTTTTTAGGAAAGTAAATTCAACAGGGTTCTATGCGATAATGGGCCAGTGAAGATTTACTGTCTTAGTCATTTCGAGAGCTGAACCTCTTGGTTTTCTATGCCTTACTAAACTAGTTACTCTGCTGAACTATGAATTAACAAAATAAAAACCATCAGCAGCATAAAAAGAAAGCTGCTGCAATATCCTCTTATCAGAAAAAAGAGAAAAGGCATAAAATCTTCGGCTTTAGGAACAAATAGTAAATCATTTATGCAAGAGAGATTTGGGAGAAGAAATGTGGCATCCAGACAAATAAATAAAATACTGACAGTGCAGTATTAAAATGAATTTAGCTAGCATTTAACCAAAGAGTGAAAATAGCCTGGTTTTAGCCTCAGGCTGGTTGAAGAGCACAAACTTCTTAGGCTGCATATGCTGACCTGCAGGCAGAATTTTTCTGTCAATTCACACTTCACAGGCTTTCCCAAGAAACATGTTGTCAAATTTTAGATATGCCAAGATCTTGGTTCAAGATCATGGGGGTACACATGTCTTCACAGGAAGATATATAAAAGGTTACAGTCAAAGTTTAATATAAAGGATGAGATTTATCTGTCCATGTCCTTTCTTGTCAGTTGCTCATTGGTTCCCAAGTTATAAAATGCCCTTTCTTCCTTTTCCTTTGTCTCAGCTACAACCCTTTAGACTCCACAAGAGCTCAAGTCTAAACCTTCAACTTTCCTTGACAAGCCTACCAGGTCCCCCTGACCTCGCCAGCTTGAAGGAGTCTTTCTTCCTGCTTTTGAATTTTTGTACTAGTTAGTACCCGTTCATTTGCCAAATAGCCACATGCTGACTTGTGACCTTTTCCTTTACTGCTTTTTAAGCAGTTCTTTACTTCTTTCCTGTTATTGAACTTTCAACATTTATTTTTAATCATTTATATTAGTTTTTAAGTTCCTTGAAGTCAGAGTCCATGTGTTTTTCTTATTTGAATAAGAGGGAAAGGAAAGGGGTCAAAAAAGTGGTAACCTCTACTTGAATTGGGGCTCTCAGCTATTGCAAACACGTGAAGCCAAAGAAATATACCCAGTTTTAATGACAATGTACAGAACTCAGCCAGGCTGCATGGGATAGTGTGGTTAATATTTATTACTATTATCTTAGAGATAACCTCCAGTGGTTTACTAGTCACATCCTGTCAGATACACCTTGTGGGAGAAGCTGAGGAAGGTGAGTTAAAAAGGGTAAGAGAAAGAAAGGTAGACTAGAGAGGCCCAGTGAGGAGCAGGGCCTGAAGCAGTTGCAGGGGATGGATTCAGGGCCAGGGAAAGGGCTCTAGGCAAACATCAAAGATAAGAATGGGGATGAAGTCTACTCCCTGCACAGTGATGCATGCCTGGATCAACTAAAAGAGCCAGAGACAAAGCAGATATATCTGAGCCACAAAACAGGTTCAGGGCTTCAAACAAGCTGTCTCTCCACATCTACAGAGCTTTTATGCTTTAGTTGAAAATAATCTGTTTCAGAACATATGGATCTCTCAGTTCAGGTACCATTTAGGCTGCTAGGAGAAGTCTCTTTTGCTCCTTTTGTTCCTTAGGTATTTTCTGGCATCCTTGCACTTCCTTGGGACCCTGGAATGGTCCTATCTTATTCCCATCAACTCCACCTTCCACACCATGTCTTTTATTCATATGCTCAGCCTTATCTAAATGCTCTTTCCTGTATCCTCTGTATTCGGGCTGCCAATACAATTTCCCTACTGCAGAGAACTGCATTCTCAGGCGCAAGTTGCACTGTGAGGCTCCCAGTTTCTGGTTGTCTTAGCGAGTGTTTGCAATATCACTGCCTGTAGTGGCAATAAAGCCCTATTCACAGAAGATGCTATGTCAGACTTCTACACTGACTTCTATTATTCCAATCCTTTGGGCCATTCTAAAGAGCTTTATCTGTTCCTTCCACTTTCCCTAGCATTAGCCATGTGCCCATTTCTCCTGGCTATTTTAGTAGAGTGTACCTGTTTGGTCTGCTTGCACAGGAATTAGGAAGTCCTGTTGATGGTAGCTTACAGGGTTACTCGGGGTCTGTACAGACTTGCTATTTCTCAGCTTATTTATGCAATTTATTTGTCTACATTCTCTTACCTCTGTATCTCTTAAATCCATCTTAATGCAATACAGCCCTTAGTGCCAAACCAATTTTTTCTAATACATGTTTTCCCTAAAGCCCCAATACCTTCATTCCTTTGTTCTGATTTATTGCTGCTGCCTAACCACAGCTACGAGGCAGAAAAAATAATAATAATAAAAATTTGAAAATCCTAGTAACAAGCACGTCAGGATTAACATACTAGGTCTATGTTAAACCACCCAACAATGAACTAACTCATCTTTAATTTATTAGCTTGATTTTGATATAAATTCTGAATGAAAAGTAAAAGGTTGTGTAGATTAATAATATTAAAGTTGCAAAACAAACCCCTGAAAAATAAGAAATGTTAAGCAAAGGGAGCTGTGCCATCTTTAATTCATTGTTCTGTTCCCAGGCAATTCCACGCATGCAGGATGCAGGCTCACAGCAGCGTTTTTTAAAAGACTTTGCAGTACCAGAACCATCAATGCAACATATAAACAGCACAGCATATTACTCCAAACTTTAGGGTCTAACTCACATGTATTCTGTGTGATATTGTCATGAGAAATATTTCATTATGACCTTTCATTAAGTATCACTTGCTTCTCTAAGTTCTATCAGATAGGTCTATCATTCTAGAGGCAAAAATTGTAGGTCAAGTACTAGATAAATCCCTAAGTGGCCTAAGGAAGGTATTACCCAGCATTCATAGTATTCAACCTGCAGCCAGGGATTAAACACTGTGGAGCTGAGGAATCTAAATCAACAATCTCAGAATGAAAAGAGCATCAGTGTCAAATGACTTGGGCTTTCTCAAAACTTTTAATATTCAGTAAAATCTTGTTTATTTTCTGTTCATCCTGTTGGAACTGACAAGAAAGAGTGAAATTGGCATGTTAATTCTACAAACACTAGAAAAGTTTTATAAACAACTTAGTTAATAATTAGCTGAAACATTCTCCCTTTAATATTTACATCAGCAGGTCTCAACAGAACATACTGCTGTGTTGAAAGCAACCTAATACCAATCATAGTAAAAATATGAAAGTTTGTAAATGATTGACTTTTAAAAATAAATCAGAGAAGACTTAAGGTTATCCCAATAATATCATGGTCACACATTTGCATTTTAATATGCTTTCTTGAGAGAAAAAGCAAGGGTGGGGTTACAGAGATGAAGCCAGGAACTGCACATGGGGCTGTGTTGCTCATGCCAACACCATTCTTGTATTTCACAGAGAAGAACAGAGAAACTACTGCTTTACATGGTCAATTTTCTTAACCCTTTTCTCATACAGAGGTAGAACTAAACCTTGCTCATTTGCCTTTTTTTTTTAATTGAAGTATAGTTGATTTACAATGTAGTGTTAGTTTCTGGTATACAGCAAAGTGATTGTTATACATATATATACACATATTATTTTTCATATTCTTTTCATTATGGTTTATTAGAGGATATTGAATATAGTTCCCTGTGCTATACAGTAGGACCTTGTTGTTTATCTATTTTATATATAGGAGCTTGTATCTGTTAATTCCAAACTCCTAATTTATCACTCCTCTACTCCTTTCCTCTTTGGTAACCATAAGTTTGTTTTCTATGTCTGAGAGTTTGTTTCTGTTTCATGAATAGGTTCATTTGTGTCATATTTTAGATTCCACGTATAACTGATGTCATATGGCATTTGTCTTTCTCTTTCTGACTTCACTTAGTATGATAATCTCTAGGTCCATCCATGTTGCTGCAAATGGCATTATTTCATTCTCTTTTTGTGGCTGAGTAGTATTCCATTGTGTATATGTACCACATCTTCTTTATCCATTCAACTGCTGATGCCCTTGCCTTTCTAATTATAGCTGATGGTTAGAATTAATTATGTTTTACTTGCTGTCTAAACCTATATGTAGCAAAGAATGTGGGCCTTGGAGATTTACCTACCACTAGTGTATTATTGAACATTTCAGTGAAATGAGGAAATGTGGTAGGAAAGAGGAATATAATCTGGAGAAACAGTGGGGCCTCAAAGTGTGACACCACCTTGGTGAGGTCACCTCAGGCCAGTCTTAATCTTGCAGGTTGAGAAACAACTTTGCTAGGACTCTGATATTTGTCAGACTGAGACAACTGATTGGGACTGTCCAAACTGTCAAGGGACTGCTGTACAATATTATTCACTTATGGACGTTATACACGTGTTTATGGTGGAAATATTCTTTTCCAATTACCAAAGTTACTTCCTTCCTGATCTCATAATACCCCAAGAATTGAATATGTGATTATAAGGTTAGCTGGTAGGCATGGAATCAGAGAAAAAAGTGGAGGAAGGTCTAAGAGTATCCTCCAGGCCATGAAGAGGTTCGAAGAATTATCCTTCACCCACAATAGAGAATACCTTTCTAGTCACCAGACTGAGTGAGTTCCCAGGGGAGGCACACCCTCCTCTGAAGAGCACTGGACAGACACTGCCAATTGCTGACTCTCTGGATTTCCTTTCTCTGTGCTCTAAGCTTCCTGAGACCCTTCTACTCAGACAGTTGTTTCAGTTTCAGTATATTTCTGCAACCCTTAGGGTTCTGTGGTTACACAAAATAGAAACTGACTTCCACTAACTTGAGCACAAGAGTGGAATTTATTGGAAAGAGCTGAGAACTTTTACCCAGTTGAATGAAAAACTGAAGTCCTAAGTCTCTAAAAGGATCCATGCAGCTCCCCTCAGAATGCTTACCTCTTGGTGGGAGGAAAGGAAACAGACAGTTAAATAAAAAGAAGCAATAAATTATGTAACTTTACTATAGAAATACACTCAGATTAATAAGGATTACCAAGGAGGGAATGGTCAATTGTCCCTGGCAAGGGTTAGGAATAAGGTTCAAGGTAAGGAAAGACTGCATAGGGGAGGTGATATTTGAACTAACTCTTAAAAGATGAGTAGGTGTTTGCCTGGTACTCAAAGAAAGAAAGGGCACTCGAGGCACAGAGACACAGAAGTGTGACAGAGTATGGCATATCTGAAGAAGTGAATGTCATTCCACTTACCTTCAACATGGAGTGGCGCTTGGTATGGTGGAGTTTAGTGAGAAAAGCTGGACAGGGAGCAGAAGACTAATCATGAAGAATCATGTTGCAATAAACTGATCATAGAAGACTACTATCACATTCAAAAATAAGTTTTATGTGTAAAATTCCTACACACTAGAAACTAAAAAAAATTTTTAAGTACTCATGGGATTATTTTTCAAAGCTCAACAGTTTTCTTCCTTCTTCTCTTGGGAATCACTGATTCTCTCCTCACCAATAACTCACCACCAGCCATGCCCTCCACACACACACACACACACACACACACACACACACACACACACAAATCTGCATGATATTTCATGCCCACTGGAGTTGTTTTTGAAAGTTTAGGATGTGGGCAACCTTACAATGTAATCCCATCAAGACAGACTAGACTTCTTTTCTTTGAGAACCGTTCTCTGAAAATCCTGCCCTGGTAATAGCAGATTTTGCCAATAATAAGTTGAGCAATTTCTAAGAGATCTTTTTGCTAGGTAATAAAATATATTGAACCTATTTTTCTAATCCATACTGGCCTACAGATATGTTCAAACTAGTTAGTCCAGCTGTGGGTAGAGAGGGCAACTCATAGAGCCCAAGCTGAGTATCAGACTATGCTGACCTCTTTTTCCATCATCCTCAAGGATATCTTAATGCAACATGTGGTGGGTCCAGACATAAATAAACCTTGGAGGGAAGAATTGTGAAGGATTTTATCCATTCTAGACACAAGAGTTTTGACCATAATACTTAATTACTATGCATTCAACTCATGGACTAAATAACTAAAACCTGAGAGGGCCCTTTTATTTTGGAATTTATAAAGGCAACCAATGGATTTGATGAGAAAACTGAATCCTCATTCTGAAATGAGAATTTTAATATTAAAATAGTCTTTCATATATAACTGAATACAGTAAAGTGGATTCTGCTGTCTATCCCTTTTTCAGTGACTAAGGAAGTGAGGAAACCCCTAATTAGTGTGGCCCAAGAACTGTTCTGTTTCTTCTAGGTTTTAGAAATCCTCTTGCCTCAGCTTCCTAGGTTGGGATTCCACTTCTCTTTCAGGGCCCTTATTTCTAATGGCAGGCTTAGAGGCTTTGCATATGCATTCCTCAAAGGGCAGTTTTTACCAGTAGTTTTCTATAGAAGACTTTGTTTTCTTTCAAAATGCTCTGCAAAGCACTATTTACAATAGCCAGGACATGGAAGTAACCTAAGTGTCCATCGACAGATGAATGGATAAAGAAGATGTGGCACATATATACAATGGAATATTACTCAGCCATAAAAAGAAACGAAATTAAGTTATTTGTAGTGAGGTGGTTGGACCTAGAGGCTGTCATACAGAGTGAAGTAAGTCAGAAAGAGAAAAACAAATACCGTATGCTAACACATATATATGGAATCTTTAAAAAGTGGTTCTGGTGAACCTAGGGGCAGGACAGGAATAAAGATGCAGACGTAGAGAATGGACTTGAGGATATGGGGAGGGGGAAGGATAAACTGGGATGAAGTGAGAGAGTAGCAATGACATATATACACTACCAAATGTAAAATAGATAGCTAGTGGGGAACAGCTGCATAGCACAGGGAGATTAGCTCGGTGCTTTGTGTCCACCTAGAGGGGTGGGATAGGGAGGGTGGGAGGGAGGTTGAAGAGGGAGGGGATATGGGGACATATGTATACGTATAGCTGATTCACTTTGTTATATAGCAGAAACTAACACAGTATTGTAAAGCAATTATACTCAAGTAAAGATGTTAAAAAAATTTTTTTTAATGCTCTGCAAAATGCTGGCTGACCACTTTAGTTAGCAGAAATGGCTATGTTGCTGCAGTTGTCTGTCTGTCTGTCTCTCTAACCTGAGTGTTCTAGGGCCACATTGTATCTGTCCCAGTCACTTTCTGTGATGTGGAAAAAAGGGAAAGGGAGGATTGGTTTTGGTTATGTTTTGACACCATCAGTATCCTTACCTTCTCTTTTCCACATCCCTCCCCCCAAATAAGTAGCAGCTCATAGCACTTTCCAATAGGATGTAACATTAATAATTCTGCCAGTAAAGAAGATCCAGAAATAAAACCTAACTTACTATTTCCAATTTTGTACAAGATCACAATTAAAATCTCTGAGAAGCAGGGATTTTTAAGAAGACCCTAAGATTATTTTTAAATTTTGATTCTCCATACCATCTCAGATTCTTACTACCAGAGAACATTTCAACTATGGCAGATGGCATATTCCAAAGATGGCTGCAACAATATCTCCCAACCCACATGCTCTTCTACAATGTGACATTGCTACCTTCCCATCAAGAGGTTACTACTTCTCTACCCCCTTGAATCTGGGAAGTCCCATGATTGCTTTGGCAATAGAATATAGTGGAAGTGATGTTGTGCCAGTTCTGGGCTTAGCCATTAACTGGTCTGGCACTTTCAATTCCTGCTTCTTAGAAGCCAGCTGCTATGTAAGAAGTGGGATTACCTAAGAAGCCACCCTATGAGAATCCCAAACCACACTGAAAGACCCTGGAGGATGAGATGCCATGTGGAGACAGAGAGAAGCCAAGGAACACTGAAACTCGATGTGGGAGTGAAGGCATGATCTTGGGCATCCAGCCCAGCAGAGCCTTCGGAGGCCTTTGTGACTGTAACTGCATGAGAGTCCCCAGAAAAGAACTTCCTGGATGAGCCTTGTCAACCCACAGAACTATGAGAGATAAAAAAGTTTTGTTTTGGGCCACTGGGTTCTGGGATAGTTTGTTAAGCAGCAATAGATAGCTGGAACCCAAACTCTGGTGACCATAGTAGGGTCTGAGGGCAACCCTTCTTCCCAAACTTTAAATGGCGGAGCTCTGGGTTTATCTATTTTACTTTTGGGGATTCTTCATGAGACATTATTTAGAAAAGAGTGGCCCCACCTCTTTAAAAAGTTTGTCTATGACTCCCATGGGTAATTGAGAGTTGGCTAAATAAATGTGAGCCACCCTTGAGGACCATAAAAAACACTATGACATCAAATCTCCCCTGATCAGATTCCTTTAGACACAAATATACTTAGGCCACTCCAGATGGTTGTGTATTTATGTCTGATTTCTAAAGCCCTTGATATAAAGGATTCCAATTCTGGTTTCTAATGGTGCTCACTGTTGAGAAATTCTTTTTTACTCAGAGACTCTGTAGATTGTGGACTCTGCCCTATTCCTCCAGCTGCCCTTGTTTGAGTTCAGGAAAAGGAGCTCATGGCGTCTGTCTTAGTGATATGGACTGTAGCTCTTGGAAGAGAGCAAAAACCCCTTTACTTGGTGCCACTGTCCTGTGTTAGGCACAAGATGATGAGAAAATCATCTTACTAAGGGCATTCATTTTCATTAGAAATGGCTCTTCATGAAACCTGCACATCCTCTGGCCCCGAGCTTTGCTTAAAACATTTGAAGTGACCTTGCCAATCAAAATAATTTTTCCTTCAACACTTAGCAAAGCTATATGTAGAAAGATTTCCTTAAAGGCTTTCAGCATGCTCAGCTAAGAGCAGTGTTTTTAGTCTTCTGCACTAGTGTGCTGTTTCCTTTTATCATTCAGACCATCTGTGATGAAGTCTACTTTGTTAACTCGGAAAACCTCAATTTCTGTAAGACTTTAAGATGAAGCATTAACATATTTTTATGGATATGCTACCATTATGGTTTTGGAGACTTCTCATTTCTGTTATTAAAAAGAAAGAAGCTGCCATCTAAGCTTCTCTTAAGAAACCATTTTTACATTTATAATCTTTAAAGATGCTTATGGAAAGAAGTGCTTTGAACTCTTTTCAGTAAGATTTAGCTCAGCCTAAAGCTTAACAATAATGTAATTTGAGTGAGAGGGTCTGATCCTACCTGTCAGAGATGCTGCAGAAAGATACATAAAGCACAGCCAGAATCTCATCTGAAACCAGTTTAAAGATTCATGTGGCTAAGAGTCATTCCTGTGTGATCTGGTTTCTTAATACCATAGTACACACTGAATATTGGGATTCCAGAGCTGGAGTGCACCTTAAAACTCATTTTATCAAACCCCTCTGTGCCACAGATGAGTAAACTAAGGCCATGCATTCTGACTGGGAAGTATACTTTCTTTCCACTATCCTCTTGCTAGTCAAAGTGTGCTTCCTAGAACCAGCAGCATCACCTGGGAGCTTGTTAGAAATGCAGGATCTCAGACATCACACCAGGTTGATTGCATCAGAAACTCCATTCTTACATGATCTCCAAATGGTTATAAGCACACTGAGGTTTGAGAAGCTCTGCTCCATACCACATTTTTTCCCCAGAGAAGGACAAGCCTTTGGAATCAGCTCGTTCCAGATTCAAAATCCAGATTTTTCACTAATTAACAAAGTGGCCTTGAGCAAATCACTTAACCTCTCTGGTCCTCAGTTTCCTCAATAGTTACATGGGGGTAATAATAGCTATAGTGGAAGGTCACTGTGGCATTTAAATGGAAATAATGTTTGTATAGTTTCTAGTCAAGTGCAGGCAGTAGACCCTCAATAAATAGAAAACTACTACTACTGCTATTGCTACTGCTGCTGTTACTATTGCTACCGCTGTTAAAACCGCTGCAACTGAAAGATCCTGAGCGCTGCAACTAAGACCCGATGCAGCCAAATAAGTAAATAAAAAATTTTTTTTTAAGTTAAAAAAAAAACAAAACACTGCTGCTGCTCCTACTACTACTATGGCTACTACTGCTGCTGCTGCAACTACTACTATTACCACTACTGCTACCACTATTTCTGTGCTGCTGCTATTACACCAATACTGCTTTTCTTGCTGCTGCTACTACCACTGTGGCCACTACTGCTACTACTACTGCTACTGCTACTACTGTTGCTGTGCTGCTACTACTGCTGCTGCTACGGCTAACACTAATACTACTGCTGCTGCCCCTCTTTCTCCTATTAGTGCTGCTGCCACTACTACTACTGCCATTGCTCCAACTACTACTACTGCTGTTCCTGCTGCTACTACTGTTGCTCCTGCAGCTATTACTACTGCTGCTGCTGCTTCTATCACTACCATCATCACCATGGTTATTATAACTCAGAGAGGCAAAGTAACCTGCCATACACTGACAAGTGACCAAAGTGAAACTGTATCCCAGGTCTCCTGACTGTTATTCCAGGACAGCTTTCCTGGACCTCATAATTTGCCTTCTCTTTTAAGTACAGCTAAATGCTAGCATCAACATTCTTGTATAAGACAACTTCAGTTCTTGGAGTAGAATATAGAAAAAGGAGACCACTTTTTTCAAGTTTCCATTTAAACCTCCTGGAACAATAACGTCAATTTGATCAATTCTGTATCTTTTCAAACTGTCATAGCTTCAACTCAGTTTGAGTTTCTTCTAGGTGACAGCTTCTGTTTCCTTCAACTATGGAATACTGCCTTTCTCTAATTTTGCTTCCAAAAGATTTCCCAAAGAAAGTTTTACTGGATCGGATAGTACATTTGTTTTCTTAGAAAACAGGATATGTGTCAAACTACAGGGAGATCTTGATTTTTTAAAAATGAATTTTTTATTTGTGTATTTCGGTCTTAGTCCTTTCAGCATGCAGTCCTACACTAAAGCATACCCCCTCTCCAGATATGTAACCCCACTTTGAACAGTTGTAGAGGAAGAAAAAAAATCTTCATTGTATGAAAATAAGATTTTGCCATTTTTCAAACTGAAATAGATGTTGATTTCTTTCTTTGAGGTCCCAGGATGACTTTTGATCCCTGATCTTAGAACCGAGGGCATGTGACTAAATTTGAGAACATCGGCTAAAATGTTAACCTCTTAGCCTCAGATACATTAGATTCCAAAAAGTTATAAATCCTCTGAATGGCAGAATAGCATATTTGTGTGGGAAAGCATTCAATTATCCCAAAACAAGATCTGTAAAAGCACTTTGCAGCCATTGATACCTAACAGATATTCCTCTTTCACTTAACCAAGGAAGTATAAACAGGAGAACAGGATCATACAACAGGACCAGTTTTAGTTAGGTTGGCCCACTGTAGAAGATAATGCAATTCCACAATTTTTAAGAAATTACAGGGCATATATACATGTACCTTAACTATATTTGCTTTTTATTTGTCAAAAATAAATAAATAATTTTAAAAATGAAATGAAATGATGCATCTCATTCTATTATGTAAGCGAAAAGGCACTGGGTTTTCCATCTCCAAGAGGCTGAGACTCCTTGGCTGCTGCTAGAATGAGTGGGTACTGGGATAGGTTTTCCAGCTTGAGGGCTGCATCTTAGCACTTGCTTAGTTTAACAAGCACTGTGCCTTGTGCTTTTAACAAACACTTAAGCATTTGTAGGGATCCAAATGAATCAGAAGCTCCAGTATGTATTTTTTCAAAGCACTCCCCCAACACACACAAAAAGGCTAAATTCACAAATCAGCTCAGTGAAGGAGCCTTAAGCATGGCTCTGACTTATAAGCCATAGACATAAATAAGAAGTCTAACATTTCCTGAGAGGGGACACAGGTACACAAATACACTGTGCTGTGCTAAATTCCAAAGGCAACGTTTCCCAGAGTCTTAAGAACGAGGTCCTTTAAAATTCTTTATCTATCTGTCTGTCTATCTATCTATCTATCTGTCTATCTTCTAAGGACTTAACATTAACCAAACACAGTTTCTAAGCACTTTACAAATATTAACCCACTTAATACCTTTAATAATCTTTACCAGATAGGTTACTCTTATCCTCATTTTACAGATGAGGAGATAGTGTCAGAGAAGATTTAAGTAACTTGTCTAAGACTACACAGCAAATAAATGACAGGACTGGAACTCAGGTAGTTTGACTCCAAAGTCTATGCTATTACTGTGCTACATCATGAGGTTGTTGTGTTGCAATTTTCTTTACACTTAGCTCGTAGATAAATATTTTACTTGCGGAACTAATGAAACCAAGATGGTGAGTTCAATACTTAAATGTGCCAATAATTGAGGCTCTGCATATATGATATATAATCTATAGTCTGTATTTTTAATTTCAAAGTCTTTAATTCTTAGCTAGCTTTTTCAATTCATAAGACTATGATAATTTTTCCTTTTAGGGCCATGTGTTATTATAAACTACAAATATAAAAAAGCAAACTAAGCATTTTTTTCAAAAACATTCTGAGGTGTCAATACAAGGGACCAGGTACAAATGCCCAGAGCTTACTAGAGACTTGTAAAAAAGAATTTTATTTTATTTTTCATTATTATTATTTTTTTTATGGAAAGGCATTTTATTTTAAATATAGCTGTGTGTACATGGAAAAGAGAATTTTAAATGAGACTGGAAATGAGTCATTTGCCTGTTGAACACCTTGATGCTTTCCTTCCATGCTGCTATTGGCATGAAAATCTGCCCCTTAAGTCAGACTTTATCATAGGTAGGAAAAGTTTCCAATACCCAACCACAAACCGAGGAATCAAAATCTCCCCATATATATAAAAAACAAAAACCCCTCCCTAATCTGTAACCAGAATGCTTCCAGGCCCTGGAACCACCCATTGTGCCTTGGCCACTCCAGCACAGACACAGGAGTGTTGCCATGGCGGCAGGGACCCAACTGTGTGGGCTGGTTTCAATAACCAGCAGCTGCTCACTTCATAAAAAGCAGGATGACAGCCCAGTTCTGAATGAGCGTTCTTCTCTGGGCTTAGACCTGACCTGAATATTGTTTTCTCATTGAATTTCCTTTTATTTATTTATTTTTAGAGATCAACTTTCCTTGAACTTTCCCTCATTCGTGTTGCACTTGGCAGGACTATAGAACCTTTCTTTCCTTCCGTAGAAAATGTGTTTTTTTCCTTAACAGTTCCTGAGGTTTTCCCTGTGCCTTCCTTATCACACCACCACCACCACATTTACACACACACACACACACACACACACACACACACACATGTGCACACATACACCTTTGCCTCATTATATAAAGACCCCAAACAAATCCACTGAGTTTATTTACTCCAAGAAGTATTAAGGCCCAGGGAGCCCAAAAAACCCTCCATGTTAGGTGACTCACCCAACACCAAGTACATTTCATTTGCCCTGTGAAAATTTGGAGCTGGAATGGAAAAATGACCATCTACTCTCATTATTCTGGCCATGTTCAGAGAATCTATGTTTTAATCCTAAACACATTCTCAATTCACAGTTGATTCAAAATCTGTTTTTTTTTCCTCTTTGTTTACATATTGGCAAAATGGGAAGAATATAAAAATGTAAAGACTACTAATATGATTTCTGACCCCCTGTCATAGGGATTGCAGAGAAAACTATTCTTGATGCAAGATAAGAGCTGTACTATATTTGAGATGAACTTTGCCCTCTCCAGCTCTTAAGGAGTTTGGAATAATTTTGAAATGAGTCTTGTGCTGCTGTTGAAATTTTTTTTATAAACTTGAAACAATTTGTTTACAAGTTTTTACTAAAGACTGTCACAGAAAAATGTTTGTGGACATGATATCTAACAGGCTGACAGAACCCAGAACTTGCTTGGTATTCAGAGGAGAGCTCACCCACCATTATCCTGCACAGTGTATAATTACTTGCATGTTGGGAGCCAAAAAAGGGAATGCAATCCTGTGAGTGTGTGTTTATACTGAAGAGTTTGGGAAGCAAAACAATTCAGCAAGCATTCTTCATCCCCAGCATCTGGGAATAATTAATTTGCTTGCTATGGTTTATAGCATGAAGTTGATAAAGTTGTCTAAAGTGTGGAGGCCATTTGCCTTAGTTAAAGCTTTCTACTTTGGGGTTTTACATTGTGGCTAATTTTAGTAAATCTTTTTATTTTTAATCCTAAAATGCTGTGACAAGAACCTTCTGCTTATGGTTTCTTGATCATTTTCTTTTCGGTCTTATTCCCACTATGTTCAGGAAGCTGGCACTTACATTCCTCTCCCCTCTTCTTTGCAGTGTGATGCTGCAGGGGCACAGCCCTCTCAGGAGTGAGGCCCTGGAAAATGTAGTGTTGTTTTCAGTAAATACTTATTTGAGCTCTGAAGAGTTCCTCTGGAATACAGAATGTATCTTTGTTTGATTCTATCAATTTTAGGCCAGGACACTGGAGATTGTCGTGTGAAGCTCTCAATCTATTATATATGGAAAGTATTGTGACAAGTTCTGATAGTTTATGTTAGGTGCAACATTCCCTTAATTGTGACTTTTAGGAAGAAATCACTATATATAATATATATACTATATTGCATATATATGTGTGTATATATATATATACACATGCATATATAGTATAGTGCATATATATGTATGTATGTATATATATGCATACATATATGGTGTTCTCTCTATCCAATCCAACAACTCAACATGTTACAGAGGGCTTATCAGTCCCTGGGGATTTTCCTCCAATTTCTCCCTAAGGCATGCTAGAATGAAACACAACAGTTACTCTGACCTGAGTTTAATTCGGGATTTCAGAATAAGAGCAAATGTTTTATTTTTGTTGGCTGAGTGCTCCAAGTGTTTAACAGTGCTAAAAGTTTTCTATAGCACTTTTGAGAGCTCATATTTCACAACACCTAGCTATTTTCTTTTGAATCCTGGTGAGAAACAAACTGAGGAACTCCCCAAATAGAGCCAGGTTTTTATCCCCACCTTGCTTTTCTCAGGGTTTATCTCCACACTTTGACAACTGTTTCAAATCTCTTGTGCCCTATATTTCAGGTCTCTTTAGGCTAAATATATGTCGTTGCCCTTCATTGTCAAAAATGATGACTTCTAGAAGGATTTTTTATGAGGGGCTTGTACTCACTAAGAGTAACTAGCCTGAGGTCCAATTCTCAGGCTGGCACACTCACTGCCCCAGAGCCAGAAGATGCTTGCTCAGAGGAGCTGCTTTTGTTTTTCTGCCTCTACACTCCCAGCCTCTGTAAAGTGTGACATCTCCCTGTTCCTTCCTTCAGGGCTTAGAAGCAGGGACTGGACCTGACATCAGTGACTAAATACTCACGTCATAGCTCTTAAAAGCCAATGTATGGTCCAGTGACTGGATTGGTACTGGTTGGTCATGAGCTTTCCCAGATCTGTTTTCTGATACCAAAAAAAAAAAAAATTGGCTTCATCAATACAGAAAACTTCCCTGTCATGTTTACCCCTGTACTTCATCATATAGAAAAATTCCTGGTGCATATCACTTAATAAATATTTGGCCAATGAATGAACAAAAGGATAATTGGGTACATGAATGAGTTGAGTTTTTCCTGAAGCTGAATACATTCATTTTCAGAACAAAAATTTCTGATATTATGTCCTTTTTACCTTTTGGCCCTTATAATGTTTATTTTGTAATAATTATTACATAAGGTAAAAGTGTTATTAGAGAGCTTTTAGGCAAAAGGGAACTATTAAGCAACCTGAGGTCAGTTCCCAAAATTCCTACACTGGTCCAGAAAATTCAAAATTTGGAAATCACTGGCCCAAAGCATGTTCTTTCTTGCTGTTGCCTTGTCTCTAGTGATGTTATCCTTCTCTTCATAAAATTTGCTTCAGAAGGGGTGATAAAAGTGAATAATAAAAGTGAATTTTTATGAACCAAAGTGAAAAACACCATTCAGATTCAGAAACACCAACATTGTTGAGCATATCCCTTGTTCCAGGCCCTGTGCTATGGGCATTTACACACTATCCTGCTTAAGTCCTGACAGGTGTGCATTATTGTTTCACTTTGATTTGAAAAGTGAGCTAGATTTTGGGTGGTCCATATCCTCTCACAGAAAAAAAAGACCTAGAGGACTGAGGAGGTCTAAGAGAGGTTAATGGAAGACGTAGGAATGAACCGAGACTTGCCGGTCAAGGGTGATTTGGTTGGGAAGAGAATGACATAGTGATAACAGTAAAGATGAGGAGGAATAATAAGCACCATGTAGTTTGGAACAGAGTCCAGACTGATCTGAGTGGAAAGCAAGCGGCAGATAAGAAGACTGTGGATGCACAGATGATTGGACAAGATCATCGTTTCACAAGTCATGACACTTCAAGACAGTATGTTCTAAAGCTTGCTAACTTCTCAGATTCCTGAAAGAAATATTTGTCTCTTTGTTTACTTGACTGTTTTTAGCTTCTCATCATATTGCTTGGGAAGATGATTATGCTTTTAAGTGCTGGGTATGTTTCCTATAAGAAATATTCTTTGCATCCCTGTTGCTGAGTGTGCAATGTATTCTTAGTTTTCTATAAGAGCCCAGACTATTGAGTTAGAAGTTTCCAAAAGGAGCAGAAGCCCAGCCTATTATAAATTTCCAGCTCCAGAAATGCATCCTTAAGCTTGGTGTGAAAATTATATGACATTATTATTATTATAAAGTCCTGCTTTTTCTATTGGTGATAGCCTATGGATCTCAGGATATGTCCACCATTTTTAACTCTGAGGCATTTCATTTGAAGAGTGAAAAGTTGATAAACTTGGCAACATGTGTATATATGAAGCATCTAGTTCAATGCTATGTGGCAGGTGTTCAGTAAATTGTAGCTATAGTTGATTCTCATTATTTGTGGATTCCATATTTGCAAATTTGCCTACTTGATGAAAATTACTTGTAACTCCAAAATCAATACAGCACTTTCATGGTCATTGTGGATATGGACAGAGCAGTGAAAAATTTGAGTCCTCTGGCATGCACTTTCCCAGTTGAGGAGGAACAAGGCAATGCTCTGCCTTACTGTGTCAAGTTCTCATACTGTAAACAAGTGTCTTTTTGGTGGTCTACTTAGTGGTCTTTTTTCAAAAAGGCTTTTTGGGTGATTTCATTGTTTAAAATGATTCCCAAGTGTATTGCTGAAGTGTTTTCCAGTCTTCCTAAGCACAAGAAGCACCTTATAGAACAAAATATGTGTGTTAGGTAAGCTTTGTTCAGGCTTAAGTTAGTGTTGCTGGTCAAGAGTTCAATGTTAATGAATCCATATTATATTAAATAAAGAAATAAGGTATCTTTAAACAGAAACAGGTAAAACAAGGTTATGCATTGATTGGTTGATGAAAATGTGACCACAGGCTTTCAGGAAACCTAACCCTGCATTTTTCCTAGGAGCAATGGTTCCATACTTGCTAATGTGTTCCCAGCAACTTTGTAGAACGTAACTACCAGAAATGGCAAGAAACTACTGCATTTATTATAGCAGTCATTCAAGAAGGTCAAACTGTGTGGTTGCTGCCTAAGCCCAATCTATTAAGAGTGTCAATGATTTTATAACTTTATATCAGATACCACCTTCTTTCCTCTGCTTCGACCTTCCCAAGATTCTCAAAGCAGTGTCTCTTCATGGTGCCCATTCAGTGCAATGTTTCTTCGGTTCTTGAGCCAATCTTGTCTAGGGCAGAAAGTTAACAATCCCTTCCCCAGGTCCACCATTTGTTATGTTTGGCATGAAGTCAGACCCTCACCCCCTACTCCTGCCAGAACTGGATGCCCACTAGAGTGACTGATCTCTCAGACTGAATACTTGTGTCTACCTCACAGCCCATCATCCTGGAATCCTGTGTCCACGGATGAGCCCTGAGGGTTCACATTACCACTGAATCTCATTACCTCAGTGTTTCTTATAACTAAGCGTCTACCTTGTTACAGGCATCCACCTAGTCAAGTTTTTACTCTCAAGGGGAGGGAGACCCATCAAGAGATGCAATATAATGTAGTCAATGATTTGTAGATGTAGATGATGCTGTGGGGGTACAGAGGAGGGATGTTAAATCCAACAGGAAGGCTTCCCAGAAAATGTAGTATTAGAACCTAGTCTCAAAGAGTAAGGAATTGGCCAGGCAAAGAAGAGGATGAAGGGTGTATAAAGATGTGTCAGATAAATGAAACAGCATAAGCAAAGGCATGGACACATGAAAAAGCATGGATTATTCTGGAAATCACAAACATTTAAATATTGCTGGTTATAACATGTAAGGGAACAAGAGATGGGAAATGAGGCTGGCTAGGGAAGCAATCTGTCATATCATACTATCTGTCATGTCAGTGACGGGGAGCCAATGAAACGGAGTAACCCAAAACACATGGTTGGATTTGAGTTACACAAAGACCACTCTGGTGTCTGTTGGAAGGATGAGTCTGAGGGTTGCCAAACTGGAAGCAAGGAGACAAGTTTTAAGCTTTTCCAATAGTTCTGGTAGGAAATGTTGAGGTCCTGAGCTAGAGCAGCAGAGGGACTAGAGGGGAGAGGAATATGAGATGGTAAAATCAGCGGGCCTTAGTGATTGTATTAGGATAAGCTGGATAATGCTACAGTTAACAAATGATCCCCACAGCTCAGTGACTTACTGCAGAAGTTTGTCAGTCGTGCAGCATCTTCTGCAGATTCAAGCATCTCAGCAAAGCAGCCACCCTCCTGAGATGCCTCAGTTAGATAGGCTTCTTTGATTTGGTGACTCACCATCTCAACAGAAGACCTCTGCCTTCACAACAGGACAAGAGCTATTTCAGGCAAAGAGAATTGAGAGTTTTTCACTACTTTAGCCCAGAAATAATATGTGAATTTTCATTCACATTTCACTGGACCAAACTAGTTGTACGGCTGCACTTAACTGGAATTGGGATGGTAAGTGTAGTCTCTCATATGCCCAGAAAAGAAGAATTTGATATTGGTAATCACGGGTGGTGTCCACCACAGCCCAAGGTCTATTCCATGGTGGAACAGAGATGAGATAGCCACTACAGTGATATATGAACATGGTAGATGGAGACGTGAAAGGAGTTTATGATTTCCTTCAGGTTTCTAGCTTGAGAAAATGGAGGTTGATGGTGCCAGTGAGACAGGGAAGACTGGAGGAGCAGCATATTTGAGGGAAAAATAACGGTTTTGGGACACATGAAACATCCCTAGGGTAAGCATTATATCCAGAGATAAGAAGCAAAAGGTAGAGTGGGGTGTTAGTGTTGAGCAAAGCTGAAAGCAGTTAGAATGTTTGAATAGATTAGAAGAAGCAGTGACTGAGTCACAGTCACGAGTGGAAGGTGAATAGATAAATTACCAGGAGAAGGTATCTGGGGAAGAAATATAGGCTGGTACTCAAGGCTTTCAGCATTGGACACACATTTGCCTGATGCTGTAAGATGTTTTTTTGTTTTGTTTTGTTTGTTTCTTTCATAATTGAGATTTTATTGGTTGTTTTGAGGATCAGTACACAGACATTTCAATTTGTACACAATTCTCAACATACGTACCAAAAACCTTAAAAATCATGTAGTTGTGATTTTTTTCTGAACAGTTATTCCAGTGACTTTCCAGCTTAAAATTTGGGGGCAAATTTTCCTTCACAGGATATCAAGTACCAATATCTTCAAATATTGATATGCTGTTACATCGTAAGTCCCACTAATTAACAATTTAATATCACATACACTACATACGCAAATTGTCAATCGTTGACAGCACATTAACAGTTACTAGAAGAACTGGACTACCACGACCAAAGATGTTACAGAGTGCACAAAATTCTGCCCAGGAGAGCCAAGATCAAGGGGTGAGTGGTTTGCTTTAGGAAACAATTCTACCAAAAACAACGTGGGAAGAGAAGTAATTTAAAGTGTTTAAGACATTAAATGCACAACTGACTCCAAACTGCCATTTAGTATGCTTTGTATTACAGGATATAAAAGCTACACCCAAGACAATCAAAGCCTCCCATATTGAATATCCCACTATTTTCTGGTTGTACCAAAATATAAACAACCAGCAAATGATTTCACCTCTTAAACTAAGGCATTTACACTTTAAAAATGGGATGAGGTGGGATTCCTTCCTTTTTAAAAATGTTTCTAGAGCTACTAAAAAACTTGCATTTACAAAATAGTTGATAAAAATATTCCTCTGGATTGTACAAGAAGGGAAACAGGGACCACTGATAGGACCAGGTGTGTGATTTTACTCAGACTTGGCTTCTTTCTCTCCTGCTTCATCAGAAGCTGGGCTCTCCTCATTTTTAGTTTCTCCATTTTCTGAAGGTGAGTCTTCTTTAGTCTCTTGGTTAGCCACTTCAGCCTGTTTTCCCTTTGCTCCCCTTTTCCCTTTTGTTTGCGCTTTTTTGTTGGAATATTTATCCTTTCCTGGCGCCTTTTTTGGCTTCGTTTCCACTTTTGGAGGAGCCGGTTTAGCTGACAACCTCGCCGATCTCCTCTTGGGCTCCTCCTTCGCCGCCCCCTCGGCGGAGCTCACCTTCCTCTTGGGCATCGTGGCGGCGGGGCGGGCGCGTGCCGGGTGCCTGCGGGCCGCGGCGCGCCGAGAGCCTTCGCGAAGCTGGTCTGCCTGGCCTCTGCCGCTGCTGGGACCCGCGGCGGGGGCGGTGGGAGAACCGGATGGAACCGGATTGGGAGCCCCCCGCCTCCTCCTCCCCACCACGTCCCCCAGCCGCGGACTCCTCCTACCCGTCGTCCGGGCCGCCCCCCCCACCGCCCCCGCCCATTGGCTGCTGGGCCCACCGCCTGTAAGATGTTTTAAAGAAGTCGTTAAATGCCTGACATGGCTCTGAACCTTAGCTAGTGACTAGGGCCCTGGTTTTCCATCTCTCTTTAGCCATCCATCCTTCCCTGGACCTGGATCCTGCTCTAATAAATGAGCCTTCTAGAGCTTGGCCACATGTAGGCAGCCTTCTATTCCCTTACCTCCTGTCTAATCATACCTTGGAATATCTCCTACCTGGCACCAACAAAGGCCATAACCATAACAGAGCTGGCTACATCCTTTAGAGTCTGCCTTTGACCCTTGTCCCTGATCCAAACTCTCACGTAGGACAGTGTCTCCAAACCCCATCCTGTGTCCCTCTCACAGGCCATTGCCTGGCCCTTGCTCACTAGCCTACCTGCCAATTCGGAAAGCTGTGGTCCCAGCTTGCCTTAGGCCATGCCCTTAAGAATTCAAGAAGGTCAATAAAGCAATAGTCTTACATGTGTTTCCCAGAAAATATTTACTACCAATAAAGATTGAAGTTTCTCTGAGATTCATGGAGTGAGGGGTGGATGACATTATGCAAGAACCAGCCTGGAAGCATTAAGGCAATCAGTGGAGAGGTACATTTGCTCCCATCTGGACATGGGATTCTATGTCCAGAGTGCATGGCTGATATTAAAGAGAACCAAGCCCCAGGAAGAAAGAACTGTCAGGAAGCCCACAGAGACTACAGGAAATAGGTCAGAGCTGCCATCCTCATCTCCACTGTGCCAGGTGGAGACTGAAAATCCAAGATCAAGTCTGTGAAAGGACACAACAGGTCCATTGTAACTGTAGGCATCAAGATTTGGGACCTGGGGAAGTGGAGCCGTGCCATGGCTTCAGGAACACCAAGGTCAGGGGCAGCTTGCAGAACCACATTGTCCAGGAGTTCCTCTCTGAACAAGGCAGGGACTAAGTCTTGCCTTCCTGACCTGGCTTTCAGAAAAGCTGGCAGAAGCAAAGTGAAAGGCAGAGAAGCCTGCTAGGGACCTGGGGCAGGGCAGACCTTCTCCAACATAGGTTAAACTTTGAGACCCAGGCATAAGGGGATCAGGTAGGCAGTCTGGCTGCCCCAGGAGCCGCTCAAGGGCAAGCCTACCTAACAGAATCCTTAAAGCTTCTGAGCTTCTCTTTGACCTCCAACAACAGCTTCTTCCAAGCTCCCATAGGAAGCTGGATGAGAGCAGCAGCTACTCTGGTCCAATATATCAGTGTGTTCCGGGAGATGGGAAGGGGGGGGTGGGGGGAGGGGGAGGGAGAGGAGGGGGAGGAGACAGCTTTCTCCTGACTGGAACTGACTGGAAACTCACTGAAAAAACTGGGATACGGGTAGGGTGTGGACAAGAGCTAAGACCAGGCCTGTGATAACTGCCAAAGATGACAGACACTCCATTACTTGTTTTAAAAGATGTATAGGGCTTCCCTGGTGGCTCAGTGGTTGAGAGTCCGCCTGCCGATGCAAGGGACACAGGTTCGTGCCCCGGTCCGGGAAGATCCCACATGCCGTGGAGCAGCTGGGCCCGTGACCCATGGCTGCTGAGCCTACGCATCTGGAGCCTGTGCTCCGCAACAGGAGAGGCCACAATAGTGAGAGGCCCGGGTACCGCAAAAAAAAAAAAAAAAAAAAGTATGTATCTACCAATCATCCCCAGGGTACTCAAGTTCACACTATTGCTTAATGCAATTAAAAAGAAGTAACAAATATGAAAACACACTGTATACTGTGCCACTGAATATATGCAGGGCACTGAGACTGTTTAAAAGCTAGGCATGTAAAAATAGGCTTTATAGCTATGCTAAGTGTTTTATATACACTATTTTATTCAATCCTCCTCACAACCATAAGAGGTAGGTAGTAGTAGTATTTGCATTTTATAGTGGGGAAAGCCAAGCTCACAGAGTAGCTAACCCAGGTCACGCAGCTAACTGGTAAGTGACAGTCTGCAGTCCAGCCCACGTCTGTGTTGATCCCAAAGACAGTGCTTCCTCCAGAGACTGAAAACATTGCTATGTCTTTGTTTTGAACATCTGGCTAAGCTGCCTCTTCACTCACTGTCTGCAGAGGTTAGTCCTGCAACACTGGCTCTGGTCTCTGCTGTTACCCAGAGAGCAGCCTCTGGGGGCTCTTGAGGAAGGCCTCGTTGGTGGAGGAGAGCTCCCTCCCCTGCCCCAGGCCCACAACCACGGCTGTGGGTCTTATCTGGCAGCCCTCACATTCCTGCTAAGCACCTCAAGCAGGACACATTCCTGACTGGGTGGAGGGAAAAATTCCTGGCATTCTTCAGCCGCTGTCCTCCCAGGGACTGGGATGGAGGGAAAAAAACCTACATTTCTGATGCTTGGAATTACTCTGAATTAAGTCCTGCTCTCCAAGCCTTGAGAAGGGGGAAAAAAGAGGGAGGGGGAGATTCAGGACCATTGAGAGATTTACTTCTCCTTATAACATGTCTCAGGATTGTGGAATCAGGAATTCGTATTCCTTCTCAATAGTGTCTTCCGTCTGTGAGATCCTTGCATTTGACCTTCATGCTTGACAGACAGTCTGTATTGTTTATCATTCTTATACATCATAGCATTCTAATATCATAGTTTGTAAAAAGAACAATCTAGATGCTTGCATGAATATTACCTCTCTGCAACAATAACACGTATTACTTTTATAAATGTATTTATACTTTACCATGCTTTATCACTTACATTATTCCATTTGATCTTCACAAGAAATCTATGAAGTTGGTATTATTATTTCCATTTTGTAGAGGAGAACTCTACGCTGAGAAGTGAGGTAACTCACCTGCTGTCAAACAGCTGCCAAGGCAGAGGTGGCCTGTGAGCAGGTCTTCTGACTCACCTTCACCATGTGTCACTCAAGGCCTCCCATTATGACATCACAGATACTGCAAGGGGGTAACAGGGAGTCTGTCCAGTTACTGGGTAACATCTGATTCTCCTTCCCAGAGAGGGACTCTAGTGAGAGACTAGGAATTTGGAGGTCCAGGCCAGGGAGCACTGGAGTGCTGGCCAGGGCACAAGGTTGGGATGTGCCTGTAGCGGCAAAGGATGAAACAGGACTAGTGATCCAGCATCTTGAGAAGCTGAGTCAAAAAGCCAAGCCAACCACCTAAGCAGTGATGAATTTCAAGGTATGGACCATAGCCAACTGGTAGGCCACAAGCATCCTCCTGATGTCCCACAGATTGATCCCAAAATACATGTCTTTTCTTTGGATCTTACTAGCAAATGGCTCTTGATGCCCTAGATTTTCAGTGTGTGTGTGTGTGTGTGTGTGTGTGTGTGTGTGCGCATGTATATATGTGTCTAAAAGCTACTAATAACTGCTAGGTTGTTAAGAGTTAGTAGTATTTGGTGTATATAAATAAAATTTTAAAACATAACTAGAGTTTACTGAGGTGACTACTTAGTATTCACCTGGTTGTCAGGCAACACTTGGCAATATTTGCAAAGCTCCCCCTATCAACATGCATGGACAGATTGTTGAAGTATCCTCAATAGTCAGGAAGACTGCTTTCCTATTAATATCAGTTCTGTATTGTACTTTTCAATGGTTACTATTCCTGCTTTTTTTTTTTTTTTTTTTTTTGCGGTACGTGGGCCTCTCACTGCTGTGGCCTCTCCCGTTGCGGAGCACAGGCTCCGGACGTGCAGGCTCAGCGGCCATGGCTCACGGCCGCTCCACGGCACGTGGGATCCTCCTGGACCGGGGCACGAACCCGTGTCCCCTGCATCGGCAGGCGTACTCTCAACCACTGCGCCACCAGGGAAGCCCTATTCCTGCTTTTTAATTATAAATTACCCTTCGTTTACCTCCATCATCATCTATTTTGTTTGACATGGATTGTTTGATTAACCCTACAATAAGATAGTGATATCTACATAGGTCAACTCAATTTGTGACCTATAATTTTTTATAACAAAACATTAAAACAAATATGGATTGTGATACATATAGAAATCATCCATACCAGTATTGCTAAAGCAGATATTCACATGACTTGCACAAAATGTGCTCGCACTGCAACAGTGCATCGCTATCAGGGAATTCTTTGAAAAGCAGGCAAGACTATAATATGTGGGTCTTGGAACATTTTGCCCCACCCAGCTGAGCCTGAGTCAAAAAAGTCTGAGAATCACTGGGCAGAGAGGGAGACCTCGGGTTTATTTTAGTGGGTTAGAAAGAACTATAGAGACCAGAAGAGGGTGAACACATGAAGGAAGCCTGGGAGACAGAAATTGGAGAGATTTCTGGTACTGAAGAAATGATGCCTGCAATATCTTATCAGATACCTTTGGCCTCAAGCATGGATCAAGAAAGAGCAGTTCAAAGTGATCATGTCCTATTGGTGCCCTATAGAGCAGTCTGGTTCAAGTATTGTGCAAATGTGCCCTGCCAGGGCAGACAGAGACTGATACAGCTATCCTTCACTGACCATGAACCCTAGTGTCAGGGAAGAGAAATTTTTTTTAACTTGTCTGCCTTCACAGAATGCCTTTAGTAAATGATTTTAAAGTGCCCATATGTGATATGACTGATAAAGGGTTAATATCCAAAATACATAAATAGCTCATACAACCCAACATCAAAAAAATAAGCAACCCAATTAAAAAACGGGCAGAAGACCTGAACAGACATTTTTCCAGAGAAGACATACAGATGACCAACAGGCAAATGAAAAATGCTCAACTTCACTAGTCAACAGAGAAATGCAAATCAAAACCACAATGAGATATCACCTCACACCTGTCAGAATGGCTATCATAAAAAAGACCACAAATAACAAATGTTGTCAAGAATATGGGAAAAAGGGGACCCTTGTACAATGTTGGTGGGAATGTAAATTGGTGAAGCAATTGTGGAAAACAGTATGGCGATTTCTCAAAAAATTAAAAATAAAACTACCATATGACCCAGCAATTCTACTCCTGGGTATATATCAGAAGAAAAAGAAAACAGTAATTTGAAAAGATACATGCACCCCAATGTTCATGCAGCATTATTTATAATAGCCAGGATATGGAAGCAACCTAAGTGTCCACTAACAGCTGAATGGATAAAGAAGATGTGGTGTATATATATATATATATATATATATATATATATACACACACACACACACACACACACAATGGAATACTACTCAGCTGTAAAAAAGAATGAAATTTTGCCATTTGCAACATGGATGGACTCAAAGGGTATTACGCTTAGTTAAATAAGTCAGACAGAGAGAGACAAATACTGTATGTTATCGCTTATATGTGGAATCTAAAAAATAAAACTAACTAGTGAATATAACAAAACAGAAGCAGACTCACAGATATAGAGAACAGACTAGTGGTTACCAGTGGGGAGAGGGGAGGGGCAAGATACGGGCATTGGATTAAGAGGTATAAACTACTATGTATAAAATAAATAAGCTACAGGGATATATTGTGCAACACAGGGAACATAGCTAATATTTTATAATAACTATAAATGGAGCATAACCTTTAAAAATTGTGAATCACCCAAAACTTGTATAACATTACAAATCAACTATACATCAATAAAAAAGTAAAACTTAAAAAAAATACCCACATGTGCAAGTTATGGCTCTTGAGATACTCTAGGAAGTCCTGGGGTATTGCTTTTTTCATGGATATACTGAAGGTGGCCACTTCCTGCTCCCAACCAGAGAAGATGGGTGAGTATCCTACGGATATTGAAATGATATTGAAATAACCTTGAAACATAGAGAAGAGTCCAATAATGTGCTTCCATTTTGACAAAGTCAGAACATGGGAAGAAAAGACCTTAGGTACAAAATAAAGTCTTTCTTCTATTTCTTGAAATGTCCCCAAGAAAAACCTTCCAATACTGCAAAAAGCCATCTAGAAGGAAGAACCCATGGAGAGATGTCTTCTTATCCTGAGAATCTTTGGGTTTCAATTCAGGCAAGAGAAAAATCATCTGGTTATTAAGAATCCAAAGCTCCTTAAATGAAGCAGGCCAAAATAGTCCTACCCTCTTCAAAAAGTAGTTCTAAACTATCCTGTAATGTAATTTCATGAAAACTTTATTATAAGCTTCACACCATCATTAATCATTGTATGTGTCCCATTTCATAAAGTGATAATTGCCTTCAAGTAAACTTTAGTAAATAGTAATATATCATTGAAGATACAGATGTAAAAAAAATACTTAGTTTGGCTCCTAAAAGTTATTCATTCACCTTGGTTTCTTGCCTAGTAACTATGGAGAGAGATGAGTTGACATTGTGCTATTTCACAAAGACATTTTGCTGGGTTGCCATATTCCTGTCAAGAATGCACGTGCAAAAATGGCAATGGTAGTGTCAATGGTTACCTTTATTTGATTTTTCCCTGGGCGACCGAGTGAGTGTTTATTTGGTATGAGTAAAGCTGTGGGTTAGCCCATGTCTCTGGCACGCCTGCAGTGATCCTGCAGGACTCTGTGGTTGGGAAATTCCTATGTGGGGGTTGTCAAATTGTACGAGATCCATTATTTTTGTTTTCTAGATCCATTGTTTTGTTTTGTTTTTTCCACAAAAGCCTAAGCCATTGTAGTGCTAGAAGAAGACGCAGAAACCACATTGCTTTAAAAAATAAAAAAAACCCCGAGAAACAAAGAAAACATGGTCCCACCTGTAGTCAGTGGAATTTAAATTCCCAAGGGCTATGGTCAAGTTCCATAACTTGCTCTAAGTTATGTTTCTTCTCAGTTCTTTTCTTAAAAATTTATTTATTTATTTATTTATTTATATATATTTGGCTGCATTGGGTCTTTCTTGCTGTGCACGGGCTTTCTCTAGTTGCGGCGAGTGGGGGCTACTCTTCGTTGTGGTGTGCGGGCTTCTCATTGTGGTGGTTTCTCTTGTTGTGGAGCACGGGCTCTAGGCACGCGGGCTTCAGTAGTTGCAGCTCGTGGGCTCAATAGTTGTGGCTTGTGGGCTCTAGAGTGCAGGCTCAGCAGTTGTGGTGCAGGGGCTTTGTTGCTCCACGGCATGTGAGATCTTCCTGGACTAGGGCTCGAACCCGTGTCGCCTACATGGGCAGGCGGATTCTTAACCACTGTGCCACCAGGGAAGTCCCTCTTCTCAGTTCTTAACCTGAGTATAAGGTCTAAAGACATCAAATACAGAAGGCTTAGAGGGTAAAGCCATAATAGCAGATGAATGCAGCTTTTCAAAGATCCAAATGAAGTAAGAAGGGGGAAATCTAGTAAAAGCAATATTCACATCCATCTTTTTTTTTTCCCCCGAAGACAGAGTAGGGTTTGTTATTTTGTTTCCCCTTTTGATTCGTAACCTAGGGCCAGCATTAGAAAATAATAAAAATACTAACTAGTACTTTAGAGTTCATAACTGCATTCGTATATATTAGATTATTTGATTTCCAAAATAATCATTATTATTAGACTCGTTTTAATACAGAGAACTCTGAGCCGTAGAGAGGCTAAAAGACTCATTCAAGGTAGCTTGAGTCAGTAAGGGACAGCCTGGGCTCCAAGCCTCATCTTCTGACCCCAAGCATATGCTTTGTATTTTATCAGCGTAGTCTGAAGCAAAGGGTGTCCCTCTTTTATTGGACCTCCCACAACAATTCAAACCAGTTTAATTGATCCCCAAATAATGGAAAATTGATAATATCAATATCACACCTACCAGTCAGTTCAGGAACCCAGAGGCCTCTTGACTGGTTCTGCTGTTTTTACAACCCATGTAAAAGTATGAAAAGCTTGACAATACCATAACATCCCCAAGAAAGCCAAGATGATAATCTGAAATTAGGTCAAGAGGCTTTTCCTTATCCCCTGCAAATTTTACATCGCTGGTACCTGTACCTAATAAATTTTGGGCAGTTGTCATTCCTTTAATAATCAGTTTAGTTAGTCTAGCATTCACATTTTTCCTTTGGATTATTTTTATTTTCCATCTGTTTTGTGTCTTCCTCCACCCCACCAAACCCCAATCGGCTCTCTCAACCTTCGAGTCTCTTGTCCTAAGGTTCTAGTATATAGCTAGTACCTGAAGCAAGGGTCTTAGAAAAATCTCATGCCTCTTCCCTATTGAAAATATTTTTTTAAAGTTTTTTCAAATTTCTCAACAGTAATAAAATACTTAAGACAGAGAATCTTAGTACAAAGACAAAGTCGTATTGACATAAATATTTTTTTTTAAAAAACAAAATATTGGCCACTAGGATACACAGGGATTTGAATCGTTAAATTATATAACAACTTGATTTCAAGGTTAAATCCAAAACCATCACCAACGAAGTGTGCTGTGCCCAATTTCTAGAGGTCTGGAGCTAAAAACACAGCTCAGCTGAGTTCTGGGCTGTATTTTAGCCTTGGCAGACCAAGAAGCAAGATGACAGGGCATGCTTCATCTGAGCATTTGTCAGGAGCACACTGAGATGATTAATCCACACATCCCCACCACCAAAATTACCCCCTTCCACGGCCCTCACCCAAATTCAGGTAAAATAATTTGTGGAAATTTTTCTCCCCACAGGTTTAGGGATTTGTTCACTCCTCCTTATCTTTGGTTTCTATCAACCAAAGTAGAATCTTAAACGAAAGCATCTTTGAGTCTTGTGTCTTCTTTATGAACACTTTTGTTGGCTTAAGGAGAGATCATCAGATAAGAAAGGAAAGTTCTGTTCCTAGCTGGACATTTACTCCTGTAAACGCTGCCTAGCACAATGTGCTGCCCATAAGAGTGCAGAGTTCCTCCCTTCTCACTTTTAGTGCTCCCTGGCTTCACTTGCAGCCCTCACCCTGCTCCATACTCCCTCTGTCCTCAAGTTATTGAATCTGAAGATAAGTGAATTACACTCAAGGCAAAGGTGAAAGGGAGAGGGGGGAAAGCCTCAGGTTCTACCTGGAGAACGCTTCAGATTGAGTTTCATTTTCCTTCTCCATCATTACTCACTATTAGCTTGTGACTTAAAATTAATCTTACCCTTTCTTGCAACATTTGGCAAATGAAAGCTCTGATTCCCATTGGCATATTTGTGGGGTAGGGATGGAGAAGAAGGGGAGGTGGGCACTTAAAAATTGTTATTGCTTTCAACACTGCCTTGTGTTTGCTGATTTCAGAACTGGTTGTGCAAAAAACAGGAGGAAGGGGAGTGAAGCACTGGAGTTTAATGAGAGGTCACTGGACTCTAGTAGTCAGAAGATCTGGGTTCTTCCAGGTGTGGACCACTGGATGGCAGTTGACAGGGGAAAGGTGTTAAACTTGAACCCTTTCAGAGAGCTGTTCATGCAGTAGTGCTACCTAGGGGGAATGTGAGGCTATTTGGTGACAAAGGACAATGGTTATAGCGAAAACAAAACATTAGTCTGAAAGTAAAGAGTCGTGGGACTTTAGTCCTACCTCTACCGCTAACCAGTGATAACCTAACCTCTGGAAGTCGTTGCACCTCATCTGCAAAGTGGGGAGAATAACACATTGCCCAGCTTTCTTCCCAGAGAGAAAGCAAATATCAAATACAATAATGTGTATGAAAATACTTTATGAAGTATTTAAAAACCTGAATACACGTAAGATTGCATGACTGAAATGAGGCAGTGGTCTAAGTAACTGCTAAGGGTGACTTGCGATAGCACAATTCTATGTTCTTGACAGTTTTGCTTTGAAGTCTGACAAATTTATTTGTAGAAAATCTGGCTTTGCTAGAAATGTTGACAGGCCATTTATAACCAACCCTATTGTGCTTAAAAGAGTAGAACTATTGTATCACCTCACACCAGTTAGAATGGGCATCATCAGAAAATCTACAAACAGCAAATGTTGGAGAGGGTGTATAGAAAAGGGAACCCTCTTGCACTGTTGGTGGGAATGTAAATTGATACAGCCACTATGGAGAGTCCCTTCACCTAGTGGCCCCTAGAAACTCCAGGCTTATATTCTTTAGACTCCAAGTCAAATAGAGACAGTACCTCTTTCCCAGCAGTTTCAGCACAAGGCCCCGAATTGAGTTTCATTGGCTTGGCTTAGGTCATGTGTACTTCCTTTCACTAATAGTAGAGACATAGGGGTGGGTAAAGAAGGTCAGCATCTAAATCACAAAGGTAGAAAGTGGGAAAACAAGGGAAGGGGGAGGAATGAATGATGGGCAGGCAAACATGACAGATACCCATTTGCCTAGAACTGCTTCAAGCAATGTGGTAACATCACAGATGGCTAGGACACTACTGCAAGGTATAAAGGAAGCTAGAGGTACAGAGTTTGCCATTTTATGAACAAAAGCTTCAAACGCATCATGGGTGATGCAGCTCCTTTAAGAGCAACAAGTAGTTCTGGGGTCTGGATGGTCTTTATTCCAAGAACAGGTGTTGGGCACACTTGGCACAAGAAGATCCCACAAGAAGATCTCAGAGTGGCCTTATCAGGCACAAGTGCACACATGTTGGAACTTATTATCTAATAGTGTCATCTTGGGGAACAAAGAGCAACTCTGGGAGGGTATGTGCATGTGCATAGATGTTCAGATGCAAGTGTCAGTGACCTTGATGCTGTATCACTGATAGAGTTCAATCTGTGTCATTGCCCTAGAAGAGTGCAATTGCCAAGGATAGTCCTGGAGACTCATTTTTCATGTGACAGTGGATAGAAAAGAGAGGGGACAATTAGTTAAAACCTGGGTTAGACTCCTTTCTGGATGGGGGTAGTGGGTGGGCAAGTGGAATTACTCCTTGGGAAGGAAGGAAAAGTAGTATTAGAATGTTGCTTCTGCTGCATTTTGGAGGTGGGTGGATAGGTCTGGACAAAGTAAAGCTATTTAGCAAGTTGAAAAATGGGTTCTTTGGTCAAGGAATGAAAAAATCACAGTAGGAGAAATGTAAAGACTGGAGTTCTCTAAGGGCCTGTAATGAGCCATTGAGTTTTAGGAGCCATTGATTTGATTTTGAGCACACAGAGAAGGCACTGGCCTCCCTTGGGGTGGCCCTTTTTGCCCACTATTACCAAACTTTAGTCACAATTAGGTATGGATATGCCTTTTAACAAGTATTTGTATTTCTTAATGCTACAGAAAGCATTAAAGTCCATCAATGGCTAAAAAGAAAAATGTTCCTATCTTCCAGTCTCTTTTTTTCCATGAATTCCACCAGAAAATGAAGGAAAGAAGGAAGTGGGGGGGAGGGAGGGAAAGAGATAGAGAGGGGGAGAGAGAGAGAGAGAGAGAGTAAGAGAGAGAGAGAGAGGAGGGAGGGAAGGAAGGAAGAAAGAAAGGAAGGAAAGAAGGAAGGAAGGGGGAGAGAGAGAGAGAGAGAAAGAAAGAAAGAAAAAGAAAGAAAAGAAAGAAAGAGAAGAAAAGAAATTCCATATACAAGTGTGCTAGGGCTGCCATAACAAAGTTTCACAAACTAAGTGGCTTAAATAAAGGAAATTAATCACCTCAGAGTTTTGGAGGCTACAAGTCCAAGAGTGTTGTGTAGACAGTGTTGAATTGAGGAAGAATCTGTTCCACGCCTCTCCCCTAGCTTCTGGTGGTTTGCCAGCAATCTTTGTTGTTCTTGGCTTATAGATGCATCACCCTGATCTGTGCCTTCATCTTGACATGGTGTTCTCCCTGTGTGCAGATTTCCCCTTTTTATAAGGACACCAGTAATATTGGATTAGGGTCCACTCTAAGGACTTCATCTAGACAACCTCTGCAATGACCCTAATTCCAAATAAGGTCACATCCTGAGGTACTGGGGGTTAGGACTTTAACATAAGGATTTAAAGGGGTGGGGACACAATTCAACCCATAAGAGTCCATAATCCTTCTTAATATTCCAGAAGTTATATTTTGCTCCAGGGTTCAAATTCTAGAGCTAAATAAATACTTAATACTATAATGGGGGGGCGGGCGGTGTACACTTCAGAATACTGACTGTCGGTGTACACTTCTTTCCTATCACTGAGACCATTATGATAACTGAAGGATAAAAGACCATATTCTTCTATCTTGAAAGATTTCTATATCGTTTGAAGTGAAAAATTGGAGGAAAATCAAAATTCCTTTTGTATAAAGGGACTGATTCTTTGACTTTCCAATGGGAACCTTTTGTTAATTTACTCTCAATAGGGAATACAGTACTTCTCTCTCTGTTCCCACTCACTGAAGGAGGGGCACGGGAAAGGGGCTGGTTAGTTCCTAATTCAACCTTTGAGAGCAACTTCTCCTGTTGCTGATACAAACCAAGTTATCACATGTTGCTGCAAATGCCCACTTGCCCAGTGTGAGTGAGGCTTTGTACTGAACAGAAGGAAGATAGCCCTACATTTAACTGCAGTCAAGTCCTTTGTGGGACAGACAGGAATAACATGCATGATTGCAACCCCTAAATAATACACCTCAGGTCATCTGCATTTTGCCTACTCTTTAGGACAGAGGCTACTATTCCTGGATAAGTCAGCATTAACCCTGGACTCCTAAATCCAGAACCAACTCTTGCAGGGAGTGGTGTTTTGCTTCACCTCTTCCTCTCCCTATATTTTCAGTCCAGCCAGGCATAAACAAGTGGGCAATTTCTGTCCTGATCACTGAAGCTCTGAAGGGCGCTGAACTCACTAAATGATGAATACATGCCATATGGAGCTAGCAGCAAATTCGGATGTAAATTGTCTCCATCTTGCTCTCTGCATTGCAGATAAAAAGTCCCTTGGGTCATCTCTTTGTACTGAGCTGTGTGTATCTGAAAACAGCTAAATCACTGAGAAAAGTGGAACGTTTAATTTCATCTGAAAAGGACTGGGTATTATTGCTTGCATGAATGATTAGTAAATGTTTTAAAAACATTATATGATGTCGCACACAATTTATTTCATTTGGAATCCCATATTTTAAGTAAACATTTGAATCCTTTTGGCCTGCTGTGTTAATAGTGCAATGCAGTGTACAAGAGTTGGAGTCAAAAGATTCTGGTTTGGGTTCCTGCGCTGACAATAACATTTGCCAGGCACTTACTGAGGACCAGCAACTGTTCTAGGCTCTAGGCACTTTATGTATCAATAAGTCATATCATTTACTCTTCACAATAACTCTGGAAGACAGGTCCTGTTATTCCTACTTTTTATATGAGGAAACCATTCAAACAGTTCCTAGAAGATCTGGATTCAAATCCACACTGTCAACCACAAAGACCATGCTCTTAACTACTATTCCCTGTGGCCTCTTGCCTTCTAGCTGTTTTGAACTAAGCAGACAAACGATTACTTAGTCTCTTTTTCTTTATTCTTAAGAAGGGGGTTTGAATTGAATTTTCTCTCGGGTTATTTCCAGTTCTAAACCCTGTCTTTCTATGATCACTCCCTCTTCACTTTTCAAAATGTAAGTAAACCTTTTATTTAAATACTGCCTTTCTTCAAATCCTTAGACAATCCACCTGTTGATGGAGGGAGCGGGAAAATCTTTCTTGGTTAAAAAATCAGAAATAATAAACTAACTGTTTTGCCTTGGGCCCATCTCTCTGTTGACCAATGTGCAGTCTTCCAGTAGTACAAAATGGACATATGAAATCCCAGTTGGATATCCCAGTTGTATGAGCAAAGTTCCTGAGGTTCTCAGGTGAGGTATGGGTGGGCTGCAATGTATGGGCTTCCCCTCTGTGTAGAAGTATAAACTGTTTAGGAATTCTAAGTAACCACTTATTATTTGCCTAATTTTCTGGTATTCTTACCTACATTTGATAAAAATATACTTGTAACATGGCATATTAATTTCTCATTGAACTCCCCTGCTTTTTTTTAATGGATTAATGTGCCAACCTAAATACAAGAAGCCAGCTATGTTCTATGAAACTGTTTGTAAGCATTCCAATACAAAGAAAAAAGATATTCCTTTAAAGATACTCCTCAAGGGCTCCAGAAATTTGACACAGACCAGCCATGGAAAGATCAAGGAGACAAGAGTGAGTGTATCTTTATAAAATTTGGGGTCGAGGAGATTCAAGGAAAGATAGCAAGAGTGACTCAGTCTCAAAGTAATCCCTGCTGAACTATCCAAAGGAAGAGAACTGATAGAGGATTTCTTTACCAGCACGAATAAGTACACAGAATATTAGACGGAACTACTTTTGAAAGAAGAGAGGAACTTTCATAGAGAAGTAGACTCTGGGAAAGATTCCTCAACGTTCTTTCTCATTAGAACTTCATCCTCGCAAAAGCAGTGAAGTAATATATCTAGTAGCAGAGTTTTTTAAATGAATTACGTCTTTCCAGTGCTGATGTTTTGTGTGAGAGATAATTACTGAAGAGAGTGATTTATTATGGATGTATAAGTGGGAAATTTCAGATAGCATGAGCCGTCGGCACCATCTCCTCCCTTACACTTTGTCAATTTAATCAACAAAGTTACTATATTCTCCCCTCAGAAGGGACAGAAAGGACAGAAACCAGCATCTACTGAGTACTTGCCATGTGTCAGACAATTTATTTTCCTTTCTTCAACACTTCACCTTTCCTCCCTCCTAGCCTTAATCATAGAGAAAGCATACGAAACCACTTTTGAAACGGGCAAATCAAAATCAGATCATTTTTATCATCTTCTTAACAACCTGGAAATTGTGCATTAATCCCCGTTTTTGGTAGAGGAGTGATACAGGACTGGATCTAGTTTCAGAATGACTACCCTGGCTTTAATTCATGGAGGGCACTGTTACAATTATTGAGAAGGCCGTTTTCACACAACCCTGTGTACGGTTGTGTGCATCCCATTTTATCCATCCATACTCAGGAGTCCCAGAACTGTGTGTATGAATCACTTGAAACCTGTTATTTTTTAATAGTCACTAAGCCAGCAAAAATATTTAATAATTTAAAAAGAACTCTCAAGATCTGTAGTCTTTTTTATCAAAAAGGAGCCTTAATTGTAATAGAACTCAAGTCAGTCTTACTGATTAAAACATAGAAGCCTCAATCAGTGAGCTGTGGAAATAAGAAATTTCAGTAAGATTAAATTCAATAGAGAAAAAGTCAAGTGTGATAGAAGTGAAAAACAAAGGTAGGCTGGTTCAGAATCTCTATTTATATACCCATCTTCCTGAAACAAAATCTGCTGATATTGAAAAAAAAATTTTTTTAATGATACAAATGAACTTATTCACAAAACAGAAATAGAGTCACAGATATAGAAAATAAACTTATGGTTACTGGGGGGAAAGGGAGGGAGGGATAAATTGGAAGATTGGGATTGGCATACACACACTACTATATATAAAATAGATAACTAATTGGGACCGACTGTAGAGCACAGGGTACTCTACTCAATACTCTGTAATGACCTATATGGAAAAAGAATCTAAAAAGGAGTGGATAGACATATACATATAACTGACTCGTTTTGCTGTATGGCAGAAACTAATACAACATTGTAAATCAACTATACTCCAATAAAAATGAATAAAAAAATTTTGTTAAATTTTAAGACTCTGTTTCCCAAATCTTCTGGCTATATTATGGTTACATTAATATAAAATCCTGACCTTTTCCCCAGAGAAACAATTTTATTGCATATTTGTTCTCGTATTTAAAGTGAGTGTTAGTCCTTTATGCATGAATGATAAAATATACACATTTATTGTTATTACTGAAAAGGCAATAGATTTTGTAATTTTAGGAAGTAAAAAGCAAAGCCATTTATCAGGATTCTCTAGTATTTAGTATTTCTTCGTATGGCAGAATCTGCATGGATGTTGTTTTAAAAGTTTCTGAACTGGACTTCCTTGGTGGCGCAGTTGTTAAGAATCCACCTGCCACTGCAGGGGACACTGCTTCAATCCCTGGTCCAGGAAGATCCCACATGCCGTGAAGCAACTAAGCCCATGTCCCACAACTACTGAGCCTGTGCTCTAGAGCCCGCGAGCCACAACTACTGAGCCCACATGTCACAACTACTGAAGCCTGCGCACCCTAGAGCCTGCGTGCCGCAACTACTGAGCCCACATGCTGCAACTACTGAAGCCTGCATACTTAGAGCCTGTGCTCCACAACAAGAGAAGCCACCACAATGAGAAACCACAACGAAGAGTAGCCCCTTCTTGCCCCAACTAGAAAAAGCTCCCGCGCAGAAACAGAGACCCAATGCAGCCAAAAAAAAAAAAATATATATATATATATATATATATATATTTCTGGACTTACAATAAATTGTGATAAATCTGCTTTTTAATCAGATCTTTATTGTCAATAATAGTTGAAGTTTTAGGGAGATCTGCCCAAAGGTAGATGGACTGTGACATATTTTAGTAATCTAGGAAATTGCAAAAGCAGTCTGGTTAAAAGTTACATAGCACTTAGAGAATGGAGTCTCTGGGTCCCTCTCTTGGAGTAGTTTAAAAAGCCCACCTGGGAATGATGGAGTGCATGAGTTTTTTTTTTTAAATCGAAGGATAGTTGATTTACAATATTGTTTTAGTTTCAGGTGTATAGCAATGTGATTCAGTTATACATATATTTTTTTCTGATTCTTTCCCTTTATAGGTTATTATAAGATATTGAATATAGTTCTGCATGAGTTTTAAAAATTGGGCTTTTGAATTGAATAATTCAAAATAATTATTGAATAAGATTGTGAATGACTGCTGACCCGTTCTAATTTTTATCACCCACCAGGGGCTGTCCTTATGCCCTTCAATCACATGCTTAAGTAACGATATATATTTAGTCAAGGTTAGCAAACTGGAGTAGACCGAAAAAGAAATTAGAATACCACTGGAAACCTATTTCAAAGGAAAGATTCTACCCTTTCCCTACAAAGTAATCAAATTTGAAACCCACAGTGTTTGGGATTTTCTGGCTGATCTCAGCTGATATGAAAATGCCAGGGAGAGGAGGCAGGTGCAGTGATGACAAACAGATTTGTACAGTTCTAGGTATTTTTGCCATTGTCGGCAAACTTTTGGAAGATCAAGAGTCCTTGTGTGCTCTCAGGTTAATTTAGAAAGTGTTCCATCCAGAAAGAGGGCTTTAACTTTTCTTTTTTTTTTTTTAAGAGCAGACTCCTCCTCTCCAAACTAATCTAAAGGGCCTTTTCCTCTTTACTCTTCATAAACCCAGTGTATTAGTTAGGATTATGAACTATTACATGTGACAGAAAAAAGTAACTGTGGTTTATATGATTATTTCTGTTTTATATAAAAGATGTCTGGTGGTAGGCACTTCAGGGTAAATGTAGTGGTTCTACACATTTGTGGGGGACCCAGGCTTCTTCCAGCTTGCCACTTTGCCATCCCTCATCCTCATGGTCCAAGATAGCTGCTAGAGCTCTAGCCAACCCATCTATATTCCGGCAACAGGATAGAGGGACAAGGAAAGGCACATTCCCTCCCTTTGAGGAGACTTCTTGAAATTTACACATAAGACTTAGCCAAACATCAACACATAGCAACATTTAGCTGCAAAAGAGGCTGGCAGGTCTTCAGCTGAGTGAAAATGTCTCAGCAAAAATCCGAGGTTCTTACTGCTGGAGAAGAAAAGGAAAATTAGTATTCACAGTAATTAGCAATCTTTGCCTCCAAACTTGGGTTGGGGTTAAGGAAAAACTAGAACCCACATCTCCTAACTCCAAGTGTAGAGCACTTTCACATTTTAAATTTCTGTGTTAGAATGTTACATTTTGCTGAGCTGTCCAGTATATTCAGTTGCCTTGTGACTTTTGGTTAAATGTGACTGCAAAATAGTATAAATGGCAAGTGCCTTTGGTCAGTGGTGTGTTTCAAAATTCTTTTATTTTTCTTAATATCTGCTTTATATCACATACCATAAATGTCACATTTTTGGTAATTCTTTTAACGTGTACAAGTCAACGTTTTTTTAGATTTACGAAGCTGTGCAACTATTGCCACTAACTAACTTTAGAGCATATTCATCACCCCATAGAAACTCCACACCCATTATGTGGAGTTTAACCCCATATTTCTGGATATGGAGTTTCTGTCTAACCCCCTTGCAACCAGTAATCTACTTTCTCTCTCTATGGATTTGCCTACTATGGATGTTTCATATAAATGGAATCATACGATATGTGGTCTTTTGTGACTACCCTCTTTCACTTAGCTTGTTTTCAAGGTTCATTCATGTTGTATCTTGTATCAGTATTTCGTTACGTTTTATAGCTGAATAATGTTCCATTGTATGGATATCTACATTTTGTTATCCATTCATCAGCTGATGGTATTTGGGTTCTTTCTACTTTCTGGCTATTATGAATAATACTGCTATAAATACTCATGTACAAGTTTTTGTGTGGACATATGTTTATATTTCTGTTTATACCCAACAGAAATGTGTGTGTGTGTCTCTCTCTCTATATATAGACACACACACACACCTAGGAGTGGAATTGCTGAGTTATATAGTAACTCTATGTTTAACACTTGGAGGAACTGCCAAACTCTTTTCCAAAGTTATTCCTTTTTACCCTCCCACCAGCAATGGGCTTGAATTTGTTACTGTCTGTCTTTGATTTTAAGCCATTTTAGTGGGTGTGAAGTGGTAACTCAGTATGGTTCTGATTTCCATTTCCCTGATGGTAAATGATGTTGAGCATTTTTCATAAGATTATTAGACATTTGTATATCTTCTTTGGAGAAATGTCTGTTTTAGTCCTTTGCCAATTTAAAAATTGGATTATTTGTCTATTGTTGAGTTGTGATAGTTCTTTATATATTTGAGATAGAAGCCCCTTATCAGGTATGTGATTTGCAAATATTTTCTCCCATCTGTTGGCTGTCATACACTTTTTTGATATCTTTGAAGTACAAAGATAGTTTTTAATTTTGATAAAGCACAGTTTATTTTTCTTTGTTGTTCATGCTTTTATGATCATATCTAAAAAACCATTGCTAAGTCCAAGGTCACAAAATTTACTCTTATTTTCTGCTATAAGTTTCATAGTTTTAGCTGTTAACATTTAGGTTGATGATCCATTTTGTGTTAATTTTTGTATATGGTTGTTTTGTACTCTTAATCTTCACAGCATATTCAAGTAATCATTGTGAATCATGGGTGTCTCTGTCTAAAGAGGGTTCAAAAAACCTTAGCAATTCATCCTGGAAGAGATTGAGCTTTTGGACTGCCACTGAAGTTACAAGCAATATACTCTAGAAAGAGTAACATGTTCTATCAATACTTTTGTTTATAATTTATCATAAATAATTTTTTAAATGACCAAAAATTTACTTACGATTACTCTCCCCTTTAGGACTAGGTATAAACAATCGAATTAGGAAAAGGTACATTTAGGAACAGTATCTTTCATGTTCTTAACAGACACTGGGCTGCCTTCATGTTCACTATGGGAATTGTGACTATAAACTTTCAACTTTTGGTCAATCAGAAAATTAATAGACAAAAATAATCAAAAGTAGCCTCAACTGGGAAAAAAAAATAGCCCAACCTTCTTAAGACAGCAAAAACTAGATTATTGTAATGAAAAAACTATTGAGAAATACTAAGTGCCTCTTTTTGATTTTGCACACATGTATCCCTTTGTTAAAGGCAGGCATTTTTCTTCTTTTTCCTTTTTTTAAAAGTTAATTTATTTAATTTATTTATCTTTGGCTGCATTGGGTCTTCATTGCTGTGCACGGGCTTTCTCTAGCTGCGGAGAGCAGGGGCTACTCTTCGTTGCGGGTGCGCAGGCTTCTCATTGCGGTGGCTTCTCCTGTTGCAGAGCACAGGCTCTACAGCGCAAGCTCAGTAGTTGTGGCGCACGGGCTTAGTTGCTCCGCGGCATGTGGGATCCTCCTGGACCAGGGCTCGAACATGTGTCCCCTGCATTGGCAGGTGGATTCTCAACCACTGCCCCACCAGGAAAGCCCAAGGCAGGTATTTTTAAGATCACAGAATTAGAGCTGCAAAGGGTCTTAAGAGCTTATCTCTTCCAAACTTTACCTCCTGGTAGCAAAATATTAGTTTCCCATTTCTCATTTTACAGATGAGGCAAATCAAGCAGCTCTTTCTCTGCTTCATTTCTTGGCTTCCTCCTTTTTCAGGTGGGCCTGCTCTAGTGGAGATCACTGGCAGCAGAATATTTATCATTATAGCTACCAACCCAAGAGGGAATTGCTTCTCTTTCCTAATCACTCTACTTCTACCAGTTTTCCCAGAATTGTGTCTGCATGGCTTGACTTGGAGATACATCTGTATCTATATCTATATCTGTATATCATATCTTTATCTATATCTATATACACTTTCCCCTCTCCATCCAGAGGTTATGTGAGTTCCTAGAATGACCCAATTAGTAAGTGATGGAGCTGCAACAGGAACCCAGTTCATGCTTCGCCACAACTGGCTTGAGTCTCTTCAGAATATAAGACAATAATGGATTTCTTATATCTCTTTGAATTTTGTCTTAAACTGTTATTTGAATATTTTACAAGCTATTACGTTTGTTAGAGCTTACATTTTTCCCTCTGAAATATGTTTAAATTTCTTGAGGTCTCTGTGACTTACAGATTTTTTAAATGTAACATTTTTACACATTTTAAAAATGTATAGTTTTTTTTTTAAAGTCAACACTTTCTCGTCCATGGTAGGCACTTGGTAAATATTTGCTTATTTGAGGCACCTGACTTGACACTGAAGCAGAGAACAGAATCCTCCATACAGAATGTGATAACAAGAAGGGAGTCAAACATGAGCCTCAAATTAGAGGGTCATGGGGAAAATATCCAGCAGGACCATGCAATTCATGGTTCTAAAGCTGAATAAAGCGATTCAAGCCCATAAAAAGTGCCAATGAAAACTATCCCTTTTTCATGATATAAAATATAGAACACATTCATAGGAATAGAACATTTTGTGAAAGAAGAGTCTTCATTCACTTCCAGACTGAAGTGTGTAGATAGGCAAAATAGATCCAGAATCAGAATGTGTTAGATGTACTAGGAATGGATTTATTCTGGGAAAAGTTTTTATTTTTATCAATTAGGTATGATCTGTAAGCAGAAACTATAGATGGCAGCTTTTAGGTGGTGAGAGAACATTTTAAAGAGTACATAACGATTTATACAATATTTTCAATCTAAGACCTCAGTTATGCAATTTTAATCATTATTTTATTGTAAAAATCAATCTAAAAACATTAAAGGAGAATTTAAAAAAGAAAATGATATCACTCATAATCTTTACACCCCAACATATACTGGTGCATTCTATTTGAGTCTTCATTCTCTTATATATCTATTTTTACATTTTTAAAAATCATAGAACACATACAAGATAAAAACCAACTTTTAATTATTTTACCTCTGAAAATAGGAATAGAGCTAAAATATTTCTGAATAAGGGAAGTGAAAATAAGCTTTTATTATTGTTATTTTTTTTAATTTTTAAGGAGTCAAGAGGGAAATCAAATGGGATGGGTGTGTGTTTCTTAAAATCCTATCACATTCTTAATAACCATTTCATTCTTAAAAGTTCCATGTGAGCTCCAAGGAATGCATGGATCAGATTGTTCTGGCTAACATTTAACAGATTTCAGATAAGCTCTCTCAGACAATAATTTGAATTTTGCCATGTGTTAATTTTGCATTTTTACAGTTAAAAGAGTGTTGCCTTATATCCATCATTAAAAAAAATGGATCAATATCTCTGAAGTGCTGCAATGAAGCATAAAAATAATGATAAAATAGTAATATAAATACTACAATTCAAATTTTAAAAATACAAATTGTAAACAGGATTTTTATAATTGTACAGTGCAACTACAGATTATAAATCTGTACGGGCTGTGACAAAGTCTATTTGTGACTTTGCACAAGTAGCCACAAAGAAATAAAGGTGTAAATTGGAAGTACAACAATAAATATCCAAAAATTTCATTTCACTAAGGGAGCAATCTATTAATATTACTCCCCAGTCCATTGTATTTTATAACACATTTCTTAATTAGCTTTCGTGCCATTGTTAAACAACACACAGTCACCTCTCATCAATTGAGATTTTCTATAGTAAACACTAAATAATAGTTTCTAACTGATGAGGAATGTGAGCTCCTTGAGGGCAGAGATTTTCTCTTTTGATGTGTTGTAGTCCCAATACTTAGCACAATGCTTTGAGCTTAGTAGTCATTCACTTATTAAAAAATTAGCTAATAAATATTACTTAGAATATTATAAGTTAATAAATTACTTGTTAATAAATGAATGGATTTTTAACTAAAACTATCATCAAAGAAAATCAAAATCACGAAACTCTCATTCAAAGTTTTACTCTTGTAGCAAAAGTAGGTACATGTTACATTGTTGCAAAATCAGCTGAAAATTATTAAGATTTTAATAAGAGAAAGAGGAATGAACTATTGACAAAATTGTTTGACCAAATATCATCCCTGGGCATTGCAAATATCCATAGCATATAATGTTGAAGAGCAGTTAATATCATGCATGCACTGTAGTGGTTTCATTTACCAGCATGACAAGTATGAAGATGTACTCAACAAGTTTACTCTATTTATCACTGAGAACTAACTGCAGGATTTTAGTAATTATTATTTTGTAAATTGTGATGTAGCCTGGGAAGAGGCATGCAGAAGGTAGCTTCGTGACTAGCTACAAAGTGTGTTATTACAAGAATAAAAGAGGATAAGCAGTCAACAACAGACCTCCTGCTTTTGCTTGGGTTGTTCAAGGAAAGAGTGAATATTTTAAATGTGATCAAGTTATGACCTCTAAGTATACATATTTTCAGCATGTGTTGTGTAAAGAAAGATGCACATGTGCAACACTCTCCTTTTTTACACTGAATCATACTGGTTATCAGGGGAAAGGTGCTTGCATTAGTTTTTGAAATAAGAAGTGGGACGCTGATAATGCCAGATAATTATTTCTCAACCAGTGTAGCTTAGCACTATATTCAATATCTACAGTAGAACTAAATTTGTCACTTCAGGGATAAAATATCATGGTTTTTAATGTTGAGGATATCAGGATTTCTTTAGAAGACTGAACGATAGCACAAAAACTTAACTGTTGCTCGACAGTTGACTTTATTTCCTTGGAGAAAGATATCAATGATTCACTATTGGGAATATTTAAAAATATCACCCAAAAGTTGCAACAAAATATGGAGAAATAACCAGCAGCTCTCACAAAGTCCTCTTTACTTAGCAGGCCATGTTCTACTCTCTGTAAGCGCAGTCACTAATTGGTTGATTTGCTGTAAAAAGCGAGATCTGGAATGATGTTGCAGCTCTCTTTGGCTCCCATGTTACTGCCCTTGCCCTGGAATTTTTCTCCATTTTGCCCTGCCCAGCAGATTGCCCAAACTATGCATGAGTTAATCCTGCCCTCTGAAAGTTGGGTTTATTTTCCAGCTCTACTCATCTAGGACAAGCTTCTGCAACAGGGCTACTTTCCCTTGGCCCACGTCCAGTGCCCTGGTAAGTGGGGATCTGCCTGATTTCAGCTTGCTGCTTTTTGCACTGTTTGAGATGGAAATGCTTTAATTCAACACCAAATGGTGGGTATTCAGTGCCCTCCAAGATTGTGAATTCCTACTGCTTTTTCTTTGCCTTTCCTATCTAGCCTAATTATTTCAGAAGATTTTAATTATATTATCTTGTTCATACTAAATATAGTCATCCAGGAATTATTCAGAGGAAAACACTGGCTGCGTGCTATATTTGGTTACTCGGAATTTATTCCAAATATTGAAAACACATAAAAAGAAGCAGAGGTCAGTCCACTCTTTAAAATTCATTAAAGCCTCTTAACATTTAATGGGAAATGACCAATAAACCTTGGTCAAAGATCCCTACTGATTTTATAGGAGGTAAATTTATTATATTTAGCAAAGACTTTCTCAGAAAGGGCTCCTAATTCCAATTCAAATCTTTTCTGCAATAATCCCAGTAATGGTCAACTTATTGGCAAAGTGTAAATTATCTCTGTAACTGCATTTACCTTGGCATATACAGCATTTCTGGGCTGGGACTTTACCATCATGAAATTATCTTGAGTAATCTGAAGAGTCAGACCGAGAGGATGGTACAGACCAGCAAAGGTACTCTGGAGTCAGAGCTGATATTTAGCTGGTTCACAATAGGATAGCTGGACTGATGGTTCATGGCTGTCATCCACTCTAGCTGATTGATGTCTGTGCTGTGTTGTTGCTAACATTTTGAGTATCTACATTTTGAATATCATCATCACTTATAATATATTCTTGAAGAAGATTTCTGAGCCTTCTAATGGTTCATATGTTGCTCCATATAAACAGCCCGAGTCAGGCCTACTGAATTACCTATGGATGGTATCTGTAGACTTGTTTCTGTCTCTATTTGAATTTCAAGGCAGTCAAGGATGCTCCTGTGTCTCCACCAACCAGGTCCAGGTTGGCCTTTCCTAGACGTTGTGGGCTGGACAAAATTGGGTGTTTAGAACATAATCGAGGTCCTAGAGTTAGTGCCACCTCAGGTTCAATGTGCAAAGGTTCATTACGGCTAACTGCAAAGATTCATTCATGGGTAGCTGGAACAGAAACAATTTCACAAAAGGATACTGTTTTTAGTTGAAAGATGGTTTTCTGATGCAGCTTTTCTAAGCTTTCATGTCAACCAAAGAGCTTGGGTCCTATAATGATAGAGAAAAACAGAGCTCCCTTTTTTTTTTTTTTTTTGCAGTACGCGGGCCTCTCACTGTTGTGCCCAGGGCTCCCTTTTAAGAGAATAGACATATGTTTCTAAGTATTGAATACTTTGTTAGAATTATTACTTTCAGTTATATAACAGGTACAAATCTCAATCTAAAAAAATTCAGGTTTGCAAGAAACATAATTTCATTTTTCCATAACTCAACCCAATTTCTATTTCAAGCGCTGATTTCACAAGGGGTGGCAGACACTTAATCACAGTCAATTTGGCAGGGATTGCATCTATATTGAGGAGACTTCCATAGGATTAGCATGTCAGAGGAAGAGGATGGGAACATTTAATCTTTGCTCCTCCTCTACCATGCTGGCTCTCCTAAGATTTCCAGTCTGTATCCTTCCTCAGTTGCAGCTGGTCCCACAGACTGCTGCTGGGTTGATCTTGGTCTGTCAGCAAGGTCCCTTGAGGCCTGCTGGCTTCCTCTGCCTCTGCACCCTTTTGGGTGTCTGGGGATCATCATGTTGGGTTTCCAGAACCTCCATGGTACTATGTAAGCTTTCATTGTCCTTTATGGTAGCTACCAGCTACATGCAGCTATTTAAATTAATTAAAACTAAATAATATTAAAACTCCAGTTCCTCAGTTATGCTAGCCACATTTCAAGTGCTTAACAGCCCCAGGAGCTAGAGGCTACTGTATTGCACAGCCAAATATAGAACATTTCCTTTATCACAGAAACTTCTATTGAACTGGTCTTGGGTGGACTAGATACACGGCCCAGGTTTTTCTTATCTTTAGGGTCTTGCCACCTCTCTGGGGCTCTAACAAAGAAAAATGAATGGAAATTATCTCTCTCGGCTTTCAGATCCCATAGATAGATCCTGCCATTTCAGTTGCGTTTCTCCAAGGCTTCTGCCAGAATAGAGTGAGAATACGGCAGTGAGTCCTGTTCTCTGGGACCCATCAGCGTCTGGCCTCTCATTACTTTCCACCCAACTTCTTCTTCCCCTTCCAGTCCAGGAAATCCATTTCTTATCTCTGTGAAAGGAAGTTTTACTATTGTCTATACCAGCACTGTCCAACAGGAAAATAAGGCAAGCCACATGTGTAATTAAAATTTTTCCAGTAGCCACATTAAAAGAGTAAAGTAACAGTTAAAATTAATTTTTAATGTCTTTTTTGATTCAGTACATTTAAAATATTATCATTTCAACAGGCAATCAATATAAAACTTTTAAATAAGATATATTCCCTTCATTTTTATATAGTCTTTGAAATTTGTGTATATTTTATACTGACAACACATCTCAATGTGAACTAGCCACATTTCAAGTGTTCAGTAGTCACATATGGCTAGAGGTTATCGTATTGAACAGTACAGGTCTCTAACTGGATCCGTTTCATTACACCCTAAAGGCCTAGGGTTCTGAAACTCAAAAACAAGGAAAAATTCCCTGTTTCTCTGCATTCTGTTATACTGCTTTCCTGAAACAATGAGTGAAAACCAGCCTACTTGAGGGTGGGTACGATGCTGAGGGTGTCTTTGGGTGGGGTATAGGAGGAGAAAGGCCATAGGATAAAAAGAAATACCTAGAAAGACAACTACTACAAAAACCTCAGTTAATATTTCAGAAGTATTAGCCTGTTCCAGTGAGTTTTTCTAAGGATATAAAAATTGCTATATAGGATTGTCAGAATAAGTTTGTTTGCTATGGGTTTAAAAGAAATAATTTCATTAGCAGTTAAAAATTGCAGTAATATTGTTGTGTATTGTATAGCTGCTATGGTAACTGGAAAACACAATGCAAAAATCTGCAGTGCTATTGTTGCAAGTAAATCTTATTACTATGACTAAGGCACAGATAAGTTGCTGCAATAATACCTCTGACAATTTTTACTGCAAAAACTGTAAAATCCAGGGATAAGAATTTTATCATCGGGAATGATAATAATTCAAGCCTGTGGGTGCACTTCATAGACTAGAATCTCTATTTGGGGGGTTTCTGAAACAGTGACTGGCAAAGCTGCTTCACTGAAAATAATTTCTACCATTTCAAAACTGTCATGGCAGAGAAGATTTGAAGTTTTGGGGTGGCATTTTCCTTTTTTTTTTTTACTTTTTGTATTCTATCTTCACTGTAAGCTTGATGATACCTAAAGGCAAAATAGAAATTATTTTAAATGTTGAATCTTCTGTTAAGTAAAATATCTATAAAATTTTGCAGTCAACACCTGGGGCAAATGGACAGGACAATTAAAGTAACTTGCATCTACAGGTCTATTACATGCAGATTAAGCCTGGGATGGAAGGAGATAATAAATCAAGACCTGAGTAAACAGGGGGTTAGAAAGGGGCAGAAGCACAGTGGGAAATTCCCCTTTGGAAGGGGGAGGGTCAGTGGGATGTACTTACTGGTAGGTAGGGGAAATGGGAACCTTAAGAAAAAGTTATCTTCTAGAATGTCAAAAGATCTCAGATTATATATGGCATGGAAGGTTGTCATGGGAATTGGGGATAAATGAATTCCTAGTAATTATTATAAAATTATGAGTCTACGTAAGTTATTGGTGTTCCACTCTTGGTAATCACTGAGTTAATGGGAGATGAATAATGTTAAAAGCAGTTTCTTTTGAGATTCATTATTCCTTGAGGTAGTGATGTTTGGTAGCAACTAAGTATTGCCCATGTTATTCTTGAAGGACTTTTTTTTTTTTTACTGTTTATTACTTATTATTTTTGACTCTGTTTGCTACCAAACACAATGGTATACATTATTAATTACCATTTATTGACTGTTTACTATGTGTCAGGCACTTTACGTACATATCTTCCATCTCCTCAACATCCCAGAAAGGTAAGCATGATTATTTGTTTGACAGAATAAGAAGCTAGGACTCAGAGAGGTGAAGTAATTTGTTTTACTTTCTTGCATGCATGCTGAACATCTGTTTCTGAAAACTGTTTGCGAACAGGGACTATACCTTTTATGTACCGTTAATAGCATTTAATGTGATCAATACTCAGTTGGTATTCAGTATCGAATAAGTGGATAAAAAGATCTTAAAGTATTATATATTTAACATTCTCCAATAAATTTAGTTAGCAGACAGGTTATTAAAGAAAAAAAAAGTTATAAAGGAAGAAGTAGCTGCTCTGTGGGGCCTCCAGGAGCCTGTGAACTTGAGCTTAGCAACAATGTCAAGGTGCTTTTAATTCCTTCATTTCTAAACTTGGTCTCTTCCTGGCTACCTTTGCAGCTAGGATGAAAAGGAAGAGTTTACATCCAAGAGAAATACTTCCCCTCAAAAGAAAATCTGTCTTATAAGAAACTGTTGTTCTCGAAATTTTCCACAACTTGAGAAAGATTCCCTAGGGTCCTACACACTCCTCCTTCTCCTTCTTCTTCTTTTTAGGAAGGGAAAGAGTATTAAAAGAAGCCAGGATAACCACATGAGAAAGTTTGAAGAACAATAATATTAAATAGGATGCAAAACCCTCCTGATTATCATGTGGGTTGTTCCTGAAGGGCAACATAGATTAAAATAGTTTATGACCATTTCTATAAATTAGCCATTTAAAAAAACCCATGGGCTTCCCTGGTGGCGCAGTGGTTGAGAGTCTGCCTGCCGATGCATGGGACACGGGTTCGTGCCCCGGTCCGGGAAGATCCCACATGCCGCGGAGCAGCTGGGCCTGTGAGCCATGGCCGCTGAGCCTGCGCGTCCGGAGCCTGTGCTCCGCAATGGGAGAGGCCACAACAGTGAGAGGGCCGCGTACCGCAAAAAAAAAAACAAAAAGAACACAACAAAACCCATACACTTAAATCCAATTATGATCATAATAATAGCTGTAGGTTATAGTGACTTAGTAAACCACTCAGGAAGGACACCAGAGAACTGCAAGATGTACACAAAATAAGAATCAATATAATTATTATGGTTATCTTTAATATTTTAAAATTGAGACTATAGCAAAATAAGTGATATCTATGCCCTTTTCTGTTAAATGTACATTGTGTTCTTGTATTATATCACTTTCTTTACTGAAAATGGAAATAGAATTCGATACTGGATTCAAGCCTTCTGTGTCTTCCCATCTATCCCGATTCTTCAATCTCTCTCTCCTTTCTCTTGCCTCCCTATGTCTGCAGATGAGCTCGACTCTCACGGTCACTGCCCTTCTTCCTGTCCTTCAAAGAATCCTTCCCTAGACCCTAACACCTATCAAGCTATTTTGTCCATGCACCCTGCTCTCTGTCCTTAGTAAGATTAAGAATGAGCCTTAATTGTTTCCAGGATTCATCTTGCTTGTTTTCTTTTCATATGTTAGCTTCCTTCTCTTTTTTCAATTTGCCCATGGCTTGTAGGGTGCTCCTACTTCTCTGACCATTCCCTCCTCAGTCTCTTTCCCACTTTGCTTCTTCCTCAAATGTTGAGATTCCTCGTCCTCCCTCCCCCCCACCCCCCAATTTCATTCTTTGTCCTCTTTCTCTACGCCAGAGGTCTGTGAACCACCTAAAACTGAAAGCGAACTTTTGTGTCTTATGATAGGACATATTTCTCCTTGGGAAAGTATCTATGCCTTTCATTATCGTTCTCAAAAGGGTCCTTGGTTCTTTTAACAAGGTTAAGTGCCCGTGCCCTCACACTCTCCTTAGGTTATTTCATCCTCTCCTTTGCCTCTAACTACCCTTCTTACATACCAACCACTCCCAAGTTCATCTACAATTCCTACCAGAAGAATAAGATTCATAGAACTGTTTAAGAATCAGAACAAGAAGAAATTGCACCGTGAACATTTTGTGCCTAGCTCAGCTTACTGAATCTGTTTCACTGAGGACCAGTTGACTAAATGTTAGGCGGGGGCTGGCCGGGTCATTACTTCACAGTTTGTCAGAGGAAAAACCCCAGGAGGTGAAACCAAGACTGTGCTCGCAAACACCCTAGCGGCTAGTGGCGGAGAGGGCACACCCAGCTCCTAGGGTGGGGACAGGAGAGAAAAGGAGAGAAAACCCCAGTAGCCGCACAGCCCACAGCTGCAGCGAAGCCAGTCGCGGGCTTTGCTCTCAGACTCCAGACAGAAACCCCGCCCAGCACCCGGCACGCCTTTGACCGACATCCACCTTCAGCAACCACCTTTCAGATCACTATAAACACTCCTTACTCCTCCCACCTATCGCTTCTCTCTCGAAGCCAATCAGAGGAATGGGCGGGATTGTCCTTAGAGGGTTCCAGTGTTTTTTTTTGTTTTTTTTTTTCTTAAAGAAGGGTATACTGTACACCGCGTTCCGGCTGGGGAAAAAAACACCTCCAGAACTTGCGGGGGAGGGGGGCGTGGAGCCCTGTGATGGGCACCCGGGTCGGCCAATGAGGCCTCCCCGCCCCTTAAAGGCCCTGCCGCCGAGGTGGGCGGGGAAAGCGTGGGGCCTGGCCAATGGCGGCGGGGCGGACGGAGGTTGAGCGGCCGTGGGTAGGGTTAGTGTGAGAGGTACGGCGGGGGAGGTAATGATGGTGGTGGCGGAGGAGGAAGGCGGGGGAGGGGGTGCTGGGCGCTGAGCGGCGGCTCTGGCAGGGTTTTGTAGGGTGGGGGACGGTCGCGGGGCGACTCCGTCCGGGAGGGGGCGGGCGTGAGGCGCGCCGTCCGCCTGAGGGGCTGCAGACCCCGGCTCCCGGGAGCGCCGCGGCTGGCTCGGCTGTTCCATGTGGCTCCGGCGGGGATGGAGGACTCGGTGGCGGCGGCGGCGACTGCTGCTGCGGCGGCGACGGAGGAGCGGCGCTGAGGAGGGAACCGGGCCAGACTCAGCCCGACAGCGGGATTAGAGGTGTGAGGAGGGGGCGGGAGTGGACGTGCGGTGGGACCGGGGCTCTGGGACCGGGCTGGGGTCTTCTGGCATCGCCTGGGTGACAGGGACCGCTGGCGAGCCACCGCCTGCCTCAGCTGGGGGGCAGGGGTCTGGGCTCTGTGCGGGAGGAGAGGAGGCTTCGGCGGACTATTCCCTGAGGATGGGGGAGGGAGGCACTGCACCCCGCACCGTGCACTTGCCTCGCTGGTCATTGCTTCACGCCCAGGCAGGAGTTTCCATTTCCCTCCGGTTGGCAGCAAAGGTGGAGGAGAGCCCAAGTGGCCTGGAGCCGGGACACTGCCCTCTCTCTGCCTTGAGATTTCCCTCCACTCCTTTTTCCCCATCCATTTCCCCCTTCGACTCAACAGCAGCGTTCTTCCCCGCTCCTTAATTTGTTCCACGCACATATTCTAGGACTCAGAGCTATTCACTATCGGCTGAAAAACAAAGTTTATTTTAAAATACTCCACTTCTTCCTCTGACTGGCGGTGGACATTAAACAGCATCCCTAGACTTTCCCGCTCTGCTCGCCCTTCTGTGATGCTAGGAGAGGGAGGTAGGGCCCCGACTTTCGCCTCTCGATCGTTGTTGATGCTGATTACCTGATGTGTTGCTCCACGTCTTTGGTGTGAATTGTAATTTCTTCCTTGGTGTCTTGCATCCTTGATGTTACTGGCTTTTGAGGTTGGTGTTTTGTTTCATTGTTTGAAAAACATGCGGAGAACTGGGCTTGTCTGTTGCAGTGTTATCTAACATGGGTGGTTAGTCACTTCTCATGCTTCTCTCCTCATATTTTTTCTCTTTGTTTTGCTTTTCAGTCCTCCAGAATACACATCATATAACCCACGAGGTGGAATGGTGATGTCTCCATGAGGGAACCTCCTCTCACTCATCCTGTGATGTGTGTCATACTGTTCTTGACTGGGCCAGTCATCTAAGATGTGATTTACCCTGTGAAACAGGGAGAAGACTTATGGACCCCAAACATCATTTCAAGTTGTAGTTGAGTTTTTTAAAGTACAGACATACATGCAAAGCTCCTTTGCTTTGGACCTTCTGCTTTGTTAAAGCTGCTGTGTTGCTAACCCAGAACTGCTCCACTGTTTTGACTGATCATCATGGCTTCAGTTTGGAAGAGACTACAGCGTGTGGGAAAACACGCATCCAAGTTCCAGTTTGTGGCCTCCTACCAGGAGCTGATGGTTGAATGTACCAAGAAATGGTAAGAAGTGCCTGGGTGTAGAGTTTGCTGTGCTGTGGCCTAAACTCACTGTGGCCTAAACTCTGCTGCTTCTGACAGCAGATTTACCTTTCTGTAGTGCACAAGTGTGTAGAAGCTGGGCGGGGTGCAGATTCCTCTAACAAGTACTGTGGTGTGCACTGTTGCTGCTGGTACCGACCCTGTGGGTTTTAATTACTGCACTTCAGTATGGCTCAGAGGACTGTAACTATGAGAGCACACTAAGTACAGTAGATTTGGTCTTGAGGTCTTTCATCATTAGTCTTAGAATAACTTTGATTTTTATAACTTTAAGGAGGCATGAAGAATGGTTATTGAAATATTGTAAACATATATGCATATGTTTTGATGTAACATATGTCTATGTTTCAATAGAGTTTTAATACGGAAATCTGTTCTTGTGGGGTGGTGATAATCTGTTTTAATTTGTTCTTGATCTTTATTTTTTTTGCTTAAAATAACTTTTCATTATTTGCATAATAGAGTGCCAGTCCATACAACCTTAGAAATTCTTTTGTTCTGTGCTTAGTCAGGCAACTGTGTTTTATTTTAATTGCCTAATGGGATACATTTCTTGGCCAGACTTAAGGAAGCAATTAGTAGTGCTGGTCTATGATTTGCTTCTTTCCACTTGAGCAAAGTAAATTTAGGGCTTTCTTTTCACTGCCCTGAATGATAAGCAAGAAGAATTCTTATTTAGTCAGAGGAAAAAAGTTAATCTTAAGCAAATGGTACTTTGGGTTTTGATTTATTGCAGTGATTAAGTAGTATTACTGCAAAAGTAAGTCCATTTCCTTGTCCACATGGACTGTAATCTCATGTCTGTGTTAATCTCTCTTTTTAACATCCTTTTTATTAAACGGAAAAATAGCTTCCTCTACTCTAGAACTCTTAAAGCATATTTGAATATTTATTTGGAAACTAGTTTCCGAATGCTTTTCTCTTGAACTTGTTAGGAATGTTGCTTTATGTGCAATTCAAGAAATGCATGTACTGATTACCTACTTTATGGTAGGCTCTGTGGCTTTAGAGTTGAATATGACATAATCCCCACCCTCAAGGAGTTCACAGTCCAGGGTAATGACAGTCATGTAAATAAATTCTCTGTGATAGGTGCAATAATATAAATATGATGTAGGGATCTTTATCTGTCTCTATCACTTAACAGTTGGATATCCTTGGGGACAGGTTATTTACTCCTCTGAGATAGTTTTCATATTGACAAAGGTAATAATGGTACCAATTCATAGGAAGGGTTATTGTGAAGATTAAATGAGTTAATACATGTAAAATATTTGGAACAATGTCAGGCACATAGTAAATGCCCAATAAAATGTCATCATTACTTACAAAGTTGGCAGACAAGGGAATAATCAACTCTTTAAGGGTAGGGTAGGGTGTGGGATGGCTTTCTTGGAGCTGAGTTGAGTTTTGAAAGATTCATAGTAATTGGCCAGGAAGCTAAAGGGGAAGAAATGAAGGATATTCTAGACTGAAGCAACAGCCTATGTAAAAGCATGGAGGCATGTGGCATGCTGGAAGTTCAAGCAGTGTAGTTGGATAATGATGGGGCTTAAAGTGCAGGATGGGAGGAGTGCAGTGGGCTATGATGTTTTAGAGGCAGGCAGGATTCAAATAATAAAAAGTAAAGTGCTGTTATACATGGTGTGGACTTTATTCTGTGGGTGATGGAGAGATAGGAAAAGGTTTTGAGCAGAAGAGACATTAGGTTTATATTTTGGAAAATCACTTGGATGACAGTGTGGAGTAAGGATCAGTGGAAAAGGTAACTGGAGGCAGGGATGGTATGGTAGCTATTGTAATAGATAAGGTGAGAGAAAAGGCTTAGACTAAGGCAGTGGCAGAGGAAATGGAGAGAATAGAGCAGAGGGACACTTAGGACACAAAATGGATAGTACTTGGTGGTCATTTCAGTAGGGGTCTGGAAAGGGTGGGGATGAGGGAGAGGGATAGGTCTAGGTTGATACCCGTTTCTGGCTTGGAGGACTGGGTGTACTACTGACTAAACTAGGGAATACATGAGGAAAATCCTGATTACAAGTACTTCTTAACTTGGCAGTATGCTGGGGGCATCAACTTTAAGACGGTTAAATTTGAATCTCTTTTCTTAAGGGAAATAGAATATGTCAGGTGATCCTTTATTCACAACATGAGTTTCTTCCTCACAGTTTGTGTCATCCCTGGATTTTATTTTTCCTTAAAAAGTGTGTAAGTTATTGTTAATGTGTCTCAAGGTGAAAGCAAGGATGAAAATTTAACTTGATTATAGGTGAATAGATGGCTTAATTATTTTTAGGGTTGGACATTATGGTACACCTGTTAAATTAGATCTTTATGATAAGGTCTGGACTTAACACAAGAAACATTTGGATATTCTAGAATTTTTAGACATGTAGTTCTAAATATTTTGCATTTTTCCCCTCTCATTTAAAAATATAGTTTAAAGCTAACGAGGTGACAGTGCCCAAAGAATAATATATTTGTTTGATGTCCTGGAATTTTATTTATAGGTGAATCCTTAAATAAAGCTTTAAAATCTTTTCATTACATACAAATTTGTTGTTATGATTTTTAGTTAGTATTCCTTTTGCCTTACTTTGCATAGGGTCCTTGTGATAAATACAGATTAGGCCCAATTTCTATACTTACATCCTTTTTTTTTATTCCTCATGTTGATGCTTGCAAGAATTCTTAAATTATTGGATATGTGTGCTGAATTAGAATCTATTTAAAGGACATAAGAATAAAAACAGACTTGGACACCTTGTAAGAACATATTTTATCAGCTACTTTTACATTTTAGGTATTGTGTTGGTGGTATGGAAAAATAAAAGGAGAGGAAGGAAATTTAGAGATGCCAACTGAATAAAGGGAAAGAGGCATTGAAGATAAATTGTAGGTGTTGAGAGGATAAGAAAATAGATCTAGTATAAATCAGAGAAGAAGGAATAAACTACAAAAAGAAAGGACAGTTAGCATTGCATTGGGATTATGCCTTTGTAGGTAAACTGTGTATATAGGTGCCATTGCCTTTTAGAATCTTGCTACTTCAAGTGTTTTCTGAGAAGCAAGAGAGTTTGCAAAAGCCTGTTAGAACTGCTGTCCCTCAGGCCCTGCCCTAGGCTTACTGAATCAGAATCTGCTTTTTAATGAGATCCATACTATGCACATTAATGTTTAAGAAGCAGTATTTTAAAATAATGTTTTCAACCTTACCAAGTGCCCATTCATGACTCCAGGGTAAAGTATACTGATTTCTGCATGAATTTGAAACTCAAGGGAATGAAGATGAAACTCAATAGATTCAAGAAAGGCATGGAATGGAAGAGGTTGTTGATGGAACAGGTTAATGGGAATCAGGATATGTTTTCCAAGGGAGAACGCATTATTTCTGTGATTAAGGAGAGGAGAAATGTTTCCCATGTTCTCTTGTCATGGCCATAGGTTATGAACCTGGACATGACAGATAACAGGATGAAGGTAAGAGTTTCAGGAGGCTGTCTTTTTTTAGATGTAGGCCATGAGCAAACTCACAGCATTTTACCTTGATCAAAGGATGGATTCTATACATTAGAGGGTTTGGAGTTTCTGCTTTCTCACACGTTTCTTTGTTGCTGTCTTACAGTATTTTGCATTTGCCCAAGGTGGTGTGTTTCCTTAGTTCAACAGGATCTAATTCATGATTCTTTCTTGGCGTAGTGGCTCTAGAAGTTAGGTCAGGAACAAAAACCAGAAAGACTTTTATTCATCTGAGAGAAGGAAACTATACTATGAAGTCCTATTCCTCATCACTCCTTGATAACCAGGTAGAGGCTCTAGCAAATTTGGAGATGATAAGTGTTCATATTCCTCTTCTCTTATTGTTGTCCCCAAGTCATTTAATTATTAATCTTACTTAACTGATGTAGCTCTTGGCAAGTGGTGAGACTGGCCGCTGGAGATGAGTTTGAGAGAATGAGACTGTGCTGTCTTTGCTCTCTTACTTTGTCTCTTATCCTGTACTTTTTATCACCTGCAGCCCTTTTTATCACCTGCAGCCCTTTAGATTTTAGAGAAGTCTTCACTTGTACGACCTCTCAATGGCTATTCGGGTGTTTGAGGAAACTACTTGAAAGTTAGCACGTTGTGGTATCATTGTGGCAGAGCTCAATTCTGATAGGAGCTCCCTTACATGATGAGAACCATTATGAGCATGTATATTTTCTGTGTATATCTATATATCTTCTACATATATGAACATATTTTATCTGTTTTTATATTTCTTCTATATAAGTCTTAGTTATGGCATTCAAAAAGTATTTAAAGTACTGTAAACTTCTCCCCCAAAGGCATAAATATATTGGTTTCTGGTTTTTCTGTCATGTAAGAGTTCCTTTTTCTTAAATATAGTTTTAATTATAATTTATTTTTAAAATAGGTAATACAATCACATGGTTCAAAATTCTAGAGGTACATAAAGGTGTTTATATCCCTGAAAATAACCCCTCATTTTCTCCATTATTCCACAACTCTTTGCAAACCTTGTGACCTCAGGATTTGAAAAGTGAAAAACTAGCTCTTCCCAGTGCTTAAGTGTGTGACGCTGACCTGTTAGATAAAATATGAACTCCTTAATCTGATGTTCCAGGCCCTCTGTAACTGATCCCAAGTTAGTTTTCCAGTTGGATGTTAGAATGCTACATGCACTGTAAGTATTAACTTGAGTTTACGAAGGCCAAATTACATTAATAAGTACTCATCCAGATCCACTTCTTTGGGTGGCTTAAGCAAGCATTTCTCTGTTGCTCTAATGGAGTGAGCTAAAGCAACATCCACCTTGATGTGAAAAACCTACTTTTGAAATACATTAAAAAAATAATAATTGAGAACAAGCTTGGTGTGTTTTAGGAGTATCTAGAAGGCTGGTGTGTCTGCAACACAGTAGAACAAGCTAAAGTGATAACAGGTAAGTTTGAGAGGTAGGTAGGGGTTAGATCACATATGGTCTTGAGATCATGGTAAGGCTTTTGGATTTTAAATGAGATAGGAAGCCGTGGTAGAGGTTTGAGCAGGGAAGTAATATAATTTACATTTTAAAAAGCTTATTCTGGGTACTTTGTGGAATATGAACTGTCCTGAGTAAAAATGGAAGCTAGGATGCTATTGCAGTAGTCCAAGTAGCAAAGCAGTGTAATGGTGCAGGTGGTGAGAAATAATTGGATGTATGTAGGTAACACACACACATGCTTCTACTACACTTTATTGAGGTATAACTTACACTTTTACATACAATAAAATGCATCCATTTTAAGTGTATAATGCAATAAGTTTTGACAAATGTATAAACTCATGTAACTAGAAATACATTTTTTGAAGATGTAGTTGACAGGACTTAATGATGGATTAGATATGATGTAAAGTGAGAGATGGATCAATAATGACTGCAGGGTTTTGGCCTGAGCAACCAGTGAAATGTAATACTAATTACAATGATGGGGAACACCAGGGAGGAAAAGGTTTGGCGTGAAGGAGAAATCAAGAATTGGCTTTGCTTTCTTTAAGAAAAGAAGACATCCAGCTGGAGGTCTTAATTAAGCAGTTAATTTGAAGAGTCTCGAGCTCAGGGGAAAGAAGAGGCTAGAGTCTTGCAGTGTATAGATAGAATTTATAACTATAGGCCTATAGGAAGTTTTCTGTGGTGTCATAGAGATTAAGAGGACTGAGGATTGAGCCTTGGGACACTTCAACATATAGAGGTGGGGAGGAAGAGGAAGAGCCAGCAAAGGAGACTGAAAACAATCAGTAGTGAGGTAGGAGGAAAATCAGGAATGTGTGCTTTCCAAGGAAGCAAGTGCAAAATGTATCAGGAAAGGAGTGTTTAGCTGTGTCAAATACTTTTGAGAGGTTGAGCAAGATGACCACTAGATTTGGCAAGTTGGAAAGAGTTGGTGACATTGAGGAATGGTTTCGGTGGAATTGTGGGGATGAAAGCATAATTAGATTAGGTTAGAGGAAAGGAAGTGGATACAGTCAGTATAGGTAATTATCTTAGAAAATTTTGCTACAAACTGGAGAATTAGGTAGTAGGTGAAGAGGGACAAGAGGTAAGGTATAGCTTTTGCATGGAAGATATTGCAGCACGTTTTAATGCTGATGGAAATGGTTGGTAAAGCAGGAAAAACTGAAGATGCGCTGGGAGAGGAAGTAACTTCAGGAGAAAGGTCCTTGAATGAGAGAAAGGGAACAGGATCCAGCACATAAATGGAAAGTTTGAACTTAAATAGAGGCAGGGACAATTCATTGTTACAAGGAGGGAAGCAGAGTACATGGGTAGGGAAGCATTTAGGTTGGTAGATTTGGTGGGGAAGGATGTGGACTTTCTCTTCTGTTGGCTTCTGTTTTCTCAGGAAAATAATATTAAGAAGTCATCATCCAAGAGGGAGGTGACAGAAAGTTATTGAAGGATTGACAAGAGAGGAAGTATGAAATCGTCAAAATGAAAATGAATTGAGTAGGGAAATGTAGGATTGTTAGTGCTGAGGACCTTCTTAACATTGTGGTCATAGATATAAAGTGAACGCACCCAGCATGTTTGCATATTTTAATTCAGCTATGTTATGTTCAGTGCTTGGGTGCAGGCATGGAATAGGCAGAGTTGGATTTAACCAGGGATGGGTTTATGTCAGGAATGTGTAAGTGAGGAAAAGAAGGGCAAGGAAATTGGGAGTGAATGCATGGGAGTGGTTATAGTGATGAACCATGGAGTATAGGATAGAAAAGGAGGAAAATAAGGACATGAAAGTTAGGATGGTCGATGGAAGAGTGAAGAGGATAAAGATTTTGAGATCTTAAAGAGATTAAATAGTTGTTGGGATTGGGATACCAGAGTGAATGAGCTAGAAAATTGGGAGGTAAGAGTCAGAATGAGATGTTTGATTTTGGAGGATGTGGTTAACAGTTATGACAAGATATAGGTGGTGGTCTCCTTTGCTTATTAGTTAAAAAAAAACAAGCACATATCTTCAATATATTTTTTAATATATTTTAAATTAATATGCTTTATATGTTAAATATGGGTATACCTTAATTTCTCATTTTTTTAAATAAATAAATTTAAGTAGAATTTTCCCCTATATTTAAATGGGTCATCTTTTGTACCTCTGGGGTCTCTCATTTCTCTTTAGACTGTAGCTGTTAGGGTATAACCATGGTGGTTGGTGGTTGAGATGAAATGGAGGAAAAGATTTTTGGAAGTGAAGAGGGCAATCAGGGAATTTAGAGGCTATGGGACAAGTTATCTATGTGGCTCTTGGAATTGCTGAGAATAATTGGAGGAGAAATGGTTAAGACAGGGAGTCAGGTGCTGAAATCTCAATGAATGAGAGGAGAGGTGGGGCAAAAAGTTTTACTTTGCAAAACTTTCTGTTACAAGTTATGTGAATGTTAAACACCTTATTCTTTGAAACAAAACAGGACAGTCTTCTTTTCCACAAGATGAATTGTCAGAGGTAGATGTAATTTTAGTAGAGAATAAATTGAGTTGTTACTTTGTTATTTTATTTTTGTGTTTCTTGGACTGAATTTTTTTTTAAACTTGAATTGTTATGTAGAGTATTTTATCTATATTTTAAATGTTTAGTCTATGTGAAGTTCAGTTATACAAAATTCAGTTGTGATGGGTTAAGGAAAATAGTGGAGCGTCTTTATGCCATAAAGACATAATTGGATATTGCAGTGCTTACATCACAGTTGCCTTGACACCAGGCTCAGTATGCCTGTAGATCATTGACAACTTTGGCCTGATCCAAGCGGCCTCTTTTGTAAATAAAATTTTATTGGAATACGGCCATGTCCATTGGTTTACATATTGTCTATGGCTGCCGTCATACTAAATGGCGTCTTACCCATGCTAAATGAGTAGTTGTTACATAGACTGGATGGCTGCAGTTTGAACTATTTATTATCTAGCCCTTTAAGAAAAAGTTAACCTCTGCTCTAAATCATTAGAGTTACAGCTAGTGTTTGTGGAATCTAGAGTCTGGTACTAATCTAGTACTTAATCTGTTAGTACCTCATCTGTAAAATGGTGAGGGTAATAACAGTGCTTCCAGCATAGAGTTGTTTTGATGATTAAATGAGACAATACATGTAAAGTGGTTAGAACAGTGCCTGACATATAGTAAGCACTCAGTAAATATTGCCCATTGTCTTTATCTGATTATTTAAGCATTACATGGTGAAAAGAACTATCTAGAGAAAAGGAGTAGAGTGACTGAGAAGAAGACTGAAAATATAACCTGAACATTTAAGAGTGTTTGAGAAAGATGAACTAGCGCAGAAGGCTGCAGTGACCCGAGAGGTGGAAGTAGACCAAGGAGCCTGATAGCAGAAGTGCTGTGCTGAAATGAACTAACTTTTGACAGTACTTCGGCTTTTGGGGAAAGGAGCTACCTCTTTTTGCTTCTGGCAAAATGGGTTCATATGGTTTTATAACTTTATTTCTTTTTTAATAACCACTTTAAGTAAGTGATTTTCAGCTAAAGAATATGGATAAGGAAACGAACTTAGTTCCTCCAAAGTAGAATTAACTTGCCAGCATTCGTGTGTGTGTGTGTGTGTGTGTCCCCTGTGGTGACTATTTATGATGTTTAGGATATATTTTTTTATGACAATTTTCCTTCAAATTTCTTTTCCCTATCATGACTTTTATAATGGCCCCATGGAATAAATTGTGTCTTTTGGTAGTATATTTTTTAAATGATTTGTAAGGGATTATGCGAAGATGTTCTACTCTTATGACAGTTTAGTTTCATATTAGTTTTGTAATTAGATGCTCAGGGAACTTAAAATTAGGCATTTGTAGAAATGTGCTATTGATGCATCAATGTGTTTGTTATAATTTTGTGGAACATATCAACAGAAGAGTCACTGAAGTAGTTCACTGCATAACATAAAAAGTCTAGTGTGCTAAAGGAAAAACTGTACAAGCATTTTTAACTGAGTGTTCAATAGGGATGTTCATATTCTGCATATTTTTTAAAAGGAGCGGAACTGAGTTTGTGAAATTGGGACAGTAAAATTATTGCAGAATGCCATATATGTGTGTCTTATTTTTCAGTCTTACAGTGATATTTTTAGGCCGCTTTGCTAATAGACACCTAAAGAATTTCTTTGGTAAGTTTGATCTGTTAAAAAATTTCCTGGGCTTCCCTGGTGGCGCAGTGGTTGAGAGTCCGCCTGCCGATGCAGGGGACACGGGTTTGTGCCCTGGTCCGGGAAGATCCCACATGCCGCGGAGCGGCTGGGCCCGTGAGCCATGGCCGATGAGCCTGCGCGTCCGGAGCCTGTGCTCTGCAATGGGAGAGGCCACAACAGTGAGAGGCCCGCGTACCACCAAAAAACAAAAACAAAAACAAAACAAAAATTTCCTGATGTTATTAATCCCAGTGTTGTTTTTATTGAAATACTTCTTTTTAAAAAAAGCCACTTCTAAAAATTGACTTTATTACTGCATTAACAATAAAAAAAGAATGACTTTAATGCAAAGAATGTATCACTTTAAAAGTTGATACTCTGCCTATGTCCAAAAGAGTTTGTCAGCTTGAGAATATAAAATAACACTATGTTGACTAATTTAGGGATATAAATAGAACAGAGATAGTCTTAGAGGAGCAGAGAGTACATGTTACTAGGCACTTAAGAGGAGTTACCGCTGGACACTGGAGTTGGTTTTGAGTTTACTGTCAGCTGTGGCAAAAACGGAAGCACATTGGCTCACCGAGTATACCTTCTGGCTAAAGAAAATATTCAAACTCATTTGCAGAGACTTTTCTTAGAAATTAATTAAAGCAGGATTTTTATTATGAAAAAAATGTATGACATTGGATAACGTCTCAAACTACAAAAGACTCAGACTTTTAAATAGGATAATGTTTATACTGACCATTTATAACAACCCTGTATGAGAGAATATGGCTGAGGAACCTAGTTTTCTGATCATCTAATTTAAATCAAGGGTGCGCATTGGAAAATTTAGAAGAATGAATATTTAACATAGATCATCAAGTTCTATGCTGTGCCATACAGGAGCAACTAACTACATGTTGCTATTTACATCTAAATTTAAATTAAATAAAATTAAAAATTCAGTTCCTCAGTCACATTAGCCACATTTCAGGGGCTCACTAGCCACATGTGGCTAGGGACTACTGTATTGGATGGTGCAAATATGGAACATTTCTATCATCACAAAAGGTTTTGTTGGACAGTGCTGTTTTAGCCATTTCCTCTCAAAACTGGCTAATTTCAGAATTGCTGGGGCACTCTGCAAATAAGGTGATTGCTGTCGTCTTTGCAAAGTCCTGATTCTGTAGGTCTGGAATAGTGCTGGCAAATCTGTCATTTTAGAAGTTCCTCAATTGCTTAAGATCATCAAGCCAGGTTTTAGAACTACCACATTTGAGTCCTCCTCAAATATCTGTGTAAAGTAAAGCTTTGGCAAGTGTTAGGTGACAGGTCCTATTGGTACTCCAGAAATTATTAAGTTGAAAATTTGAATTGAATTTTTTTCCTTTGTTTCAGCTGTTTTGTAATGTGTGTGCGTGTGTGTGCTAAAAGTGAGAGCAATGTACTTTAGCTATGCCACATATAAAGTTGTCAAATTAATATAAACATTTGAACCAGTTCATTTATTCATTTAAAAAAAAAGTTTGCTCTCTTCCATAGAAGCAAGGACTGTTGGGGATAGCTAAAGACAGAATAATTTTTTTTTTTAAAGAAAAGTTTTGATGCTTCTCAAGTACCTGCACTGTTGTACTTCCAGGCACCATCTCTAGAGCTGCTGATTTTTTTTCCTCTGAAGATTCCTTAATTCTCTCTCCAGTTTTTCTGTTGCCAATGCCTTGGTGTCATCCTTTGTCATCTTTTGCCAAGGTGCATGGTTCTCAAAGTGTGCACTGAGGAGCCTAGAAAGCGCCGCAGAGAACTCACAGGTGTGCCAAGGGATGCTTAAAAATGTTGAGGGAAATACAGCAACATCTGTTGGAAACCACACAAACTACAAGCTTGAGGTAGCTCATTTGCAAAATTAGATTGTTATATTCCTTTCAGTGATACCATATTTTTACAAAGCTGAGTTTTTGGTAGTTGCTATGACAAAAAGCAAGTACCATGTGAAAATCCATATGAAACAGGAAAAGGGGAAGGTCGTGTCCAATCTGAATCTAATGTTTGAGAAGTTAGCAGTACTCAACACAACTTGTTAGGACATACATTTTTCTAAAGTTGTTTGGACCTGACTATTTAAACAGAATGGTTGGGCTTCCCTGGTGGCGCAGTGGTTGAGAGTCCGCCTGCCGATGCAGGGGACGCGGGTTCGTGCCCCGGTCTGGAAAGATCCCACATGCTGCAGAGCAGCTGGGCCCGTGAGCCATGGCCGCTGATCCTGCGCGTCCGGAGCCTGTGCTCCGCAACGGGAGAGGCCACAGCAGTGAGAGGCCCGCGTATCGCAAAAAAAACCCCAAAAAACAGAATGGTTAAGTATTTCTTTTGGCCTATGAAAAAATTACTGACACACTAATTAGGGCTTTGTCAACCCAGAAAGTTTGGGAACCTCTAGTATAGGCTTTTGTGATAGCCTTTAACATTTTCCTCGCCTCTTTTTGGTCCTTTGTCTATATTATTGTCATTGTTATCCTTCTATAAGGAACCTTCTGGATTTCCCCTTTGTTTATAGGGTGCTGTTAGTATGGTAACTTTAATCTTTTAAGTTTACCTTTATTCTATTTTACTAGTCTTTTCCAATCATTTCCCTTAAGCTTCCAAAGATTGTTTACCACATGCAAATAATTTCCTTCACATGTTAGCTTTCATTCTCCTCTATCCCCTTCCAACAATCATTCAATGCAAAGAGCACGTAGTAATATACTCTATGGCAAAGTAACTTAATTGAAACTGAGTTTATTCATGCAATAAGTGGGCTTAGAAATTGAGTTTAATGGTTCAACTTTAATTTGAAGAATACTCTAATTTACAAAATAATCTTTTAAAAATTGGTTAATTCATTTACTTTTAAACTTTTTATTGAAATTATTTTAGGTTTACAGAAGAGTTACAAAGATAATATAGAGAGGCCTTGTATTCTTTTCACCCAGCTTCCTTTGAGTGAAATTAGGGTAAATAAATTTACCATGGCCATTTATCAAAACTAAGAGATGAACCTAAGTACAATACTATTAGGCCAAAGTACAGACTTATTTGGATTTCACCAGTTTTCCATTAATATCCCTTTTCTGTTTGAGGGTATAAACCGGGATACCATGTTGCATTTAGTTGTCACATCTCCTTAGTCTTCTCCAATCTAAGACAGTTCATCAATCTTTCCTTGATGGTTTTGAAGAGTGCTGCTTATTTTGTAGAATGTTCCTCAAATTGAGTTTGGTGTTTTTCTATTAGACTGGGGTTATGGATTTGGGGAAGACGCCACAGAGGTGAAGTGCTCTCATCACATCATATCAGAGGGCACATGATATCAACATGGCTTATTACAGTTGATTTCACCTTGATCAGTTGGTTAAGGTGGAGTCTGCCAGATTCCTCCACTGTTAAGTTACTATCCCTTTCCATACTCTATTTACTAGCAACCAGTCACTAAGTCCAATATACACATGGGGTGGAGAATTAAGTTCCAGTTCCTGGGAGGAGAGGTATTAAAAACTTTGTGGATATATGTTAGAATCACCACAGAATTAATAAATTTTAGAGGGGAGATACTTTGAGGTTATGTAAATATCCTGTTTCTCTTTAAAGTTTTTTTTTTTTTTTTTTGTGGTACGCGGGCCTCTCACTGTTGTGGCTTCTCCCGCTGCAGAGCACAGGCTCCGGACGCGCAGGCTCAGCGGCCATGGCTCACGGGCCCAGCCGCTCCGTGGCATGTGGGATCTTCCCTGACCGGGGCACAAACCCGTGTCCCCTGCATCGGCAGGCAGACTCTCAACCACTGCGCCACCAGGGAAGCCCCTCTTTAAAGTTTTGATCACTAATTTCCAATTCATTAGTAGGTTTTGCCTGCAGCACTTATTACAGTGTTCTAATGATGATTTTCTATTTCCCTTATTCCTCTTTTATTGTTTGGAATTCTTCTGTAAGGCAGAGTTGACCTTTCTCATTATTTATTCAGTTATGTTATTTATACCAGTTTGGACTTATATTTATAAAATAACTTTTTGATATTGTTACTGCCTTTGGTACTAAGGTTCTGGTAGGGGGTATATTGTTGCAACATTTTTCTTAAAGGAAACTTTATTTTGAAATAATTTCAGAATTATAGAAAAGTTGCAAAAGTAATACAAAGAATTAATTCCCGTATGCCTGCCACCCAGATTCCCCAGGTGGCAACATTTTATCATACATGCTTTATCACTCTCTCTTGCTCTCTGTATGTCATTTTTTTCCCCCTTAACATTAACCATGATGCCCTTTACCCATAAATGCTTAAATGTATATTTTCTAAAAACAAGGATATTTTCTTACCTAGCCAAGGTTCGGTTTACCAAATCAGGAAATAAACATTGATTTATAGCAAAAGAAGAATTTCCAGGGTCCATACATTACATTTAGTTGTCACATCTCTTACTCTCCTCTGATCTGATAAAGTTCTTCAGTTTTTCTTGATCTTGATACTTTTGAAGATGTTGCTGAATTTGGTTTTGTCTACTGTTTCCTGTGACTAGGTTCAGATTATGAGTATTTGGCAAGAGTACCAAAGTGATGCTGCATACTCACTACATCATATCAAACGTGTGTGTGTATATAAATATCCTATTCCTTATCAAACTTTTATCCACTAGTTTGAGCATTCAGTGTGGTTATATTTTAATTCGAAACAGATAGGTTCATTCATTTTTATTTGTATTTCACTTTAGAAAATCCCTCTATCCTTGTTGAAGTAATTAACTGATTAATTAATGAAATTTTAATGTTGTTCCTCAAATAAGAACTTTTTTAAAAAAAGTCACATGATGTTGATTGGTCCCATTATTGGTGATGTTAACTTTGATCACTTGCTTAAAATATTGTCTAACAAGTTTCTCCAGTTGTAAAGTTACTGTTTTTTTCTTTGTAAATATCCTATTCCTTATCAAACTTTCATCCACTAGTTTTAGCGTTCAGTGTGATTATGTTTTAATTCAAAACACCGATAGGTTTATTTGTTTTTACTTGCATCCCACTTTAGAAAAGCTCCCCCTCCAATTCTTATTGAATTAATTAACTTATTAATTAATGGAATTCTAATGTGTTTCCCCAAATAAGAGCTATTTTTTAAAGGGTATATCTCCCCATCCCATCTATTCTGTTCCCGCTGCCTTGTCCTTTTTCCCTTGTTCCACCCAACCCCTGAATGTAGCTAGTTTCATTATTCTGGGTTTCTTCTTATTTTTAAAAACAGATTTATTGAGAGATAATTCACATACTATACAATTCACCCTTTTCAAGTGCTCAATTCAATGGTTTTAGTGTATTCCTAGAGTTGTACAACCGTCATCACCATCTAATTTTAGAACACTTTCATCACTTCCAAAAGAAACCCATACTCATTATCAGTCACTCCCTATTCCTCTGGAACTCCCCTCCCCTCTTCCTCTTAACACTGTTTCCTGCTCTTGCCCTATCCTTGCTCTCCGCAACCACTACTCTACTTTTCTCTCTTCATTTGCCTATTCCAGACATTTTATGTAAATGGAATCATACTATATGGTCTTTTGTGACTAGTTTGTTTCAATTAACATAATGGTTTCAAGATTCATCCACGTGTAGCATGTATCAGTACTTTTCTTTACCAAATCACATGCTATTGTATGAATATACTGCATTTTATTTATTCTAAATGGGCATTTGGGTTGTTCCCACTTCTTGGCTATTATGAATAATGTTGATATGAACATTTCCGTCCTGGGTTTATACCTAGAAGTGGAACTGGTAAGTCATGTGATAACTTCAACTTTTTCAGGAGCTGCCAAAACATTTTCCAAAGGGGCTACATCATTTTATATTCCCACCAGCAATGTATGAGGGTTCCAGTTTCTCCAGCCGTCACCAACACATGTTATTGTCTGTTTTATTTTAGCCATCCTAGTGGGTGTAAAGTGGTATATGATTGTGGCTTTGATTTGCATTTCTCTAATTGCTGGATGATGTTTAGCCACGATCTTTTCATGTGTTTATTGGCCATTTACATATATATATTTGGAGAAATGTGTATTCCGATCCTTTGCCCATTTTTAATTGTGTTTTTAATCTTTTTAGTGGTGCAATGTAAGAGTTCTTTATATATTTTAGATATTATACATTTGTCAGATGTGATTTGCAGATACTTTCTCTCATTCAATGAGTTGTCCTCACTTTCTTTTTTTTTAAATTGAAGTATAGTTGATTTACAATATTGTGTTAGTTTCAGGTGTACAACAAAGTGATTCAGTTTTAAATACACACACACACACACACACACACACACACACACATAACACATACACACACACATATATTCTGCTTGGGATTGCATTGAATCTATGGATCCAGTTAGGAAGAACTGACACCTTGGCAATATTGAGTCTTCTTATCCATGTACAGGGAATCTCTCCATGTATTTAGATTTTTAAAAATTTCTTAAGAGTTTTTTAGTATTCCTTATATAGATATTGTGTGTGTGTGTTTATTTATTTAGATTTATACCTAAGTATTTCATTTTTAAGTGCTAATTCAAATGGTATTGTGTTTCAAATTACAATTGTTTGTTCCTGGTATACAATAAAGCAATTGATTTTTGTATATTAACCTTGAATCCTGCAACTCGCTATGATTGTTTATTTCTTCTAGGATTTTTTGTTGATTCTTTGGGATGTTGTACATAGACAGTCACGTCATGTGTAAACAAATATAGTTTTATTTCTTCCCTCCCAACCTGTATACATTTTATTTTCCTTTCTTATCTTACTGCATTAGCTAGGACTTCCAGTATGATTTGAATAGGAGTGGTGAGAGTGGACATCCTTGCCTTGTTCCTGATCTTACTGGGAAAGCATCCAGTTTCTCACCATTGTATATGGTGTTATAGTTTTTTTGTAGATGTTCTGTACCAAGTTGAGGAAACTCCCCTCTACTCCTAGTTAGCTGAGAGTTTTTACTATGAATGAGTGTTGGATTTTGTTAGATGCTTTTTTTGGTATCTAATGATATGATCATGTAATTTTTCTTTTTTAGTCTGTTGATGTGATGGATTACATTAATTGATTTTCAAATATTGAACCAGACTTGCATACCTGGAATAAATCCACCTGGTTGTAGTGTGTATTTTTTTTTTGTTTTTTTTTTTTGTGGTACGCGGGCCTCTCACTGTTGTGGGCTCTCCTGTTGCAGAGCACAGGCTCCAGACGCGCAGGCTCAGCGGCCACGGCTCACGGGCCTAGCCGCTCCACAGCATGTGGGATCTTCCTGGACCGGGGCACGAACCCATGTCCCCTGCATCGGCAGGCGGACTCTCAACCACTGCGCCACCAGGGAAGCCCGTTTTTTTAAAATGCATTATTGGATTTAATTTACTAATATTTTCTTGAGGATTTTTGCATCTGTGTTCATGAGGGATGTTGGTATTTAGTTTTCCTTTCTTATAATGCCTTTGGTTTGAGTATTACAGTAATGCTGGCCTCATAGAATGAGTTAAGAAGTATTCTCTCAGCTTTTATTTTTTGGAAGAGATTGTCTGGAGAATTAGTATAATTTCTTCCTTAAATGTGTGGTAGAATTCACCAGTGAACCCTTCTGGGCCTGGTGCTTTCTGTTTTAGAAGGCTGTTTATTATTAATTCAATTTCTTTAATAGACACAGGACTATTCAGCTTACCCATTTCTCATTATAGGGGGTTTAGTAGATTGTGTCTTTCAGGAAATTGGTCTGCTTTATCTAGGTAATTAAATTCATGGGCACAGAGTTGTTCATAATATTCCTTTAGTATATTTTTTAAGGTATTTAAAAAAATTATTTATTTTATTTATTTATTTTTGGCTGCGTTGGGTCTTTGTTGCTGTGCGCAGGCTTTCTCTAGTTGCGATGAGCGGAGGCTACTCTTTGTTGCGGTGCACGGGCTTCACATTGCGGTGGCTTCTCTTGTTGCAGAGCACGGGCTCTAGGTGCCCAGGCTTCAGGAGTTGTGGCTCGCGGGCTCTGGAGCGCAGGCTCAGTACTTGTGGCACATTGGCTTAGTTGCTCAGCAGCATGTGGGATCTTGCCGGACCAGGGCTCGAACCCGTGTCCCCTGCATTGGCGGGCAAATTCTTAACCACTGTGCCACAAGGGAAGCCCTTTATTTATTTATTTATTTTTTGCGGTACGCGGGCCTCTCACTGTTGCGGCCTCTCCCGCTGCGGAGCACAGGCTCCGGACGTGCAGGCTCAGCGGCCATGGCTCACAGGCGCGGCCATGGCTCACAGGCCCAGCTGCGGCTCACAGGCCCAGCCGCTCTGCGGCACGCGGGATCCTCCGGGACCGGGGCACAAACCCGCGTCCCCTGCATCGGCAGGCAGACTCCCAACCACTGCACCACTAGGGAAGCCCTTTTTTTTTTTAAACGTAGTGATTCACAATTTTTTAAATATTTATTTATTTATTTATTTTGGCTGTGTTGGGTCTTCGTTGCTGCATGCAGGCTTTCTCTAGTTGCAGTGAGTGGGGGCTACTCTTCATTGTGTGCAGGCTTCTCATTGCGGTGGCTTCTCTTGTTGTGGAGCATGGGCTCTAGGCACGCGGGCTTCAGTAGTTGTGGCCTGCGGGCTCAGTAGCTGTGGCACGCGGGTTTAGTTGCTCCGCGGCATGTGGGATCTTCGTGGACCAGGGCTCGAACCCGTGTGCCCTGCACTGGCAGGTGGATTCTTAACCACTGTACCACCAGGGAAGCCCCCCTTTAGTATCTTTTTAATGTCTATAGAATCAGTACTGATGGGCCCACTTTCATTTCTAGTATTAGTAATTTGTTTACTCTTTTTTTTTCTTGTTAACCTGGCTAGAAATGTATCAATTTTATTGATCTTTTCAAAGAATCCACTTTTGGTTTTGGTTGATTTCCTGTTTTCAGTTTCATTGATTTCTGCTCTAATTTTTATTATTTCTTTCCTTCTGCTTACTTTGGATTTACTTTGCTCTTTTCTAGTTTCCTAAATTGGAAGCTTAGATTAATGATTTTAGATCTTTCTTCTTTTTCAATATTGTGCATTCAATGCCATTAATTTCCTTCTAAGCACTGGTTTTCTGGTTCCCACGACTTTTAATAAGTTACATTTTTATTTGTTCAATATTTTAAAATTTCTCTTGAGACTCCTTTGACACGTGTTGTTTAGAAGTTCACTGTTTAATCTCCAAGTTTTTTTTGGTTTTCTAGCTATCGGTTATTTATTTCTAATTTCGTTCTATCATGTATGAGAGCATACCTTGTATGATTTCAATTTTTAAAAATTTGTTAGGATGTGTTTTATGGCCCAGGATATGTTCTGTCTTGGTGAATGTTATATGTGAGCTTGAGAAGAATGTGTATTTCTGCTCTGGTTGGATGAAGTATTCTATAGATCCAGTTGATCGATGGTGCTTTTCAGTTCAACTGTGTCCTTACCTGATATTTTGCCAGCTGATCTTTTAATTCCTGATAGAGGTGTATGGAAATCTTCAGCTATAATAGTAAATTCATCCAGTTCTCTTTACAGTTCTATCAGTTTTTGTCTCATATATTTTGATGCTCTGTTGTTAGGCTCATACAAATTAGAGAATGTTATGTCTTCTTGGAGAACTGACCCCTTTATCATTATGTAATGCCCCTCTTTATCTCTGTTAATATTCCTTGCTGTAAAGTCTGCTTTGTCTGAAATTACTATAGCTACTCCAGCTTTTTTTGATTAGTGTTAACATGGCATATCTTTTCCATCCCTTCCTTTTAATCTATATGTGTCTTTATATTAAAAGTTAGTTTAGGGCTTCCCTGGTGGCACAGTGGTTGAGAGTCCGCCTGCTGCTGCAGAGGACATGGGTTCGTGCCCCGGTCCAGGAAGATCCCACATGCTGCGGAGCGGCTGGGCCTGTGAGCCGTGGCCTCTGAGCCTGCAGGTCTGGAGCCTGTGCTCCGCAACGGGAGAGGCCACAACAGTGAGAGGGCCGTGTACCGCAAAAAAAAAAAATAGTTTATCACAGACAACATTTATTTAGTAGACTCAAGTTTAGTTGCATCTTTTTTTTAATCCATTCTGAAAGGCTGTCTTTTAATTGATTTATTTAAACCATTCATGTTAAAATGATTACTGATACAGTTGGTTTAACATCTACCATATTTGTTAATGTTTTCTATTCTTTGCCCTATTCTTTGTTTCTATTTTGTTTTCCACTCTTTTTCTGCCTCTGTTTGTTTGCTTTTTTTCCTTCTTTGGTTTTAATTGAGCATTTTATATGATTCTACTATTTGTCTTCTCCTAGCATATCAGTTTTATTTCGTAAAGGATTTTTTTGTAGTCATTGCCCTTGAGATTGCAATATACATTTACAACTAATCCAGGTCCTCTTTCAAGTAACACTGCACTGTTTCACTGATAGTGCAAGTATCTTAGCATATTCCCAGTTCCTCCCTCCTGTCCTTATAACATTGCTGTCATTCATTTCACTTATCTATAGGCTCTAATCATCAAATGCATCGTTGCTATTATTATTTTGAACAAACTATTATATGCTAGATAAATTAATAAGAAAAATGAAAAATTTTACTTTGCCTTCATTTTTTCTTTCTCTAGTGCTCTTCCTTTCTTCATGTAGATCTGAGTTTCCGACTTCTGACCTATATGTTTCCTTCTCTCTTAAGATTTTTTTTTTTAACATTTCTTGCAAGGGAGGTATACTGGTGACGGATTCCCTTGACTTTTGTTTGCCTGAGAAAGTCTTTATTTCTCTTTCACTTTTAAAGGATAATTTGACTAGATAAAGAATTCTAGGTTGCATTCCATCCCTCTCACCCCCCCACACACCCAGCACTTTAAATACTTTATTTCACTCTCTTGCTTGCATGATTTCTGAAAAGCAGTCCGATGTAATCCTTATCCTTCTTCCTCTATAGAAAAGTGTTTTTCCTCTGGCCTTCTTTAAGACTTTATCTTTGATTTTCTGCAGTGGAAATATGATATGCCTAGGTATAGATTTTTAAATATCTATCCTGCCTGGTGTTCTCTGAGCTTCTGGATCTGAGGCTTGGTATCTATCATTAATTTTGTGAAATTGTCATTATTGCTTCAAATATTTCTCTGTTCCTTTCTCTTTTTCTTTTCCTTCTGGTAGTCTCATTATGTGTATGTTATACCCTTTGTAATTGCTCCACAGTTCTTGGATATTCTGTTCTTTTTCATGCTTTTTTCTGTTTCCATTTCAGTTTTGGAAGTTTCTACTGACATTTCTTCAAGTTCACTGAGTCTTTACTTGGCTGTGTCCAGTCTGCTGATGAGCCTATCAAAGGCATTCTTCATTTCTGTTACAGTATTTTTGATTTCTAACGTTTCCCTTTGATTCTTAGAGTTTCCATCTTTCTGCTTTATTACCCATCTGTTCTTGAATGTTGTCTTACTTTTTCCATTAGAAACCTTAGCATATTCATTGTAGTTGTTTTAAATTCCTGGTCTGATAATTCCAACATTTCTGCCATCTGAGCCTGGTTCTCTACTGCTTGCTCAGTCTCTTCAAACTGTACTTTTTGTGTTTTAGCATGCTTTGTAATTTTTTTGTTTAAAGCTGGTCATGATGTACTGAATGAATGGAACTGAGGCAAATAAGCCTTTACTATAAGGTTTTATCTGGATAGGAGTATGTTGTGTTTACTAAAGTTAGCTAAAATTTCCTCTGTGTACCTTTTATTTATTTTTAAATCTTCCTTGTTGTCTTGGGGTTTCCTATATATTGAAACATTATGTATTATAGAAACACATAATGATGATTAATGATAATTTCTACATATGAAGCTCTTACTCTGTACTAGATTAGATACTGTGATATATGGTTTATACACATTATGCCATTTAATCCTTATAGTGACCTTATGAGGGAAGGCACTATTACTTACTGTCCCCATTTTACAGAGGAAGAAACTTAGGCATAGGAAGATTAAATAATTTTCTCAACATATGCAGCTTATTAATGGGGCTTAGAACTGAGATTTAAACTCATAAATCTCAGACCCATAAAGCAGCCTGACTCCAGAGCTTGCTTTCTTAGCCAATATGTGTGTGTGTAATGAGCTTACTGAAGCTTTCTGAGTTCTTAAGTGAATTGGTTTGTTTTGTTTTAATTTTACTTAGAAATATTTGATAAATGTCAAGGTCATAGTATTGGGCTTAATAGTTTATTATTACTATTATTATTTTTTGGCCATGCCGCATGGCTTGAGGGATCTTAGTTCCTCCACCAGGGATTGAACCTGGGCCCCAACAGTGAAAGCGCCAAGTCCTAACCACTGGGCCGCCAGGGAATTCCCAATAGTTTGTTATTTTTAATGATTAATAATGTGTCCTGTATTTCCAGTAGGGCAGTAGGAGGTTACTACAAGAGAAAATGGTGTGTAGTTCCTTTTGCAAAAAGATAATTTAAAGAAAGTTCACCATAATAATAATATTATGTTAATTCTACTAAATTAGGATTGATAAATAAATAGGTTCTCAATACGTTGTCTAGAAAAGATAGATTTCTGTAAATCAGGAAAATCTGCCATTTCATTAATTTAGAAATAATTTTTCTTATTTCAAGTTTATTGAGTTATTTTGCAACATATATGTAATAGGCAAGAACAATTATAATCATAAAATTATATGCATGAACTTTTAAGGAATTTTAATTGTACATCCTTCTTAAATACCATCTTTATCTTATTTTTCACATACTTATGATTTCTTAGTATGTACAAAAATACTTCTAGTTTTTATTTTTACCTCCTTCCCTCTTTTCTCCCAGTGCACATGAATATTTCTTTATTTAATAGCTGTTGGTTATTTTGGGTATTTTTTTCTTCGAAGACTTTCGTTGTTAAATATTACAAGGTCAATTACTGTTTTGTTAAAGTGATTTTTATATAGTATGTTTGAGATACTGTAATTTAACTTGCACTTTAATTTTTTTCCCTTGATGATAACTCTGTGTTGAATAACACAAATGCTATTAATTGACAATCTTTTATTTTTTCTTTAAAAAATATCTTATTTCACTTCTTTCCATAAGAAGTGTTCCTATGTCTCTTCTGCTATAGTTGGATGGTTCACTTCACTGTTCTATAAACATGCCCTACTTATTCAAATCTCTGCTTGAATAAGTTTTTAATACTGCTCTGCATCTCTGCCCAGTCTTACCGTGTTCAACTCTTCTTCAAGGATTAGCAGAATTCTTAAAGCCTTCCTCAATTCTTGCTGTTAATGATCTCTTTTTGTTCCTCTGACCATTTAAAACCCTGATAGTCAATAATACCACTAAGAGTAGTTAAAAAAAAAAAAAAAGCTAAATTTACATACTGATTATGTGCCAGACATTTTGCCAGGTGTTTTCCTTGAATATTTCATTTAGTGCTCACATTAATTCTGCAAAGTCAGTACTGTTAATCTTCAAATGACAGACCAGGGTGACTTGGGCTTAGAGAGGCTGATACTTGCCCAAGGTCACACAGTTATTGGAGCCAGGATTCAGGTTAGGTCTATCTGATTACAGAGTCTATACTCAACCACTTTGTTAGTATTTAAATATTTAACTTCTTTTTTTGTTCTTTTTTCTCATTCTTGTAACTTAATCTTTACTAGATTGTAAAATCATTGAGGGTAAGACCTTATTTCTAATATGAGCCAAAATGCATGCTGATAGTTTTTGAGGAGTACCAGAATATCTTATAGGAAGTTCAGTAATGATTACATATATATATATAAAATAATTTAAATGGTTTTTTGATATGTACAAAAATATTTTATGATCGTTATCTGTAAAGTAAAACCATCCATATACATGATATATTGAATTATGCTTCCTCCACTTTGGCTTCTTAAAAATGTAGTTTTCCCTATTTAAAAGCAAGTCCTTTACAATAAAAATCATAAAATTTAGAAAAATATAAGGAGATATTACCTATAATCCCATCACCCAGAGATAATTATTATGCATGTTTTTGGTGTACTTTCTTCCAGTCTCTTTTACAAGCATAATTTTTGTTCATTATTTTACCTTTTATGATGCTTTGTTTACAATTCTCAATCTGAATTTCTTAAGTTTAGTATGAGTTCTGTGAATGTCATTGTTAATAACTGCCTATTAAGTGGATGAGCCATAATTAACTATTTTCCTATGGTAGATGTCTTATAGGTTGTTTCAGTAAAAATTGAATATCAGGAATGCTTTAGTTAGCATATTTTGTATAAAGGTTTTTTATGTTCCATCTTATTTCCTCAGTTTATTTTCACAAAAGTTGGATTACTAAGTTTACTTTTTGGCTTGTGATATATTGTGCCAAATTGCTTTATAAAAATTATCTTAATGTACCCTGTAGTCAGCAATGTATGGCAGTGCCAGAGTCACCATACTTCTACCAATAATATAATTTTTAAAGTTGCTAATTTGATATGTGAAAAATGGTTTCACTTTTTAGAAATTTTTTGTAAATTTAATATTTTTCTTTTATTCGTTAACTAGTTGCCTTGCTTCTTTTATAACTCACCTGTGCATTATTATATATTTACTACTGACTGGAGTCTTTATTTTTTTCCAATTGATAGGTGTGCTCTATTGTTTTGTTTTCAGATTTTAAAGCCTTTTAGTCTACATACAACTCCTTCTAATTCTGGTTTTTTGTGGAGTTTTTTGTTGTTGTTGGAATAATTTTAGATTTAGAGAAAATTTGCAAGGGTAATAGAGAACTTTTTCTGTACACTCTTTACTCAGCTTCAGTTTCCCCAAATGTTATCGTCTTATATTTCCGTGGTACATTTGTCAAAACTAAGAAATGAATGTCGGTGTACTACTATTAACTAAAGTCCAGACTCTGTTCCGATTTTACTAGTTTTTTCCATTAATGCCCCTTTTCTGTTGTAGGATCCAATCCAGGATGCCACGTTGTATTTAGCTATCTGGGACAGTTTCTCAGTATTCCCCCCGCAGCTTTTTCTGAATCTTGGAAGATTTATTCGGTCTTAATTATTTATGGACTTTGAATTGTTGTTCTGGTAGAAGGATTTGATTTATGCTGTGGCATTCCTATTCCTGATTCATTATGAGACTTTTGACAGAAATTGTGGGTCTGGTCTAAGAGTGGGAAGTGAGTGCTTTTTAATAGGAAGGGAATTGACCTATATGAAATAGAGCCAGACATCTTCAATAGCATCTTTACTGAAACAAATAAGGTAATCACTACTGGTTCTATGTTGGCTATCCTATAATAAACCTCTCTACCACTCAGGATCCGCAATTTAAAATTGTGATTCAGGCCATAATTTGTCAGATTGTTTACATGTGTGGGCAAAGTTCTTATGTGTCTATTGTGGACAAGATCCTGAATTTCCTGTTTCACAAAGAAACTTACTGCATTTTAGAATGACTCCTACATGAAATTTGGGGATGAGGTCTCTGAAGCAATCTCAAAGTAAATAAATAAATAAACAGGTCTCGATAGCAAACCATTGATTATTCAAATATGTAAAATATTTGTTGAGACGTTAACTTTCCAGGTGTATCAAGTATATTGGAGATGACAGATTTACTTGAAAGAAACTGGATTATGATATAAATGTGACAGAAGTTTCATTGGATCACAAAGATTATATATAGCCTCCATCCCACATAAAAGAGGTTCACTGTTATAATTTGAGTACCTTCTCCTTCCTAAAGTAACAAAGTAAAGGGCTTTGCTACTATAATTAAAATGGCTATCATTAAAAAAAAAAAGGGAGAGAGGGCTGGAAAGGAGGAAAAGAGAAGAATGTTATCCAGCACTGTGTTTGTTGGGGGAAGTTTTAACATATCTAGCACAATGGGATTTGAGTTCCAATATTTGATGCTTTTGTGTGCAATTTATTTTTTTCTACCTTTGACTGTAAAACCTTTTAGAAAATGATTTTACTAATCAAGCGTGTACATAGTATGTAAATAGGCACTTAATAAATGTTTTACTCACTGATTGGTATAGAATGTATTTTAACTTTGAATTATTCACTTTTTCAGTATTTACTAAGAGAAATGATTAAGGTCTTAAATAGTTAATTTATAGAGGTAAGAAAGAGAAAAGATTCTTCTGCTACAGTTTTCCCGCTGCATATGATGCTCCTAATTATATTTAAATGAGTGGTTAAATTAGGTCATATTTAATTGATATATTAAACAAATTGTTAGATATGAATGTTATTTTAATATTGAGTGGAACTTTATATAATTAGGTTTTTTTTCATAGAAATGTCAATGGAAACATAATTTTCCACCTTGAAATTTGCTTTCTATGTATTGTTAAGGAGATCTGTAATCAACTTATATATCAAAAATTTTAATCAAAAGTTTAGCCATTTTGGTAAGTATGTTAGTGATATCTTATTTTACTTTTAATTTGCATTTTCCTGATGACTAATGCTGTTGAGTATTTTTTCATGTGCTTATTAGCCATTTATCTTATTTTTGAGCTGTCAACTCTTTTACCCATTTAAAAAAAATTGGGCTGTTTGCTTTCTTATTATTAACTTTAATATTCAAGATACCAACACTTTGGCAGATGAAAGCACTATGAATATTTTTTTCTCCAATTCTGTCTTTCCTTTTCATGTTCATAATATTTTTAAGAACAGTTTTTATTTTTTTTATTTTTATTTATTTATTTATTGCGGTACGCGGGCCTCTCGCTGTTGTGGCCTCTCCCATTGCGGAGCACAGGCTCCGGACGCGCAGGCTCAGCGGCCATGGCTCACGGGCCCAGCCGCTCCGCGGCATGTGGCATCTTCCCAGACCAGGGCACGAACCCGTGGACTCTCAACCACTGCGCCACCAGGGAAGCCCAACAATTTTTATTTTTGATAAAATTTATAAATACTTTCTCTTGCAGTTAGTGTTTTTTGTGTCCTAGCTAAGAAATCTTTGTCTACTGCAAGGTCATGAAGATTTTCTCCTGTTTTTTTTTTCTGGAAGCTTTATAGATTTAGCATTTACATTTAGGTGTATAATCCATTTTCAAGTTAATATTTATGTGTGATATGAGATAAAGGTTGAGGTTCACTTTTTATTCCATATAGATATTTATTTGTTACAGTGTGGGATATTCGTTCTTAATGTATGTGATCGGAAACAGCAAGATAGTAATCATGTAGATTTGATCATGAAGCAAAATTGATGTTTTTATTGAAAACAAATAAATGTGGTAATTGCCTTTATGAACAAGCAGATTTTGAGATATTGAATGTTAGCATTCAGAATTAAGATAACCCAATTTAAAATACAAACTAGATAAGCATCGAAAAAAATAATTGGATTCCAGGCAAAATGCCATGGTAGTTCCAAGTTGATACCAGACTGAGGGCTATAAAAATTTCTAGCTTTAAAATGTAATTTACTAAGAAGAGAAAAAAGTAATAAAAAACATGTGAAAGGTAGGTTTAAAAATAAAAAGAAATATCACTGCACTAAGGCTTTTTTGTTCAAAAACTTCAAAGGAAGAAAAAGAAAAATCTACATTTCCATGGATTATTTTTTTGAAGAACCAAAAGGATCAAGAGAGATCTAGAAAAGAAACCTAGAGATGGGCAAGGGTGATTTTTGTTTGTTTTTCTTCAAGAAATGGATTAAACAAGTTAACACTGAGCCTTAGGAAGATTAAAAAAAAAAGATGACAAAAACCATGATTTATTTATAAGCAGTTAACAACGAAAGTTGTTAGTTATTTAGTAAAAGGTTTGCTAAGTTCCATGGTGATATTGTCAAGATGGAAAAAGTAATATAATTTATTATTTTAGGACTAAAGGGACATTTCTACAGCCTTACCATAGGACTTGGTACTTGCCTGTGTTCTGTTTTTTATTATTATTTAATTTAATTTAATTTATTTATTTGGTTGTGCTGGGTCTTAGTTGCGGCTCTCGGGCTCCTTAGTTGCAGCTTTCAGGCTCCTTAGTTGCGGCATGCATGTGGGATCTAGTTCCCTGACAAGGAATTGAACCCCGGCCCCCTGCATTGCGAGCGTGGAGTCTTAACCACTGCACCTCCAGGGAAGTCCCTGTTCTGTTTATTTTTGTCAATTACTTTACTTATATGCTATATAAAAGGCATATGTTTCAAATTTGCAGGTCATGGTGAACTCTGGGGTTAGTAAATAGGTGAAGCAAAAACTAGGATCTCAAAAGATCTCAACTGTCTGGAGTCAGGGGCTGGATTTAACAAGATTACATTGAATAGAATAAATATAAAGTTGTGTACTTGAGTCTAAGATTTCTTCCATGTGAGTGTCTAGTGGAAGAGATTTGACTTACCATGTAAGGAAAAGATTTTAATCAGTGGTAAGTTTACCATAAGTCTGATGTGATGTGGCTGTCAAAAAAAAAACCCAAAGCAAAACAAACAAATGTGTTTTCAAATTACAATAATGGAGGTTTCTGAAAAAGGGAGTTAGTGGTTCTTCTCTCGTCAGACTACATTTGGAGTGTTATCTTCAGTTTTGGGCATCCTAGTTTTAGATGGTTAAAGGAAGTTCAGAGATTATACAAGGTTAGGTTTAAGGAGTTGGGGATATTTAGCTTAGAGAAAAGAAAATACTCCAGGAGACAGAGTGGCTATTTGAAGTATCTGAAAGCCTGTTTTTGGAAAATGGAAGTAGGTGTATTCTGCCTGACACCAAGAGGCAGAATTAGAATCAATGGATAGAAGTTATAGAGAGACAGGTTTCCCTCAGCATAGGGGAAAAAAATCAGGGTTGTCTGAAGGTAGACTGGGCAGTTTAGGTGGAGCTGATGGTTTCCCTATTGCTGGAGGATCTGGGTATCTGCTTGGCAGGCACAGTATACAGTGGATTCATGTATTTAGACTAAGTAGGTGTTTAGACTATCAAATTGATCTTTAAAATTCTTTCCAAGTCTAAGAGTTTAGGATTCAGTAAAATGACAGAGGCAATCTGGAGCATGCAATTCAATACCTTAATCCTTAAGTAAGTAAGGATTGCAAAATGAAAGAACATGTAAGTCAGGAGCCCAACCTTCTACCTGTTTTGTACAGCCTACCAACTAAGAATTGACTTTACATTTTTAAATGCTTTAAAAAAAACCCTCAAGAATATTTTGTGACACATGAAAATTACATGAAATTCAGACTTCCATGTTCATAAATTTGGAAAACAGCCACACTCATTCATTTACATATTGCCTATGGTTTCTTTTGTGCTACTATACCAGAGTTGAGTAGTTGTGAGAGATTGGTGACTCTCAAAGCCTATAAAGTTACTGTCTGGCCCTTTACTGACAATGTTTGCCAATTCATGGTGTAAAAAAAATCTATGGGGCAGTAGTTTGGACATGAGATGGTTTATCTGTGCTCCATAATATTTGGGGCATCTGGTGGGTTGGCTTGAAAAAACAGAGCTGGGAAAACTTGATTGGGACCATATATCTGGGGCCTTGATTTTTTTCCCAAGAAACTATGGGGCTGGAATATCCAAGATGGCTTCTTCCCTTCACAGGTAGGGACCAGCTAGCATCACTTACTCTATTCATAGCTGTCTCATGGTAATCGAACTTCTTATCTGACATCTGGCTTCCACCAGGGCAGGTTTTCCAAGAGAGCAGGTAGAAGCCCCTAAAATTCTATAAATTAATCAAATCACTAAGACTGGCCCACATTCAAGGAGAAGGAAGGAATAGGTTCCACTTCTCCATGAAGGAATGACATGCGCGTACAGCAAGGAGAGGAGCTACCACAGTGTATTTCTGAAGCCTATTTTTATTAAACTTTTTATTTTGAGATAATTCACATGTAGTTGTAGGAAATAATAGAGATCCTATAGACCTTTAACTGTTTCTTCCTATGGTACAATATTACAACCAGGATATTGACATCAATAGACTCAAAATACAGAGCATTTCCATAACAACAAAGATCCCTCATGTTGTTCTGTTATAGTCATATCCATTTCCTTCCCATCCCCCTCCCTTCTTAACCCTGTGCAAACACCAATCTGTTCTTCATTGCTGTAATTTTGTCATTTCAAGAATGTTAAATGGGACAATATAGTATGTAATGTTTTGGGGATTGGCATTTTTTCCATACAGCATAATTCTCTGGAGATTTATACAGGTTGTTACATGTATCAATAGGTCCTTGTTTTTTATTGTGGAGCAGTTTTCTGTGGTATAGATGTACTACCATTTGTTTAACCAGTCACCTGTTGAAAGGCATTTTCACTGTGTTGAGTCTTCTAATCCATAAACAAGGTATGTCTTGTCATTTATTTGGATCACTTTTTATTTCTTTCATCAGCATTGCATAGTTTTCAACATGCAAGTCCTTTGTATGTTTTCTTAGATTCACACCTAAGTATTTCATTATTTTTAGCAGTTATAAATGGTATTGTATTTTTAATTTTGGTGGTGTACATAGAAATATAATTGACATTTGTATGTTTACTTTGTGTCCTGTAACCTTGTTAAACTCAGTTATTCTGCGTTTTTTTGTAGATTCCTTGGAATTCTTTTTATGTAGACAGTTACATCCTTTGCAAAGAGGAATAGTCTTTATTTTTTCCTTTCCAATCTGTATGCCTTTTATTTCCTTTTCTTCCCTTATTGCACTCTTTAGAACTTCCAGCACTGTGTTGAGTAAGAATGGAGAGAGTGGATATCCTTACCTTGTTCTCAATCTTAGGGAGAAAGCATTGTCTTTCACCATTAAGAATAATGTTAAAAACAAACTTACACCAAAGGGGAAAAGGGGAGGGGGGGAGGGATAAATTAGGAGTTTGGGATTAGCAGATACAAACTACTGTATATAAAATAGATAAATAACGAGGTTCTACTGTATAGCACAGGAAACTATATTCATATCTTGTAATAAACTATAATGGAAAAGAATATGAAAAAGAATATATGTATGTATGACTGAACCACTTTACACCAGAAACTAACACAACAATGTAAATCAACTATACTTCAATTAAAAAAAAGAATAATGTTAACTATAGGTTTTCGTAGATGCTCTTTATAAAGTTAATGAAGTTCCACTCTGTTTGTGTTTTTATCGTGAATGGGTGTTAATTTAGTCAAATGTTTTTCTGCATTGATTAATATGATCATCTAATTCTTATTTTTTAGCTTATTGACATGGTAGATTATACTGATTGATTTTCAAATATTGAAACAGCCTGGAATTCCTGGAATAAACCTCTCCTGTTCATGGTATATAAATCTTTTTATATATTGCTGAATTATATTTGATAATATTTTGTTAAGCAATATTCATGGGGGATATTGGCCTGTAGTTTTCTTTTTTGTATTGTCTTTGTCTGGTTTTGGTATCAGGGTAATACTAATTTCATAAAGGATTTGGGAAGTGTCTCCAGAATTGGTGTTTATTCTACTTTAAATGTTTCATAGAATTCTCCAGTGAAAAGGGGGGTCTGAAGATTTCTTTTAGAGTTTTAAAATTATGAATTCAATTTTTAAAATAATTTTTAGGGCTATTCAGCTTATCTATTTCATATTGGTTGAGTTGTGGTAGTTTGTGTTTTTTGAGAAAGTGGTCCATTTCATTGAAGTTGTCAAGCTTTTGTGTGTAGATTTTTTTCATGGTATTCTCTTATTATCTTTTTTGTGTCTGCAGGGTCTGTGGTGATATCCCTGGTTGCATTTCTGATATTGGTAACTTGTGTCCTCTCTCCTTTTTTCTTTGTCAGTTATGCTACAAATTTGTCAATTTCATTAGTCTTTTCAAAGAACTAGTGCTTTATGTCATTGATTTTTTTCTCTGTTGTTTTTCTGTTCTCAGTTTCATTGATTTCTGCTCTTTGTTATGTCCTTCCTTCTGCTTGCTTTTAGTTTATTTGCTCTTCTTTTTCTAGGTTCTTGATGGAGAATCTTGGATTGTTGATTTGAGGCATTTCTTCTTTTCTAATGTATGCATTTAGTACTACAGATTTCTTTCTTAGCACTGCTTTCCTATGTCCCACTAATTTTGATATATTGTGTTTTCCTTTTTATTCAGGTCTATATATCTTTTGATTTCCCTTAAGACACCCACTTTGACTAGGTACAGTAAGTCCCCTGCATGTGAATGAGTTCTGTTCTGAGAGTGTGTTCATAAGTCCAACAAAGTTAGCCTAGGTACCCAACTAACACGATCGGCTATATAGTACTATATTGTAATAGGTTTATAATACTTTTCACACAAATAATACATAAAAAACAAACACAAAAAATAAAGAAAACATTTTTCATCTTACAGTACAGTACCTTGAAAAGTACAGTAGTACAGTACAATAGCAGGCATACAGGGTCTGGCATCAAGTGAACAGGCAAGAGGAGTTACTGACTGGAGGAAGGAGGGGAGGTGGGCGTTGGTAGGGCTTAAGGATAGTCAGCAGTAGGAGATGGAGGGCAGGATGCAATTTCACTCATGCCTGATGTTCATGGAACACATATTCACATCTTTGAAAGTTCACAACTGGAAGGTCCGTATGTAGGGGACTTACTGTATTATTTACAAGTGTTTTGTTTAGTTTCCAGGTATGGAGATTATCATGTTATTTTTCTGTTATTGATTTCTAGTTTGATTTTATGATGACCAGAGAGAACACACTCTATGATTTAAATTCTTTTAAGTTTGTTGAAGTTTTGGCTCAGGATACGGTCTTTCTTGATATACATTCTGTGGGCACTTGAGAAGAATGTATGTTCTGTTCTTGTTGGGGGGAGTACTCTATAAATGTTGATTAGATATTGTTGGTTGATAGTATTGTTGAGTTCTTCTATAACCTTCCTGATATTCTGTCTAGTTATTCTGTCAATTTTTGAGAGACAGATGTTGACATTTCCAATATAATTGTAGGTTTATCTATTTCTTTTTTCAGTTCTATCAGTTTTTGTTTCACATATTTAGCAGCTTGGTTTTTTGGTGTATACTTATTTAGGATTGTATATCTCTTTTGGGTTTACCTTTTAATTTTATATATTGTCCCTCTCTGTGTCTGGTAATTTTCTATGCTCTGAAATCTCCTTTTCTGGTATTAATAGTCTTTCCTTTGACTAATTTTTCCTTTATAAATCTCTTCCCTACTTTTTACTTTGTTTGCTTATATTAAATTTGAAGTGAGTTTCTTGCAGACAGCCTATAGCTGGGCCATGTTTTTTAACTCACTCTGCCAGTGTCTATGTTTTACTTTTTGTATTTAAACCATTTACATGTCATGTAAGTATTAATATGTTAGGGCTGATGTCTGTTATTTTAGTTTTTGTTTTCTCTGTTTTTCATTTCTGTTTTCTTTTTCTTTCTTTAAATTTATTTATTTATTTATATTTTTGGCTGCCTTGGGTCTTTGCTGCTGCGCGCGGGCTTTTCTCTAGTTGCAGCGAGTGGGGGCTACTCTTTGTTGCGGTTCGCAGGCTTCTCATTGGGTGGCTTCTCTTGTTGCAGAGCACAGGCTCTAGGTGTGCGGGCTTCAGTAGTTGTGGCACTTGGGCTCAGTAGTTGTGGCTCTCGGGCTCTAGAGCGCAGGCTCAGTAGTTGTGGCGCATGGGCTTAGTTGCTCCGTGGCATGTGGGATCTTCCCAGACCAGGGCATGAACCTGTGTCCCCTGCACTGGCAGGCGGATTCTTAACCACTGTGCCACCAGGGAAATCCTCTTTTTCTTTCTTTACTGTGGGTTTCTTGAATACTTTTTGGAATTTTAATTTATCTATAGTATTTTTGAGTGTACCTCTTTGTTATAGCTTTTTTAAGTGGCTGCTCTAGTTAATATATTATATACATATAATTTATTACCCCCACCCAGCAGGAAGACACCCTTCTACTCCCCACTTGGTCAGTGTCAGAGGCATAGTGGGAGTCAGAACTTTTATCATCACCCACTAGTACTGAGAATTCCCAACCCCACCCAGTAACAACAAGAAGTCCCCCCTGTCAAGAGAGGTCAGTAAAGAGCCTCATTACTACTGGATGGGGGTGAGAGTCCAGGTTCCACGCATGGTTTCCACTGGCACTGCATGTGGGTAAAACCTTGATACTGGCTGGCAGAGATGAAAATCCTGGCTATTTGGCCTCCTTTGACACCAGCCCAGTGGGCACCTTGTTACAGTCTCCTGAAAGGAGAATTCTAGGTACCCCACTTGGTCTTTACAGGCATAAGGGTCACAGACTTTCTGTGATGTTCGGCTGATGTAGAGTGGCTATTTTCTAAAAGCTTTTTGTCTTGTGAGACTGTCCCTTTCCTGGCCCTTTAACTTCAGTTGGGGTTCTTTATATGTGAACCCATTGGTGTTTTGGGGTTGTTGGTTTCTTCAGCTCCAAGTCTGGGATATTTGAGGCTAGATTCCTTGCAGTCTGCCTTCTCTCCAGCCTTCAGAGTCTTCTTATGTTTGTTTTATATATAATGGACAATGTTTTCAGTTGTACCCAGTATGAGGAATAGGGAGAAGTGTATACTCTGTCTTTCTAGAAATAGAAGTCTAGCTCTCTGATGATTTTTTATCCTGACCTCCTGCTTATCTGTGACATCATTTATGAGGATGCCTGATTAATCAGCTGACAACAATGTTCCTGATCCAGATTAATTTAGTGGTGCTTAGATTAATTTAGAGTTGCTTTATAATTGCAAAAGTAAATTTACTATATATATACAGTATGGGAGCATTTTCAGGTCTACAAAGAGAATTTGTCAGCATGTAGTTACTAAACACAAATGAGTAGGAATTGAAGGAGACACAGAGAACAAATTATCTATCAGAGATCAACAGTGGAGAACATTATGAACTATCTCTTTACTTTTCTAAAATCTTCTTCAATATCCTTGCTTCCTTTTTATGATGTTAAGTATTGGATGGAGAAAGAAAAGAGAGATTGAAGTTAAAGTTTCATCAGAGTAGAAACCATGAGGGAAAGTATTGATATATATAACTGGTTAATAATTTAAAGGTTTTTAGTATTAAGATAACTGGAAACAAAATTGAATGGCAATCAGCAAACTGGGGGATATATGTCAATAAGAAAGATGACCGTACTACAGAAAAACAGGCAAAGGACATGAGTTTTTCATAAAAGAGGATATGGAAATGGCTAGTAATAACACTGAAATTTTCCCCCTTATAATTAAAATAGATTTTAAATGAATAAATAAAAAAATATATATTTTCATTAGATAAATTGAAACATTATTGTAATAGTGTAAGGAGAAATTGATGGTCACTTGAATATAACCATCATTAATCTAGTGGTGATCATTCTTGAATTTAACTCATTATGTATATACACCTATACAATATAAATAAGTGTTCTATGTGCTTTTAAATAAAATATATGGACACCTTAAAATAATTGTTCTCTTATTGGGGGAAGGTGTCTAAATTTAGCTTGCCACCTCAGTTGCTGACTGATCTTTGTGTGAACATGTATTTCCCCCCCTTGATCTGTGGGACTCCTAAGGACCTAAGTTGGGTATTCTTTCCTCCAGAGATTTGTTCTGGGATCTGGCAGTGCTACTGACTTGGACCCCCTTTAGCCCTCTTCAAAAGAGCCAGACTCAGTGTAGAAGAACCACCAGTTTCAGCTCTACCACTTGCTTCTGGCCTCAACCTTAGGACCCCAGTTGCAGTGCTGGTATTGATATTTGCCCTCAAGGCATGCTTTTCCGCAGTTCTCCTACAGATCAGAGCTCCCAGCTTCCATGTTAGCTAGACTCATGGTTTGTATCCCTTACCTATCACCTTTTTTTGAAATAGTTGGGGGAAAGCTAGGGTGTGGTCCTTAGAGAATCCCCCTACTTTTAGGGAGCCCACCAATATGTTTAAAATACTGTATTTTTTCCTAGAATCTACTTGTTTTGTAGTGGATGGACCCTTTGGGTTATCTAGTCTGCTGTAATGTCAAAAGTGGCAGACTTAGGGATGTGACATGTCTTCCCATTTGTCTAGGTTTGTTTTATGTGCTTTGGTAGGATTTTATAATTTTCTTCATATTTATAAAATAACGAAAATACTTGCTGCTTGCTGTAGTGTGGAAAAATTTTGATTCTTCTGCTTATGAGAATATAAATTAGTATGACCTTTTTGAGGTTTGGTAGTATGTATCAAAAGTCTTAAAAATATGCTTTGACCCTGCAATTTTATTTCTAGAAATTCATCCTAAAAGCATACTCATGGGCTTGTGCAAATATTCGTCTATAAAAAAGTTATTTTGTGTTATTTATAATAATAAAAAGCTTGACTGACATTTATGTCTGTAATTGGAGGATTAGTTAAATTGTGCTGCCATCCATATGAAGGAATACTTTGTGGCCATTACAGTGTAGAAGAATACTTACTATATTTTACAGGTTCATGAAATGTTAGATAGTAGTAATAATATGATCTTGTTTTTCTAAAGTATATTTTTATATCATATATATTAATTATTAAATCATTTACTATTTTAGTAATCAAAAGAGTAAATTGTTCATTCTTTAATTGGTCTATGTAGGTGGTGAAACATAGGAACATCTAATAGATCACCATAGTGAGAATTAGACTTCTGAAGTAACACTGCATGATAGAAGACAAAGTAACAGATGACTTCAGAGTTATAAGGGAAGATGATTTTGGATCTAGAATTCTCTATTCATCGAAGCTTTAAAAATAAGAACTATGCTGGTTCTTTGAAGTTCTTTAAGCTGCAAATACACCCTTCTGTATTCTACTCTGATGCTGGGCTGGGATTATGCAAATTATATTTCTCAGACTGTGTTGTTAACTAGCTTGGTATTAGTTTCTACCATTAGGAGACAGGCAAGAAAAGAAGAGATGGGACTTCCTACCTGTTTTCTTGATATTGTAGTCAATGTTACCCCAGCAGTAATAGTGGATTCCATCTGCTAGCCTCTTTTGATATTGCTAGAACTGTCCTCATTTTGACACTGTTGAGTTACCTGCAGCAGCTGGGCTGTGCCCACTGCCTCCTTCTCTAAACTCTTAGGTTTTGATGACACCAACCTCTTACCTTTTGTTCCCATAGCCCTAGGAGTGCTAGCTGCTTACTGCAGTTATTACTTCTAGGTTACCTTTTTGTTCTTTTAGTCCATTATCACATGTTTAAACAATTTTGTATTTTTAAATCACTGTTCTTAGCAAAACCTAGTGGAGTTTCTGTTTTCTTAACTGGATCATGATTGATAAAATCACCCACTCTCACTTCCTAAAAGAATTACTTGAGGATTTACTCCAATTTAAAAGCAACAACAACTCAAGAAATATAAAGTCCTGAGTTCCAAGAAAACAGTGTATAAAATCTCGGAAGTGCCCCTCCCTCAAAAACACAGGCACACACACATACACACACACAACAAAACAAAATGATAATCCTAGGTTGACACCTGTAGAGCAGGTATTGTTAAAAAGCAAATGTTTCACATTAGAACAGGAGGTTTGAAGGTCCAAGAAGATTGTGTAAGAATAACTTTATTCTTTATGGTGAAGAAGCTAATTAATCTCAGAAGGTAAAAACGCATTATATAGTCAATAAAAAAGAATGTGTTCCTCTTGTTTCTCACCCCTCTTATTAATCCATTTTTTTTCGTCAAGTGGTGTATATTTAACAATATGTCTCTCTATGTCCAAACGCTGTTTGATTCTGAGTGAGAGTTATATATTTGATATTGTGGGCCCTAGATATTTGTTTTCTATTTACGAAATAACTCTTAGCCAAAACACAAAATACTTATTTATAATAGCACAAAATGTGCAGGGTACAAATCTTGAAAACGTGAAAATGATGATATGGAAGTAGAGGCTGGGACATCTGGGAAAAGAAGAAATACTGGGGCACACAAGGACACACATTTTAGTAAAAAGCCAGTAGGTGGTCCAAGAAATGAGATTTATACTTTTTATTTAGTATTTCCTGTACTTTTTTATTCTTATATGCATGATTTCACAAGAATCAAAGTATATTTAAATGATTCTGTATAGCACCTTAGAAGAACATACAACTTACGGCAAATCATATAGTGAAAACCTAGGACACACATTTGTGTATAGTATGATTACAATTAGATTTGTGTTATAGTGAGAGTGTGGGTGACTTTTAGAAAATGAAGGAAAGGAATATATGCATTGTTATAAAAATACACATTTTAAGCATTTGTAAAATAGAAGAAAACACAAATATAGGCAATAAACATTGTCAAAAGTAATTTACAAATTCATATAATAGACTCACTTTGAGAATCTATAGATAAAGGAAATAAGGTACAATTCCTTATTTCCCAATTTAGAGGTTAAATGTGCATCATAAATGTCCTGGAAATGTTGGAAAATTGATCTTAAATGTGTCGGTTTTAAACGGTAAATATCTTAAAAAGGTCTTTCTCTTATAAAAAGTATATACTCTAAAAAAGCATCATAAAAACTGCATTTCCATATGAATTTTAGAATTAGCTTGTCAATTTCTATTAAAAAAAGCTTGCAAGGATTTTATTTGGAATTGCATTGAATCTGTGGCTAAATTTGGGGAAGACTGATGAGTCTTCAAATCCATGAACAAGGTACATCTCTCCATTTATTTAGGTCTTACTTTCTCTAAACGGTGCTTTGTAATTTTCAGTGTATCACCCGTTACACTTACTTTCTTTTGTTAGATTTATCCCTAAGTAGTGTTTTTCATATTGTAAAAATATTTTTAAATTCCTATATCTGATTTTTCACTTCTGGTATATAAAGATAGAATTGATATTTGTTCATCTATCTTGTATTTTGCAGCTTTGCTAAACTCACTTATTAGTTCTAGTGGTTTTTTTTTTTTTTAGTAGATTTCATTGGGTCTTCTTCATAAAAGATCATATCATCCACATAAAGACATTTTAAGTCCTTCCTTGCTAATCTGGATGTTTTATTTCTTCTTTTACCTGATTGCACGGCTTAGCCTTTCTTGTACAACACAGAAGAGAAATGATAAGAATGGAGAGACTTGTTATGTTCCTGATCTTAGGGGAAACATTCCATGTTTCACCAGTCATATGATGTTAGCTATAGGTTTTTTGTAGATGTTCTTTAGTAGGTTGAGGAAGTTCTCTTCTGTTCCTAGTTTGCTGAGAGCTTTCATCAGAAATGGTTGTTGGATCTTATCAAATGCTTTTTCTAAATATCCGTTGAGATTATCATACGGTGTTTTTTTTTTAGTTTGCTAATATAGTGAATTACATTGATTGATTTTTTTTTTAATGTTAAGGGAACCCTACATTCCTAGGATAAACCCAACTTGGTAATGATATATTATCCCTCTAATGTTTTGTTAGATTTGATTTGCTAAAATTTTATTTAGTATTTTTACATCTGTGTTTATGAGGGATATTTCTCTGTAGTGTTTTCTTTTTGTTTCTGTTTTCTTTTAAAGCCTTTGCCTGGTTTTTGTATCAGGATAATGCTGGCCTCATTAAATGAGTTGGGAAGTATTTCTTCTTGCTCAGTTTTCCAGAAGAGTTTGTGTGGGACTGGTATTATTTTTCTTTTAAATGTTTGATAGGATTCACCAGTGAAGCCATCTAGCCTGGAGATTTCTTTGTAGGAAGGCTTTAAATTACAAAATTAATTTCTTTAATGGTTAGAGAACTATTCACTATCTAATTTTTTTTCTTGAGTGAGCTTGGTGTGTTTCAGGAATTTGTCTATTTCATCTGTTGTCAAGTTTATTGACATAAAATTGCTCATAACATTTCTTTATCTTTTAATATCTATAATTATGTCACCTCTCTCATTCTGGATATTGGTAATTTGTGTCATCTCTTTTCCCTGATCATTCTAACAGTTTATCAATTTTATTTATCTTTTCAAAGAACCAGCTTTTGGCTTTGATTTTTATTTCCCTAGTGATTAACGATATTGAGCTTCTTTTCTAGTGCTCATTGGCCATCTGTATATCTTCTTTGGAGAAATGTCTATTCAAATTCTTTGCCCATTTCTCATTTGGGGTTTTTATAGTGTGTATATTGTAGTTGTTGAGTTATAGGAGGAGTTCGTTATATATTCTGGCTATTAATCCCTTAAGAGATATATGATTTGCAAATATTTTCTCTCATTCTGTGGGTTGCTTTTTCATTACTTATAGTGTCCTTTGATATACAAAAGTTTTTAATTTTAATGAAGTCCACTTTATCTACTTTTGTTGCCTGTGCTTTTGTCATATCCAAGAAATCACTGCCAAATCTAACATCATGAAACTTTTGATCTCTGTTTTCCTCTAAGAATTTTATAGTTTTAGCTTTTATGTTTAGATTTTTTATCTGTTTTAACTTTTGATTATGGTGTAAGGTAAGAGTATGGCCAATTTTTGGAAACTTCCCAATATTGCCTGGTCAGGTAGAGGAGGCTAACCCCCACAAAGAGGGAAAAATGGACAAATGTCAGTGTTGCTAAGAGATCAGATAAGATGAGGACCGCCCCCCCCAGCCCAAATATTTATTACATTTAGAAACATGGAGGACACAGGAGGAAAAATACAGGAAAAATACATGTTTTGGAACAATGACTGGTGTCATTTGTTTGCAGCATAAAATGTAGGAAATTAGACGAGAAGATTGGCAGAGGTCAAATGGGGGAAGGCTTTAAGTGAGTTTGAATTTTATTCTCTAGACAGCAGTAAGGCATAAAAAGGATAATGAAATAATAATTCTATGGGGTAGAGAGCTGGTATCTCCTTTGTGTTTGAAAAATTGAATTCCTTTCCAGCTAAGTGAGGTGCATATAAGGTAGGTCATTAGTACCAGGGGAACTAGTTCTTCCTGGTTGTTGCTAATCTTTGGCCCTAGAAATAGATACACGTCTCTGGACTATTGGATATACGTAACATACTCAACTTCTTGGTGGGGCTACAGCTGAAAATAGCACAGCTCTGTTTCTCTTTGGCCATAACTAGACTGTATTGAACTGGGTTATTTTAAGCTGTGGACCAGACTGCTGATTGGTAGATGTTATTTATGTGCCTGAAAGTCATCAAGAAGTGCTATTATTTTCTATTTTACTGTGCAGCAAATACTTCTCGGCATTTTCTTCAGCCATGGGGCTTTTTTTCTGGAGGCTAGCTACTCTGTATGCCCATTATAAGGTGATCCTGAAGATAGTTATTCTCCGCCAAGTCCCTGTTCTCCATCACCAGCATTTTTCCAATTAGAAAAGTCTCTTTAAAAAAAAATTTTTTTTAACTAGGAAGGAATAGAAAATCTGAACAGACCGATCAGTAGTAATGAAACTGAATCAGTAATCAAAAAACTTCCAACAAACAGAAGTCTAGGACCAGACAGCTTCACAGGTGAACTCTACCAAACATTTAAAGAAAGGTTCATACCTATCCTTCTCAAAATAATCCAAAATATTGAAGAGGAAGGAATGCTTCCAAACTCACTCTATGAGACCAGAATTTTCCTGAGACCAAAATCAGATGAAGACACTACAAAAAGAAAGAAAATTACAAGCCAGTATCTCTGATGAACATAGATGCAAAAATCCTCAACAAAATTATTAGCAAACTTAATTTAACAATGCATTAAAAGGATCATACACCATGATCAAGTGGGATTTGTTCCAGGGCTGCAAGGATTCAGTATCCACAAATCAATCAACATTAACAAAACGAAGGATAAAAATCAAATGATCGTCTCAATAGATGCAGAAAAAGCATTTGACACAATTCAACATTCATTTACGATAAAAACTCTCAATAAAATACGTATAGAAAGAACATACCTCAACATAATATAAAGGCCATATATGACAGACCCACAGCTAACATCATGCTCAGTGTTGAAAAGCTGACAGCTTTTCCTTTAAGATCAGGAAAAGACAAGGATGCCCACTCTCACCATTTTTATTCAACATTGTATTGGTAGTCCTAGCCACAGCAAACAGTTAAGAAAAAGAAATAGAAGGAATTCAGATGGGAAAAGAAGAAGTAAAACTATCACTATTTGTAGATGACATGATACTATATAGAAAACCCTAAAGACTCCACTAAAAAACTATTGGAACTAATAAATAAATTGTATCCTGCAACTTTACTGAAAAATCAGTATACAGAAACATGTTGCCTTTCTGTATATACATTAGTAATGAACTATCAGAAAGAGAAATAAAGAAAACAGTCGCATTTACAGTTGCATCAAAAAAGCATAAAATACCTAGGAATAAATTTAATCAAGGAGGTGAAAGAATTATACTCTGAAAACTATAAGACATTGATGAACAAAATTGAATACAAACACAGATCGAATACTGTGCTCATGGATTGGAAGAATTAATATTGCTAAAATATCCATACTACACAAAGAAATCTACAGATTCAGTGCAATTCCTATCAAAATACAAACAGCAGAAAAGAAGAAGTAAAGCTGTCACTGTTTGCAGATGACATGATCCTATACATAGAGAATCCTAAAGATGCTACCAGAAAACTACTAGAGCTAATCAATGAATTTGGTAAAGTAGCAGGATACAAAATTAATGCACAGAAATCTCTGGCATTCCTATATACTAATGATGAAAAATCTGAACGTGAAATCAAGAAAACACTCCCATTTACCATTGCAACAAAAAGAATAAAATATCTAGGAATAAACCTACCTAAGGAGACAAAAGACCTGTATGCAGAAAACTATAAGACACTGATGAAAGAAATTAAAGATGATACAAATAGATGGAGACATATACCATGTTCTTGGATTGGAAGAATCAACATTGTGAAAATGACTCTACTACCCAAAGCAATCTATAGATTCAATGCAATCCCTATCAAACTACCACTGGCATTTTTCACAGAACTAGAACAAAAAATTTCGCAATTTGTATGGAAACACAAAAGACCCCGAATAGCCAAAGCAATCTTGAGAACAAAAAAAGGAACTGGAGGAATCAGGCTTCCTGACTTCAGACTATACTACAAAGCTACAGTTATCAAGACAGTATGGTACTGGCACAAAAACAGAAAGATAGATCAATGGAACAGGATAGAAAGCCCAGAGATAAACCCATGCACATATGGACATCTTATCTTTGATAAAGGTGGCAGGAATGTACAGTGGAAAAAGGACAGCCTCTTCAATAAATGGTGCTGGGAAAACTGGACAGGTACATGTAAAAGAATGAAATTAGAACACTCCCTAACACCATACACAAAAATAAGCTCAAAATGGATTAAAGACCTAAATATAAGGCCAGAAACTATCAAACTATTAGAGGAAAACATAGGCAGAACACTCTATGACATAAATCACAGCAAGATTCTTTCTGACCCACCCCCTAGAGTAATGGAAATAAAAACAAAAATAAACAAATGGGACCTAATGAAACTTCAAAGCTTTTGCACAGCAAAGGAAACCATAAACAAGACCAAAAGACAACCCTCAGAATGGGAGAAAATATTTGCAAATGAAGCAACTGACAAAGGATTAATCTCCAAAATTTACAAGCAGCTCATGCAGCTCAACAACAAAAAAACAAACAACCCAATCCAAAAATGGGCAGAAGACCTAAATAGACATTTCTCCAAAGAAGATATACAGACTGCCAATAAACACATGAAAGAATGCTCAACATCATTAATCATTAGAGAAATGCAAATCAAAACTACAATGAGATATCATCTCACACCAGTCAGAATGGCCATCATCAATAAATCTAGAAACAATAAATGCTGGAGAGGGTGTGGAGAAAAGGGAACCCTCTTGCACTGCTGGTGGGAATGTGAATTGGTTCAGCCACTATGGAGAACAGTATGGAGGTTCCTTAAAAAACTACAAATAGAACTACCATATGACCCAGCAATCCCACTACTGGGCATATACCCTGAGAAAACCGAAATTCAAAAAGAGTCATGTACCAAAATGTTCATCGCAGCTCTATTTACAATAGCCCGGAGATGGAAACAACCTAAGTGCCCATCATCGGATGAATGGATAAAGAAGATGTGGCACATATATACAATGGAATATTACTCAGCCATAAAAAGAAACGAAATTGAGCTATTTGTAATGAGGTGGATAGACCTAGAGTCTGTCATACACAGTGAAGTAAGTCAGAAAGAAAAAGACAAATACAGTATGCTAACACATATATATGGAATTTAAGAAAAAAAAAATGTCATGAAGAACCTAGGGGTAAGGCAGGAATAAAGACGCAGACCTCCTAGAGAACGGACTTGAGGTTATGGGGAGGGGGAAGGGTGAGCTGTGACGGGGCGAGAGAGAGTCATGGACATATACACACTAACAAACGTAGTAAGGTAGATAGCTAGTGGGAAGCAGCCGCATGGCACGGGGATATTGGCTCGGTGCTCTGTGACAGCCTGGAGGGGTGGGATAGGGAGGGTGGGAGGGAGGGAGACGCAAGAGGGAAGAGATATGGGAACATATGTATATGTATAACTGATTCACTTTGTTATAAAGCAGAAACTAACACACCATTGTAAAGTAATTATACCCCAATAAAGATGTTAAAAAAAAAAAAAAAAAAAAATACAAACAGCATTTTTCGCAGAACTGGAACAAATAGTCCTAAAATATGTATGGAGCTACAAAAGACCCCAAGTAGCCAAAACAACCTTGAGAAAGAACAAAGCTGGAGGCAGCACATGTCCTGATTTCATACTAAACTACAAAGTTATAGTAATCAAAACTATATGGTACTGGCACAAAATCAGACACATAAACCAATGGAATGTAGTAGAGAGCCCAGGAGTAAACCCATGCTTATATGGTTAGTTAATTTTTGACAAAGAAGACAATAATTTACAGTGGAAAAGAGAGTCTCTTCAATCAGTGGTGTTGGGAAAACTAGACAGCTACATGCAAGAGGATGAAATTGAACCATTTTCTTATACAATTTACAAAAATAAACTCAAAATGGATTAAAGACTTAAATGTAAGGCCTGAAACCATAAAACTCCTAGAAGAAAACACAGGCAGTATGCTCTTTGGTGTTGGTCTTAGCAGTATAATTTGGCTAAATCGCCTCAAGCCAAGGCAACAAAAGCAAAAATAAACAAATGGGACCATATCAACTAAAAAGCTTTTGCACAGTGAAGGAAACTATCAATAAAATGAAAAGGCAATGTACTGAATGTGAAAAGATATTTGCCAATGATATATCTGATAAGGAGTTAATATCCAAAAAATGTAAAGAACTCACATGAATCAATATCAAAAAAAACCACAAGCAATCTGATTTAAAAATGGGCAGAGGACTTGAATAGACATTTTCTATGAAAAATATACAGGTGGCCAACAGACACATGAAAAGATGCTCAACATTAGTAATCATTACAAAAATGCAAATCAAAACCACAGTGAGATATCACCTCACTACTGTCAGAATGGCTATGATCAAAAGTCAACAAATAACAAATGTTGGTGAGGGGAACTTTTAAGGTCTAATGTCTTAGCAACTTTCAAATACAATACAGTATTGTTAGCCTCCTCATACTTGAAAGGGTGCTCAACGTTACTAATCATTAGGGAAATGCAAATCAAAACCACAGTGAGATATCAACTCACACCTGTTAGAATGACTGTTATCAAAGATAAGAAATAACAAGTGTTGGTGAAGATGTGGAGAAAAGGGAACTCTTGTACCCTGTTAGTGGGAATGTACATTGGTTCATCCACTAGTATGGAAGTTCCTCAAAAAATTAAAAACAACAACTATTGTATAATCCAGCAGTTCCACTTTTGGGTATTTATCAGAAGAAACCAAACACTAACTTTAAAAGATATATGCACCCCATATTCATTGCAGCATTGCTTACAGTAGCCAAGATAAGGAAACAACCTAAGTGTCCATCGATGGATGAATGGTTAAAGAAAACACACAGACACATACATACACACAGAGGAATGTTACTCAGCCATAAAAAGAAGGAAATCCTGCCATTTGTGACAACATGGATAGTCCTTGAGGGCATTATGCTAAGTGAAATAAGTCAGAGAAAGACATATAGATGATCTCACTTATATGTGGAATCTTTAAAAAACAAAACAAAACTGAGCTCATAGACACAGAGAACAGATAGGTGTTTGCTAGAGGCAGAGGTGGGTGAAATGGGTAAAGGAGGTCAAAAGGTACAAACTTCCAGCTATAAAATAAGTCATTGGGATATAATGTACAGCATGGTGACTATAGTTAATGATACTATATGGCATATTTGAAAGTTGCTAAGAGTAAATCTCATTATAAGAAAAAAAATTTGTAACTATGTATGGTGATTGATGGATGTTAACTAGATTTATTGTGGTGATCATTTCACAATATGTATAAATATTGAATCATGTTACATATCTGAAACTAATATAATGTTATATGACAATTATATCTCATTTAAAAAGGTATATCTCATAAAAATGATTTACTACAATAATTTGTTAATTAAAATTATTTTGTTTACTTAAAATAGCTTTGGGCAATTGCATAAAGCAGAGTTTATATTTTTCTCTTTCCATAAGAGAATGTTTTGCTCTGTGTGCTTTGTGTTTCAACCTCAGGATATTGGGTTATACAAATTAATTGTATCTTTGCAGCACTGACAGGAATAGACGCTTTAGGAATAACACGTTGAATTAAGGATGGCTTCTTTTACCACCCACATTATGTGATGAGTAGCACAGGGTATTTAAATGCTTTGGCACAGAACATGAATAGAGCTGATCATGAAAATACAAAAAATATATATATACAATATTGTTAACCATAGTCACTGTGCTGTACATTAAATCCCCAGAACTTATTTATCCTATAAGTGGAAGTTTGTACCTTTTGACCACCTTCACCCATTTCCCTCACCCCCAACACCCACCTCTGACAACCACCAATCTGTTATCTGTATCTGTGAGTAGTCCGCTGCTTTTATATTCCACATGTAAATGAGATCATGCAGTATTTATCTTTCTGTCTCTGGCTTATTTCACTTAGTATAATGCCCTCAAGGTCCATTCATGTTGTCGCCAATGTCAGGATTTCCTTCTTTTTTATGGCTGATAGTATTCTATTGTGTGTGTATATAATATAAAGAATATACACACACACACCTCACATCTTCTTTATCCATTCACGTGTTGACAAACACTTAGGTTATTTCCATATCTTGACTATTGTAAATAATGCTGCAGTAAACATTGGGGTGCATATATCTTTTCAAGTTAGTGTTTTGTATTCTTCAGATAAGTACCCAGAAGTAGAATTGCTAGATCATGCGGTAGTTCCATTTTTAATTTTTTGAGGAATCCCCATACTGTTTTGCATAGTGGCTGAACCAATTTACATTCCCACCAACAGTGTATAAGAGTTCACTTTTCCCACGTCCTCGCCAACACTTGTTATCTCTTGTCTTTCTGATAATACCCATTTTAACAGGTAAGAGATGATAATCTCATTTTGGTTTTGATTTGCATTTCCCTGATGATTAGTGTTGTTGGGTACCTTTTCATGTACCTGTTGGGCATTTGTATGTCTTCTTTGAAAAAATGTTTGTTTAGTTCCTCTGCTCATTTTTTAACTGGAATTTTTTTTTTGGTAATGAGTTGTATAAATTCTTTGTATATATTAGATATTAACCCCTTGTCTGATATGATTTGCAAATATTTTCTTCTACTTCATAGGTTGCCTTTTTAATTTCTTGATAGTTTCCTATGCTGTGCAGAAGCTTTTTAGGTTGATGTAGTTCCATTTGTTGATTTTTCCTTCTGTTCCTTGATCTTTTGGTGTCATATCTAAAAAATCATTGCCAAGATTGATGTCAAAGGGCTTACCCTGTATGTTTTATTCTAAAAGTTTTATGGTTTCAGGTCTTATGTCCAATTCTTTAGTCCATTTGAGTTGTTTTTTGTGTATGGTGTAAGATAGAGGTTCAATTTCATTCTTTTGATTGTGGCTGTCCAGTTTTCCCAAAACCATTTATTGAAGGGACTACCCTTTCCCCAGTGTATATTCTTTAGCTCCTTTGTCATAAATTAATTGACCATATATTCATGGGTTTATTTCTGGGCCCAAATTTCTTCTTTGTAATTAAGATTCATCATTTAAAAATTTAAGGTTAAATTTTACAAAGTGATATATTTAAATGGTTTACAAATTCAAAGAGTACCGCAAAGCTTATAACAGAGAAAGCAACGGTTCCTTGCCCCACCCTGCCCCACCTTGACTCTCCTTCCCTACAGAAAACCACTTTCAACCCCGTTGGTTCTTCTGGTGCTGTACTCTGTATTCTTCAGTAACATATTTTTGTTTTCTTTATTTTTTATTGAGTTACAATTAATGTACCATAAAATTTACCTTTTAAAAATGTACTATTCAGTGACTTTTAGTGTACTCACAACATTGTGTAACTATCATCACTATTTAATTCAGAATATTTTCATCACTCAAAAAAGAAATCCTGTTCCTATTAGTAGTCATTCCCCATCTTTGTTTCCCCCTTCAAGCCTCTGGCAAACATAATCTACTTTTGTCTCCATGGATTTGCCTATTATGGACATTTCCTATAAATGAAGTCACGCAATAAGTGGCCTTTTGTGTTTGGCTTCCTTCACTTCGCATGTTTTTGAGGCTCATCCATGTTGTAACAAGTGTCAGTATGTTATTCATTTTTATGGCCAAATAATAGTTCACTGCATGGATATACCACATTTTGTTTACCTGTACATCAGTCAGTGGACATTTAAGTTGTTTCCACTTTTAGACTATTATGGATAATGCTGCTATGAACATTCATGTACAAGTTTTTGGGTATATACCTAGAATTGAAATCACTGAATGATATGGTAACTCTGTGTTTAACTTTTTAAAAAAAATTTTTCTGTCTCTTTTAATTGAAGTATAGTTGCTGTACAATATTATATGTTACATGTGTACAGTATAGTGATTCATAATATGTAAACGTTATACTCCATTTATAGTCATTATAAATTATTGGCTATATTCCCTGTTTTGTACAATATATCTTTGTAGTTTATTTTATATCTAATATTTTGTACCTCTTATCACCTACCACTATATTTTCCCTCCCCTCTTCCCTTTCCCCACTAGTTTGTTCTCTGTATCTTTGAGTCTGCTTCTTTTTTGTTATATTCATTAGTTTGTTGTATTTTTTTCGGTTCCACATATAGGTGATATCATTTGTCTTTCTCTGACTTATTTCACTTAACATAATGCCCTCCAAGTCCATCCATGTTGCTGCAAATGGCAAAATTTCTTTCTGTTTTTTAAGGCTGAGTACTATTCCACTGTATATATATACCACATTTTCTTTATCCATTCCTCTGTTGATGGGCACTTAGGTTGCTTCCATATCTTGACAATTGTAAATAATGCTGCTATGAACATTGTAGTGCACATACCTTTTAGAATTAGTGTTTTTTTGTTTTTTGTTTTTTTGCAGTACGCGGGCCTCTGACTGTTGTGGCCTCTCCCGATGTGGAGCACAGGCTCTGGACGCACAGGCTCAGCGGCCATGGCTCACAGGCCCAGCCGCTCCACAGCATGTGGGATCCTCCCAGACTGGGGCACAAACCTGCGTCCCCTGCATCGGCAGGCGGACTCTCAACCACTGCGCCACCAGGGAAGCCCTAGAATTAGTGTTTTTGTTTTTGTTTTTTACATATATGCAGGAGTGGAATTGCTCAGTCATATGGTAGTTCTGTTTTTAGTTTTTTTGAGGAATTTCCCTACTGTTTCCCATAGGCCGAACCAATTTACATCCTCACCAGCAATGTAGGAGGGTTCCCTTTTCTCCACATCCTTGCTAACATTTGTTATTTGTGTTTTTTTTGATGATAGCCATTCTGACAGGTGTGAGGTGATATCTCATTGTGGTTTTGATTTGCAGTTCCCTGATGATTAGTAAGCGACGTTGAACATCTTCTCAAGTGCCTGTTTGGCCACCTTCATTTCCTCTTTAGAAAAATGTCTGTTCACTTCTTCTGCCTGTTCTTTAATTCAGTTGTTTGTTTGTTTTTAATTTTGAGTTGTATTAGCTGTTCATATATGTTGGATATTAATCCCTTATCCGTCTTATCATTTGCAAATATCTTGTCCTATTCAGTAAGTTGTCTTTTCAGTTTGTCCATGGTTTCCTTTGCTGTGCAAAAGCTTCTAAGTTTAATTGGGTCCCCTTTATTTATTTTTGCTTTTATTTCTTTGCTTTAGGAGACGGATCCAAAAAAATATTGCTGTGATTTATGTCAAAGAGTGTTCTGCCTATGTTTTCCTCTAGGAGTTTTATAGTATCCAATCTTACATTTAGGTCTTTAATCCATTTTGAGTTTATTTTTGTATATGGTGTTAAGAGAATGTTCTATTGATAATTTCATTCTTTTACATGTAGCTGTCCATTTTTCCCAGCACCACTTATTGTAGAGACTGTCTTTTCTCCATTGTATATTCTTGCCTCCTTTGTCATAGATTAATTGAGCGTAAGCATGTGGGTTTATTTCTGGGCTCCCTATCCTGTTCCATATGTTTAACTTTTTGAAGAACTGCCAAACTGTTATACACAGCAGCTATACTATATACAATCCCACCAGCCATGTGTAAGGGTTCCAATTTTAACATATCTTCATCAACAGTTGTTATTATCTGTCTTTTTGATATAGTCTTCCTGATAGGTGTGTGAAGTGGTATTTCATTGTTCAACAATATACTTTCAACTTTTTCTTTTAACCTTTTGATTTTAGACTTTATCTATTAGCTTCTTGATATGGTAGGTGAGGGTTTAGCTGTCTACCACTTCCTCCCTGAAGCATACTTACCCTTCCCTTTCCCCATCCTTCCTAGTCTTCAATCAGCTCTACCAGAGCTAGGTCAGAATTCATTGTTATGACTTAGTATTGTTTACATCGAGCGCTATGGTATTATGATTACATTTTCTTTCTTTTGATTTTTCTTGGGTTAAAAATTACTTTTTTTCCCCTTTCCCCTCATGTATATATCACTATTATTTCCAAATTTTTCTGTCACCCTCTCAATATCCCTCTCAAAACAGTTAAACATTGGTGACTCATCAATTCCTTTTTCTCCTGGAGTCTTCCAGTGTCCTATTCCACTTTGGAATGATTTCTTTCTAGGCCTGTGACATAGATGATATCTTGAGACCTTTTTTCACTGTCATCTTGGGAAATTAGTGAGACTTTTAACCTCTGGATTGATCTAAATTTTAGTCTTTTCTCTCCCATTGAACATCTCTGTTACTTTATTCTAGATGTGGAAGATTTCCTCAACTTTATCTTCAGACTCTTCAATTTTTACTTTCCTAAATGAAAAAGGATGACATAACATAATTTCCAGATTTCTTTACTATTCTTTTAATTTTCCTTTTATATTTTTCATGGGTACAGTATCTTCTGTATTTCCAAGGTTATTAGTGATCATGTCTTCAGTTTCTTTCAAGTTGAATTTTTCTCTCTTTTAGCCACTTGCCTTTTATATTAGAAACTTTCCTCAGATGATCCTTCGTTTGTTCACATTTAAGAGGGAGACTATACAAAGCTGTTTGGAAGCATAGACACGGGATGGTTGCTAACATTATCTGAAAATTTGCTGAAAGACAGGCACTGATCTAAGTACTTTATTTGCATTATCTTAACAGATCTTTACATTGGTCCTGTGAGGTTCTAATTTCACAAATGAGGAACATCTTGAGGCTTAGATGGTACAACCCAAAGGAGGGGAACCCAGATCTGTCTGCCTTCATATGATTTTTTTATCCATGATATTCTGTTTCCCTGCCTCCCTCCCAGTAAATGATTTGTGAATACCAGGAAAACGCTTTATGAATACCAGGAAAACTCTTGAGAACCTTAAAGTCAGATAGAAACAAGACAGACAAATGTAATCATCCAAACACAAAATGACAGCAATTACAGAATTGTGTTGAGAGAAAATGGTGAATATGATTGTTTAGGAGGGCTGGGGAATGGTCTGAGTGATGTATCCTTTTTTTTTCTACTAATCTCTTTTGCAGGAAGCCCGGTACATGACTTGGAAATATTAATATTTATGTGAGTGACATGTGAGGCTTGTTCAAACAGGACTAGAAAAAAAGAAGTAGTAAGTAATAAGCTAAATTAAAGGAAGCATCATGGGTGATTTTATAAAACAGTAAAGAAAGTAGGAAGTATTATTTGGGAAGGTCAGTATTGCACACATGATACAGCAGTGATTGATTATAACACTATTTCTCTCAAATATCTTTATATTAGAAATTAAAAACCCTTTATACTGTTTAATAGTATAGCAAAAAAATTATATATACATGTGTGTGTATTTTTTGATGGCCTCTCAGGAGGTTTACTTAGCTCAAGTTTGTCAAACTGCACTTCCTCAGTTTGAATGCTGCACTTCCTCTGTTCCTAAATACAGAGCTATTAGAATCCCTGTCAGCGTAAGTCCATATGTGTCACCAGTTAAACATTTTTAACCAAAAGCAATCACTCTATGAAAATATTTTAAAGATGGTAGGAAGAGGCAAAATATAATTTTTTAAAAAATATTTTTATTTGAGTGACAAAGATTTACATCTCTTATTATTAGAACTGTCCTTTCATTTTTACAGAAAAGAAATATATACTGTGTATGTGTACTTTGTCTTGTAGAATTTTTTTTTCCTATTGAATTAATTATTACAGCTTGCTAAATAACTCTTGTGAAGTAAGCATAAAGGAGTATAATTAACTGGAGCTACAAGCAGTGATAGTACAATAGGAGGCAGGTGTATTTACTGAAGGATAAAAATAATTACTTGAGAAATAGTTAAGTTAGAGTATTTCTGTGATAAGACAATTTTCCCCCTTTCGTTTCAATATTCACAACATCCCACCATGAAATGTTCAGTTATGGCTAAGAGCCCTTTCCCCTAAAAGGAATAACCTTGTTATTTAGTGAAGTACCTATTCACATTAACATCAGGGTTAATATTATGAGCTTTCTTTTCCTCATTGTAAGCATATCCTGTATTCTTTTTTTTTTTTTTTGCGGTACACGGGCCTCTCACTGTTGTGGCCTCTCCCGTTGCGGAGCACAGGCTCCGGACGCGCAGGCTCAGCGGCCATGGCTCACGGGCCCAGCCGCTCTGCGGCATGTGGGATCTTCCTGGACCGGGGCACGAACCCGCGTCCCCTGCATCGGCAGGCAGACTCTCAACCACTGCGCCACCAGGGAAGCCCCTCCTGTATTCTTTGGTGAGAGGAATATGCTGTACTTTTTGTGTTCTAAAGGCTTATGATTTCTTATTTATAATTTAGGAAAGGCTCAAAGGCATAAATATTAATTACTAAGTTCTGAGGTATAGTTGTCTTTTATCTTCGGAAACATCAATTTCATATATGTGAAAACCAGTAGGACATAAAAAGGTTAAATTTGGTCTCAGCACTTTGCAGTGTAAGCTTCTACAAGACAGCAACTGCTTTATTGTTACGTATGTGTGTCTTTTGAATTTTCTATATGTTGAGGAGTTACTGTAGCAGACACACCCCAAAATCAAAGTGGTTTGACCCAATAAAAGTCCATTTCTTGCTCACTTTTCAGTCTAGAGAGGTTGACTGGACTTCCACGTGGTCATTCAGGAGCCCATACACCTTTTATCTTATGACTCTGCCCTCCTTTGCATTCTGGAATCCTCTCCATTCAGCTGGTGTGGAGAAGGCATACTCATTTATTATCCACTCTCCTCCAGAAGTGACACCACTGGTGAGAGGTATCATGTAGTTCCATCGCAGTGTCAGCATGCTGGGAGTGGTGGTGGTGGTTGGGGGCAAGGGGCTTCCTGCAACATCTCCCAGGTTTAACACTGTGCTTTGGACAGGGAGCCTGAATCTTCGGTGGTCCATTTACTGCTCTGCTAAAAGATACTACTTCCCCTTTCATAATATTATTCAAAGGTGGTACTATTAACTACCTCTAGGTTGTCAGAAAACAGGAGGCAAAGCACTCTGTGCCACAAATTCTTTACCCTGTTCTTTAATTTCTCATTTCATTTTAAACCACAAAATATTTAACCAATTTGAGTCATTTAATCATATGGTCACTGAATCATAGTTTTAGAACTAGCTGAGGTCTTAGTACAATCTCTTCATTGGATAAATTAGGGAATAGGCTCAGAGATATGGAGAGGCATTCCTAAGGTCACTACGTGCCAGAACTAGGAAAAACAAGTTTCCCAACCTCCAGTCTAGTAATCTCTCCTCTGTACTATGTCATCTTTGAGGAGCCTTCTTTTACAAATTCATACCTCCTAAATTAATACAAATTGTTTCCCCAGTTTTCTTTCCTTTGACTACCTTCCTAAGATACTTACCCTGGAGAAAGGGGGATTTTAATTGATATAGAAGAGAATTAGTGATCTGAAAAGCATTTGTCATATTGTTATTGTTGGGTCCTGTAATGGAGTGCCATACTGACTTTGCAGGCCCAAGGAAGAATGCCCCAGACATTGGAGGGGCTGCAGGTAAAGGAGGGCTGCAGAGTCAAGTGGGGCCTCTTTCAAAATTTTGTCTATGGCCAGCTCAGACCTTAGGGAACATTTATGTTAACTTAAGACAAAGAATACACCTCTTCCACTTCTATTGACTTAGAAAACAGATTAATTCAGCTGAGAGGTCTTTAAATTCAATGGAATTTTTCGCTAATGATTAGAGAAACACAAATCAAAACTACAGTGAGGTATCACCTTATACCAGTCAAAATGGCTATCATCAAAAAAATCCACAAACAATAAATGCTGGAGAAGGTGTGGAGAGAAGGGAACCCTCCTACACTGTTGGTGGAAATGTAAATTGATACAGCCACTGTGGAGAACAGAACTAAAAATAGAGCTACCATATGACCCTGCAATCCCACTTCTGGGCATATATCCAGAGAACATGGTCCAAAAGGGTACATGCACCCCAGTGTTCATTGCAGCACTGTTTACAATAGCCAAGACATGGAAGCAACCTAAATGTCCATCAGCAGAGGAAGGGATAAAGAAGATGTGGTACATATATTATACAATGGAATATTACTCAGTCATAAAAAAGAATGAAATAATGCAGCAACATGGGTGGACCTAGAGATTGTCATACTGAGTGAAGTCAGTCAGACAGAAAAAGAGAAATATCCTATGATATCGCTTATATGCGGAATCTAAAAAGAAATTATACAAATGAATGTATTTACAAAACAGAAATGGACTCACAGACTTAGAGTATGAACTTACGGTTACCAGTGTGAGACAGATGGAGGGAAGGGATAGTTAGGGAGTTTGGGACTGACATGTACACACTACTATATTTAAAAAGGATAGCCAACAAGGACCTACTGTATAGTACAGGGAACTTTGCTGAATGTTATGTGGCAGCCTGGATGGGAGGGGAGTCTGGGGGAGAATGGATACATGTATATGTATGGCTGAGTCTCTTTGCTGTGCACCTGAAACTGTCACAACATTGTTAATTGGCTATACTCCAATATAAAATAAAAAGTTTAAAAATAAAAAAATAAATACAATGAAATTTTAAAATTTAATTGTTTAATTCTGTCTGTTCATATGTAATTCCAAACTTAAAAGTGCTATTTTATTTTAAATAACTCCCCCTCCACATTTAAATAATTCCCCACCATAAAGTAATACAAATTCATTGTAGAAAATACAGAAAAGTATATTCTTTAAATGACATGTAATTTCATTTCCTAATAGTAACCACAGTTATCACAGGTTGTGCCTGGAGTTGGGTAGTTGGTTTAATTGTTTATGTCTCCACTAGAATGTAAACTTCCAGAGGATCAAGGCTTGTCTTCTTTTGTCTTTTCATCTCCATGGATCACCACAGTGCCAGGAATGTAATAGGCATTCAATAAAATATTTGTTGAATGCTTATTATGATTCTGGAGAGTGATGAGGCTGGTTTTCACATGATGGTTTTGGAATTTTTCTCATGGCTTTGTGTCTCACCTCACGCAAGTGACATACATGCAAGAGTGTAGGAAAGAGTAAGGGAATCTAAATTTAAGCCAGAAATGTTTTTCTTTAAATTTACTTTGATCACAGTAGATCACTAGTGACAAAGAGAAGGGCCCAAAACTTAGTTGCAGACGAAAGAAAGATACAGTTTATTGCTTTATAAGCTGGTTCATTGTAGCTCTCATATCTTTTCCTCCTTCCACTTCCATTTTCCTCCTGTCCTTCCTCCTCTACAGAATTTAGCATCAGGACTGTAGCGTGAGATAAGCCTTGCCACCTTCAGATTCAACTTGTTGCCTTTTAAGGACTCTGAGGGTAGGATAGAAGGTCAATTTTTATTTTATTCATTCATTCATTCATGTTTTGGCCGCACTGCCCGGCATGTGGGATCTTAGTTTCCCGACCAGGGATCAAACCCATGCCCCCTGCAGTGGAAGCGTGGAGTCTCAACCACTGGACTGCCAGGGAAGTCCCTTATTTTTAACTGTAAAGTTTCCTCTGCTGCATAAGCCCACCAAAAAACTACAAATTTTCCAGTGGAACTCAGGCAGTGTGTCTGTGTACATTTTATGTGTATGTATATAAAATGTTTATATATGTAAATATCTGTATATAAATATATGTGTGTATGTTTATATATCTGTATGTGTAGTGCTACCTGGTTACTTAGGTAATGGGGTGGAAATTTTAAGTACGTGATTGTTAGATTCTCTCTAAAATCTGGGCTCTATCAGGTTGTCTTGACTTTTTTGATAGAAAGTTATATAGGTTCTTCGGTAGTTGGATAAAACTCTCACAATTGCTCTATCCCTGGCCTCTTGGGAGCACATAAGTAAATATTTAATGGTTCTTTTCTAGTACAGCATGGATGCTTAAAATATTAATTGTGGTCAACCAGTTGTGTGGTTTTTGGTGTTCTTCTATGAGAACAATAACAGCACAGTTCTTTATTTTATAACATTCTGCCTTGCTTTGTCCCTGATAATGTAAAGGTGGGCTGATTTCTAATGAAGACATTATAAAAATTGGACATGACTTAGAATTACAAAAAAGTTTATTCATCTCTGGAGACATTCTCAAATAAGTAATTTATGTTATATTTACATACTTGGAACTTCAGGCATATAGGTTAGGAGACCACCCTTCCTAATTTTTTACAGTAAGTGGCTTCCCTTTTCTGAAACACAAGATCAGAACGGGTTGAGGGGAGGGAGATGCTGAGAGGCCAAGTTAGGTGGAGGCAACTGTGCAGGTGGCACTAGGACAATATCATGGAGGGGAGACACCCTCACTGCCATCACAACTAATACCTCACTAATGTTCCAAGTCGGGAGGTGTGGGGATTGCTTTGCACTCTCCCTTCCCAGGAGATTCCAATGTGCAGCCAAGGTGAGGATGCTTGCAAAGCTCAAATAAGCTGCAGAGAGAATGTATTATGTAGCTACAGGCTTTAGTTGGACTGCATCAATTATAATTAACCAATTGGGAATTCCTGGATGAAATTTAAGGTTCATTCAGTAGTGAATGTACATCGAGCCTCAATCTTGTACCAGATTCTTATTAGTTACTAGGAATAGAAAGATAAATAAGATATGGTTGATAAAGGAGCACAGTCTAGTGGAGGAGATAGAAATAATAACAAATAATGTAATACAGGGCGCATAGGATATTAAAAAAGAGGTGTCTAGAGTATTACTGGAAATACAGTAGAAGAAGCAGTTAACTCTGCCTGAGGTTTAGGATGTGGGATGAAGTGGGAATGGAATGAGAAATGGTCAGGTTTTCACAGAGGAAGTGATGAATTAAGAGTTTATCAGGTAGAAAAGGAGAGAAAAGAGGAGGTTTTAAAAAAAGTTTGTAACATGCAAAGATGTGAAGAAATTGAATAAGTGTTCAGGGATTGATTGGAAAGCAAGATGCCTTTGAGATATTTGTAGGTTTTGCATCTAGAAAAGTAGATCAGAGTCAGCTGGTGAAGTGCCTTATAAACCACATTCAGGAATATGGATGTTATCTTGCATGCTATGGTGTCACAGGGTCAAATGCATACAGGGACTAAGTAGATCATCTTAAGAGTGAAGCTGGTCAGGTGTGAAGCAGTTGATAGCATTGAAGGCTCTAGTAATCTGGATAGCATGGACCTTGTTTAAAGGCATTTAAGTAAGAAATGTTTTTTAAAGTTTAAATTTAAACTAAAATGGAATACTGTTTAGGTCAAATAAATCTGTGAAATTCAACCTTCAAGTGCCAGTCTGTAGTACCTTCAGTATAAGAGCCCAGTAAGGATAATAAGGAAAATCAGTAAGATCTTTATAGCATTTCTAAAGAAGTATTGCAGAAATATAACTAAGGGTTGAGATTGGGCTGGAAATGTGGAGGTGAGAACATAGTAAAAAGGTTAGTGTAGTAATCTAGGTAAAGGGTTCCAGCAAGCCACCAATGCTTTCAAATAAGGTAGCTTGCACTGGTTGGCTACGCAGTCCCTCTGCTGTTAAGCTGCCATCATTGATCATACCCTCTGCCCAACTCTGTTGTCATGTTGCTATACTGCTCCCCATCTTCATGTCATTTGTCCTGTTCTACTTCTCTGTGTGTTGAACAAGGTTTTGTTTGTTTCTCCATTGGTTCAGATTCTTAGATGAACACTCTGATGTTTCATGGAAACTTTCTTCTATTTCATCTGTAATTTAGCACTTTGGCATCTGGCTCCTGCTCCCAACATCTCACGCTGGAAAGATTCACCAAAGCAAGCTACTGGTTTTTACAATTGTTGTCTTCAAAGCCTGACACTCTTTGGGAACTGGTTTAGTCTTGGGTGGAGAACCACCATTTTTCTTTTTTATACTATGCTGGTTACTATCACCATCAGAAACACACTGCATTTGTTTAGAAGATGCCTTGATGAAATAGTTTCATTGGAACCTTACTTTTGTTTTTTTGTCTACTCTTGTTTTCTTCAGGTCCTATCACTGAAAATGAACAAGTATTAACATTTTACCACATTTATATTGCTTCTTGCATCCTCCTCCTTCCTGTATTTAGCTGGGTTATATAGATTGTAAATTCTTAGTCTTTTATGTCTGAAACCATTTCTTAAATGGTAGTTTAGCCAATATGAAACTCCAGGATGGCATCTATTTTCCCTTAGCACTTGAAGATCATTAGCTTCATTGTGTTTTGGGCGCTGTTGCTGCTAAGAAGTTGTTGTCAGCATAATTACGCCTTTGCTGGTAACCTATCTTTTCTTATGATTTTTCTCTTTATTCTTGCTGTTCCGTAGTTGTGAGGTATTTAGACATAGATTAGTTTTTTATTTATCCTGTTTATTTGTTAATATATATTTTCGACCTAAGGACTCCTATCTTTATTGGAACATTCTTAGCCTTTTCTCCTTAGTATTGCCTCTGCCATTCCCACTATTCTAAACTTCTAGAATTTCTTTTTTAAAATAAATTTATTTATTTATTTTTGGCTGCTTTGGGTCTTTGTTGCTGTGTGCGGGCTTTCTCTAGTTGCGGCGAGCAGGGGCTACTCTTTCATTGTGGTGTGCAGGCTTCTCATTGCGGTGGCTTCTCTTGTTGCGGCGCACGGACTGTAGGCATGTGGGCTTCAGTAGTTGTGAAACATGGGCTCTGGAGTGCAGGCTCAGTAGTTGTGGCGCACGAGATTAGTTGCTCTACAGCATGTGGGATCTTCCCGGACCAGGGCTTGAACCCATGTCCCCTGCATTGGCAGGCGGATTCTTAACCACTGCACCACCAGGGAAGCCCTAGAATTTCTGTTAGGTGTGTGTACTTCTCAATCTATCTTCTATGTCTCTTGCCTTCTTTAAAAATATTACCACTTTATTTCTCTGTACTACATTCAGGATCAGTTCCTCAGTAATATTTTTCATTAGACAACTGTTGCTCTTTGGACAGGTTTCTAGGTAAATCACTGGATCAGGAGTTTATGGCTGGTGACCTTTTATAATATATGTATGTAGGTAGGAAGGTAAGTAGGTAGGTAGGTAGTTAAATAGGAGGACAGGTCATCTGCTGATAATGAAAGATACCAGGGTAAAATGAAGGAGACAGAGAAAGTGGTGAAGGTCACTGAGATGAGTAATATCATTCATTTCTTGGTTAAAAAGCTTTTATCTAAGATTTTTAAAAATAAAAATCTAAGTAAAAGAACTGATAATCATAGTTTTTATGTTTTCCCTAAGCATTAAAGAGAACTTAGTTGTATTAGCTGAAAATGTGAGTGTGTTTTGTTTTTAACTTTATGTTGACAGAAGATAAAGAAGAGAGGTATGAGAATTAGAAGACCTGTATTTCATTTGGTCTTGGTTTTGCCAGAACTTTCGATGAGTTATGTAACTTTGCCAGAATGTACCTTGCCTATTTTTTGGTATTATATTGTTTTTATGAAGATATTTGAGATGATTGATTATAAAAAGTTTTTGAAAACCATAAGCATTGGTCATAAGATACAGAGATGCAAGAGTAGTGTAAACCACAGATTAAAATTACTTTGGAAGTATCGTTTTTATGCTTATTTTCTCTAAATTAAAGTGGATAATGTGTTAGAAATATAGTATTGTTTTAAAGGAGATTTTTTTTTTTTTTTTTTTTTTTTTTTGCGGTACGCGGGCCTCTCACTGCTGTGGCTTCTCCCGTTGCGGAGCACAGGCTCCAGACGCGCAGGTTCAGTGGCCATGGCTCACGGGCCCAGCCGCTCCGTGGCATATGGGATCTTCCCGGACCAGGGCACGAACCTGTGTCCCCTGCATCGGCAGGCGGACTCTCAACCACTGCGCCACCAGGGAAGCCCCTGCTTTTCTTTTTAAAATAGTCTAAGTATTTAATTTTACTTGGTTTGTCCCAATGAATTTACTTGGTAAAGTATTTTTAGAAAAACATGTGGATGAAATATTAGTCATTTAAATTAGATCATATCTGTATTCAACATCTACTATATATGAATAATTTATAGAGCTTTATCGTAAGTGCAACGGTTCTATGTAATCTAAAGCAGATGATTTTTTGTTCTTTTAAAGGCGCCAGAACTAAATTTTATTATTTGATTTAAGATAAATTATACGTAATCTTTTTCTTGTTTGGCAGGCAACCAGATAAACTGGTGGTAGTTTGGACGAGAAGAAGCCGAAGGAAGTCTTCCAAGGTTTGTCTGTTTTCTAAATTTCTTACCCAAATATTGAATTTGACTTTTGGTCAAATTATTAAGCCTCTCTGGTCCCAGTGAAGAATGTTTTAAAATATTACTTGATATTTTAGGTTATTTCTTATTATCTAATGTACTGAAATGATTGATCAGGCGCTGTATGTAATCTTGTTACTGCAGTTCCTAAAGCAGGAGCCAGTTACCTGAGTTTTGATTTTGGATTTGGTAGCCTTGAATAACATAATAGTTATTTAACTTCTCTGTGCTAGGATATCATGAAATAATGATTAAATAAATATCACTTACAAAATTATACCTAGGATTACTTTATTCAGATTCCAAGAGGATGAAGTTAGGACACACATAAGGAATGATGAGTTATCTGAGTCCATTGCTGGGTTACTGAAGAGGAGTTGGATTTTTCAAAGGTTTTAATTTTTTGTTCTTATGGCTTTGTGGGGAGTGGAACAGAATTTTATTTATTTATTTATAATTTTTTAAAAAAATTTTTGGCTGTGTTGGATCTTCGTTGCTGCACGTGGGCTTTCTCTAGGTGCGGCGAGCGGGGGCTACTCTTCGTTGCGGTGCATGGACTTCTCATTGTGGTGGCTTCTCTTGTGGCACAGGTTCTAGGTGCACGGGCTTCAGTAGTTGCGGCACATGGGCTCAGTAGTTGTGGCTCACAGACTTAGTTGCTCTGCGGCAACTTCATGGGATCTTCCCAGACCAGGGCTCAAACCTCTGTCCCCTACGTTGGCAGGTGGATTCTTAACCACTGCGCCACCAGGGAAGCCGAGAACAGAATTTTAAAATGTTCAGTAACAATTCTAAGTATTTTAAAAATTCCAATCTGTAGACAAGTAAGTGTGAGTATATTTTTATAAGCACACGATAACTACAAGCATGTTTATTGAATGTTGGTTTTTCCGTAAGTAGACTTACGTAAAGAAAAATTTATTCATTTTAACTGAAATTAAATTTTAATTTAATTAAATTTCAGAATTAAATTTTTTTAAGGGCATCTTTTTAAATTTTATTTTTATTGAATTAAAATTTATATACGGTATAAGTCACAGATCTTAAGTACACAATTTTATGAGTTTTGATCAATATATAGTTGTATAATTACCACTGCTATCAAGATATAGACAATTTTCATCACCTTTTTCCTTTGAGTCCTCTTCCAGTCAATTCCCAATCCTTAGAGGCAACTACTATTCCGATTTTTCTATCACCGTAGGCTATTTTTGCCTGTTCTTAAATTTCACATAAATAGAATCATACAAAAGTACTATTTTATGTCTGGTTTCTTTTGTACAGCATGTTTTCGAGATTTATTCATGGTATTGTGAATGTTGGTAGTTTAACTTTTTTCATTGCTGAGCAGTATTCCATCATGCACATACACTGCAGTGTGATTTTTTATACATCTGTTGATGAACATTTGATTTGTTTCCAGTGAATACTCTGAGTGTTCAACTATTGTGAATAAATCTGTTGTAAACATTACTGTTCAGGTATTTTGGGGGACAAATGTTTTCTCTTGGACGAATAACTTGGAATGGAATCAATGGGTAATAGGGTACATACATTTTGAACTTTTAATATACCCCCACCAGCAATATAGGAAAGGTCCAGTTGCTTCACCTCATGAATAGCATTTTCTTCAAAGCATACATTTGTAGTTTGGGGGCATTATATTTTGGACATGTAATATTTTCTTATCTATTTATGAGAAGGGGTTCTAAAAATAGACTTAGGGTCGTCTTGTCAGTTTTGCCCAGTGGGTCTTAAGCTTTTGTGAAAAGGAACAATATTAGGCCATCCACTAAGTGTGATAGAAGAATCTGAATATAACTATAAACATTAGAAATCGACCCTAAATGTTTTTAGCTATCAACAAAAAGTGATGTCCCTCTTTTAGAAACTAGATACTAACTGTTTTCTTAAAACATTATGAAGCATAATGAAATACTTTAGATTAAAGGTCAATTCAGAATACCCATATTTGAAATTAAGTATACTTTTAATTTAATTACATTTTTGAAAGTCAGTCAAATAAATTTTAGGTCCAGATTCTATTTTATATTGTATCAAATATTGATTGAATCCAGATGGTGAAATACAAACATAGGCTACAGGTTGATTTTTCTCAAAATATATTTTCTAGAAGGAACTATTTCTTATTGGACTAATTTTCCAGTTGTGATGCTCTTAATATTTCAGATCCCTTCTGGATATTTTAGAATCATTGTATTTTCTCTTGAAACATTATAGGTGTACTTTTGAAAAGTTTATGAGAAGTTACAATGTGTTGTTTATTATAGCATATACATAATATGTTCATGTATATGTGAAATGCTGTTCTGTAAATTGTTCACAACAGCTAAATAAGGACGTAAAAATCAGTTCCAGAAGCTATGAAAGAAATGCTAATGATATTATTGTGAAAATTAAACAAATAACTTTTTTTTTAATCTTGAGAAGCTTGAGATCCATGGCATTTTGGAATTAAAAAAAAATAAAATTGTCCCCAGCTATTATTTTTTAAAAATTAGCTATCAGTTATATTAAATCCACAGACTAGAACCATTGTTTTCTTCTGAAAGACTCTTCTGTTTTCTGACATTTTTCCTTTGAAATATTATTTGCTTGCTAAGTCCCTTTGAAATCACTTAGGGGGAAAGCAGATCTCTGCAGCCATTGCCCAGAAAATAGTCTAGTTTTTACTTTTAACTGTGTTTCTGGAAAGAGTTTGAACTACGCAGTAATTAATTTTCTTTGGTTATCTGTATAAGTTATTATTTATCTTGCCTGATTCTGAGTATATCTGCCTTTTTAAATTATTTTATTGAAGTATAGTTGATTATCTACCTTTTTTATATTGGTGGATTGAAATTTATAACTGACACCCGGATAACAGATTAGACAGTAAAATAATAAGGCACATTGCCTTATTTAATTTAAAGTTTAGTTTTCAGTTTATTGCTCACTTTCTTTGGGTACATGTCTATTTTTCTAGTTAAGTATATAAAGAACTCATTGCTGAATCATTTTTTATCGAGAAAATAATAACCATGAGTAATTATCCCAATATGCATCTTTCCCGCCTCTTATCCTCAAGTCATGGCATTTATAACAGATTTTTTCAGGCTGTAGCTGATTTGTATATGCTTAAATAAATTATTTTTCAGTACAGTGTTTGACAATAGGAAGCAGGGAGATTGTGATAGTCAAGAAGAATTATGGCAGAGTAGTCTGTTGCCTTAAATCTAGTTTTGTAAATTTAAACCCACAGAGAGATGGGAGAGTTCCAAAGGGAAACAAGAGCTTGAAAGTCCTCACCAGCTTTTGGATGGCATTACCACCTCTACTTCCCTGCTCTGTGGTTGTACTATAGCCTTTATCAATGTGCTGTGGTATCATGAAGGGGTGGGTATAGTTGTAGAGCTTTGACTTATGACCATGATATGGACAACTCTAAGGTAAATTTATGTGTGACATCTTAAACCTATGGGTAGATGCAGTTTTATAAATTGAAAATCATCAATTTAAAAACTAAATTGACAGTTATAAATTTTCAGTGAAATGTTTTGATTTTGTAGGAATCAGAAGTAACAAGTGAATATTTATTCTGTGTTTAGTTCCATATTAGGTACAAGTCTTTTAGGTAAGATATGATATGAAATAATTTGAAAATAAGGCATTTTATAGAGTCATTACTCAAAATTGAGAAATGTTACCTTTTCCTTAGGTCTGCCTTTGCTAAAGGATCTGTGATATGATTAAAAAGTGAAAAAAAATATGAATGGAACTGGATAATGTGGCTTCATCCTTTCTGTCGTTAACTGTACTAGGATGCTGGCAAATGATTAAATAACCTGCCTTTCCTGACTCTACTAAGGAGCTAGCTAAATAGCTGTATGTGTTTTGTACCAAATTATTTTCTAGGGAAATCCTTTCTGTTGCTCTGAATAAAAACTGATCAGGGTTCTTGTAGTGCTGATGAGTGCCAGTATGAGGTGCTTTTTAAAAAATAAAGTTCTTAAGAACCTAAATTCCTGTCTCAGTTGATTTGTACAGTTAGATGTTTAATACTGCAGCTATTTTTAGTTACCTGTATTAGATTTTTCATTCTTTTTCTAGCTTCAGGTTCTTTAATTCTGTTTGAGGTAGAAGTTGTAGTAAGCTCTTCTGACTAGGAACACTTTTTTTTTTCTTCAGGTTTGCTGCTATGTACATCCATAGTTTCCTCTCCAGCAAAATTTACTGATTCTGCCTAGTATATAATAATTAGCTAACATTATAAAGCTGGCATTGCCAGATACTCAGCTGGACTAATTGGTATTGTTACACTGTCCTAACTTAGCTAGGTGTACAGTCCCTAAAAAGACTATCAGAAAGCCAGAGCTCTGTCTTAGTTTGACCTTTTCTCTTGCTGGGAAGGGTTGCTGGATAGAATGGTCAGAAGATGGCAGCATACTAGCAGCTTGGGAACTAGCACCTTTCCATCTCTTTTTATTAGAAAAAAGAAAGAGGGCTTCCCTGGTAGCGCAGTGGTTGAGAGTCCGCCTCCTGATGCAGGGGACACGGGTTCATGCCCCGGTCCGGGAAGATCCCACATGCCGCGGAGCGGCTGGGCCCATGAGCCATGGCCACTGAGCCTGTGCGTCCGGAACCTGTGCTCCGCAACGGGAGAGGCCACCACAGTGAGAGACCCGCGTACCGCAAAAAAAAAAAAGAAAAAAAATATTTTAATTCATTAAGCAGATTGTCTTTTTGTTTGTTTATTGGTCTAATTACCATTCCCTGATCCAAGATTGAGAATTTAAAGAGGTCATTTAGAGGAGCAGCATTAGGATACCTGAGGAAATTACATGGTATCACCATCTTCTAACCCTGCCCAGTTGTTAGTTGGTCTCCACATTCCCTGCTTTTCCCACTCTTGACCTCTGTGTCATATACATAAATGTTAAGACCTTAGGGATAGAAGACTATTCTCTTGACTACTGTGTGAATCAGAAGTAGAGTTTGCTATGATGTCGGTTGGGTGAAGAACTCCGAACTTGACAATCATGGAGTTGGTTCTCCTACTGATTATTAGTATGGCCTCAGGCAAGCCATTTACTCTTTAATTGCTTCAGTTTCCTTATCTGGACCTGGTTTAGATCTCCTAAAGATATTTTCAGGCCTAAAATTCTTTGATGGTCTTTTTTTTCATTCCAAATTTTACAAAAACTCTATCTTTTCTGCCGTGGCTAATAAATAAAGTTCAGTTATTATGGTCTTTTTTTTTTTAATGTATCGGGCGACTATGAAAATATAATTATGGGAAGTTTGAAGAGACCAGAGAAATTGCTTGATCTACCATGACAGTACATGAGAATTAGAGTTGTCATAAATCTTAAGAATTAAATATGTAGACTATGTAGAGTTTTGATAAAAGATTTTCTAAGATGGGCAGCAATTTACTTTTCAAAATGGATATTGTTTACTTTGTGGAGTTTTTGTTCTAGGACTGTCAACAGGCATAGAAATAGGCAGGGGAACAGAGGAATCCCTGGAGATGTTTTTTAATCAGCAAAACTCAGTTCTTTACCTTTGGCTGTGGTGTGCTAAGTCTCTTGTGAGTCACTACTTCCCTTTCCTCACCTGAAGTTTTGTGATCTGGGGGCAATGAAGAGAGAATAGAGAGGGAGTTATTGACAATTTAGCTGGAGTGGGAGTAGTTTAGTGCTGCTAAACCTGTATCTTGTGCTGGTATTTTATCTTTTATTGAAGTATAGTTAACTTACAATATTCTGCTGGTATTTTAACTAACAAGATATGATAAGATTTGCACGGACATAAGTTTCCATGATCTTGATCCCTTCTTAGTTCCACTTCCTGGGTTCAAATCCAACTTTTGCCACTTACTTGCTGTGTGATCTTGGGCCAGTCTGTGCCTCAGTTTCTTCATGTGTTAAATCTGCTCCCTGACATGCACCTGCACTCATATACTTTAGCTCCTTTCCTATTATTATGGAAGAATCGTCTGTGCTCCGAGCAAAGGCCAATCTGTCTCCTTTTGTACTGTTAAGGACATTACTCTAGCAATTATTTCTCTTCTGCATCATTAAATTTTCCCTCTTAACTGGATATTTCTCATCAGCCTAAAAATATTTTTCTCTTATTTAAAAAATTCTCTTCTGACACTATTTCTCCCACTAGCACCAACCTATTTCTCTCTTTCTCTTTCAGCAAAACACCTCAGAGGAGTTGAATGTACTTGCTAGTTTCTTTCTTCCTGTTCTTTCTTGAATCCATGCTAATCCAGTCAGGTGTTTACCCTTGTCACTCCACTGAAACTGCTCTTGTGAGGTCAGTAATGGCTTCTGCTTTGTTAAATCCAGGAGTCATTTTCCAGACCTCATCCTATATGACCTGTCACCAAGATTTGGGACAGATGGTTGTTCCTTTCTCCTTAAAACATTTTCTCCACTAGAGTTTCAGAATACCACATGCCTCTGCTTTTCCTTCTGCTTTACTGACCCTTCTTTGCTGATTCCTCCTCATTTCCTGGACCTGTTATTGTTGTGCTCCAAGGTTCAGTTCCTGAGCCTTTATCTCTCTCTCTCTCTCTTTCCCCCTCCCTCTCCCTCTCTCTCTTTCTCTCTCTCCTCACTCCCTTGGGATCACATCCAAGTTTTAAGTATCACCTGCACGCTAATGATTCCCAAATTTATAACTCCCGGCACATACATCCAGCTGCCTATTTAAACACCTACACTTGAATATCTAAAAGGCAACTTAGATTTAATGTGTATAAAACTGAGTTCCTAATCTTATTTTCCAAACTTGATCCTTCAGCAGTTTTGCCTCATATCTGTTAATAGCAATTCCTTTTATGTACTTGCTCAAGGGCGAAAGCCTTAGAATCAGCCTTGGCTACTTTCTTTCATACAATCAGACAGAAAACCTTATTGATGCTATCTTGAAACTATGAAAAAATATATGGAATCTGACTACTTTGTACCACCCCAAGCCAAGTCACCATTAGCTCTCCAAAGGATTATTGCAGTAGCTTACTGGTCTCCCTGTTTCCTCTCTTACATCTGAAGCCTATTCTAAATACATTTGCTAGAGTCAAAAAACATAACTTCATCATTCCTCTGCTTAAAATCCTCCAGTGGCTTCCCATCTCACTCAAATTACAAACCAAAATCTTTGGAATGGGCTGCCAGAGCTTCATATGATTGGGCCCTCTGTGATTTCTCTAGTCTTATCTCCTGCTGCTCTTCTCTTTGACCACTCTGCTCCAGCCACATTGGCATTGTTGTTATCTAACTGCCTCAGCACCTTTCCAGTTGCTGGTCCATCTCCCTAGAAAGCTCTTCCCATGTTTTAAAATATCTGATTCAACTCCTTACGGTCTTCTCTCGTCACCTGCTCATTGACACTTTTCTCTGATTAACCTGTTGAAAATTGTTACTTTCTCTTGCCCCTTCCATCCTTCTTCCCTACTTTCATTTTTCTCCACAGCGTTTCTCTCTACCTAACATGCTGCCTGTTTTACTTAATTATTTTGTTTGTCTGTCTCTTCCTACTATTCTGAAAACTCCACTAAGGCAGATTTTTTTTTTTTTTTTTTTACTACAGTTCCTAGACAATGCTTGGCAGATAGTATCAATTGAGTGAGTGAATGAGTGAATGAATGAATGAATAGTAGCTACCTCATAGGGTTCTTATGCAGATTGAATGAGTTAAACGTAAGTAAATTCCAAATATGCACTGACATATAGAAAGTACTTCTTAAGTGTCAGCTTTTATTACCACCTTCATAGCATGTCCACGGACCAGTCCTGAAGCCCAGAGAGATGAAGATTTAGTTGAGCTGTCCTGGCATGCCATTATGCATTAGCTTTGGCTGGAAACGCCACCACAACGGAAGACCTAGAGCGGTGACCCCCACATTTCAGGGGATTCCTTAGGGAACCTTGATAATCAATATTTACAAGGAAAAAAGTCTTTAAAATTATAGGCACTAGAAACATAAACTGTACAAACTGCTTTCTTCTTTACTTGACCCAAATAAACATTATGGTTTAGTGGGAAATGATCTTAAATGCAGACTATACAATTAATTTTTCCTTTTAAAGAATGAATTTGCCCTTAAGTTCCTAAATCACAAAGTAATTTTAAAAATGTTTCTCCTAATAAGGTTTTTATTCAATCCTAAATAGCTTTTGAAAATATGAGGCACCTCATTTTTGCATCTTCGTGTGTGTGTGTGTGTGTGTGTGTGTGTGTGTGTGTGTGTGTGTGTGTGTGTGTGTGTGCGTGGGAGAGGGTAAAGGTTTGTTTACAGATAGTAATCTGTAGCTACCATGTGATATAACCGTCATAGCCCAAGTTTAATGCTTGAAAAGTTTTATTTGACTAATCATTTTTGTTTTAGGGAGATCTAATGGATAGTTAAATAGGGTCAATATATTTTTGTAAATTATTAACATTGCATTTCCTGTACTTCAAATTGAAGCCATTATTTTTATTCTGGTAGGCTCATAGCTGGCAGCCTGGAATAAAAAATCCATACCGTGGTGTTGTAGTGTGGCCTGTTCCTGAAAACATTGAAATCACTGTGACACTTTTTAAGGTAAGTTCCAGTTTTATAAGTTATAGGATTTATTATATAATCATAGTTCTAAATGATGGAATATTTCAGTATTCATTGTTCTATACATTTGGGTCCTTAATGTGCAGTAAGGACCTTAATGTGCGTTATTTTTAGAGATATAGCAGTTTATAACAATGTAAGGATATCAGAGTGTTTCATGGTCTATAAAGTCCAAATAATTTGGGAGTCTTTTTGAACTTATTCCAATTAAGATCAGTCGGAATACTTCTTTTACTACTTCTTACATTCTCCCCACAGGGAACTTTAAAGTGCTTTTTCTGTGGAAAGCTGAGGTTTGTGGAATTCTTAGTCCTGACCCTCATTTTGTTAGCCTTGTTTGTCTAATAACAAGATAGGTTTTTAAATTAGTATATGATAAATATTTTGTTGATGTTAATATAAGAAGATAAGTTTAAAATTGACTTTTGATAAATATTTTATAAATGTTAATATTTTATAAATACTATAGCTTAAAATAAAAATTTTGATAATAAATTCCAAGTGCAGGTCCAAAAACATAGCTGTGCATATAGCTAACTCTTTTTATATATGTTTTTTCTTGAAAGTATTCCTTATTTCTTAACATTATAATATAGTCCTCACACATATGACAGTTATGCACTAGAATATTTACTTTCCTAACCAATTCCTTACCTGCTCAAGAAAAAAAGGTGGAGACCAGTATGTCTCAGTTTCAGCCTTCTTGAAAGTGGTGCAGTTAGGAAACAAATGCTTTATTTCTTCTTTGAATCCTTCCAATTGTGTTGACGTTACTTTTGCAGAAGGACAGAATGAAGGAAGACATCTCATTAAGCACAAACATAAAGTTTGTGAAAATCCACTAAAATACTTTAGGATATAAAATCTAAGTTGAGCAAAGTTATATGGCTTAGAGTGTGAAATCACTGTGTAAAAAAATACTTTTGATTTTGTAATCCAGTATATTAATTCATATGTTCTGGAACTACTGCAGGGATCAATAGAACAAAACAGTATGTTGAATGTTGATGTACTAACCCATGAATGGGACACTACTTTTAAACGCTCTGTTTCATAGATACTCTATTTTATCAGAGATTCTTAACACTTTATGTATATTTTATAGTTTTGATATCATTGTTATTGGATCCTTTATAGTTTTGATATTATTGTTATTATAACTTACTTGATTATGCTTATCATGTATACACAATACTTGATTTGTTTGCCCAGGGAGAAATAAGGGATGAGACTGTAGCTGCTCTTCCTTTTTTTTCAGGAAAGATCAGAACCATCCTATTACCCTTTAGTCAGCTGTCCTCAAAGCCTATTATTAAACCCCCCTTAACCATACCTCTCCTAATGAAATGATATAGTAAGATTGGTAGTTAACAAGACCTTTAGAGTACTATTTCATTTAATTCTTAGTACTTTAGAGTACTATTTCATTTAATTCTTCTGTAATTATTCCCATTGTACTGATAAGGAAACTGAGACTAAAGAAGAAGGTAACTTGCCCAGTCACACTGTGATTTAGCCCTGGGGTGGTGGTGGTTTGTTTGTTTTTGATTTTGTTTTACATTGTATGGCCTGTTCTGTAATACAAACCATTCTGAATATAGATTACAACAGCAAAATTTCTGACATGCTTGAGGAAGACTTTTAAGTAATCTCTTGTGTGTTTTTGATTCAGTCTGTTTATATTGGTAAAGCAAGTGAATGGACACAGTTACACAACTTTAAAAAAAAAATGATAGAGAACAAGGGGTTAAGAGAGCCAATAAATGGCTGACAGCCATGTGTTTGGGCAAAGGATATGCACTGAGTGATTCTGAGTTGAAAGTGGCTGTTGAAATGTGTTACTTGGAGGATTAGGAGGTGTGAGTGTAGTTTTCAAGTGCTGATGAGAATGTTCAGCATATCCTATCACTGAACTCTTATGTCTTTAAGTGTTGGTCTGTAGGGAAAAAACCCAAATACCCCTTCCTCCCCATTTTGCTGTATTACACACATTTCTCTTCAGTTGTGCTATGGAGGCAAACTTGTGACCATTTAAAATACTTAAATAAATACTTAGATAAATACCTTTATCTTCCTTACTCTATGTCTTCCCAGAGTTCCATAGAAAAGCAGAAAAGTAAAACAAAATAATTTTTCGTTCATGGTAATTTTTTTTGATCTTGCATTTAAAATATTCAAGTGGAAAACTCTTTCATATTTCCCCCTTCCTTTTACTTAAAGTCTCACAATTTACTTAATCCTGAAACTTGTAAATAGGAAAGGACTGCTCTGAATCCTTTTTGTCCTAGGTATGGTATTCAGAGTTGTGCTCATAGACAACATACTTTTTAAAAAAGTTATCAATGTATTTCATTTTTCTCTGACTTAACCAGAAATTAATTTCTTTAGCCTGCATGCTTGATTTTGAAATTTGAATTAGATTGAAAATAGCTATTGCTAGTAAATGAAAAAAAAAACCTATTTTAGGGTTTTGAGAAGGAAAACAGCTCTTTAAGCCATTTTCAATTTTTCTCTTTAGTGCAATGGTAGTAAAAGAGACACTAGAGGGTAGAGAGTAGGATATAAAGAAGACAGTTGATTCAAGCTAGAAGCAATTTTTACTACAAATGTTTTTGTTTAATCAATAATATAATTAGTTAATTATGTACATAGTCCAAAATGAACATTATTGTTGCTCCTTTACATCTTTTTAGTGACTTTGCCCTATCAGATATGTCCCTTGGTCCCATTAAAATTATTCTTTTAAGGGTAATATATCATCTCTGTTTCTAAAAAATGTTTCATCAGCTTTGAGAATTAATGTATATCATATATAAGTTACTGTTCAATATTTGTTAATTTGTAAGATATATATTCATTAATTCATTCATGAAGTATTCTTGAGAAACCACTGTGTGCCAGGTACTTTTCTAGGTCCTGGGGACGCAGAGATAAAACTGAACCAACAACAGGGCTAAAAGCCAGACAGACCTGGCTGTCTTATAATCTATTGCCTTTTACCTTTACTTATTCTAATATCTGTGGAAATTCTGTACAATCCCACCTAGTCCAAATGCTTCCTCACTCATCAAGCTTTTATTGTTCATTCCTCTAAGAAATGTATTGTCTTCAATTCTTTAGTAAAACCATGTATTTCATTCATCATATATGTATTTACATTAGTTGTTTGTCTTCGAAGGCAAGGACAACTATATTTGAATCCATATAACACCTCTACAATTCCTTGTATAATAAGTAGCTAATAAATATTTGTCAAATACTTGCAAAAGTATGCCTCATATAGAAAAAAGCTGCATTTGGTTGTGGGATCTGTTACCCTTTCTCAGGTTTCTGGTGGTGGAGGGTGGATGGGGGTATCAACATCCAACTTGCCATTTTGTGTAGATTATGAAGTCCTTTGCGGTACTTTGAAATTCCAGATGTTTATATAACCTCTGCACCAAGAAAACCTTGCCTCAAGTGATACTTTGAGTTTAAAATACTTAGAGGTATAGAAATGAGGGCAGAGTTTCATATGGGCATTTAATATCTTAATAAAGTGCTTCTTAATAGTTCACTCACTAAGTTATCTGAACCTGGATTTCTTTTTTTTTTAAATTTTTATTGGAGTATAGTTGATATACAATGTTGTGTTAGTTTCTGCTGTACAGCAAAGTGAATCAGTTATACATATACATATATCCACTCTTTTTTTTTTTTTTTTTAGCTTAAACAAGATAGAAGTTTATTTTTCTTATATAAACAACGTTTTGAAATAAGTAATCAGGACTGGTGTGGCAGCTCCACAATCATCTGGAACCCAGGCTCCTTCTATCTTCTTGCTCCACATCCTCAACCTGTGGCTCCCACCTCATGGCCCAAGATGGCTGCTTGAGTTCAAGCTATCATATTCACATTCCAGTCAGCAGGAAGGAGGAAAGTGGGAAGAAGGGACTTCTCTCTGACACTTCAAAGACTCTTCCCTTGACATGGATTTGGCCAGAATTTAGTAACATAGTCCTAACTGAGAAATATTTTGGAGGGCCCTGTGCCCAGCTTAAAAATAGGGGATTCTATTACTATATAAGAAGGGAAGAGCAGATATCAGAGTACAACAGCAGTCCCTGTACAAAAAGTAAGCACATTTTCCACATTTTACTTTCTGATTTCCCAACCCTTAGTGAACAGTTTTTTAATGTCCAAATTAATCTAAGAGAGGCTAAATCAATTTCCTGTTGGTTTTTTTTTTACATCTTTATTGGAGTATAATTGCTTTACAATGGTGTGTTAGTTTCTGCTTTATAACAAAGTCAATCAGTTATATATATACATATGTTCCCATATCTCTTCCCTCTTGCGTCTCCCTCCCTCCCAGCCTCCCTGTCCCACCCCTATAGGAGGTCACAAAGGACCGAGCTGATCTCCCTGTGCTATGCGGCTGCTTCCCACTAGCTATCTATTTTACATTTTGGTAGTGCCACTCTCTCACTTTGGCCCAGCTTACCCTTCCCCCTCTGCATATCCTCAAGTCCATTCTCTAGTAGGTCTGTGTCTTTATACCTATCTTACCCCTAGGTTCTTCATGACAGTTTTTTTTCTTAGATTCCATATATACGTGTTAGCATACTGTATTTGTCTTTCTCTTTCTGACTTACTTCACTCTGTATGACAGACTCTAGGTCCATCCACCTCACTACAAATAACTCAATTTCGTTTCTTTTTATGGCTGAGTAATATTCCATTGTATATATGTGCCACATCTTCTTTATCCATTCATCCGATGATGGACACTTAGGTTGTTTCCATCTCCTGTCTATTGTAAATAGAGCTGCAATGAACATTTTGGTACATGACTCTTTTTGAATTATGGTTTTCTCAGGGTATATGCCCAGTAGTGGGATTGCTGGGTCATATGGTAGTTCTATTTGTAGTTCTTTAAGGAACCTCCATACTGTTCTACATAGTGGCTGTACCAATTCACATTCCCACCAGCAGTACAAGAGTGTTCCCTTTTCTCCACACCCTCTCCAGCATTTATTGTTTCTAGATTTTTTGATGATGGCCATTCTGACCGGTGTGAGATGATACCTCATTGTAGTTTTGATTTGCATTTCTCAAATGATTAATGATGTTGAGCATTCTTTCATGTGTTTGTTGGCAGTCTGTATATCTTCTTTGGAGAAATGTCTATTTAGGTCTTCTGTCCATTTTTGGATTGCGTTGTTTGTTTTTTTGATATTGAGCTGCATGAGCTGCTTGTAAATTTTGGAGATTAATCCTTTGTCAGTTGCTTCATTTGCAAATATTTTCTCCCATTCTGAGGGTTGTCTTTTGGTCTTGTTTATGGTTTCCTTTGCTGTGCAAAAGCTTTGAAGTTTCATTAGGTCCCATTTGTTTATTTTTGTTTTTATTTCCATTTCTCTAGGAGGTGGGTCAAAAAGGATCTTGCTGTGATTTATGTCATAGAGTGTTCTGCCTATGTTTTCCTCTAAGAGTTTGATAGTTTCTGGCCTTATATTTAGGTCTTTAATCCATTTTGAGCTTATTTTTGTGTATGGTGTTGGGGAGTGATCTAATCTCATACTTTTACATGTACCTGTCCAGTTTTCCCAGCACCACTTATTGAAGAGGCTGTCCTTTCTCCACTGTACATTCCTGCCTCCTTTATCAAAGATAAGGTGACCATATGTGCATAGGTTTATCTCTGGGCTTTCTATCCTGTTCCATTGATCTATATTTCTGTTTTTGTGCCAGTACCATACTGTCTTGATTACTGTAGCCTTGTAGTATAGTCTGAAGTCAGGGAGCCTGATTCCTCCAGCTCCATTTTTCGTTCTCAAGATTGCATTGGCTATTCGGGATCTTTTGTGTTTCCATACAAACTGTGAAATTTTTTGTTCTAGTTCTATGAAAAATGCCAGTGGTAGTTTGATAGGGATTGCATTGAATCTGTAGATTGCTTTGGGTAGTAGAGTCATTTTCACAGTGTTCATTCTTCCAATCCAAAAACATGGTATATCTCTCCATCTATTTGTATCATCTTTAATTTCTTTCATCAGTGTCTTATAATTTTCTGCATACAGGTCTTTTGTCTCCTTAGGTAGGTTTATTCCTAGATATTTTATTCTTTTTGTTGCAATGGTAAATGGGAGTGTTTTCTTGATTTCACTTTCAGATTTTTCATCATTAGTGTATAGGAATGCCAGAGATTTCTGTGCATTAATTTTGTATCCTGCTACTTTACCAAATTCATTGATTAGCCCTAGTAGTTTTCTGGTAGCATCTTTAGGGTTCTCTATGTATAGTATCATGTCATCTGCAAACAGTGAGAGCTTTACTTCTTCTTTTCTGATTTGGATTCCTTTTATTTCCTTTCCTTCTCTGATTGCTGTGGCTAAAACTTCCAAAACTATGTTGAATAAGAGTGGTGAGAGTGGGCAACCTTGTCTTGTTCCGGATCTTAGTGGAAATGCTTTCAGTTTTTCACCATTGAGGATGATGTTGGCTGTGGGTTTGTCATATATGGCCTTTATTATGTTGAGGAAAGTTCCCTGTATGCCTACTTTCTGGAGGGTTTTTATCATAAATGGGTGTTGAATTTTCTCAGAAGCTTTTTCTGCATCTATGGAGGTGATCATATGGTTTTTATCCTTCAGTTTGTTAATATGGTGTATCACATTGAATGATTTGCATATATTGAAGAATCCTTGCATTCCTGGAATAAACCCCACTTGATCATGGTGTATGATCCTTTTAATGTGCTGTTGGATTCTGTTTGCTAGAATTTTGTTGAGGATTTTTGCATCTATGTTCATCAGTGATATTGGCCTGTAGTTTTCTTTCTTTGTGACATCTTTGTCTGGTTTTGGTATCAGGGTGATGGTGGCCTCCTAGAATGAGTTTGGGCGTGTTCCTCCCTCTGCTATATTTTGCAAGAGTTTGAGCAGGATAGGTGTTAGCTCTTCTCTAAATATTTGATAGAATTCGCTTGTGAAGCCATCTGGTCCTGGGATTTTGTTTGTTGGAAGATTTTTCATCACAGTTTCAATTTCAGTGCTTGTGATTGGTCTGTTCATATTTTCTATTTCTTCCTGATTCAGTCTTGGCAGGTTGTGCATTTCTAAGAATTTGTCCATTTCTTCCAGGTTGTCCATTTTTATTGGCATAGAGTTGCTTGTAGTAATCTCTCATGATCTTTTGTATTTCTGCAGTGTCAGTTGTTACTTCTCCTTTTTCATTGCTAATTCTATTGATTTGAGTCTTCTCCCTCTTTTTCTTGGTCAGTCTGGCTAATGGTTTATCAATTTTGCTTATCTTTTCAAAGAGCCAGCTTTTAGTTTTATTGATCTTTGCTATCGTTTCCTTCATTTCTTTTTCATTTATTTCTGATCTGATCTTTATGATTTCTTTCCTTCTGCTAACTTTGGGGGTTTTTTGTTCTTCTTTCTCTAATTGCTGTAGGTGCAAGGTTAGGTTGTTTATTCGAGATGTTTCCTGTTTCTTAAGGTAGGATTGTATTGCTATAAACTTCCCTCTTAGAACTGCTTTTGCTGCATCCCATAGGTTTTGGGTCATTGTGTCTCCATTGTCACTTGTTTCTAGGTATTTTTTGATTTCCTCTTTGATTTCTTCAGTGATCACTTCATTATTAAGTAGTGTATTGTTTAGCCTCCATGTGTTTGTATTTTTTACAGAACTTTTCCTGTAATCGATATCTAGTCTCATAGCGTTGTGGTCGGAAAAGATACTTGATACAATTTCAATTTTCTTAAATATACCAAGGCTTGATTTGTAACCCAAGATATGATCTATCCTGGAGAATGTTCCATGAGCACTTGAGAAAAATGTGTATTCTTTTGTTTTTGGATGGAATGTCCTATAAATATCAATTAAGTCCATCTTGTTTAATGTATCATTTAAAGCTTGTGTTTCCTTATTTATTTTCATTTTGGATGATCTGTCCATTGGTGAAAGTGGGGTGTTAAAGTCCCTATTATGAATGTGTTACTGTTGATTTCCCCTCTTATGACTGTTAGTATTTGCCTTATGTATTGAGGTGCTCCTCTGTTGGGTGCATAAATATTTACAATTGTTATATCTTCTTCTTGGGTTGATCCCTTGATCATTATGTAGTGTCCTTCTTTGTCTCTTCTAATAGGCTTTATTTTAAAGTCTATTTTGTCTGATATGAGAATTGCTACTCCAGCTTTCTTTTGGTTTCCATTTGCATGGAATATCTTTTTCCATCCCCTCACTTTCAGTCTGTATGTGTCTCTAGGTCTGAAGTGGGTCTCTTGTAGACGGCATATATGTGGGGCTTGTTTTTGTATCCATTCATCAGTCTATGTCTTTTGGTGGGAGCATTTAATCCATTTACATTTAAGGTAATTATCGATATGTATGTTCCTATACCCATTTTCTTAATTGTTTTGGGTTTGTTATTGTAGGTCTTTTCCTTCTCTTGTGTTTCTTGCCTAGAGGAGATCCTTTAGCATTTGTTGTAAAGCTGGTTTGGTGGTGCTGAACTCTCTCAGCTTTTGCTTGTCTATAAAGATTTTAATTTCTCCATCAAATCTGAATGAGATCCTTGCTGGGTAGAGTAATCTTGTTTGTAGGTTTTTCTCCTTCATCACTTTAAATATGTCCTGCCAGTCCCTTCTGGCTTGCAGAGTTTCTGCTGAAAGATCAGCTGTTAACCTTATGGGGAGTCCCTTGTGTGTTATTTGTTGTTTTTCCCTTGCTGCTTTTAATATGTTTTCTTTGTATTTAATTTTTGACAGTTTGATTAATATGTGTCTTGGCGTGTTTCTCCTTGGATTTATCCTGTATGGGACTCTCTGTGCTTCCTGGACTTGATTAACTATTTCCTTTCCCATATTAGGGAAGTTTTCAACTATAATCTCTTCAAATATTTTCTCCATCCTTTTCTTTTTCTCCTCTTCTTCTGGAATCCCTATAATTCGAATGTTGGTGCGTGTAATGTTGTCCCAGAGGTCTCTGAGACTGTCCTCAGTTCTTTTCATTCTTTTTTCTTTATTCTGCTCTGCAGTAGTTATTTCCACTATTTTATCTTCCAGGTCACTTATCCGTTTCTCTGCCTCAGTTATTCTGCTATTGATCCCTTCTAGAGTATTTTTCATTTCATTTATTGTGTTGTTCATCATTGCTTGTTTCATCTTTAGTTCTTCTAGGTCCTTGTTAAATGTTTCTTGCATTTTGTCTATTCTATTTCCAAGATTTTGGATCATTTTTACTATCATTATTCTGAATTCTTTTTCAGGTAGACTGCCTATTTCCTCTTCATTTGTTAGGTCTGGTGGGTTTTTATCTTGCTCCTTCATCTGCTGTGTGTTTTTCTGTCTTCTCATTTTGCTTATCTTACTGTGTTTGAGGTCTCCTTTTTGCAGGCTGCAGGTTCGTAGTTCCCGTTGTTTTTGGTGTCTGTCCCCAGTGACTAAAGTTGGTTCAGTGGTTTGTGTAGGCTTGCTGGTGGAGGGGACTAGTGCCTGTGTTCTGGTGGATGAGGCTGGATCTTGCCTTTCTGGTGGGTAGGTCCACGTCTGGTGGTGTGTTTTGGGGTGTCTGTGGCCTTATTATGATTTTGGGCAGCCTCTCTGCTAATGGGTGGGGTTGTGTTCCTGTCTTGCTAGTTGTTTGGCATAGGGCGTTCAGCACTGTAGCTTGCTGGTTGTTGAGAGAAGTTGGGTGTTGGTGTTGAGATGAAGATCTCTGGGAGATTTTTGCCATTTGATAGTACGTGGAGCTGGGAGGTCTCTTGTGGACTAGCCTCCTGAAGTTGGTTCTCCCACCTCAGTGGCACAGCACTGACTCTTGCCTGAAGCACCAAGAGCCTTTCATCCACACGGCTCAGAATAAAAGGTAGAAAAGGTAGAAAGAAAGAAAGAAAGAAAGAGGATAAAAGAAAATAAAGTAAGATAAAATAAAGATTAAAAAACATTACTAAGAAAAAACTTTTTTTAAAAAGTAAAAAAAAAAACGGACGGATAGAACCCTAGGACAAATGGTGAAAGCAAAGCTATACACACAGAATCTCACACAGAACCATACACGTACACACTAACAAAAAGAGGAAAAGGGGAAAAAATAATAAATCTTGCTCTCCAAGTCCACCTCCTCAATTTGGGATGATTTGTTGTCTATTCAGGTATTCTGCAGATGCAGGGTGCATCAAGTTGATTGTGGAGATCTAATCCGCTGCTCCTGAGGCTGCTGGGAGAGATTTCCCTTTCTCTTCTTTGTTTGCACAGCTGCCGGGGCTCAGCTTTGGATTTGGCCCCGCTTCTGTGTGTAGGTCGCCGGTTAAAGGAGCCACTGATTCGGGGTCTCTGGCTCCCTTAGACCGGAGGGAGGGAGAGGTACGGAGTGCGGGGCGAGCCTGCGGTGGCAGAGGCTGGCGTGACATTGCATCAGCCTGAGGCACGCCGTGCATTCTCCCGGGGAAGTTGTCCCTGGATCCCGGGACCCTGGCATGGCGGGCTGCATAGGCTCCCCGGAAGGGAGGTGTGGAGAGTGACCTGTGCTCGCACACAGGCTTCTTGGTGGCGGCAGCAGCAGTCTTAGCATCTCTTGCCCATCTCTGGGGTCTGCGCTGTTAGCCGCGGCTCGCGCCTGGCTCTGGAGCTCCTTTAAGCTGCGCTCTTAATCCCCTCTCCTCGGGCACCAGGAAACAAAGAGGGAAGAAGTCTCTTGCCTCTTCGGCAGGTCCAGACTTTTCCCCAGACTCCCTCCTGGCTAGCCATGGTGCACTAACCCCCTGCAGGCTGTGTACATGCCGCCAACCCCAGTCCTCTCCCTGCGCTCTGACTGAAGCCGGAGCCTCAGCTCTCAGCCCCGCCCGCCCCGGCCGTTGAGCAGACAAGCCTCTCGGGCTGGTGAGTGCCGGTAAGCACTGATCCTCTGTGCAGGAATCTCTCCACTTTGCCCTCCGCACCCGTTGTTGTGCTCTCCTCCGTGGCTCTATGTCCGAAGCTTCCCCCTCCGCCACCCGCAGTCTCCGCCCGCAAAGGGGCTTCCTAGTGTGTGGAAACTTTTCCTCCTTCACAGCTCCTTCCCACTGGTGCAGGTCCCGTTCCTATTCTTTTGTCTCTGTTTATTGGGGTTTTTTTTGCCCTACCCAAGTACGTGGGGAGTTTCTTGCCTTTTGGTAGGTCAGAGGTCTTCTGCCAGCATTCAGTAGGTGTTCTGTAGGAGTTGTTCCACGTGTAGATGTCCTCCTGATGTATCTGTGGGGAGGAAGGTGATCTCCGTGTCTTAACTCTTCCGCCATCCTCCTGTTGGTTCTATCCACTCATTTTTAGATTCTGTTCCCCTGTAGGTCATTACAGAGTATTGAGTCGAGTTTCCTGTGCTATACAGTAGGTTCTTATTAATTATCTATTTTATATATAGTGTGTATATGTCAAGTCCAATCTCCCATTTTATCCCTCCCACCCCCCCTTCCCCCTTGATAACCATAAGTTTGTTTTCTACATCTCTGACTCTATTTCTGTTTTGTAAATAAGTTCATTTGTACCAATTTTTTTAGATTCCACATATAAGTGATATCATATATTTGTCCCTCAGTTTCTTTTTGTATTGTTTTAGATGCAATGATAGAAGATAATGATATGCATTAACATAAGTAAAATAGAGAATTTCTTAGTAAAAAATAATGATTTAAATTTAGGTAAGTTATGGAAGTTTCTTAAGAGTAGGCCATTCTGCCTCTCCTTTTTTAAAAACTTGGAAAAAGCTAGGAGCAAGGCTGTTTGTATTTTTTTAACTGGATTGACTGAATTAAGAAATGTATTTCAACTTTATATTTTACTTTTGTTACAGGATCCTCATGCAGAGGAATTTGAAGATAAAGAGTGGACATTTGTCATAGAAAATGTAAGCTAATCGTAAATTCTGTCACCTTTCATATTTTTGACTGTATAAATTACTAAGGTACATTAGCATTTTGGTGGTAGGAGAAATGCTGCCTTATAAAAATTAAATAGTGATTTGTAACTTTTAGATTTTTTTAAATGAAATGATAGCCGGTAGCAGAATTATTTGTAAATATTTTTGTTAAAAATATAGACGTAAAAATACTCTTCAATGCTGAATTATGTATATGCTCTATGTATTCTGTTGGGGGCTTGAGGGAAGGATCATGTCTTATTCATCTTTTTATCTATTTAGCATCTGATATGGTGCTTCTCACATAACAAATGCTCATTGAAACATTTTTTGAATGAAACTATGAATGATCTTAGAAATCTTTAAAAAAAAGTATATGCTTTAACTCTTTGGGTTGAGGGATTCTAGAGTGGTACTTTAATAATCATCTTCAATTAGTTTACATATTGTGGAGTCCCAGGTGACTTGCAGGCATACAGTATTTGTTTAATAAATGTTTATTGAATGGAGATTAGGGAAGACAGGCCATGAAGATACAGTGAGAAAGAATGTGGATTCTGGAGTCTGATAGACCTAATTGCAAGCCCTAGCTCTTCCATTTATAGGCTCTGTGATTGTGGTAAGTTTCTTAACTTCTCAGCAATCAATTTACAGGTTTGTGAGGATTAAATAATTTCAATGAATATTAGCTTTTATCATTGTCATTGACATCATTACCATGATTGTTATTAAAGTTTTAAAATATATTTGTAACAGTTTTTTTTTTTTTTTTTTCGTGGTACGCGGGCCTCTCACTGTTGTGGCCTCTCCCGTTGCGGAGCAACAGGCTCCGGACGCGCAGGCTCAGCGTCCATGGCTCACGGGCCTAGCCGCTCTGCGGCATGTGGGATCTTCCCAGACTGGGCATGAACCCGTGTCCCCTGAATCGGCAGGTGGACTCTCAACCACTGCGCCACCAGGGAAGCCCTGTAACAGTTTTATAACATGCTTTATAACAGCATATTCTTCCTTTCTGTGCCTGACTTTGTTTTATATCTCAGTGGTGGAAGGAATCTTATACTTTTTCCAGCAATAGCTGGGCCATTTTTAGACATGAAGATCTGGGAAGCTTGGGAAGGAGATCAGGTCCAAACACAGTGGAAGGAGTTCTGATGGCTGGATATCAAGCCAATGTCATTGTGTTATGGTTCACACATGTTAACAGTTCTGGATTTTCTGTAGTGATAGGTTTGAACACTATACTTGGAATAGCATTGAGGTTTTAAAAACAAACAAACTTACACTTCTTGAAATTGGTTACAGCCTTAAAAATCTAGCTTTCACTAATTAAGAGCTTCTCCCCAATGGATGTTTTTATGGTTTTCAATACCCGCGGCTCTGTTATACATCTTTGTTAATTTGATGTACTAAAGAATTAGCCAGTTAATTTGGGGTTGTAATTAATAGTAGAAGTATGTAAACACTAACTTTATATTTGTTTAGAAAGGTGTTCTTATTACTCCTCTAATTAATCTTAGGATAGAGGCACAGCAGTTTTAAATTTCTGAGCAATAGGTTATAAGCTGTTACTGAAAGGTACAAGTAAAAAAAAAAAGCTATATGATATAGATCAGGTTTGGATGCAAAAGGCATTCAAATCTATAGGATTTTAGGAAAAATATTTTTAAGTTCTGTGTTATATATTTTATAAAAATATTTTAAAGGTCTATAGAGGAATACTAAAATTAAAACAGTGAGATTTAAATGGATCATGAGATAAAGAGGTATATTTTGGATTTTACTTTCCATGTTGGGGTATGTGTTTCTCAAGTCGAAGTGTACATTTATATCCTTTTTATGAAAAATATATTTAAGCCCAGCAGCTTATTTTGCTCATTTGCCTATTTATTACTCAAGTGATTGAAGTTGTTAGAAATCTGTTAGGTAAGGGAGTGGCCATAGGAGGAAAATGGAAAATAAAATACATTAGCAATTCTTCTTTCCAAGTGTTTATTATTAAATTAGATTCACAAAAATCTAATAAAAATAATATAGATGACTTTTAACTATTCATATTGTTTATAAAACTTTATAAAACCAAAATTTTAATTGAACTGTTACTAGAGGTTAAATTTTACTCTGTCATCAGAAGATTTTGGAGACCTTACTCTGAGTTACCTTGTGGAGAGAACATTGCATTTGTGGAGATTTCCAGCCATCATTATGCTTTTTAATAGCTGAAAGATTTTCTACCTTCTTGTCATTCTGCCTCCTCATATTCTTATATGAAAAAAATGCATTTTCCTTTCTCCCATATCATAGTATAGAGAAGACATGAGCTTTTGATTGGTTAGAATTGAGTATAAATCCTGATGTGCCTTCAAAGCTGGTGACCTTGAGATTATTTTCTAGGAGTTAATTTCTTCATCTGTAAAATGAAAGGTTTCTACTAAATGATCTCAGAGGGATTTTCTAGGTCCATGACTTTGTTTCAGTCAATAGGAATATTTTTATAAACTTTTTTGGAAATTATCTTTTTATAGATCAAATTTTTTATTTTCAAGTTCTTGGAGAATGAAATATTTAAAAGAGTTATCTGGCATGTCATTTTGGGATCAATTAATAACTCCCTAATTTATATCTTTCTTTAAACAATCAATATTGGCATATATATTTTCTGTATATTTTTATTTCTGGAATGGATTATGAGTATTATTGCAAGTTTCCTATTCTGAACTTTTTTAGCACAACCGTTCTTTCCCCTTACTCCTTGTTGCTGTAATAGTTATTTCCTATGCCAGGATTAGGGGGAAAAACAAAGAATGAAAGAAAGAAAATTGAATTGTGGTTTCAACTCACTTTTCATGTAAACATACTTTTCACGTATTAGCCTTTGTAGTAGAAACCTAACTTCTCAGCCATGGGTATTAAAAAAACAAAAAACAAAACCCGCCATCTTTAAAGAGATGGTCAGAACTTAGGGGAACCTACGTATTGAAGACCTAATTTGAAGAGAAGTAAAATTAATCAGAATGTGAGAGGAACACACAATTAATTCCTTAGCTATTAATAATAGTGACAGCAATAATGATGATGATTGCTAGGAACCTAATGCAAGAAAATAACAAATAGTTTATTAGATGAGTTTCTTATTATTTTATTGTTGACTTTTGCCTGTTTTTACAGCAGGTTTTTTTTTGTTTTGTTTTTGAAGAGACATTTATGGGATTTGACCTATTTTACTAGCCTAATGTTTATTTTTTAAAAGAGGTAAGTATTAAATGCATCCATTATTTACTTACATTGTATAAAGCTACCAGACTTAGGAACTGTGGTGAAATTGTTTTACTCTTATTAATGCATGGGAAAGAGCATGAATGCACATGTTGTGACTAAACCATTTAAAATACATTAACTTAAAGGAGAACACACTAATTTACATACTTTAAATTAGGACAACTATCATAAATTGTGAACTATTTAATGTGAAAGGATGAGTTTATATAATTAACCCTAAAACAAAACAAAAGTGGTGTATTCTCACATGGAAGATAGACTAGAATTGGGCATGTCTCCCTCTTTAGTTTTCAGGAGGAACTTAATTTTTTTCTGCTGGGACCAACTTCTGTATGGTGAGAAAAAAATGAATTTTGAGAATATTTTTTTTCTTTACCTCTCCAGGTGTGTTAACTCTTTTTCCTCTTCTGGAAAACCTAGGTCAGTTTTCTGAGGTGTTAAAAGGACTCTTGCTTGGCAAAGTAATAGGGGAAGAGTTCTGTTCCACTTATATTTGTAGCTACCACAATTTTTTTACATAGTACCTTTTGTGTACTAGGTACTCAATATATTATATGTTGTTGAAGGAGTGAGTGAATAAATGATTAAACTCAGTATCCTGTAAGGTTTATTCTTTTTAAGACAGGAATTAGCATTCATCAACTATATTGAAGAAAAATTCAAAAAGTAGACTCTAGTGGCAGTGAGATATTATGTGAGGGATCCATATGTCATTACAGTAGAGGTTCTCCTGATCAGTCTCTAGTTAATTTACACGGATTACCTCATACTTTCCATTCTGTCTGTAAAAGGTCCTGGTTTTAATCCCATATGTGTCAACATGGTTAGTAGGCTACTCTCTGACACACTTCTGCACACTTCTCTCACAGGTGAGTTGTAAGTTGAGTTTGACCCCTTACAAGACCTCATGTAATGCTGTTGACCCGTTATTGTAATTATATAATTTAATTAGATGTTTCCTAGGCCAGTGAAATATCAGTTTGAGGCATTATTTCATGAAAACCGTTAAAATGCTTTAGAAAGAGTTGATAGAAGTGAGTTGTTAAAAACTGCTCTCAAATCTGGTGTGGAAATACAACTGTAAAAAATTGGGAAAATTTATGAAAATCTGAAAGGATTTTGCATTCAGATTATTTCTCTTTTGTCCTTATATATTGATTTCATTTAAAAGTGATTGAAGTACACTAATGATATGTTATGGCTGTTGATTATGAGAAAATTGGCAGTCAACGAAATTATACTCAAAGAAGAGCCCATGAAAACTGGTGAATGAAACACATTAATATGTATTAAACAAAATTAAAATGTTTGTGTATCAGTATTTATAATTCTTCCCTTTAATTGACCAATTCTCTGTGACATTCAGATGATTTAAGAGGGATTCTACTATGAATGTATACTAAGCCATTCTCATGGGATCTCTCTATATACTCATGTATAGGATTAAAGAACTGTTCTTAGAAATTTTCTTTTAAACCTAAATTCAATATAAGTAGACATTACATTTTTCAGGTAGTAGCAGTTCACTTTGCTTGACATCATCATATTCATTCATTCATTCAGTAGCAGGTAATTCACTGAGTATGTATTTTGTGCTGGGCACTCTTCTAGGTACTGGCAATAGAGTGGTATATAAAACACATTAAAAATCTCTTCCTCATGGAGTTTACATTTGTGTGTGTGAGAGAGAGACAGAAAATAAAAATTAATATATGGGAAATATATACTATGTTAGATAATATACATATATAATATATGTTAAATACATGTTAAATATATAAGTGCTAAAGAAAAAAAGCAAGGAAGGGGGATAGGGATTCATCTATTACAGTTACATAGATATAATGAGCTTTATTATTTCTTGTAAGGTCTCCAAAAGAGAATTCAGCCATACTTGTCAAATTAATTTGAAAGATATTTTAATAAGAATTTATTAAACCAATATTACAAGGTTCTAGAAAGTTTAACCTTGCAATGCTATATAAACCTTTTCCTAGGTTACAGCTCCCCTCAGTGGTGAATGATGAAATTGACTCTGGTCTAGAGAAACAGTTCTATTCCTGTAGCAATAGCATGTTATAATATTGTGCTCTGCTTTACATTTTAGTACATGCTTTCTGTATGTATGTTTCCACATTACATACAGAAGACCTAGTGAATTTCAAAGGACTGTCTTTTTCTCTTGTAAAGTCTGGATTTTGTTTGAAAGTCTCTTAGTAAGTTGTTGTGACACTGAGAAGGCATACTCCAAAAGAGCATTCAAAAACGGAATTTTGATATCTTTATTTTCTTTGCACTTTGTTATAACCCCACAATCAGTGAAATTTAAAGTTTTTGTTTAATATAAAATATCTCAATAAAATGCAGAAGTCTCCAAAATATATTACCGTAACAAATTTATTGGATACTTACTATATATCAGGTACTGTGTGGAATGCTATATACACATTATCTCATTTACTATGATAATAGAAATTATCATACTAAGTGAAGTAAGTCAGAGAGAGACAAGTATCATATGATATCACTTATATGTGGAATCTAAAGAATAATATAAATGAACATATTTACAAAACAGAAACAGACTCACAAACATTGGAAAAAAACATCGGTTACCGAAGGGGAAAGGGTAGGAGAGGGATAAATTAGGAGTTTGGGATTAGCAGATACAAACTACTATCTGTAAAATAGATAAACAACAAAGTCCTACTGTATAGCATAGGGAACTATATTCAATATCTTATAGTTTATAGTAATAAAGTATACTGGAAAAGAATGTGAAAAAGGATATATAGAGATATATGTATATCTCTATAAATCTGAATCACTTTGCTGTACACCAGAAACTAACACAACATTGTAAATTAACTATACTTCAATGTAAAAGAAATAAGAAAAAAAATGTAGGAGTAATAAACCTCTATGTACCCATCTCCAAGCTTCAATAATCTTCAATACTTTGGTAAACTTATTTCATCCCCACTTTTATTTCATTCCCACTGTTTTTTAAACCAGATTATTTAAAGTTAATCTTAGATATTGTATGATTTCTTCTGTAAATAACGAAGGCCGCTTTTGAACACCATCAGTTTGGGAACTTGTTAAAAGTTATTGGCATGTTAGAAAAGGTGATCAATCTACAAAAGGTGTTTCTGTTTTGTTTTGTTTTTTTAATTTTTGTAAACTTAATTTCCTTGTAGATCATCTTTCTGACCTGGTAGGCCTAAGGTTCGAAATTAACTATTTTGTTCCTTGAGAAGTGATATTATATGTTCTTGTTTTCATATAGAAGATATTTAAGTTAATATTAGAAGCAACAAGGCTTTTCCCCCAACCCCCTTAGAATTAAACTCCTGCATTTAGAATAGGAAGCTCATAGTTCAGACAGCCTTTCCTGATCTTTTAATTATCCTGTCATCTTTCTGTTGTATATGATTATGTGAATGGTGACTGTCTGTGTAAATTAGGTAGGGTATTCTAGATATAGCTAGTAGTTAAATGAAGCTTTGTGAGCCAGCTCAGTCTCATTGTGGTTAAATTTCCAAGAAAGTCCATACATAATACACTTTTTTTTCCCTCCTTCATTTTCCTTATATTAAATATTTAGTGTGTTGTTCAGTTCAGAAATATCTCAGATTGTGTTTCTGAAGGAAAATTCCATCTCCTTTATTCTGAAGTGACCCTTTGGCTTTAAAGAAAGTAATGGAGGTGCTTTTGTTGCACTTAAAGAAACGTATGTCCAAGAATGATCATATATGCCTTGAGCCTGACAGAATTCTCAAAATCCTAAAATTCTTGTGTAACTACCTGTTTGCTTAAATACTTATTTAGTTTTCCCTTTTCATCTTGCCTGTCATTTTTTTGTTAATTGTCAATTTTATTAGATTATATGAATTAGAAGAAAGCAAGTTACCATCTTCAAATCCTACACTCTAAAATTCTTGACACAGGAAGGGACCTTACATGGATTAACATCTAAAGTCTACTGTGAGGTATTTATCTATGTGTGACGCAAGAAACCCTGTGTTAAAGTAGTAAATAAACTACTGCATGTTAAACAGTTTATTTCATGTAGTAGTTTACTTTGTAAAATGTCCTAGCTAACAAATTTAAGTTTTATTTAGCAGCAACAAAGCACTATTTTCATACTGTTATGTGTATCTTACATGTGTATACTATTGGGTAGTCTTTTTGGTTAGATTTTCTGATTTTTGTCCCAGTTCATCAACTTTATTAATGTTAATCATACCTTACAGATCAAGCAAGTAGAACAATATAAAACTTCACCAAATTAAAGTCTTGGTATTCATATTTGCTTATTCATTCACTAACTGTTGATTAAATGGATACCATGTCGTAGATATTTGCTAGTTATTGAGAGTATAATACTGAAAAAGCTATGGCTCCTGACTCCAAGTATCCTACAGTCTGAGAGGGAAATAAACAGGCAACCACCACAATAAAAGTATAGGGTGTTAAATGTGCACATATAAAGAGTGCTTAACCCAGTCTTGGTGGATGAGGGGAAGCTTTCTATTGAAAGTGATGTATAAGTTGAAACCTAAAAGATAAAGTTATTTTTTTAATTGAAGTATAGTTAATTTACAATATTATATTAATTTCAGGTATACAGCATAGCAATTCAGTATATTTACAGATTATGCTCCATTAAGTTATTACATGAGGGGGACCTTCAAGATGGTGGAAGAGTAAGACATGGAGATCACCTTCCTCCCCACAGATACATCAAAAGTACATCTACATGTGGAACAACTCCTACAGAACACCTACTGAATGCTGGCAGAAGACCTCAGACTTCCCAAAATGCAAGAAACTCCCCACGTACCTGGGTAGGGCAAAAGAAAAAACAGACAAAAGAATAGGGACAGAACCTGCACCTCGGGGAGGGAGCTATGAAGGAGGAAAGGTTTCCACACACTTGGAAGCCCCTTCACTGGCAGAGACGGGGGGTGGTGGGGGGGAAGCTTCAGAGCCACAGAGGAGAGGGCAGCAACAGGGATGCAGAGGGCAAAGCGGAGAGATTCCCGCACAGAGGATCAGTGCCGACCAGCACTCACCAGCCTGAGAGGCTTGTCTGCTCACCCGCTGGGGTGGGTGGGGGCTGGGAGCTGAGGCTCGGGCTTCGGAGGTCAGATCCCAGAGAGAGCACTGGGGTTGGCGGTGTGAACACAGCTGAAGGGGGCTAGTGCGCCACAGCTAGCTGGAGGGAGTCCGGAGAAAAGTCTGGACCTGTCTTAAGAGAGAAGAGACCATTGTTTCGGGGTGTGCGAGGAGAGGGGATTCCTTTCCTGTCTGCCCACAGAAGGCAGAACACTGCCTAAACGAGCTCCAGAGACGGGCACGAGCCGTGGCTGTCAGCTCGGACACCAGAGACAGGCATGAAGTGCTAACGCTGCTGCTGCAGCCACGAAGAATCCTGTGTGCAAGCACAGGTCACTATCCACACGTCTCACCACCCTAACCCCAAACACTGGGAGCCTGTGCAGCCCACCACTGCCAGGGTCCCGTGATCCAGGGAGAACCTCCATGGGAGAACACACAGTGCGCCTCAGGCTGTTGCAATGTCACACTGGCCTCTGCCACCACAGGCTCACCCTGCATTCCAATTATAACTGCCGTACCCCTCCCTCCTCCTGGCATGAGTGACCCACAGCCCCCTAATCAGCCGCTGCTTTAACCGCATCCTTTCTGGGCGGGAACAGAAGCCTGAAGGCAACCTACACACGGAGCTGGGGCCGAAACCAAAGCTGAACCCCAGGAGATGTGCAAACGAAGAAGAGAAAGGGAAATTTCTCTGTGCAGCCTCAGGAGCAGTGGATTAAATGCCCGCAATCAACTTGAGGTACCCTGCACCTGTGGAATACCTGAATAGACAACAAATCAATGCAAAATTGAGGCAGTGGACTTTGGGAGCAACTGTAGCCTTGGGGTTTCCTGTGTGTGACTGACTTGTTTCTGATTTTTATGTTTATCTTAGTATAGTTTTTAGCACTTGTTGGGTTTGTATATTGGTTTGATTGCTCTCTTTGTTACTTTTCATTTTTTTATTTTAATTTTTTATTTCTTTAATTATTTAAAAAATTTTTAATTTTAATTATTTTAATTAATTAATTAATTTTTTATTTTTTAAAATTTTTCTTTCTTTCTTTTTTTCTCCCTTTTCTTCTGAGCCATGTGACTGACAAGGTCTTGGTGCTCCTGCCTGGTGTCAGGCCTGAGCCTCTCAGGTGGGAGAGCCAAGTTCAGGACATTGGTCCTCCAGAGACCTCCCAGCCCCACATAATACCAAATGGTGAAAGCTTTCCCACAGATCTCCATCTCAATGCTAAGACCCAGCTCCACTCAACGACCAGCAAGCAAAAGTGCTGAACGCCCTATGCCAAACAACTAGCAAGACAGGAACACAACCCCACCCATTAGCAGAGAGGCTGCCTAAAATCATCATAAGGCCACAGACACCCCAAAACACACCACCAGACGTGGACCTGCCCAGCAGAAAGACAAGATCCAGCCTCATCCACCAGAACACAGGCACTAGTCCCCTCCACCAGGAAGCCTACACAACCCACTGAACCAACCTTAGCCACTGGGGACAGACATCAAAAACAACGGGAACTACGAACCTGCAGCTGCAAAAAGGAGACCCCAAACACAGTAAGATAAGCAAAATAGAAGACAGAGAAATACACAGCAGATGAAGGAGCAAGGTAAAAACCCACCAGTCTAAACAAATGAAGAGGAAATAGGCAGTCCACCTGAAAAAGAATTCAGAGTAATGATAGTAAAGATGATCCAAAATCTTGGAAATAAAATGGAGAAAATACAAACGTTTAACTAGGACCTAGAAGAACTAAATAGCAAACAAAGAATGATGAATAACACAATAAATGAAATAAAAAAATTCTCTAGAAGGAATCAATAGCAGAATAAGTGAGGCAGAAGAACGGATAAGTGACCTGGAAGATAAAATGGTGGAAATAACTACCACAGAGCAGAATAAAAAAGAATGAAAAGAATTGAGGACAGTCTCAGAGACCTCTGGGACAACACTAAATGCACCAACATTCGAATTATAGGGATTCCAGAAGAAGAAGAGAAAAAGAAAGGATCTGAGAAAATATTTGAAGACATTATAGTTAAAAACTTCCCTTAACAATGGAAAGGAAATAGTCAATGAAGTCCAGGAAGCATAGAGAGTCCCATACAGGATAAATCCAAGGAGAAACATGTCAAGACACATATTAATCAAACTGTCAAAAATTAAATACAAAGAAAACATATTAAAAGCAGCAAGGGAAAAGCAACAAATAACATACAAGGGATTCCCCATAAGGTTAACAACTGATCTTTCAGCAGAAACTCTGCAAGCCAGAAGGGACTGGCAGGACTTTAAAGTGATGAAAGGGAAAAACCTACAAACAAGATTACTCTACCCAGCAAGGATCTCATTCAGATTTGACGAAGAAATTAAAACCTTTACAGACAAGCAAAAGTTAAGAGAATTCAGCACCACCAAACCAGCTTTACAACAAATGCTAAAGGAACGTCTCTAGGCAGGAAACACAAGAGAAGGAAAACACCTACAAAAACAAACTCAAAACAATTGAGAAAATGGTAATAGGAACACACATATCAATAATTACCTTAAATGTAAATGGATTAAATGCTCCAATGAAAAGACAGACTGACTGAATGGATACAAAAACAAGACCCATATATATGCTGTCTACAAGAGACAGACTTCAGACCTAGGGACACCTACAGACTGAAAGTGAGGGGAAGGAAAAAGATATTGCATGCAAATGGAAATCAAAAGAAAGCTGGAGGAGCAGCTCTCATATCAGACAAAATAGACTTTAAAATAAAGACTATTACAAGAGACAAAGAAGGGCACTACATAATGATCAAGGGATCAATCCAAGAAGATATAACAATTGTAAATATTTATGCACCCAACATAGGAACACCTCAATATTTAAGGCAAATGCTAACAGCCATAAAAGGGTTATGGCAATAACACAATCGACAATAACACAATCATAGTAGGGGACTTTAACACCCCACTTTCACCAATGGACAGATCATCCATTATGAAAATAAATAAGGAAACACAAGCTTTAAATAACACATTAAACAAGATGAACTAATTGATACTTATAGGATATTCCATCCAAAAACAACAGAATACATTTTCTTCTCAAGTGCTCATGGAATATTCTCCAGGATAGATCATATTTTGGGTCACAAATCAAGCCTTGGTAAATTTAAGAAAATCGAAATCATATCACATATCTTTTCTGACGACAATGCTATGAGACTAGATGTCAATTATAGGAAAAAAAACTGTAAAAAATACAAACACATGGAGGCTAAGCAATACACTACTAAATAACCAAGAGATCAATGAAGAAATCAAAGAGGAAATCAAAAAATACCTAGAAACAATTGACAATGAAGACACGACAACCCAAAACCTATGGGATGCAGCAAAAGCAGTTCTAAGAGGGAAGTTTATAGCAATGCAATCCTACCTCAAGAAACCAGAAACATCTCAAATAAAGACCCTAACCTTACACCTAAAGCAGTTAGAGAAAGAAGAACAAAAAAACAACAAACTTAGCAGAAGGAAAGAAATCGTAAAGATCAGATCAGAAATAAATGAAAAAGAAATGAAGGAAACGATAGCAAAGATCCATAAAACTAAAAGCTGGTTCTTTGGGAAGATAAACAAAATTGATAAGCCACTAGCTAGACTCATCAAGAAAAGAAGGGAGAAGACTCAAATCAATAGAATTAGAAATGAAAAAGGAGAAGTAACAACTGACACTGCAGAAATATAAAGAATCGTGAGAGATTACAACAAGCAACTCTATGCCAATAAAATGGACAACCTGGAAGAAATGGACAAATTCTTAGAAATGCACAACCTTCGAAGACTGAACCAGGAAGAAATAAAAAATATAAACAGACCAATCACAAGCACTGAAGTTGAAACTGTGATCAGAAATCTTCAAACAAAATCCCAGGACCAGATGGCTTCACAGGCAAATTCTGTCAAACATTTAGAGAAGAGCTTACACCTATCCTGCTCAAACTCTTGCAAAATATAGCAGAGGGAGGAACACGCCCAAACTCATTCTAGGAGGCCACCATCACCCTGATACCAAAACCAGACAAAGATGTCACAAAGAAAACTACAGGCCAATATCACTGATGAACATAGATGCAAAAATCCTCAACAAAATTCTAGCAAACAGAATCCAACAGCACATTAAAAGGATCATACACCATGCTAATGTGGCATTTATCCCAGGAATGCAAGGATTCTTCAATATATGCAAATCAATCAATGTGATATACCATATTAACAAACAGAAGGATAAAAACCATATGATAATCTCAGTAGATGCAGGAAAAACTTTTGACAAAATTCAACACCCACTTATGATAAAAACTCACCAGAAAGTAGACACAGAGGGAACTTACCTCAACTTAATAAAGGCCATATATGACAAACCCACAGCCAACATTGTTCTCACTGGTGAAAAACTGAAACCATTTCCTCTAAAATCAGGAGCAAGACAAGGATGCCCATTCTCACCACTATTATTGAACATAGTTTTGGAAGTTTTAGCCACAGCAATCAGAGAAGAAAAAATAAAAGGAATCCAAATCGGAAAAAAAGAAGTAAAGCTCTCACTGTTTGCAGATGCCATGATACTATACGTTGAGAATCCTAAAGATGCTACTAGAAAACTACTAGAGCTAATCAATGAATTTGGTAAAGTATCAGTATACAAAATTAATGAAAAGAAATCTCTTGCATTCCTATACACTAATGATGAAAAATCTGAAAGAGAAATTGAGGAAACACTCCCATTTACCATTGCAACAAAAAGAATAAAATACCTAGGAATAAACCTACCTAGGGAGACAAAAGACCTGTATGCAGAAAACTATAAGACACTGATGAAAGAAATTAAAGATGTTACAAACAGATGGAGAGATATACCATGTTCTGGGACTGGAAGAATCAACATTTTGAAAATGACTATACTACCCAAAGCAATCTACAGATTCAATGCAATCTGTATCAAACTACCAATGGCATTTTTCACAGAACTAGTACAAAAAGTTTCACAATCTGTGTGGAAACACAAAAGAATAGCCAAAGCAATCTTGAGAAAGAAAAATGGAGCGATCAGCCTCCCTGACTTCAGACTTCCTGACTTCAGGCTATATTACAAAGTTACAGTAATCAAGACAGTATGGTACTGGCACAAAAACAGAGATATAGATCAGTGGAACAGGATAGAAAGCCCAGAGATAAACCCACACACATATGGTCACCTTATCTTTGATAAAGGAGGCAAGAATATACAATGGAGAAAAGACATCCTCTTCAGTAAGTGGTGCTGGGAAAACTGGACAGCTACATATAAAAGAATGAAATTAGAACACTTCCTAACACCATACACAAAAATAAACTCAAAATGGATTAAAGACGTAAATGTAAGGCCAGACACTATAAAACTCTTAAAGGAAAACGTAGGAGAGCACTCTTTTACATAAATCACAGCAAGATCCTTTTTGACCCACCTCCTAGAGAAATGGAAATAAAAACAAAAATAAACAAATGGAACCTAATGAAACTTAAAAGCTTTTGCACAACAAAGGAAACCATAAACAAGACAAAAAGACAATCCTCAGAATGGGAGAGAATATTTGCAAATGAAGCAACTGACAAAGGATTAATCTCCAAAATATACAAGCAGCTCATGCAGCTCAATATCAAAAAAACAAACAACCCAATCCAAAAATGGGCAGAAGATCTAAATAGACATTTCTCCAAAGAAGATATACAGATTGCCAACAAACACATGAAAGGATGCTCAACATCAGTAATCATTAGAGAAATGCAAATCAAAACTACAGTGAGGTTCACCTCACACCTGTTAGAAAGGCCATAAACAAAAAATCTACAAACAATAAACGCTGGAGAGGGTGTGGAGAAAAGAGAACCCTCTTGTACTGTTGGTGGGAATGTAAATTGATACAGCCATTATGGAGAACAGTATGGAGGTTCCTTAAAAAACTAAAAGTAGAACTACCATATGAGCTGGAATTCCCACTACTGGGCATATACCCTGAGAAAACCATAAATCAAAAATAGTCATGTACCACAATGTTCATTGCAGCACTATTTACAATAGCCAGAACATGGAAGCAACTTAAGTGTCCATTGGCAGATGAATGGATAAAGAAGGTGTGGCACATATATACAGTGGAATATTACTCAGCCATAAGAAGAAACGAAATTGAGTTATTTGTAGTGAGGTGGATGGACCTAGAGTCTGTCATACAGAGTAAAGTTAAGTCAGAAAGCGAAAAAGAAGTACTGTATGCTAACACATATATTTGGAATCTAAAAAAAACAATGGTTCTGACGAGCCTAGGGACAGGACATGAGTAAAGACGCAGACGTAGAGAATGGACTTGAGGACACTGGGAGGGGGAAGGGTTAACTGGAATGAAGTGAGGGAGTGGCATTGACATATATACATTACCAAACGTAAAATAGATAGCTAGTGGGAAGCAGCTGCATCGCATGGGGAGGTTAGCTCCGTGCCTTGTGACCACCTAGAGGGATGGGTTGGGGAGGGTGGGAGGGAGACGCAGGAGGGAGGGGATATGGGGATATATGTATACATATAGCTGATTCACTTTGTTATACAGCAGAAACTAACACACCATTGTAAAGCAATTATACTCCAATAAAGATGTTAAAAAAGAAAAAGGTTATTACACGATAAGGCTATAGTTCCATGTGCTTGTATCCTTGTTGCTTATCTATTTTATACATAGTAGTTTGTATAGTTTAATCCTATACCCCTAATTGCCCCTTCCCTTTCCCTTTCCCAAGTGGTAACGGCTCTTGTTTTCTATATGTCAGCCTGTTTGTTTTGCATATACATTCATTTGTATATTTTTAAAAGATAAAATTTTTACGTTCCTTTTTTTGTAATCTCAAAATCCAAAATCTCTACTGCCTAAAGACTTTTTTTAAGTATTATTTTTTGGAAATTTGGTTCAAACTCATTTGGTGGCAAAACCTGTCCTGACCTGAAGTGAGGCTATTTGTAGTATTCCGCTTAGTGTGAAAATTCATTTTGCTGCACATATATTAATATGTTTGATTATGGGGTGCTGCCTCAGACCTCACTGGGAATGTGCTATTATCTGGGCACTGTAGTGTAGGCATACACACTGTATTGCCTTCCTAAAATCCAAATAAGAGATTTTAGATAAGAGATTAAGTACTTCTGATAGTCAGCTGCAGGGATTTTGGAGAGTGCTTTAGGTGGCTGGATTAACTTGAGCAGAGGCGAGAGAGATCATGGTTAGTTTGTGAACAGCATATAGTCGAACAGATTACTTTCTTGAGTATTTCATTCTAAAAAGAGTGGTTGATTTTTCTAGGGTTGTAGTAATTTACAACTATTTAGTTGAATTATATGATAATTAAGAAACTAAAAAATTCATTGTATAGTTGTGAATCTACAGATTTACATGCTTCACACTGTGGGTAATAGTGGTAAAGGAAAGAACTGTTGATGTTGTTAGTTTAAGCCAATATTCGCTGCCTTAAATCATCCATGCATATACCTGGGCCCTAACTTGGGCCTACTGAATTAGAATTTTGATGCAGAAGGGAGGTGGCTTTAGGAACATTGGGGTCACCTGCTTATGTACTTTTTTGGCAAATTAAAAATTTGGAAAATGGAGTGGGGTGGATGAGTGTATAAGACAGTAGTTTATACATTGTGAAATGTATTCCATTATGAAAATAATTTGTGCCCTCATACTTATATCAATTAAACAGATGTTATATTAAACAGATGTTCAACTGATCAATAACTTTATAAATCATAAATATTATTTGAAAAGTTTTATTAAAGAATAGAGAATGTTATCAAATTAAATACCTCATTTAATCCTTACGAAACCTCTCTAAAGTGGACATTATTATAATTTATTTATCTCAGTGAGGTTAAGTGACCAGCCCCAAAGCACACAGAAAACCACTTAGCCTGGTCTCAAGCTCAAGTCTTCAGACTCTGAAGCCCATGCATTTTACCATTTATTTACTCATTCACTCATCAAACATTTTCTGTCCTAGGCCCTGGGTTTAGAGCCTAGCTGTACTAATAAATTACTACAGAGGATGCACGACAACATCTCAGATACTACAGTCCGGTTTGAGAGATACACACATGAAACAAGAATAGTGATATGTGCTATGTTTAATGTATAGTGATAGTTGAAAAGTATAACAGAAATTAGAGATAGATGGGTTAATATGGACTGAAATTATCAAGAACGTTTTAGAAGCAGCTTTTCAAACTTACCTGTGTTTATCCCTAGAGATATGTGGCAGTTTCTATCTTTCTGTATTGTTAACTTTTCTTCTCTAATATGTACTTAAAGGTATTTTTTTTAAATGAAATGTTCACAGGATCATTTTAGAAAGAGGCAAAAGTAATATGAATTTTAAAATGAAACATGAATCAAAGAAATGTCACGTCTTGATTGAGCTGCTTTTGGTTATACTTCTCGGGTCCTCAGAGGTATGCATTCTACTCCTTTACTGTTAAGGGTAATTGAGAGGAAAAGTTGGAGAAGCATTAGAGAGTGGGAAAAGCAAGGCCAAAAGCTCAAGGGCTCAGTTAGACCTGGATTTGAATCATACTTATTAGCAGTGTAAATTTGGACTTTATACTTATTTATCCTTTCAGAACCTCTGTTTTCTCATCTGTAAAACTGAGATATCTTACCAAATGATAGCTGAGATTAAAGATATTAAAGGCATAAAAAGAATGTAGCATAATGCTTGGTATATAGTAAGAATTCAATGCATGCTAATATAATAAATGACAGAGAGACTTTACAAATGAGCGGAAAATAATAAACTTTTATTATTAGGAATAATAATAAAAGGAATACTTGGGGGAACAAGGGAATTAATTAGTTGATTAGGTTAAAAAACAGGTGTGGAAACTCATGAATACCAGGTTTAGAATTGATAATCCTTGACCAAAGAACAGGTCTTTATAAGCAGAAGGTTTCAAACAGGATGTATATTGAAATATGGAGTCACTTACCCTACTATCTGGATCTGTGAAATCATCTTTCCCTCAGTAGACAGGCAGTAGCTTGCACTGGTGATAGATGCCATAGCCAGCTTTCTGTCACACACATTGAAGGCTCTTAACCATGAATCTTGGGACCCTTAGGGGTTCTTACACGGATGGAGTTCAGAAGATTGAGATTTCTTTAAAATGTAGTAAGAGTTTGTGTATGAAGTTCCTTAAAAAACAAACAAACAGCAACCAGATTTTCAATGAAATCTTTGCCCAGAACAATTTAAGGACTACTGGGTGTTTTCACAATTTTTGAAAAATAGGTGAGTGACATGATTCAATCAGGAAAACCTCTCTCGTGTGGATAACCCATTTTATTACTATGTAACTTTAGATAGTAGTTACCCTTTTGTCTTATTTTCTTTAATCTACTATGCTTTTTATAGACAGTGAATGGAAGGCACTAGCTTATAGCCCCAAATAACATTTTTGAGTAATATTTAAAAGTTTAAATTTGTTAGAGGTTTGAATTAATGTGTGCATTTCATCAAGAAACCTTGAAACTAAAGGAAGTAGAACAGTAACATAATATTTTTTTGCATTGTAATAGACGTTTTCATTTAAAATTGATACTGGAATAGAAAGTATTTTAGTGGATGATTACTGTATCTCCAACAACTATCTGTCTGTGGAGATGAGTATAAGTTGACTAAAAGGTGACTTCTAGGAGTTAAGGAAAATACCACAGCCTTGCACATTCTAGTTTCTATAAGCTAAAAAATTGTCTGAACTTTATACCAAATGAATTTGATGGCATATACTTTTTGTAGTTATTATTGGGTCACAGTAGTATACTGCAGTCTGTTTTCTAAATTGCTAGAGCCATTTAGTTTATTCTTCTTACTTCCTGCTAGCTACCTTGAAATGCCTTTCTCATAGATGAGTAAGAAAGACAACCAGAGTTGCTTTCAATTCTGTTTTTTGCCAGCTGGAGGGAGGAAGCTGATAAGACAGTCAGCTATCAAAACAAACCCCTAATACTACATCAGAGATATTTAAAACCAGCAGTATATTTGAGCAATTTTTTACATGTTTATTCATAGAAGTTCAGCAGTAAAAGATACTGCCACATACAAGATGTTATGAATCTGCATGAGGCCTTTTTTCCCCTGATGAAAGACATTAGAACAGAGACTTGGTAATTATTTTATAGTAGGAGTCTAATGACACTCCAGACTTTTAATAGAAAAGTATTTAAGATTTTTCAGTTTGTTACTTTCACTTGTCTCTCTTTTCTATTCTCTCAGTAATATATAAATAAAACTTCCTTTGTCTTATAATGGAATGGATTTTTGGCATTCTAGTTTTCTGCCACATCAGCCACCTTAAAAGACTTAGTTAATATGTTGAAAGCGCCTACATAAATTTTTGCTCAAAGACAGCCATGAAGTGAATTACAAATACAGACTGTTAAACATCTAAGTTAAATAATTTCTTTGTGTAGAATTGGAACTTTGCGTTATGTAATTGGACATAGGTGCATTTGTACTGACAGAAGAGCAAATGGAATATTTTCATGAATTATATTCTGTTAAAATGGAATTGCTGACATTATAAGAGAGATGCATAACTGATTAGAGAAACAAAATTTACCTGTGTACTTCAGCTCCGTTGTGGAAAGTTACCAGTTTGAGCATACAAAACTGTCCTAGTACTTTAACACCCCTAAGCTCTCCAGAAAATAAGATTTTCACAATTCTCTGTGAATAATCTATTATCCTACCCATCTTTTTTTGTATTTTAATACCTGATTTCCCTCTAAAAATTTTTTTTGTGATACTATTTTCTTTATACTATAGTGACTAATGTTTTATATCATGAATTTAATGACTCATTTTTCTGTAGCATGTCTCTGTGGTCTTACATAAATTGGGTATAATGGTTGATTTTTATCAGCATTGTGTCAGCTAGCAGCTATTGAAATACAGTGTCCTATAATAACAATCTTATGCTCAATGACATAATAAAACATTGTTCTGATTAATATGCTACTTTAGTTTAAAATAATTCAGTGCTTAAAGAATATTCTTCTTTGCCTTAAGACAGACTTGTTTTTAAATAAAAATTATTTTGGAGAAACTCTGAGCAATACACAGAAGCTTTGTTAACTCCTCTTCTTGTCTTGCCTTTGAAATTTGGTTGACAATAATTGATATTTCATTACGGAGGTAATGAGAAGATATTTCTTAAGTTGTATAAGAACATCAGAATCAAGGGTAGAAACTCCTCATCTCCTGAATCTTGTGGGGCCTAGCTATATTACCATGTTATTGAGATCATAAGGACCACAGCAATGAAGATATTTATAGTTTATCATCTTTCCAAGTTGCTTTTTGCAAACTTTAAACAAAAGAGCTACTTACATATAGTATATCTTCAGACAGTTTGTAGCTAGAGGAGGAGCAATTTGTTATTATTTCCCTGAATACCTTTTTTTCCTGGAGTTATTTACCTTTCAGATCCTGGCAATCTGAATTGTCTTGTGGCATTTGTTGATTATTTCAACCAAATCGTTAGAATAAACTAGACTTGTCAGAACACTTGAGACTATGTTGAAAGGAAAGTTATGTGTTGGATACGTTAAATGTTTGTTGAATGGCTTAATAGGAGAACAATTCTCTCTTTATACCTCTCTGTGTGTGTGTGTATATATGTATGTATATATACATACATATATACACACACACACACAAAACATATATATGTATGTAACTTAAATATAAGCACTGCTTGCTAAGAAGCACAGAACTGTCCTTAGGGGGTGGGGGATGGGAGTGGTGAGTTAGGGAGAGGTACTCTGTTGCCACTTTCTTCAGGCAGAATTTCTTGATATAATTTTCTTCTTGCTTTTCATTTCATTTCCTGTTTGTTTGTTTGTTTGTTTTTTGCGGTACGCGGGCCACTCACTGTTGTGGCCTCTCCCGTTGCGGAGCAACAGGCTCCGGATGCGCAGACTCAGCAGCCACGGCTCACGGGCCCAGCCGCTCTGCGGCATGTGGGATCTTCCCAGACCCGTGTCCCCTACATCTGCAGGCAGACTCTCAACCACTGCGCCACCAGGGAAGGCCTCATTTCCTGTTTTTGTCCTGAATTAATGGCTCTGATTTTATAAAACCTGAATTATTGCATTCTTTTGAAAATGGAGTCAATTTGGAAATAAATCAATCAGTAAAATAAATTTGAAGAATTTTTCATTTCTCATTAAGCTTAAGAAGTTTAGGAAAGTGGTCAGATGGCATGCAATAGGTATAAAACTCTTAATTAGATCACTAGAAATCATAGGATTTATTTACATTATCTGAATACATATTAAACTTCTTTAACCAAAGCAATCAACAATATATGCCTTCCAAGCTCTTTTACTATAGATATTTTCCAAAATTATTTTTCTACTGGCCTTTTTTTTTTTTTGCTTTTCAAACTGTATACAGCACAGTGACTCTAGTTAACAATACTGTGTTGTGTATTTGACAGTTGCTAATATCTGAAAAGTTCTCATCACAAGAAAAAGAAATTGTAACTGTGTGGTGATGGATGTTTAAACTTACTGTGGTAATCATTGGTAATATATATACATATAACAAGTCATTACATTGTACACCTAAAATCAATACAATGTTATATGTCAATTATATCTCAATTTAAAAAACAACAACAACAACCAAAGGAGAGTAGGATTAAACTCTTTGTAAAAGAGACCATTATTATCCTATTAATGGGTCACAGAATGAATGTTTTTGGGCTTCATTATACTGGGTACTATAAAGTTGATTGTACATTTACTTCCTAGACTTTGGGGATATAAACAAGGTTTCGGTTCTCAAGGAGTTGTCAGTCCAGTCAGAGAGGCAGATCTATGAGCAAATGATAGGACTACAATGATAATGCTAGAAAAGAGGCAGGTGGAAGGTCCATCGAGGTTGTCAAGGAGTGGTTGTGTCTGTCAGAGACATGGGGAATGCTTTAGAGAACACTTATGAACTGTGGCTTGAAAGACTTTCAAAAGTTTACCCACAAGATAAAGTTGTATGAGAAGGTTAGGGTCTGGGGTAGGGACAGAAGAAAAAACCTTGGTAAAGGTAGAGAGATAAATTTGCTACAGCTTCGTACCCAAAATGGAGAGAGCAGAAGGGGTTGACACTACCGAGATGAGAAAGGACCAGATTGTGGCTGGCCTTGTATGCTGTATGAAAGATTCTGAACTTTATCCCAAGGGTCTCTGGGTCCCAAACCTGGCTGCCCATCAGAATCACCTATGGGTCTAGTAAAACAGACAAATTTGCTTAGACCCTGTGTGCTTCTGATTCATGATTCTAGTTAGCTATCTAGTAAGGTATAAAAAAGTTTTAAGTAGTGAGGTAAAATGATCAGGCTTGTATTTTGAAAGATCAGTGTTTAGCACTAAGAAATACATTTCGCATTATGATCCAGTACACACACATAGGCACCTATATATAGCAAAAAGAAAAGATTCATGAAACACGTCTTAGTCTATTGTGGGATGCACCCTAGTATTTCTTCCTGATGTTTTAGAAAGCTGGTTGCAAGCCACTAAATTGATTTTGCAGTTCATTAAATTGATTCCATGATCCACTAAGGGGTCATAGCCTACAGTTTGAAAAAAATATTGCTATAGAGAATGAATTGAGTTTTGAAGGGCTGAAGATCAGATAGGCAATTAATCCAGTTATCCAGGAGCCTGAACTAGGACAGTGGCATAAGCAGGTGCAGACAGGGAAGAAGAAAGAGAGATTCAATAGGTTAGAAGGTGGTGTTCTTAGTATTAATTCTAAATCAGTTCTGAGGGTTGAGGGAGGTCAGGGAGTCTAGGGTGATTTCCAGATTTCTAGTTTGAATATTTGAATATTTGGATGCTTGTGTTATTCTTAAGCAATAGAACACAGGTGAAGAATTGGTGAGGACAGGTTGTGGGGAGAAAAGATATAAACAAAAGGCAGTTGTATGTATGAATGATTTTTTTCCAAGCCAGACTCCTTTAAATAAAATTTTTTTTCTTATTAAAGTACATATCTCAAGGCTTAGTCTTTTCTTTTACCTTTCTGATATAACCTACTTTCTCTTACATTGGTTTCTGGTATTTTTATGTGGATTGTCCTAAGATAGTTTTAAACTTTCCCTCTGTGCTAAGATCTTGCATCACCAGTTCAGTCTTTTCCAGGACATCTGACTCCTTGCCCAAAATGAAACATAAGAATTAAACATTTTTCCTTCTTTCCAACCCACATAATTCTTTCCTCATCTATCAGAGGTGGAGATCTCAATTTTCTGACCTTCTGCTTATTGTTACCATTCTGTATTCCAAGCTTCATGGGCAATAATTATGCCTATTGCATTCCCATATGTAACCAACTAAGTGTTGTTGTAAGCATTGCAGGTTGAAGTCTGCTGACTATCCTCTGGAACTTAATGATCATTTTCTGCCACTTGTGCTCATTGTAGTCATTGTCCAAGTTATTCACAGTTTTTGTGGGTCAGGAATTTAAGAAGGGCTTAGCGGGGCAGGTATAGCTTGGAGTCTTTTAGGATGCAGTGGTCTGACGTGTTTGGGGCTAGAACATGAGGCTGGAGTGCAGGGAAAGAGGGCTTTTACATTTCATGTAGTCTCAAGGCCTTGCTTTTTTCATCTCTCTGAGTGGGTTAGTTTGGATTTCTTTTAGGGCAGTCAGACTGCTTTTGTGGCAGCTGGAAATGTAAGGAGTGACTCTTCCAGCTCTTCAAGTGGAAGTTGCATTACCTTTTTCTGACTTAGCCTCGCTAGTTACAGTGTTACTTCCCCATGCTCTTAGCCACAAGCCAGTCACAAACCTACCCAGGTTCAAAGGGAGGGGAATTAGACTCCACCACTTGATGGGAGAGTGGCAAGGCTCTGGAAGAAAGTGTGTGATGAGAAATATTTTTGTAGACAGTCTGCATCAGGTATGTAGAAAATAACGAATGCCATCATAGGGATCTTTAGTTTTGCCTGGAGTTTGCTACCTTATTAGTATTGCTCATTAAATCTTCTAAAGAGCAAGTTAGCTTTTATGATTTACTTTTCTCCATCTTGTGTAATCTTTGAACTTGAATAATTTACTTTCTCTGCAGCAGAATTAAGTATATAGTTACAAAGATGCTTTAAACCCATGTGTAAGATTTCCCTGATGGTATAGGATGGTTCAATGCAGCTGCAGTTTAGCCATCTCTGCAGAGTGGGCCCATTTGAATTACATGTTATCTTGTGTGTGTTTTCTAAGAGCAGTTCTATATTCCTATCTTCAAAGCTCTAAATGGAGGCTTCCCTGGTGGTGCAGTGGTTGAGAGTCCGCCTGCCGATGCAGTGGACACGAGTTCGTGCCCCGGTCCGGGAAGATCCCACATGCCGCGGAGCCGCTGGGCCCGTGAGCCATGGCCGCTGAGCCTGCGCGTCCGGAGCCTGTGCTCCGTACCGGGAGAGGCCACAACAGTGAGAGGCCCACATACCGCTAAAAAAAAAAAAAAAAAAAAAAAACCTCTAAATGACCCTTGTAGCCTGTTGAATAGACTGTTGAAAATTTTCTAAGTATCCGAAAATACATTCTTACACCAACTGCTAGGTTCCTTGTTAGACCTTACGAATGGCTGCATGAAATAGATCAAATAATACTGGCTGTATTTCATAGCCTTGCCGTTTTTCATTAGTAATAAGAAATAGATCTGACAAGACACTGTCTTTCTTTAAGTGTGTGCACTAATATTGCTTATTTTCGGAAATAAGCTTCTGTTAATCTAGTGATGAATTTTGGTGGATAAATTTAATTCCCAGTAACGCTGTCATGCCTGAATTTTGCCTAATAAATATCATTTGATAATCTGCTGACATAAATATTAATCCTAAGTTTGACACTAAAATTGTACTTCATAAATATAACATGCAGAAAAGCAATCCCTGAAGGATAGAAAATAAAGAACAAAAATTAATATGGTTAGTTCCCCATTCCTTACCCCCAGTAATATGTTCTTTCATTGAGGATTGGCACAGTTTGTTTATATTGAAGAAAGTCTATCTGGAATAGTCATTTAGTGTAATGCTGTTTAGAGTATTATAACCACTTGATGGCACCCTTTGATTTGGTACAAACCTCATTAGCCATACTATAGCGCAGTATAGCATTTGTAATGGAATAACACATAAGAACTAAAGACTGCAAGGTATCTGGTTAATGTAGAGATGAAATGAATGCAACAGCAAGGCTAAGCTTTCCTGACCCTTCATGAAAGAATAGATGAAAAAAGGAAGAATAAGCTATTGTGCCAAAGGGAGATGATGAAATTCAAGATCCACACACATAATCTCTGGCTCAGCCTCTGAAATGTTAATCCCTGGGTGGAATTATTTGAGCTATAGATTGCAATTTATCATCAAAATGGCACTGTGTCAAACAATACTTTTTATATGTGTGATGTTTAGAACTATCCAATTTTAATATAAAATGGTTCACAGAGCACTGGCTAATATTTAAGTAGCAACTCTTTAAGGTTGTGATTTTGGGGATGGAATGGGATTGTTTCTTTACTTCAGAATACTAATTGTATTTTAGATTGAGGGCTTTTGGGGAATCTTTTCTGCTTTTCTTTTAGTGACAGTTTAGTTTTAGTGCCAGGAAAAAGGATTTTTAAAGAATGCCTCTCGTTAAATAAAGTAGTTTAGAATCGTTTTCTTTCATGTGCTAAGAATACTTTTACAATTATAGAATAATTCTGTAGTATTCTTCGACATTACTTAAAAATACTCTAGCTGCTGAAAAGTTTATTTTTTAGGGTTTATATGGACTTTTTCTTTATGATATCAAATATTAGTGGATTTCCTCTTATTTAAATTAACCAACTTCTGCCCACTAGGATATGTTGTCATGATTAATATGTGTTTGTGATACGCCCTTCTTAAAGATCAAATTATCCCAATTTAAAAAATAAATTTTAATAATGGAGGTGGGGAGGGGTGTTGCATATGTCTATTCATCTATCATTTAGAGTAACAATCATGGATTTTTCCTATGTAAAAAAAAAATCTAACTTTAGTTTTTTAAAAGATCAGAATACTTAAAAGAACTCTGTTTCTAGAATCTAGAAGCTTGAAATTCCAGTTTAACTATATACTTTTCCTTTCAGTTTTATCATGCTTGCTTTTAAGAGGCTTTTTTTTGGGGGGGGGGCCTATTTTAATTAAAAACAACTATTCTCTATTTTATTACTAAGAAATTATTTTACTTAACTTTGTATTTAGTTCTTTGTACCTATTTTTGAAGGCCCACTAATAGGGTGATCTCTAGCAAAAACCTATGCAGTATTTAATCTATACCCAATAGAGTCATATGATTTCAGGACCTAATTGCAAATGTTGAAGGCATGCTGTGATCCTGTATTAGGTGCTGCAGCACAGATATGTGAAACACCACTCGTGTGCATGAATAATTCTGTCTTGCTATATTTTAGCTCTGATGAGAAAAAAAATTTGATTTAGTCGTGGTGGAAAAAGTGGGAGGGGTCACTGCAAAAAGAATATGTCCTGTGGAAGTGGCTTGACTTTGACAGCTGTCTTCTTTAAGTGTTTGTGAAGAGTTAAGAGTGAGATCCAGTGTCACACGTGAAGGCCAGAAATTGTACATGTTTGAGGCATTGCCTTTCCTTTATAAATCCAGTCAAGAACAGTAGCACAGAGTAGTCCTTAGTAGTATTAAGAGTAATTTTTAGTCCTTACCTAAAAGTGTTCCTTGAGACTGAGTAGTCATCACAAATTGCTTTTGGAGGCAGAGGATTCAGAATGTACATTGGAAAGACACAGACGTATAGTAGACAAAGAGCTTGGGGCTCTTAACCTGGTGATATTCATACTTACATACTACAAAGTTGCTTCTTCCATTTACATAATTACATTGGCTGATGGTTTAACTTAAATGCCACCCTGAAAGTTGAGAGTTAAATTACCTGAGCGTTTTAAAATGTGACACTTTCTCAGTTATGTAACCCCCCCTCCCCCACCCACAAGACTGTTCCATGCTTCTGTTTCTGACTTAATGTTACAAAGGACAGACAGTGCTTCAAACATGCACGACTTCTGATCTTCATAGATTTAACTCTAGATCTCACTCTTAACTCTTCATGATCACTTAAAGAAGACAGCTGCCAAAGTCAAGACTGCAGTAACCTTTTCAGCAAGCCTACTGGTTCCACACAGAGTGCCAATGCATACATCTTCCAACCCACTGCACTGCAGTCTCATACCCAATTGCTGAATATGGCATTCCATCCTGGTGCCTTTCAGCATATACAAAACTGTCAGTGTCCAACTTTATCCAGCCATTCACACTAAATCTGAAACCTCATGATGCTATCATAGATGCCTGCTGGGTAGCACTCCTGCAAATTTTTTTAAAACATGAAATTGTTAAAGCTACTTGAAAAAAAAGAAAACTTTTCTGATGCCAGCTACCTAAAGTTCTCTAAGTACCTTCTTTAATTTTCTATAGGATGTTGGCAAACAAAGTTTAGTGGGAAAAGGGTATTTTATACTTCTTGGTCTTCCCACACCCTCCTAGTTTTATAGGTCTTATTAAATAGGTTACAATGGGCCAGCCTTTGAAACGGGGCCCAGATGAACATTTATATTTCAACTGTAGCAACAGCATGCATTATTGATGATTGACCTTTACCCTAGCATAGTGTAGTCTTATGACATTGAATGAAATAAAGAAGAAACTGCTTCTTGGCTTGATTTGTATTGGCAGAAGAAAGCAAACAGAGTGGTTTGTCAGGTTGCTAAAAATGTCAAAATACAGTCCTGGGACAATTTCTAACACAAAGTTTTTTTTTTTTAATTTTTCTTTTTTTTAAATAATGTTTGGGTGTCTGGATGTTCTTTGAAAAAATACACCTTTGAAAGAAAATTGGACTCCAGTAATACCTGTATCAGATTAGTAATAGGAAGTAAATTATTTACTTTTATTTAAAGTTGTATTTTATTAGGTGCTTGATGGTGGCATGTTTGAACATTAAATCTTCAGAGAATTTCACAATTTTACAGAAAATAGTGTTAATTCATTGTAAGCATTATGTGGCTGGTAGTGTGTTATTAAGAGACATCGGCTTTATCCCTATACATACTTTTATTATGTTTTAGTTTTAGTGATCATTCATTTTAAATATTTTTAGTTTCTACATGTGAGTTTTACAGAGTGTAACAGGACTCTGTAAAGTAAAATGTAAAATATTTCAGTATAATTCTCTTGTTACTTGTCAATAGTTTCTGGCTTTGTAAATTAAATATTTCTGCAAGTGGTATCCTTAAATGAACTATCCTGTTTTGTAAACTTCGTTGTTCATACCACCATTAAATGATCACAGGCATATGCAACTATTGCTCCTGGGTTTTATTTATCTTGAAAGCACTGCTTTCTGATAGTTCATATATTTCAAATTAGTGTTATAATATTTTTGTTTTCCTTAAGTTTTATAACCCACTATCACGTTATTCTGTTACTTTAGAACAGAATATCATGATCTAACAGAATTATCATGATCTAATAACTAGTCCAAAGTCGTATTGCTAATTAGTAGCAAACTACTCACTTTCATTCATTTTCCTGATCCCCACTCTAAAGTTCTACCTGCCAACTTAAAGTATTTGCATATATGTGGTAACATGATTTTTTCTTAATTTATTTTTTATTGAGGTAACATTGGTTTATAACATTATATGTTTCATGTGTACAACTGAGATAACATGATTTTAAATGTTTGCTTTTTGTATCTCCTCAAATAGAACATAATTCAGCTGTTTTAGAAAAATGGACTTTAATTTATTGTAAGAAAAAATATTTGTAATCAAAGGTTTAATAGGTAAAGATCTGTTTTATTGAGGTTGATTATTTGATAGTAATTAAACAAAACAAAACAAGGTAAGAATATCCAGCAGCCACATCTGGATTATTCATTTAAGTTCAGTGTACAAGATCACCTGCTTCAGATCATGTCTGTATACTAGCTATACACTCAAGTTTAAAACCTCAGTTAATTATAAATTGTTTAAAATTGCTAATATTTTAAACAAATAGACTTATTGAATAATATAAGCTGTGAAATGCTTTAGTTTCATTTTGAAAGATGGTCAATATAAAAATGTAAATTATAATTATTTGAAAATAAGTAAAAATTTTTAAAATAAGTTCTGACATCAAGTTTGTTAGGTAACAGATTTGTAGTTAGTTTAATTAAGCTTTGTAAGAGATCAACTTTTAATTACCTTTTAATATATATACAAATGACTAAATTTTTCTTTATAGAATAATTAAAATATATAGGTTATATTTGTTATTAAAATTGAGAAGTACAGAAATATTATTTGATCAAGAATAGTTACCAGATGTTCTTTAATAATATTTATGATAGTTTAGATATATAAACTAGAGGTTGATTTAAAATAGGGTTATTGGGGGGGGATATTTTATTATTTATTTATTTTAATTTTTTCTTTTTTTTTTTTTGGCTGCGTCGGGTCTTAGTTGTGGCATGCGGGGTCTTCATTGAGGCGTGCGGGATCTTTCCTTGTGGCGTGCAGTCTTCCCTCCAGTTATGGCACGTAGGCTTCTCTCTAGTTGTGGCATGCGGGTTTTCTCTCTCTCGTTGAGGTGCGCGAGCTCAGTAGTTGTGACCTGCGGGCTTAGTTGCCCGTGGCATGTGGGATCTTAGTTCTGCAACCAGGGATCAAACCCGCATCCCATGCATTGGAAGTCAGATTCTTTACCACTGGACCACCAGGGAAGTCCCAAAATAGGCTTATTTTTAATGTTGATGTGTAAATTTCTGTCCTGGCATTCAAAAAATAATGCTCGGCAGCAATGTTTGTTCTCTGCATATTGCTAACTAATTAGAACTTTGCTCCTAAAGCAATTTCCTTTCAGCATTTCTGAATTCAGTTGTGTTATACCCAACCTTCCCCTTACAATCTAGATACAACATTGGACACTTTGTTATATATAGGTTAAACTTGGATTAATATTGACTTACAAGTACTACTTACAGTGCATTATTTCAGATCTGTGCTTTTAAGGTATGTCAATAGTGATAGTTAATTAAAATGCTACATAGCTGCTGTCTAAGCCAGTTTAAAGAATAGGGCATGTATTTCCAGTTCTGTGAGCTACAGAATGATTGTCCCTTAACATGAGATCTGTCTCTGTAAGCCAGGAATGTCCTACAGTTCAGATAGATTGGTGGTTCCTAATTCCTTTCTCCTTCTCAAAACATCCCATTTTTTGGCTTATTTTTGGAGTGACAGAAGTTTAAGTGTACCTAGCTGATTTCCACACTTAGAATAAAGTTTTACAAATAGTAGACCCTCAATGAGTGTTTGAAAAATGAATTTGTCACTTATTCATATACTAAACTTGCATATTTTTTTAAAAATTATTTTACCTTATTATTTAACTTTCCATGTGACAGTCTTGTCTCTCCCTGATAATTTTAGGCAGCTACCTAAGGGTAAGAAGAGTATGTTATTTTGTAAACAGACAATACTTAGCAAGATGCTATGTACTTATAAATATCCAATAAATGGGTAAATGGGTGTCCAATTGATTTCATTCTCAATAAACTTGGAGTGAGACATTTAAGCCCTGATATCTATACCATTCTTAGTTTTATGCCTGAAGAAGGCCTCTGTTGGGATAAATTCCGTGAGTCAGAGGTGCTGGGAATAGTGTGCAAATAAAATTAATATATACATATATAACTTTTTTGTCTTTTAGATTTATTTTTTTTTATTAGAGCTTAATGGGTCTTTTAAACATTTTATATTTATTACACAACTGACATAATGACAGTACTGGAAATATTAAAAAGGAGAAAAATATCCATAATCCCATCATTTTAATAAATTGATTTTAGTTTAGTATTGTTCTTTTTTGTTTTGAACATATGCATGTTATATAATTTTTTTTAGGTTGCTACTCCTTGTTTGCATTTAGAGTAGATTAAATTCATCATTAATGTTATTACATTTCTTATTTTAAAATGTGCATTATACCTGTGTCCTTTTCAGGTTCTTGTAGAAGTGCTTTTAGAGCTGATACTTTTGCATTAGTATAAAAAAGCAGTTCCACTCAGAACTGCTTCCCAGTTGTGAGCTATGAGTGGACCTCCACACGTTTGAGTGAGCTATGCATCTGCAATAACTCTCTCTTTGGAAATCACTCTAGTGATAGCTTGACCTAGTGAAAATATATAGGACTTCAGATTATTGTACAAAACTCATCATTCACTCAGGCTTTTGGAATGGTCTTGTTGATTCAAGGACAGTTTTGGTGACTAGATTCAGAGTTCAATTTAGAAATAGATTTCAATGGATACATGTCAACAAGTAGATCATATAAAATGAAGGTGATGAGTAGGGGGTGTGTGTGGTAAAAATGAAATAAAATTGAAGGGAGCTACCTGAGATTGCTCCATATAATTTGGTAGAAAGGTCTTATTACCTTTCAGGAGGTTGAAAAGAATTAGTCTAAACTGATAGTGATATTTATTTTATAGTGATATTTATTTTATAAGTAATGGCTCTTTGCTTCATATGATCTACTAAAGAAAGGAGAAATAGAAAAGACTAAATTTTTCATCCTCCAATGTAAAAACAAAAATACAGGAGGAGTAAATTTATCTGGGATTGAAAAGAAACAGTAGGTGCCAATCATATGTGTTAGGAAAGAAGGAAAATGAGAGGAAAGGGTACTTGTGTCACAGGAGCTGTCTGTGAAGTTAAGCCCTGGATCTGAAGTCTTGCTTACTATAAATTTCTATAGTACCATCAAGTGGTCCTAGATGTCCAAATCATCTGCAGTATTTTTTATCCTTGCCCTCATTCCTAATTTCCATCCTTTGTCTAATTCTTTCTTTATAAGTTGCTATTATTAGCAATTTAGGAATAAAATGGAGATCTGGGAACTGACCTCAAATCCATGCTCTCTTCTCTTTTCTTTAGTGACCAGTTTCTAAATAATCCACAGCATTTTTTCCCTATACACTTTTATTTTTCTTTACTCCAACCTATATTGGTGGACCCAATTAGTAAAAGTCTACTCAAAAGTCAGTTACAGGATAGATTAAATCATATTACTGGTTTTGACTACCTTCTTTTTAAATCAAACAGGTGTTGACAGAAATTAAATTACTATAACTGGTATTTCTTGTTTACTGGATAAAGTAGTTTTGTTTAGAAAAGTGATATTTATAAAAATTATTAAAAGGATAGATTTGCATCTCTTACTGATTCTTCATATGTGAAAACTTTTCTTCCAAGTGAATATTATTTTTTAAATGTACATCTGAAAAGTAAAGGCACTTTAAGTGACCATTTGTCAGGCTAAATTCGGGTACTTATTTTCAGATACCCTAAAGTTGAGGAACTCTGATTTTGCAATACAGCTACTTTTTACTCTTTTTATAAAATTTATTTTTAAAAAGCCTCTGCATATTTAAAAGTAAAGAAAATGATTATGATTGCTTCTGTCATATTTGATATCAAATCTTCTTTGAATAAATGCTTTACCATTCCACCAAAATTAAAGTACTAAATAGATAAGTTCACAAAGCTATTTTGGATAAAGAGAGAAAAGATACATAGCATTTTCCCTAGTTTCTAAGTTGGATAAACTGTACACTTCGACCTAGTTAAATATTTTTATTGTTTGTGAGGCTGAAACATGTATAAACCCTTTCTTTTACCTTACCTTATGTATATTTAAATAAGCAACCCTTCATATCTTCTCCATATAAAGTGAAATATTTCCTTAACACTAACACAAGTCAGTTCTCAGCCAAAGCAAATAGAAGAATGAATACTTTGTTAATCATCCGTAACTAATGTGTGTATACACAGAAAAAAAAAATCAAGGCTGTTTTTGACAAGAACCTTTGGATGGAATTAGCAAAACACACACACACACACACAACAACTTTTAACACAGCTCAGGCCCTTTCTAATTTATGAGTTTAAAAATTATGTTTTTATTTTTTTCAAGGCAGGCACATGTTAACAAATCAAACAGTATGGAAGAACTTTTACTGAAAGTCAACATTCTCCTGCCCCTCTGTTCCTACGTCCAACCCACTCCCTTGAGGCAGCCTCTTATAATTGCTTCAGATTCTCGTTCTTCAGGTGGTTCCCTCCATGCTTTTAGCTCTATATGATATACTTGTACTCTATTTCATGATTTATCAACTTTAGACAAGTGTTATTGAATCTCCAATTCAAACTGTCCATGCCTAGCTAGCAGCATTTTAGAAATACAAATACTAGTTATTCCTTGCCAATTCATTCAGTTTTTCTTTCTCGATAAAGTTCCTCAAGGGATTAGTACAGTTTCACCATTGTTCCCACCACCTTCAGAACTGGTCTTACCCTCAAGCCCCTCTTCACCATCTATACCTGCTCACTGATTCTTTTCCACTTTTCTTCCTTGTTAAAACCTGTTCTTTGACCCTTTTGGGTATTAAAGTTTGGATAAACTGTAGATTCAGATTAGAGAAATTTTAGATTTTTCCTTTTTAAAATATACAAAATTCATTTTAAGAGTATCTGTATAACCCTAAGTTATTGTCTTTTGTTTTATTTTAATTTTTTTCCTATGGGTCAACGGCCCTTGATAAAAAGTAGGTTTTCTTCCTTCCCTAATAGATAGTAGCAGGCATAAGGATTTTGATCTTAAAAAACAGAAAGAGCAGGTATGGTATAAATTTGGCTTGATGGCTTTTACACTTTTAAGATTTTAGCATTCTTCTCAAAGGACTCTTAAAGTAATATATAAAGAGAAATAATATATTCTGAAATGTCAGTCTTTTTCATCCTTCTGCTCCTTCTTGGCTCAGCTGGTCTTTTCTACTCTTTTCCCAATAAACCTCTTCAAAAAACTTCTCCATTCTCCATCTTTCCCTAGTAGATAATTCCAGTTTAAAGTGGTTATCAGGATAAAAATGGAGCTTGGTATTTAATTTTAGGACTTTACTTTTACTAGAATACATCAATTACTTCCAGGGATTCTAGTACTGACTTTAGTTCTTCTTAAACAGCTTGTTTGGACACTGCTTGGAAATATAACTGGGTGACCCTTTCTGAATCTTCCTTCTCAGCATCATATGAATAACCTTTGTTAATTTCTGTTGTTCTAAAAAAGCCAATTGTATCTCTAAAGTTAAGTCAGAATTCCTGCCTTCCAATAGGGATATTCGGTTGTGGATCAAGACTACTAGATTATATTTGAATTGGTTTTTTTGATTGTCATAAGAGTTATAGGTTTTTGCATTCTAGGGTGTGAAATGCTTTGCCTTTTAAGGTAGCCTAACTGTTCTCTGAGGATCTGGCATCTTCTTTCTTAGTATATATAGACAGTAGGATTTAGTCTGTTAGTCTGCTTAATCAAGTATCAAAAAATAAATACGGTTCTGTGTTTCCTGTTTCAATCCCTGTACTAGTTGAGTTTTTTTCCTTTTACAGAATATAATATAGTGTGTTGATAACTTTCTTTTTTAACTTTCTTTATCAAGTAATACATATAAAATATGTTTTTCATGGCAGTGTACTTTCTAAGAAATCAGTATAATTCCTGATTTTTTTTTTTTTTTTTTTTTTTTTGTGGTACATGGGCCTTTCACTGCTGTGGCCTCTCCTGTTGCGGAGCACAGACTCCGGATGCGCAGGCTCAGTGGCCATGGCTCACGGGCCCAGTCGCTCCACGGCATGTGGGATCTTCCCGGACCGGGGCACGAACCTGTGTCCCCTGCATCGGCAGGCAGACTCTCAACCACTGCGCCACCAGGGAAGCCCATAATTCCTGATTTTAAATGAAGAAATAAAATTTTTTTCCTATGTTTCCATGTTTTTAAGCTATCATTATATTATTAAAATTTTAAACAAGAAGGAACTGATCAAATCGATTAGAAATATTGAAATTTTTGCTATTGAAATGTCCACAGAACATTTTCTTTCCCTACTTTTTTTTTTGCCTTACGCAGCCCTCTGTCACTGTTGTGGCCTCTCCCGTTGGCGGAGCACAGGCTCCGGACGCGTAGGTTCAGTGGCCATGGCTCACGGGCCCAGCCGCTCTGTGGCATGTGGGATCTTCCCGGACCGGGGCACGAACCCGCATCCCCTGCATCGGCAGGCGGACTCTCAACCACTGCGCCACCAGGGAAGCCCTCTTTCCCTACATTTTAAAGGGAATTTCCTTCCTTTCAAAATAAAACAACTGAACTACTTCAAAAATAGCTAAATAAGAAACTTAAGCCTACGCCTACTTTATGCCTCACAAATTTGGAGTTAATTTTTTAGAATTCAGAAGGTAGTAATAGTCACGCAAATGAACATGAATTCTGACACTGAAGCTACCCATGCCATTACTATGATCTGAAAAGCTACATCCAATTCTTAGTGGAAGACGGTGGGGTCTTGGGAAACAAAAACAAATGTTGAATCTCTGTTTTATTTTTTTTAATGTAATGTCTTAAATAACATTATCTTTTCAAAAAATTTGCATCAACTTGAATTTTTTCCTTGAAATTATTTATTTTTACCAAGCTTTCAGTAGTAAAACAGTAAAGTCAAAATTTCCACTTTTTTCATTATTCGTTTTTTTTTTTTTTTAATTTTTTTTATTTTTGCTGTGTTGGGTCTTCGTTTCTGTGCGAGGGCTTTCTCTAGTTGTGGCAAGTGGGGGCCATTCTTCATCGCGGTGTGCGGGCCTCTCACTATCGCGGCCTCTCTTGTTGCGGAGCACAGGCTCCAGACGCACAGGCTCAGTGGTTGTGGCTCATGGGCCTAGTTGCCCCGCGGCATGTGGGATCCTCCCAGACCAGGGCTTGAACCTGTGTCCCCTGCATTAGCAGGCAGATTCTCAACCACTGCGCCACCAGGGAAGCCCCTCATTATTCGTTTTTAAAATTAATTTTTTTTTGAAAAGTAATAGCTGGCCAAAGTTTATTTTAAAAACTAATACAAAAGAGTAAAAAGTCGGTCTCCCTACTTTGTCCCTCTTTTCTTTTTCTCAGAGAACTTAATATTAGGTTTCCTTTGTATATCTCCAGAAATACACATATCACCTTTTAAATACACAGCAAAAGCATAATAATAATATTTTGTATTGCTTTTTTCATTTAACCATATGTTGATAGTTTTTAAGTATACAAGAAACACACTGTTAAATTTTTACTGTCATTATTTTTCCCCACATAGAACTTATACTTTTCGTTGTTAGAGTTTTTAAACGTAAAGTTTTAATCACTAATGAATAATGCCTTATTCAAAGTTGCAATGCAGTTTAATACTTTAAATTCTATAGTATGTACCATTTACAAAGCACTTTCTTATATTTTATGTTACTCCATCCTTTCAAAAACCCTGTGAATAAAACCTAAGTATAGCGTGTTTTATTACAGGTTTAATGATGTTCAAATTTTTATCTTTCTTGAACACCTCTTTTCATGACTTCTGATTTCTTCTAATTTTTAAAAACAGGCAGAGGCAAATCTTTTCCTTTGTCTTCTCAGTTTTCCCCCCTCCCTCATCCCCTTCTCTGGAAACACACACACACATACACACACATTTTTTGAACCTAATGAATAGAGGTACACTTCCATAGTTTTACCTTCCCTAGCTTCTGTGAAACTTTTGAGCCCCGTGCGTGAAAGGATCCTATTTTCTTAAAAAAAGACAAGCGTTTAGGAAAACCAAACTAAATAATCATTCCTTTTTTGTCCTATGCAAAACATATTCTGACTGTTAAATTATGAACATGTAAACATCATATACAAATTGCGATTCGCTTTTAAAAGAAGTGTTCAGGGAATTCCCTGGCGGTCCAGTGGTTAGGACACTGTGCTTTCACTGCCCAGCGCCCAGGTTCGATCCCTGCATGGAGAACTAGGATCCCACAAGTCGAGGGGCGTGGCCAAGGAAAAAAAAGTGCTGAAATACTGCTTACAGTTCTGACTCTTAGCTATGCATGGCTTTTGTGTCAGATCACTTTGCATGCAGTAACCTGGTGGTAGTTGTTGTTGCTTGTATTATAATTTGAGCACCAATAGTGCACTAGATGCCACACCAGACACATCCCAGCCCTACAGGCACAGTTTGATTGGCAGAAAGCTCTTCCCATAGAATGGTAATAATTGCATAAAAGCCAAAGGAACTGAATTGAAATTTTTATCAATAGTTAACCTGAAATAACCCTTGCTAGATAATGTTCTCCAAGTAAAAGTCTGTTTAAGACTTTAGTTTCAAAGATAATACCTTTAAGAGTACTTGCCTTTGCTGGTATGTTTATACATAAACAAAAATATGCTAGCCCAGTGTGCTGCTGTATTATGTGAAGGGCCAACCAAGTTCGTTTCACTTCAACACAACTCCTTTTGCTTAACAGGCAAGCCTCTTGTCTTTTTAATAGTGGATGGAGGACACCTAGACATGAACACTTTTCATCCTACATCTACTTCAAAAAAACAAAAAACAAACAAACGAAAACAAAACCCTGCAAATGAAAGCAGTACTAGAACTGATAATAGGATTTAAACTCTTTTAGATATGTCCTGATAAACTTGTAGCAAGTTTAAACTTTCTGAGCCTAAGTTTCCTTCCTCATCTGAAAACAGTGTAATTGCACCAGCCTTACCTATTTAACGAGGTGTTAGTGAAGATCAAATAATTATCTCAAAGTAGGTCACTAAACAAATGAGAAAAATGGTTATTAACTTTGTAAGTGCTGTTAGAGCAGCTGGTGTGAAAACATAAGTTATTTTTTTTATAAAGGGTGTTGGAATATATGGAAATAGGGAAGGAGATGTAAGTGGAATGAAATGTAATATTTGTTTCATAGAAAAATATTTTTCTGTGAAAATCTCTTCTGTTGCTGCAAACCGCCAGGTCTGCTTCTTCAGAGGCTTTTTAGTATAGTGGTTGGAGTGGTTAAGAGTGCAGGCTTTGGGACTTCCCTGGTGGCACACTGGTTAAGAATCCGCCTGCCAATGCGGGGCACACGGTTTCAAGCCCTGGTCAGGGAAGATCCCACATGCCATGAAGCAACTAAGCCCGTGTGCCACAACTACTGAGCCTGCACTCTAGAGCCCGCAAGGCACAACTACTGAGCCCACGCACCACAGCTACTGAAGCCTGCGCACCTAGAGCCCGTGCTCTGCAACAAGAGAAGCAACTGCTATGAGAAGCCCGCACACCGCAACGAAGAGTAGCCCGCGCTCGCCGCAACTAGCGAAAGCCCGCAAGCAGCAACGAAGACCCAACGCTGCCAAAAATAAATAATAAAGAAATAGATTTTTTTTAAAAAGAGTGCAGGTTTTGGATATTCCTAGCTGTGTAGTCCTGGGAAAGTTGATGAACCTCTCTGTACCTCATTTTAGTCACGTGTAAAGTGAGAATAGTAACATACCTATTTCATGAAGGAGTGTTGCACATTAACACATCTGCTTAGAATAGTACTCAACACATGGTAAGTTGTCATTGTAGTGAGTTTTGTTGTTATTGATCTGACTTAAGCAGCTGCTAGAATTATAGAAATCCATGATGTAAGAAATGCTTAAACATTTTCACTGCAGGAAAAGGTCTGAGCAGTATGTTGTCATACGGTCTCTCTAGTCTTTTCTATATGTGAAAAATAGTCTTCAAGCTTTTGTATTAAATACTTTAAAGAAAAGAACTCTACATGTGATTAGGATTGGGGAGATTATACAATTCTTACAGAGAGCTGTATAGTAGATCCATGTATACAAATAGTGTTATCCATTATTGCTTATTGAAGAAGTTCCCTATAACCAGATAACTTATTTATTTTAAATGGTGGTAATTTAAGGTGTTGAATCTTGCATTTTAATAATATTTCTGATTTGTAGCTGAAAATGTTAACTGATCTTTATATTATCTCTTTTTTTGGTGCTATATTCCAGAGAATTATACCTTAACTGTATGTGATTGTTCAATTTTAAACTTTAATGGTTAATTATGACTTTTCAACTTCAGAAGGTTTAAGATTTTTTTTAACACCCTGGAGCTGAAAAGTACTTTTAGAAATCACCTACCTACCTTCCTGCTCTTAGACAAAGCTGTACCTAAAACATCACAGAAAGCTATGGTAATTATCTATATGATTTTTTTTAATCTAAAGAAAGAATATCCTACAACTTGCCCTGAAGCAAGCTCAACACTCAAAAATATTTAGCTAAAGTATTTAATTATACTGGAAGCTATGAAGCTGGGGCATCAATATGAGGACTAGATACAGAGTAAAGAGTTACTCTAACTTTTCATATTCTTTTAGTTACCTGTAGGCAGAAAATAACTTTTAAAAAACAATCCACTTGGTTCAAAATCAAGTAAATGTTTGTGAAAACTGTATTCCATGGCACCAGAATCTGGAAGTACAAGAAAAGAAGTATGTACTTTAACAATGGCATTTTATCCATACCCTGCAGATCGGTTTGGAATTGGCCATACGAGCTGCTAAAGTAACTTACCTGAAGATGGATATGAAAGCATTGTATATGACCACCATGTCTCGTTTAGAAACCACCACATTCAAATTCAGGCATAGATTCATCACTTTAAAAGTCCTCTTGGGGTAGAATGCGTAGGTGCTGTTTCATCACATAAAGGAGAAAACATGCTGTCTCTAACTTAGAAAGCCTAAAGTATTCAGTAGTTTTTTATGCTAGTCATGTGCATCCCATAATTGGGTTTTACATCTCTTCTCCACTTCCTTGCACAAACTGAATGTTCCTTGTCCTTTTTGTAATGATGGCAGTGATGATGCTTGAATTTTAAAGCTATATGAATGATGATTTAACCCTAGATTGTCCTCATGTATGCTAGTGTCCCTGAAAAACCTCATTTACCTCATGTTTTTAAATGGTGTGGTATGTCTCTGGTAGTAGATAACCCAACTTTCCTGTCTTTCTTTATTTAATGTTATTTGTGACACTGAATCAATATTGATCCTATAAAGAGTGTCAGTATCAGAAAGGTTTTTTTTTTTTTAATGATGTGAGGATGGTGATTTTTAGCTGCCTACTATATAAAATTCCAGGACTTGTTTACTAAAATTTTTCTGGTTAAGAAATTTTAAAGACCATTGGATTGTGTTTTATATTTAACAACTGTCCAGACACTATATAAACTGTATCACTGGGAAAAAAATCTAGATGTAGTTGTTGTGAATTGACCTAAACCAAGTTGATAATTTGTAAATCTTAGGGGTTTTCTTTTTTGGTTTACTTTCTTTTCTTTTGGTAGATAGTGGTGACCACTGAAAAGTTTGAAGGTGTCTCTTTGCACTCTTACTGTCAGATTATAAAGAAATGACCACATTCTGCCACATATAGATACTTTTTAAACAAACATTCATTAGCATGCAGGCACAAAACAATTCATGACAACCTGTTCTGTAAAGTCCATGAAGGAAGAAGCTTTGTGCTGTCTTCATTTCGTCATTCAGACCATAACCTTGCATGAAAGGTTCAATAAAACTAGCATTCACAAGGCAAAAGTCAGTTACCCTTCTAGTTAGCATCAGACACCCAGAAATGCTCCCAAACCAATGGCTAGATACAGGACTGTAAAGGGGATCAACTCTGGGCACCATCTCTAAAAGTAAAAGCTATAGGTCTTGCTGGATTTTTATCCTCTATTTAGTAGTGGAGAATAACTATAAAATATTTAATCTAATTTACAATTCCTTGATATTTAATTTTAGTAATGAAACACACTTCTAACATTCATCTTGTTAGCCAACAAGCTATTTTACTTATAAATATTTTACTTATAAACCCCATTTTTGATATTCACTATGCGGTTAGCTGTGTCTCAAATGTTGATCACATTATGGATAAAGTGCTTATGATTACTGTATCTGTCTGATACATTGCTCCCTCCACCTGGCTTCTCAATTAGGACAGTTGATTGCCTGTGAAGTTGAAGTTTATCTGACACATTCATATCTATCACATCATCTATGCTGGTATTGTAAGTATATTACTGACATCATAACAGGAATGTTGTTAAATATTTGAAGTGGAGGAAATATTATTGTAATACTTGTCATTTTTCAATGTGTTTTTAAATTTTTTAAAATGTGTTTTAAGCACATTTTAAAAAGTGTTTAAAAAATACAATTGACCCTTGTACAACTCTGGGGGTTAATCTGCTTATAACTTATAGTTGGCCCTTGGTATCCCCAGTTCCTCCAAATCCAAGGATTCAGCCAACTACTGACCATGTAGTACTGTAGTATTTACAATTGAAAAATATCTTTGTGTAAATGGACTCCTACAGTTCAAACCCATGTTGTTCAAGGTCAACTGTACATTTGATCACTTTAATTGAAAATACATATGATCAGTTTACTTATTCACTGATGCTGTTTTCTTCATTAGAGATCTGAGATGTGGCTTTTAATTTTTTTCATACAACTCATGCATTCATTCAGAAATTGCTAAGCACCTGCTATGTGCTGGGAATTGTATTAAACTCCAATATAATTCTCAAACTGTAGTATGTATTAGAATTATTTTGGGAGCTTGTTAAATCTCCTCAAGTGAGATCCAGGACTGTATTTTATCAAATATCCCAGGTGTTACTGCTGAAGGTGGTCTCAGGCCACACTCTGAGGAACACAGCCCAGGAGATAACTGATTAACCGGACTAAACACCTGCCTTGAAGAAGCTCACAGTCTGATGGAGACAAACAAGGAAGCAGAACTAATGATTGGTACCATATGGGGCCAGGTGCTGGGAATTCTAATTCTGGCGGAGGAACTAAGGAGATTTTTCAGAATACTTAATTCCTTAACTTGGTGGGTCTCAGTGTGGTGGTCGGTGGAGTGTGGGGCATTTTTGCCCCTTGGGGAACATTTGGCAATGTCTGGAGACACTCTTGATTGTCATGCTTTGGTGGGAGAGAGGTAGAATGTGCTATTGGCATCTAGTGGATAGAGGCTAAGGATGCTGCTCTACACCCTTCAATGCATAGGAAAGCCTCCCCCTGCCAAACAAACAAACAAACAGGGGAAAAAAGAAACCCAAAGAATTATTCGGTCCAAAATGCCAATAGTTCTGCTGTTGAGAAACCCTGCCTTAGCTTAATTATGTTTTCCTTTGTCCCCTCTCCCCATATACGTATAACTTTTAGAAATTATGAAAGTATTAAATAGAATAAATGATGTTAAGTATGAATAGGTGATTATTGTAAAGGGGGCAAAAAATAAATGTATAAAGTAAAAAGGAAAGTTTGGGACTTCCCTGGCGGTTCAGTGGTTAGGGCTCCACGCTTTCATTGCCGAAGGCCTGGGTTCGGTTCCTGGTCGGGGAACTAAGATCCCACAGGCCGTGTAGCACAGCCACACCCCCCAACCCAAGAAAAGTTCTTCTCTCATAATAATTGTTCTGGACATTTTTTTCATGAATTTATATAAACATACATCTATTTTGAGGTTGTTAAGTTTCTGTTCTTAAATGGGATCATACTTTACATATTGTTTTATGGCTTGATTTTATCACTTACAGTGTGCAGTTTCTGCACAGTTTTTCATAGGGCAGATGGATGGCTTAACCATTCTTCTGCTGAAGGATGTTAAGGTAGTTTCCAGTATACTTGATGGTGTTATAAATAGCACTTCATTGAGAATTTAGGCACGTGTACATGATAGATTCCCAGAAATGGAATTGTGTAGTCAAAGGGGACATTTCTTTTCTTTTCTTTTCTTTTTTTTTGTGGTACGCGGGCCTCTCACTGTTGTGGCCTCTCCCGTTGCAGAGCACAGGCTCCGGACGCGCAGGCTCAGCGGCCATGGCTCACGGGCCCAGCCGCTCGGCGGCATGTGGGATCTTCCCAGACCGGGGCACGAACCCACGTCCCCTGCATCGGCAGGCGGACTCTCAACCACTGTGCCACTAGGGAAGCCCTATTTTATTTTCATAGTTTTAGTGCTAAAGGAATATCCCCATAATAGGCTGTAACTGTTTATATTCCTACCAACAGAGATTGAAGTGGGTTTTCCACACCCTCAGCAACACTGGCTATTACTAGACATTAATTTTGTCACTCTAATGGGTGAAAATACTATCTCTTTATCATTCTAATTTGTATTTCCCTGATAACTAGTGAAGTCGAGTATCTTGTTACATGTTTATTGGCCACTTACGTTTTTCTGTGAATTGCCCAAGGATACCCATTGCCAATTTTTAATTGAAATGATTATATTTTCTTACTCATTTGTAGACCTTTATGTATTCTGTACATTATTTTTTATATATCTTGCAGATATTTTCTCCCTACCTGTCACTTTTTTTAAATTCCAAATGGTGTCTTTCACCACATAGAAACATACTATTTATATGTTCAAATTTGTGTCTTTTCTTATATGCAGTACAGTGTAGTGGTTAAGTGTACATATTGCAGAGTCAGGTCACCTGTTTTCATATTTCAGCTCTTCTGCTTACTAGCTCTGTAATCTTGGGCAAGTTACTTCATCTTTTTGTGCCTCAGTTTCTGTCTTTAAAATGAACTAGTAATAGTATTTACCTCAGGATTGTTGTGAGAAATTACAGTAAAGCACTGTCATGAAGTAAATACTCTATAAAAAGTAACTTCCATTGCCATTTCTGCTAGTTTTGTGCCTTATTTGGGAAGGTCTTCTGTGCCTCAGAATTATAAAGCTATGTCACCACAGAAAAATTGAACAGCATATACAAGTGGCAGAATATTATCAGAGCATGAAGTGCAGTTGGGGGTGGGACAGTTGATTTTTCTTCATATAGAATCAGAGACAATATCTCAATGAGCTTTGCTATGTTAAAGAGTTTTACCTTTATCCCAGAAGCAGAGAAAAACCTTGACAAATTATACACATGAAATAGTTGTATAAAGATTCCTACTTTTCTTAAACCATTATGGAAGGAGAAGATTATACAGTGAATAGTATTGGAACTATTTAGGAGGAGGAAAAATTAGCTCCTTACCTCAGTGCAAAAGGAATTCCAAGTGGATTTTATTGAAGACAATAAAATAATCAAAACTAAAAGAGAATAAAAGTGAATATTTGTTGAATCAAGGGATAAAGAACTTTCTAAGCTTCTAAGCAGTGGGAAAGAAATCACTGAGGAAAATGTACATAGGTTTGTCTACATAAAAATCAAAGCTAATATATATTTTAAAATCGTATTAAGACTTATTGTTGGGGCTTCCCTGCTGGCGCAGTGGTTGAGAGTCCGCTGTAGGGGACGCGGGTTCGTGCCCCGGTCCGGGAGGATCCCACATGCCGCGGAGCGGCTGGGCCCGTGAGCCATGGCCGCTGAGCCTGCGCTCCGCAACGGGAGAGGCCACAACAGTGAGAGGCCTGCGTACCGAAAAAAAAAAAAAAAAAGACTTATTGTTGGCTAAGGTGTACCAGTCGATGGGAGTATAATTTTGTATAACTTCTAGAGGATAAATAACGGCAGCCGTATAAAGTTTTTAAATGTGCATACTTTTGGTCCAGTTATTCAACCAACAGAAATTTAACTTAGTGAAATATTTAAGTATGAATGTAAAGAATTAACTAAGAATTTTCACTTGGTTATTGCTTATAATATGAAAAATTAGAAACGATCTCAATGTCCAAAAATATGAGATTAAATTGTAATGTCCATAGAACGGAATATTTGTAGCCATTGTAAATAGCATCATGTCAAATATTTATTGATGCAGACGTATATTCATCATATTTTAATGAAAAGAGTAGTTTATAAAAGAATATGTACAGTGTATGATCTAATTTTTCTTAAAAATGAGTACACAAACTAGAAAAACAAATAACAGTATAAAAATGCTTAGCTCCGGCTTCCCTGGTGGCGCAGTGGTTGAGAGTCCGCCTGCCCATGCAGTGGACACGGGTTCGTGCCCCGGTCTGGGAAGATCCCACATGCCGCGGAGCGGCTGGGTCTGTGAGCCATGGCTGCTGAGCCTGTGCGTCCAGAGCCTGTGCTCCGCACCGGGAGAGGCCACAACAGTGAGAGAGGCCCGCGTACAGGGGGAAAAAAAAAAAAAAAGCTTAGCTCTAGTGCTGGGATTATGTATCATTTTCATGTGCTTTTTTTACTTCTCTGTGTTTTGTTATTTTTTACAGTGAACCTGCATTATTTGTGTACTAAGGAAAATATAAGGTTTCTAAATCATGAGATTAAAAGGCAAAGCAGGAAGATATTAAATATATTAGCAACAAGTGGCAGACAAAATGCTAACATTTTCAATATTTAAAGAGCTCTAGAAATATTTTTTTAAGGGCATGACTAGTTTTACAAAAGAGAAAGTATAGATGGCTAATAAACACAAAAATATATTCAAGGTCATAAGTTATTAAAGAAATGCAAATTAAATCAGTGAGATACAAGTTTTCTCTTAACAGTTTAGCAAAGATTTAAAAATATGTAATAGTGCTGTTGTGGGTGTGGTGAATGAGACAAGCGCTGTTATACATGGTAGGTTATAACTTGGTATGATTTCTTTGTAAAGCATTCAATTACTTTATTCAGAAATTCCATTTCTACAAATCAGTCCTAAGAAACAGTCAGAAATGCCAGAAATATTTTGGGCAGAAAAATGTTCATTGCAGCATCATTTCTTAGTGACAAATATGAAGTGACCTAAATGTTAATGGGGACAGTTATGTACATTTGTGGTGTAACCATAGTTCAGAATATATGTGCAACTTCTAAAATTTAGGTTTACAAATTTATAATGTTAACTTTAAAAGACATAAGGTTTTACAAACAGTATCATCTCAACTATTTAAAAATAACTAGAGAAAATATGTCAAAATATTAGCAGTGGTTTCAGCTAGTTGGTAAAGTTTTGAGTGATTCTTTTTTTGTACTACTCTCTGTGTTTATAATTTTCTGTGATGAATTTTCTCATAACGAGAAAAAAAGATATAGCATTAAAACAAGTGGTCAGCCTTAAAGAATTATGGGAGATGAAACCTAGGTGTGTAGAGACTAGAGAAATCCCGAGGCTATGGCAGTGGTCTGTTCATAGATGTTGATGCTTAAATTTAGGAAAAAGTGGCATTGGAGATGGAAAGAAAGGGTCCAGATTCTGGAAAGATTTAGCAGTTAGAGACAACTTGGTTTGGTGAGTCCTGAGAGTGGGAGGCTTGATGAATGGCGGTACAATTCACTGAGATGAGAACTCAGGAAAGAAACAGCCGAAGGGATGGAGAGGAGTTCAGTTTGGCTATGTTGTGTTTGTGATGTGGGTGAAAATAGACAGTGGGCACTTGAGTGCTTAGGTCTGGAACACAGGAGTAGGTCAGTCAGTTATGAAGATTTGGGAGTCATTATCAGCACAATCGTTCAAGTCCTGGCCATGAATAACAATCTTTGAGTACCAGGTCTTTAAACTAACAAATGATTCTAACTCCCTTAGAACACCTACTGAAAACTTACTTTAAAATATGGTAGTGTAGTTTCTGTTTAAGGTTAAAAAACTACATACAAGAATATGAGTAAACTTTTAGTGGCTTTCTTTAGGATTACAGGGTTGATATAATCTGCTGTTTGGCAATTTTATAGTAGACTTAATTTAAGGTCTCATATATATATATATATTTTAATTTGGACAATCTGCAACTTATGTAGATATTTGACTTAAATACTTTAACTTGTATTTTTATGTATATCTGGAGTTTCCCTCTATTTGAGAAGGTTGAGGGTTTTTTTATTTAGATATTTTTAGAGGGATTTTAGATTTTATTCTAAAATCAATATAATAATTTTTATAAATGTTTTAAAGTACATATCTAAACTGATTTTCAATGTTGATTCTTTCAATTTACATTTGTGCTACCAAACTCTCTTCCATCTAACCATCTAAGTTGGTTATTTTAGCTGACATGGTTTCTAATTAAGTCTTTGTGGTTGAGAGAGCTCCTTATGGCATGTCTGCTTTAGCATTTAATTGCTCCATGGACTCCAAATTAAATTCTATAGTATCCCATTTTGGTCTGCTGATGAAGCAAAGATCTTTTCAGCATGGCCCAAGAAATGCAGTGCTTGTGACAGCTCAGAGGACTTAGCATCACAATTTTGAAAAAGTTAGGACAGTTTGACTTCTAGATTGACTTTTTATCACTTTAAAATGAAATTTAAAATGTTATCACAGAGTTAAATGAGAGCATGTTAGACACAAAATAGGCTCTCAACAAGTATTTGTAGAATAAAGCCAAATTGTTGACCTTGATATGTAGTGCACCAAATTATTTTGTTTTAGAAAGAACAAAGTCTTGGGAATTTTTAGGTTGAATTTAAATGAAAAGTATCAGGAAACAAACGTGATAACTGTCAGAGAAGATATAAAGTGTTTTTGCACTGGGGTGACAGCTTAGATTAAGAAACTTCGAAGGTCTCATCTAGTTCCACGTTATCTCATTTGACAGTTTTGGTTCTTGAGTCAGTAGAGAAACTGGATGTTTACACAAATACTTGGGTGTGTTAGTTCTTTACTAAGAAATAATTCACATAGTCATAAGACAGAGGGCAAGATCTAATAACTGACTTTTAAGCATTAGTCTGATCTCATGTCTTTAGAATGCTGTTTCGAATTCTAGCTACCTGTCACTTCATTTCTTGGTTTTCTGATTCAGTAGTACAGAATCAGAACAGAATTTAGAGTTCTGATGGACAAGAATGAACAGAATCAGGCATTAGACTGTGAGATTCTAGAAAGGTATGTGCTGCAAGCATTGATTTACCATCAAGTACTTACTACTTGCTTACGGTGATGCTGAGACATAGCATATAAACAGGTAAAACAATAAGAGACTGGCATGATTGCATCGATGATCACAGGTTCACATCTAGAGAATTCCAATAAAATAAATTCTTAAACAATTTTAATAAGTCATTAAGAATTACTAAATTGAAGAGCTTAGGTCAATGTAAGACAAGTGAACCTGGTTGTGATGGTTATTTCTTTATCAAAATGCTCAGTTCTTTTCCTGTAAAATTCAAATGAAGAATTCTGCTTCTGGCAATGTGACAGACTAGATAGCATGAATAACACCCCTTTTGGAAAACAGCTAAAAAATCAGGTAAGATATGACCAAGTGATATTTATAAATGCACTCTTGAAGTGACCCAGATAGACAGAACCCAAAGAAGTCTTTTTTAAAAAGTTCAAAGCAGGACATCTAGAAGCTAAGCATTCACAGTAGCTTTCCCACTGAGGGGTTCTACTAAACCCATGACTTACTACTTTTACCGCTGCATGAAGATGCAGAAAAAGTCTGGTATCTCCCATTCCCCCAAGATGGAATGTCTAATAAGATCCTCTTGTTGCACAAAATTGACATCCCAGAGCTATACCATCAGTGTAAGGATGAAAAAGAAATGAACTCACTGCACAGAAGACAACAACAAGGAAAATTGCCTCTTCTATCCTTAGCATTAATGGGTAGAAGCAATATCATCCTTGAAAATTTATAGCCAAGATCTAGCCCTTACATGGGTTTCACTAAATATATTCTTGATGTTATAATAAAATTATTATTAAATTTTGTCCCTTGAGTACTAGTTTTTTAAATATTCTTTGTGACAAAAATAAGTAAGCACAAAGCAGTTATACTGCATTGCAAAGGACAAAGTTATTCAAGAAAAAGCACTTGTGTTATTGAGTTGTAAACTAAACTAAACACATTTTTATCCTGGAACACCATTTTTACTTGAAAAAACAGCTAAGAGGTAAACTTGTTATTCACACTTGGATATTTATTTGGTGAAGGTTTTCTTGAAACTGAACACAGTGAGCCTGCTACTTAAAGGTTAAGTGACTGAAATTGTTCGTTGCCAATGATAAAATTCAAGCTTTCAAGTGAAAATTAGAATTGTAAAAAATTATACTCACCACGTTAATTTTGATAGTTTCCCAATGCATAAAGATATATGTGATGGAACATATATATGATCTTTCCAACATCATACTGGAAGTCCTTGCTGGTGCAGTAAGAGAAGAAAAGGAAATTAAAAGTATACAGATTGGGAAGGAAGATATAAAACTGTCTTTGTTCACAGAATGCATGATTATCTATGTAGGAAATCTGAAAGAATCAACAAAAAACCTTCTAGAACTAATGAGTCATTATAGCAGGGTTGCAGGATACAAAGTTTATATACAAAAGTCATTTGCTTTCCTATATACCAACAATGAACAAGAGGAATTTGAAATTAAAAGCATAATTCCATTTATATTATCACCCCCCAAAATGAAATACTTAGCTATAAATCTAACAAAATATGTACAAGACCTATATGAGAAATACTACAAAACTCTGATGAACAGAATCAAAGAACTAAATAAATTGAGAGATATTCCATGTTCATGAATAGAAAGACTCAATATTGTCAAGATGTCACTTCTTTCCAACTTGATCTGTATATTCAGTGCAGTCCCAGTGAAAATCTCAGCAAGTTATATTATGGATATCAACAAACTGATTCTGAAGTTTATATGGAGAGGCAAAGACCCAGAATACCCAACATGGTAGTAAAAGAGAAGAACAATGTTGGAGGACCAACACTACCTAAAGTCAAGGGTTAAAACAAAGCTATAGTAATCAAGACAGTATGGTATTGGCAAAAGAATAGACACATAATGGAACAGAATTGCGAGCCCAGAAAGAGGCCCTCATAAATATAGTCAACTGGTCTTTGACAAAGGAGCAACACAGTGGAGCAAAGGTAGTCTTTTCAACAAATGGTGCTGGAACAACTGGACATCCACTTGCACAAAGATGAATCTAGACAGAGACTTTACACCCTTCACACAAATTAACTCAAAGTGGATCACAGACCTAAATGTAAAATGCAAAACTGTAAAACTCTGAGAAGGTAACACAGGACAAAACCTAGATGACCTTGGGTAGGATGATGCCTTTTTAGATACCACACCAAAGGTATGATCCATGAAAAAATAATGGGTAAGTTCGACTTCATCAAAATTGAAAGCTTTTGTTTTGCTAAAGAATGAGAAGACAAACCACAGACAGGGAGGAAATATTTGCAAAAGACACATCTGATAAAGGACTGTTATCCAAAATATACAAAGAAACAAATAAGAAAACAAACAACTCAATTTAAAAAATGTGGCAAAAACCTTAAGAGGCACCTCCCCGAAGAAGATATACAGGTGGCAAATAGGCATATGAAAAAAAAGCTCCACATCATATGTCATTAGGGAAATGCAAATTAAAACAACAAGATACCACCACACACCTCTTAGAATGGCCAAAATCTGTCACACTGACAACACCTAATGCTGGAGAGGATGTGGAGCAACAGGAACTCTCATGCATTGCTGGTGGGAATGCAAAATGGTACAGCCACTTTGGGACAGTTTGGCACTTTCTTACAAAATGAAACATACTCTTACCATATGATCCAGCATCTCACTCCTTGATATTTACCCAAAGGAAATGAAAACCGTTGTCCACACAGAAACCTGCACATGGATGTTTATAGCAGCTTTATTCATAATTGCCAAAACTTGGAAGCAACCAAGATATTCTTCAGTAGATGAATGGGTAAACTGTGGTACATACAGACAATAGAATATTATTCAGTGTTAAAAAGAAAAGCCATGGAGGAGCCTTAAATGCATATTACTGAATGAAAGAAGCCAATCTGAAAACGCTATATATACTGTATGATTCCAACTAGTTGATGTTCTGGAAAAGGCAAAACTATGGAGACAGTAAAAAGATCAGTGGTTGCCAGTGATGGGGTGTGGAGGAGATGAATAGGCAGAACACAGAGGATGATTAGGGCAGTGAAATACCCTATATATCATAATGATGGGTATATGTCATTAAAAATCTATCCAAACCAATAGAATGTACAGCCCGCGAGTGAACCCTAAAGTAAACTATGGACTTTGGGTGATTATGATATGTCAGTGTAGGTTTGTCTGTGGTAAACAGTTTACCATTCTGGTGAGTGATATTGATAATGGGGTAGGCTGTGCACGTGTGGGAGCAGGAGATCTATGGGAAATCTCTTTACCTCCCTCTCAGTTTTGTTGCACACCTCAAACTGCTCTAAAAATATAGTCTTAAAAAAGAAAGTATATATATTCCTCATAAAAATATGTTAACGTATGAGTTTATTAGTTATGTTTGAATGAACGAAATATTTTCTAAATTTCTGATATTTTTTAGTAGGGCAAATATTGACAGGCATAACCCACATAAACAAAAGCTCTTTGTAGTTCTCAATTAAAGCATGTAAAAGGGTCTTGAGATAAAAACATTTGAGAACCATTCATCTAAACTCTCCAGTAAAAGACAGATTATCAGACTGGATTCAAAAATTTTCTGGATACATGCTATTTACAAGAGACAATCCTAAAATAAAAGGTTATATCAGAAAGAGCAAGAGGAGCCTGCGATGAAGTCTGTGAGCAGCTTCTCAATTCTTTCACTTATTTATTTTTTGATTTGTGTCCTTTAGAAAATGTCCCATAACCTCACATTTGAAATTTCTACTGCTCTGTTTGTCCTTATCACATAGGAAATACCATGATTTGGTGCGATAGGTGACTTTGCATAAAAATGATCCTGTTGTGAAAATAGACAGCAGTGCATGCACACCAGTTAAATACTTTTAAAGACCCTGATCAATTATGAAAACTGATCATAAGTCAGGCTATAAAGCTTGTCTTAATACATTTTGAAAGATTAACATTACAAAAATTACATTCTGTGACCCTAAATCAATTAAATAGTAATCATTACATAAAGATAAGTAGAAAAACTCCATAAAGAAGAAAAAAGTTTATAAACATCTCATGAGTCAAAGAACTTGTAATGAAAGATTAGAAAATATTTAACTACAGAATAACAAAAATAATTCATACTAAAAATGTGAGACATATTTAAAGCAGTGCTTAGAGAAATATATAGCCTTAAATGCTTACATCAGGAAAGAAGTAATGCTCCGAATTCAGGAGTTAGAACAGAATATACCCAAGGAAAATAGGAATAAAGAGCAGCAGAAACTACTGAAATAGAAATATACATTCACTCCAAAGAATCAAGAAAGCTAAAAGTCACTGATTTGGAACGCCCAATGAAAGAGACAATTTATAACAAGCATTATCTAGGAACAAAAGAGTGTGAGAAGGCACAAACAGTGCTGGGAATAAAGAAATGTACAAAATGATAGATTCTGCAGAGATTAAAATAGTAAAAAGATATTTTAAATAGTTTTATGTTACTAAATTTGAAATATTGGCAGAATACTTATCTAAACTGATTTAGGGAGACATTGTACATCTACCTCTGTAATCATTAAAGAAATTTTATCAGTAATTAGAAACCTTTCCCAAAAGGAAACAGGCTTAGGTAACTTTGGATGTTTTCTGAATGTTTCCCAGGAATGTGGAGTTGCTTTAATTCTAGAAAATCTACTAATTTACCACATTAATCTGCCATAGATTCAAGGTTAAAAAAATCTTAAATTATCCCAAAAGATAAAGCTTTGGTAGTTAAGGCAATATTGTCTTGTTCTGAGGTTAGAACAATTGGCTAGTGGTACCAAATTAGAAATCATTGACCTGTATATTGAGACCAGATTTTTGGTAGAGTGGGCATTGTAGATGGGGGAAAGGATGGATATATGTGGACTATTTAATAAATAGTGCTGTGATAATTATTTACCCGTAATTTTTTTAAAAGTGAAATTGGATCCCTATCTGAAAACGTACACAAAAATTAATTCCAGATGGCAATGACTCTTAAATATGAAAAGCAGAGGTATAAAAGTTTTGAAGGAGTGGGAGGAAAGCTTTATGACCTCAGGGTTGGGAAGATTTTCTCAAGCAAAATGCAAAACCACAAACCATAAAGGAAAATGTTGACTTTGAAATTGGGTTCATTCAAAAGATTCCACAAGGAATGAAAATACAAGCTAAAAACTGAAAGAAGATGTTAATAGCACATATAAGTGACAATGGATTCAGTACCAGAATGCATATGTAATTAGTAATCAAAAGATAAACAGCATGGTAGGAAAAAGTACAAAAGATTTCACAGAAGAGGAAACACGTGACCAATAAACTATGAAAGGATAATCGATGCATTAGTAATCAGGGGAATGCAGTTAAGACTGTAATGAGGTAATATTTAATAATCTCAGATTGGCAAAAATGAAAAAGAAAATACCAAGTGTTGATAAATGTGGAACAATGGAAACACTTAGGGAATGTAAATTAATAAAGCCACTTTGGATTACAATTTGACATTTTCTGGTAAAGCTGAACGTGTACATATCCTATGACCCATTCTAGAAATATATCCTAGGCAAATTCTTGCATGTGTGCATGAGGATATAGACATAAGAATATTGATAGCTTTGTTAATAATTCCATATAAATAAATAAAACTCAAACAACCATGTTCATCAACAGTAAAATGGATAGGCAAACTGTAGAATATTCATGTAATGGAATACTAGGAGCAGTGAAATTTAATGAATTACAGCTGTACACATCAACATAGATAAATATCAAGAACTTAGTGATGAACATAAGAAACAAGTTACAAAAATGTTAATGTTTCATTATAAAAAGTTAAAAAGCATGCAGAACTAGACAATATATTCTTTTTTCATTTTTTGTTGTGGTAAAATATACATAACATAAAATTTACCGTTTTAAATATTTTTAAGTGTGCAGTTTGTGGCATTAACTACACTGACAGTATTGTGTGACCTTTACCACTGTCTGTTTCTGGAACTTTTTCATCATCCCAAATACAAACTCTTTACCCATTAAACAATAACTCTTCATCTCCCCTCCTCTCATTGCCTGGTAATCTCTGTTCTACCTTCTGTCTCTATAAATGTACCTATTTCTCATATAAGTGGAATCATACAATATCTGTCCTTTTGTGTCTGGCTTATTTCACTTAGTAAAATGTCCTCAGGGTTCATTCATGATGTAGCGTGTGTCAGAATTTCATTCCTTTTAAGGCTGAATATTCCAATGTATGGATATACCACTTCTTGTTTATCCATTCATTAGTAATATACTCTTTAGGGATGCATACATAGGTAGTATTCCTTTTTTGAAAACGGGAAGGGAAGAAGTAACCCAAAATTCAGGGTCTGGTTACCTTTGGAGGAGGGAATGGGACGGATGCAATTTCAGAGGGAAAATGAAGATTTTAAGGTACTGGTATTGTTCTATTTCTTGAGCAGGATGGTCGGTACAGGATGTTCATTTTATTATTCATTAAGTAGTACTTGTATATTTTATACTTTAGTATGTGTGATGTATTCCACAGTTTAAAAAAAACCTCAAATGATAATGCCATTAATTTTCAGTGTGTTATAAAAAACCTGATAATTAAGGTATTAGTACATGACAGAATTTTTTAGAACATTCTATGTAATAAAGCTCTGAAAAATCATAAAATCTAAGTAAGCTCCTTCTCTCCTTCCCCCAACCCCCAGTTTTCTTAATATGGGAGAAAGAGTTAAATTTCTAGCAGGTGGTTTATTTTATTTGATGTTTTAATAGGTAGAGAAAATCAGTCAAATATTTTAATAGGAGAGGCATTATATTAATTGTATTTATCTTGGGATACATAATAAATGAAACATTATATAATGAACTATTCTGTAATAAGACCCTAACTTGAATAATTTGGACAAGAGATGTTCTCTCCAGATGTTCTGGTCCATAAATATTAATAATAAATACTGTTTATTCAATACCTACTATATGCTAAAAACTCTACTAGGTATTTTCATATGTTACTGCAAGAATTTATTTAGGACATATTTCTAGGATGGGAATTATTGCTGAGTCGTAAAGTATTCATCTGTTCAACTTTACGAGGTAATGTCAAATTGTTTTCCAAAATGGCTGTATCCATCAAAACTCTCTCCAGTAGTGTTAAGAGAGTTTGCATTGTCCCTCATCCTTATTAACACTTGGTATTATCCAAACTTGAAAATACTTGCCAGTCTGAGAGTGTGAAACTGAGGCTCAGATACGTGAAGAAATATGCCAAAGATTAGCTAGTGAATAAGTGCTGGTGTCACATTCTAATTCAGATTTGTCTGATTACAACTGTAATAAGGTGGAATCTCAAAGAAATGGAAATATATAGGCTAAGTCTTTTTTATAACAGAGAATAGTTATGAAAAATGAGATTAAAATTTCTTTTATGTAGTAATTTCCTTAGGGGAAGTATTTCTGAAAGTGTGATTTTCGATTAACTGGATCAGAATCACCTGGTAGAAGGGGTGTGCTTCTGGGAGGGACAGGATGGGAAATAGGAGGGGGGTACTTATTATTTTTAGAAATGCAGCAGATTCTTGAGCCCATCTCTAGTTTTACTAGTTCAGGATCTCTAGGGGTGAGATCCAGGTATCTAAACTATCTAAAGCTTTCTTAGTTTTATTTTTGTTTTTTAATAAGCACTGAAGTTTAAGAACTTCTGCTTTAGGGATTTTGAAGTAATTCCCCGAATACTGCCAGGTTCACATACAAACAGAGGTATAAACATGAGCCCAGAGTCAGAAACTTAGTCTTAGACATATGTAAACATTCACTTCTTATTGACTTCTGTTATCTAGCGTCCTTTCTCTAAGGGTTCCTCTTACTGTTTCTTTCTTTTACTTCTCTCCTCTTATCCAACCTTCATGCGAAATGAAATAGCATTAGGACTTTGACAACAGTATAATTCTCTCTAAACTCTCTCTGCCAGGCTGACCCCTGGTGTTTTAAGGAAGGACAAAAGTGTACGAAAGACATATAGCAGTGCAATCAGTTATTTTATTCTTCGTTATAGAACTGATGATAACAATGATATCAATTTTGGGTGGGTAAATATATAAACTTGATGGTTATAAACAGTGAAAATTCATGGAGCTGGGGTTAGAGCCATGAAAGATACTTATGTCTTTCTCATTATTGTTCTTGTAAAAAATGCATTTTCTATGACTAGCTAATTTTAAAGAGGAAAACAATGACTGAGCTGGGTAAAGAATTACTAGAAACATCATTTAGGCCCCTTTTCCCATCAAGGACACAGACTCTAAGTGAGATCCTATGTTAATATTAGAAATGGATGTTGTAGACTCAAAAGAGCTCTATTCTGCTCACCTGCTCAGACCTTACAAGGGGCCATTTTCATTGTTGCTGAGCAAGTAATTGCTTAATTAAGTGGTACAGCTAATTCTATTGTGTTTAGAATTTAGTAGCTTTCATTTCCTTTTGTTTCAGAGATACCAATATACCAAATACTTTAAAACTCTCTGAGTTCAGCAGAAAACCTTTCTACGTAATTTTTACCTTAAAAATGAAATTGACAGAATGTTAATCATCAAAACTAGATTTTGCAGGAATCATCCTTAAACTAGGCTTTCAAAATTATGCTCATTTCCAAGTTATCTTAATTTTTATAGTTTGATTATCTGGTTATAAAATTAAATAATTACTCTTAAGGGATCAATGTCATATTTTATGAAACAGATTTGTTTAACAAATCTGAAAATAATATGTAGCAATTTTTATGTCATGCTTTCAAAACAGAGGCTTTAAATCCTATATTTTATGTAGTAGTTGTTAGCTATTCTAAAGGTACAATAAGAGATTATTGTTCATATCAGTGTAATAAATTGATACTCCCTGATCATACTTTTTCATTTTGCACATTGTCAGAACCTTGGACCTTAATCTTATTCTTTGATTGACAGTAGCAACCAGGGAAAGAACACTTGTATTGTTTGGGATAGTCACATCTGTTCAACTTGATTCAGTTGAGGGTATTTGCATATTCTTAAGTATTTCTTCTGAGAGGGCTTAAATCCTTCTCAAGAGCTTGATGCATTTTTGAAATTCATTCATAAAGTATCTACATGCACTAATAGTCCTGTATAATATTGCTGTGCATAATCTGACAGATAAGACCACATTTTAAAACAAGGTATTCTTTAGGGATACTACGTTACATTTTTACTTGTTCTGCTGGCAGAAATGTCATTTTTTTGGAAAAAGGCCATTTTAATATTTTGATTAAATTAATATATCCTTATTTTAGGCAAGTTTGTCAATCATATGACAAATAAGGATTTATTAAATAATAATTCAGAAGTTAATGGTAGTTTTTTCTGCCTTGGTTGGAAAATTGAGTAATTTTATAGAAAACCATTGTAGAGTTTGAATGGATATCTATTTGGTCTCCTTATTTTATAGGGAAGATTACCAAGGCTCAAGTTTACTGACTTACTCAAGGTCACACTACTTGGAAATTAGGTTTTATTTTAGGTCTGAACTCTCAGACCAGTAAAGCCCAAGGATTGCTGGTATATGACTTTGGGTTTACATTATTTATATATTACCCTATATCTAGGATTTCCCCCTACCATTAGAATACATAGTCAAGGATTATGTCTTATTCATCTTCATATCTTTCCAGAATTGACACCATGTCTTATACATAGTTAATGCCCAGTCATTATTTTGCTGTTCTGTTTTCATTATTTTCCTAGTCTATTATGCTATAAAGGATAATTTTGAAATGAGATAGCTTATTAATGGAATGTTAAAAATCTTTGATAGCAAATAGGTTTCATTTTGTGTTCCATTTCTAGTGAATTGGCAAGAGCTGTATGGAGAAGACTTGAGATCTGCAGGGGTCGATTAGCAGTGTCCACCACAGGCATAGGATAAGAGAACCCAATTCTTTCTAACTTGATTTATGTGATCTTAGGGAAGGAAGAGAGGACTTTAGACTGGAGTGAGCAGAAAAGGCCCTGGGAAGAATTAAGTCTCAAAGTGCAGGATAGATAGAATTCAGAGACTGCAGAAAAAACGAGGTAGAATGCCACAGAGGCTGGGGTTCTATAAGAAACTGGAATTGTTCAGAAAGAAGAGATACCGCTAGGGTACATTAAATATAATTAAAGTAAGGGAAACAATTGTTGAGTACTTTTGATACCTAGCCTTGTGCTAGATCCTCTTTTTACAGGAACCCTGGAGACCTTCTGTCCTAGTTTGCATTCCTTGCTTTTCCTTTCCTGAGATATTTAGGATTGTTCTAGTCTTCCCTTATTTCTCTGAGACAGCTCTCTCCAATTTTCTATCTGCCTTACTTACTTAAAGATATGAAAGTTGTGATATAACCTTATTACAATTTTTTTCAACATTATGTTATAGGAATTCATTGGAAAGGGAAGTCTCAACTGCTATTTAATCATATTATTAAAAGAACATTCAAAAATATTTGGCTGTAAAGTAAGTAACTCCAAATTACATAATGATTTTTTACCTTCCAGGAATCCCCTTCTGGTCGAAGGAAAGCTCTTGCTACCACCAGCATCAACATGAAACAGTATGCAAGCCCAATGCCAACTCAGACTGATGTCAAGTTAAAATTCAAGCCATTGTCTAAAAAAGTTGTATCTGCCACTCTTCAGTTTTCATTATCTTGCATTTTCCTTCGGGAAGGAAAAGCCACGTAAGTTTCTTTTATCAAATAAACTGTTTTAGAGTATATTTTAAAACACGGTGCGTAAATAGCTTTTGACTTAGTAAACTGTTAACAGTTGAGAATATCCTACTGCATACCTAACATTCCGGCCAATTCTTTGTTTCAGAGGCTGAATTAGATGTACTCCTTGTTATTTATAGTCTCTTTCAACTCTAGAGAATGATCAATAATATAAAAATGACTATAGCAATTTTCAAAAATTTAAATTGTATATTATAGGTTATCATAAGGGTCTGTTTTATATTTCAGTGTCTTCAGTGTAAGTAGTTGTACTCTGGAGTCCACAGTTCAATTTGTAGAGCTGTTTGATGCAGCTGAGGCATGAGAGGAAGCCAAAATGAAAAGTTTAGGATAAGAGGAATGAAAGAATTAAAGGAACTTTTGCCAATGCATATTCTTTGGCTCAGCCTTCCAATACTTGTATAGGAAGGTACAGTACAGTTACATAACCAGTTTGCTATGACCATTATCTTTTTCAAATATCACTTCTTAAGCACTGAATAGGCATTGCACAAAGATAACTCCTACACCCAGTTCTAGTCTCCTAAAAGAGTAAAATTCTAACTGATTAAAAAGAGGTAAACAGGGCTTCCCTGGTGGCTCAGTGGTTGAGAGTCCGCCTGCTGATTCAGGGGACGCGGGTTCGTGCCCCAGTCCGGGAAGATCCCACGTGCCACGGAGCGGCTGGGCCCGTGGGCCGTGACCACTGAGCCTGCGCGTCCGGAGCCTGTGCTCCGCAACAGGAGAGGCCACAACAGTGAGAGGCCCGCATACCAGAAAAAAAAAGAAAAAAGAAAAAAGAGGTAAACATACCTAGAACAGGAAAAAATTAGTATTATTTATCTTAGTTGTTCCATACAGTCAAATCAATGGTAAGTGTGAGTTTTGGGTGTAATGAAAGGGTTAGCGCCTACTTGGAGTGGAAAATCAGTGAGAGGAGAAATGGAAATTCTGTGCCTGAGACTTAAAAGGTGATAGGAAGAAGGCAGCTATGAACATTTCAGTCTAATCTGCATCACAGTTCTGAATGTGTTTGACTTAGTGGAATGTGGTTACTATAATTGGCCATGTCTACTTGACTGATTAGACTGGATTCTGTGCGTCAGTCAAAAAGAGATGTTTGGCACTCATCTACAGGGCAACAAATGACTTGGTAGATAACAGTAAGCCTCTTCTCTAGAAAGTTGGCTTCTATGTGAGTGTGGTGGAGGGACAGTGCAGGATGGAAGCAATTAGTCTTTCATCTCAGGACTTTAAATTGTAGACTTAAATATTGAAAAGTTTAAAATAAAGACCTTACTCTGAAGTTCAAGCCAAAATGAAAGGAAAGGAAACACAGAAAGAAGAGAGAAAAAGTCAGAGAAGATCTTTTGAAGGTGGACTCCTTTCCGCTGGGCAGAAGCAGTAAGTGATTTAGCACCATTCATTGGAATTTGGGTGAGAGGAAATTCAAACTAAATGTCTCAATTTGAGTGGAGAATGCTCTCAGAACACCCTAAACCACCTCTCTATCTCCTCATTCCTTGCCTACTCACCTTTCCCAAAGAAGAATGTTCAGGGTGAAAATATAGGAGATAAAATTAAGCAAGTTAACATTTTAAGAACACTGTTATATATTGAAATTATACCCTGGTGATGGGAAAGCAGTTTGTAAGACATTCATATAAGGTAATACAACTGTTTTTGTCCATGCAGACTTTGTGCCACTAAATTTGTCTTAAAAGGGGGAAATGATTTTGTTAACTCTAAGCTTATATGAGATAAAATGCAAAGAATTTCAAAAACCAATTTAGCCTGCAAAATCATACCATATTTAGAAGTGAATTTTTTTTTTTTTTCCCCGGTACGCGGGCCTCTCACTGTTGTGGCCTCTCCCGTTGCAGAGCACAGGCTCCGACGCGCAGGCTCAGCGGCCATGGCTCACAGGCCCAGCCGCTCTGCGGCATGTGGGATCTTCCCGGACTGGGACACGAACCCATGTCCCCTGCATCGGCAGGCGGACTCTCAACCACTGCGCCACCAGGGAAGCCCTAGAAGTGAATGTTAGCAAGCATTACTTTGCAAAGGAAACAGTGGTTTGGTTTTGTTTTTATTTTATTGTGGTAAAAACATGAGAAACAGTGTTTTAATTCAGTTTTCTGAATTTGGAGGAAGTATAGCTGATTGAAATTTAGTTTGTATGTATCATGTTAGAAATATGTTTCATTCACTGTAGTTTATTTGAAATTTAAAGTAAAATAATAGGTCAAGAAAACTTAAATTATTTAACATTTAGAGTATTTAATATAAACTTTAAATTTATACTTAAAATACTTCAAGATATAAAAACATATTTACATTTTGTCAAATGTATGGTATTTAACTAACCCAAGTCATTTTCTATCCTGTAATTCTTAAAAAGGCTAGGCTTTTGGGTGCTAGTTCAATTACTGTAGTTTTTTAACTTTAGGGGAGTTTCAACTCCTTTGAGAAAAATGCACAGTTAAACAAGATTTAAATATAATTTACAGGGGTTTACCACTTCTTTTTACTCCTACCCACAAAACCAAAAGGGTTCATAGACTTCAGATTAAGAATTTCTATTCTAATTCCTTCTGCAAACTTGAATATTTTTAAAGTCTAGATCTCATCTGATTTGCAAACTATCCCATTGTTTTATGAAACAAGTTTTTGTTTCCAGACTTCATGATCAGAAAACCATACTTTAATTCCATGAAGAAAATTTTAGATCTGCAGCACAGAATTAAACTAACTCCTAACCAGTTAGTTTTAATCCTGTTTGCTTTCTATTAATTCAATGTGCCATTTAAAAATTAATGAATGAATATTTAGATTGCTCAGTAGTTTTGTATAACTGTTTAAAAAGTCTTGTTAATGTTTAGAAAGAAGAAATGTATTAATATTATTTTCTTAAGAAACAACCCTTTTGAAGGTAATGTCATTTAATAAATTGTGATTTATCATTGATATAGGGATGAAGACATGCAAAGTTTGGCTAGTTTGATGAGTATGAAGCAAGCTGACATTGGCAATTTAGATGACTTTGAGGAAGATAATGAAGATGATGATGAGAACCGAGTGAACCAAGAGGAAAAGGCAGCAAAAATTACAGGTTGGTGTTATTTGCATTAAACTAAAAATTTAATTGTTTTTTTTGCAGAGTTGAAAAACTCATTCTTGTTTCCCAGGAAAAAACAACTCCACTAACAAGGTATTGTTTCTTTCCCAAGGCTTCTTAATATAATATACCATTTAGCTCTCTGGAAACTTTACATGCTGATGGAAATAACAGATTTTAGCAGTTTAAGATCAAGTCCAAGGCTAGCCAAGAAAGCATCAAACTTTATTGGAACTACTGATTATAGTATAAAGTAGCCTAAAGATGTTCATACTTATTTTGTCAATGTATGGATGAACCCTCTATAAGTAAAATCTGTCTTAAGGGTAAGATGAGAAGATGCATTGGCTACCTTCTCCTAGCTCCTGTTCATTTATTCACATAAATTGTATGGACATTCTTTGTTTTGAATTTGTACACATCTTATGTATCCTTATATCTAGACACTTCCATGCAAGTATTTCTTATAGCTGGTTTGATCAAACTACTAAGATGGTAAGTGGTTAGAACCTCTTTGTATTAATTGGTCAATAAATGTTTATCATCAATCTGGCTAGCACCCTTAAGGAACTGATGTTACACCTTTATTATTGGAGTGAAAATCAAGCACTGTATAATACTCCTTTCATCTAATAAATTGCTGTAAATTTCTGGATTGTTATCCCTTGACTTCTATCATCTGTTCACGTCTTGGTGACTTTTCCAAATTCATTGGACACTTCGGCACCCATCTCTTGGCTTTGCCTAAATTCTTGCTATCGTATGGGGGAATTCCATTGATCACATGGATGACCAATTTAATTTCTCAGTCAAAAACTTCTGTGACTTCCTCAACTCCAGTGACCTTCATCTCTACAATACTTCTGTTATAAGGAATTGATCAGACTTGTATGCAAAGACAGATGTTTTGTCCTGAGCAAATTTTATAAATTGCAGTTGACCCTTAAACAACACTGGTTTGAACTGCATAGGTCCACTTGTATGTAGATATTTTTCAATAGTAAATACTGAGTGCTACACGATCTGTAGATGCAAATATGTAAGAACTGAGGACTTGGAGGAAGCATGAATACAGAGGGCCGACTATAAGTTATATGTGGATTTTCCACTGTACAGAGGGTTGATGCCCCTAAACTCTGTTTTATTCAAGGGTCAACTGTATTATTTTCTAATTTGTGATTGCCATTTTGATTTCCTATTTAACCCAGGAATGTTTAGGAGAATGTGCTTTGTCGTGGGTTGTGTTTATTTCTAGTTTGTTTATTTCTAGTTTAATTTAATTCAAATAAGATTCTGAAGCCTGTCATATTTCAATTTTTTTTAAATATGATTGAGATCTTTTTCTTTGTAGTGTAGATACATGATCTGTTTTTGTAAATTTTCCATAAATATCTTTTTACATGTATATTCTATTTGTCAGATTCAGCATGTAGCTATTAGACCAAACTTTACATTTATATTATTTAGTCATTTATATTCTTATGCCTTTTGTATAGTTCATCAGTGAAAGACAGAGAACTTCAGTCCTAAATTATTTAGTTTATAAAAAAATATTCTCTTATACCTTCATCGTGGATTATAATTTGATCAGTTTGCCCCATTTAATGCCTCTTGCCTTGAATTTTTGCCTGATATTGATATTTATAATCCATGCCTTCTTTGTACTTGGTGTATTTATCACTTTATTTTTAATCCTCTCTGTGTTAAATAGTTCTCTTTATAAACAGTATTTGGTTGTATTTCTTGATAACTGACATACTTAATTTCACTTATATTACTTTATACTTTTATTTGGGAATTTTCTTATTATTTTTTTCCCACCCACCGCTTATATTTTGCCATTCTCAAATGTTCATTTAAGCATTTTTTAATAGAGTAATTTGGAAGTTATGAATCCTCTGTTTTCATTTTGGAATAGTATCCTCTAAAATAAATAAGCTAGAGGGATAACTGAATGAACCTGTATTTCTCTACTAACATTAAAAATGAAACAGAATGTGTTGACTCACCTTGTGAGATTCAATATGATTCTCTCCTTTCTTTATTTGAATTTCTCCCTTCAACTCCTCCTGGCTATTATTTTTATTTCAATAACATTTTGGGTTTCTTTTTTCAATAATAAGTGCTGACATTTGCGTTGTTTATAATGTCAGCAAAATCATACAATACTTTTTAAAATGCCATGTCTTTGCTATCTTTGAGTTCTTTGTTTTATTTGGCTAGTTGGAGTGCTTAGGAGGGTAAGTTGGTGTCCTTCCCTTCCACCGCCAGTGACTTCCCACCTATCCTTCAAATTTTAATTCTTTTGCCACATCCTCTAAGAAGCCTTTCATGGCCTCTCCATCTTAAACTTGATCACTCTATCCTTTGTGCTACTGCTGTACCATTTAAAAATGCAGGCATTTTCTTACAGCATGAGTTTTTTATAATTCCAATGGAATGTGATTTGACCTTTTAATTAGAGAATATGGTTTATTCTTTGTATATGACTTTTGGTTAAAACTAAATCTCAACTAGGCACTAATACCATAAGTAGCAATCAGAAAACCACACATTTTCATAGTCATAGTTGTTTTGAGCAATGTACTGTTTTCATCATAGCAATGGGAAAAAAAGGTGATAGCAGCATGTCACAAGTTCTGTGCTGAAAAGAAAAGAAAGGACATATTTTGAGCAAAATACAGATTTAATGAAAGGATTCAGTAATAACTAAATTTTATAACTGAACTCTTGTCTTAGTCCATTTGGGCTGCTATAACAAAATATCGTAGATTGGGTACCTTATAAACAACAGAAATTTGTTCCTCACAGCTCTGGAGGCTGGAAGCCTGAGATCAAGGTGTCAACATGGTCGGATAAGGACCATCTTCTGGGTCACAGACTTTTCATTGTATTCCTTACGTGGTGAAAGGGGACAGGGAACTCTTTTGGGTCTCTTTTATAATGGCATTAATCTCATTCATGAGGACTCTGCCCTCATAACCTAATCACCTCCCAAAGGCCCCACCTCCATCACATTGGGAATTAGGATTTCAACTTATTAATTTTGAGGGACACAAACATTCATACCATAGCAACCCTTATTGCTTAAACATACATATATATACCTTCATTTCTAAAATTTCCACTGCAGAAATAACTTTTTTAGATAGCCTAAAATTCTCTGACCCTAATTGAAGCAATCGTTTTAATGCAATTTATGATGATCCAGAATTTCTTCAGAATGCCACCAGTTTGTGTTATTATTTATTTATGTATTTACTGTCCATATTTTATGAAATTCCTTCAAGGTAGAGACTGTGTTCTGATCATTTTTTCGTCTCTAGCTTCTAGCATATTGTCTGGAACACATTGAGAGTTTAAAATATGTTAACTGGAAGGCCATAAATGAGAGGGCTTCCATCTCCTATTGTAGCCCGTATTAATCACTCTGTCTTGTTATCTTGTTCCATTCATTTTGACCTTTGATCATATACTGTCTTATGTAAGATGGGATGGTCCCATTTTATGGAAAGAATGTGATCTGGAGGAGACACATAATTCAGACCTTAAATAATTCAAGACTAGTTTCCCAAAAGTAATGAATATAAAATGTGTGTTGAGGGAGCATAGTTAAGTAGGGACAGTGGGTGATTACATTCATGTTCTAAGTCAGTAAACCCATAATCATTGTAACATACCTATGCTTTGAGGTTACACTTTTTTCTCAGCATTATCTATTATATTTGCAGAGGACAATCAGTTAAGTTAATTGCACAGCATTTGTCAGTTGTTTGGCTTCCTGAGTTGCATTTTTTAGCACCTGTAAATTCCATTCCAAAGTTAACTTTCAGGAATATTTTTTCAGCCCCAGCACTACCACTCTAAAACTGTTTAAGTAAAATAGTTTTAAGATAATAAAAACTATATTAAAATTTAACAATAGTAACGTTTGAATAATAGCTTAAGAGTAAACAAAATTAATGTATTTTATAAACGTGGTACAAATAAAGTATGGTGGGTATTTTTATTTACCAGCTAAAGTGGCAGTAACTTAAACACAGCTTATGTTCACACTTTCTTGCAGCTTTAAAAATTGTTGACACAATTTTTATGGAGGAAGGAATTATTATTTAAAATTTTGCCTATATTAAGTATATATTATAAATGCATAAAATACAATCACATTATATCAATAAAATTATATGGGTACATTATTTCGTCAACTAAGATGCAAGCTTCTTGAAGAAACAGACTGTTAGAATTATTTGGGGTGTATCTTAGATTGACACCTAGAGGCTGTTCATTTAGCCTGTGCTCTTGTGGAGTATGGCTGTAAATCATTAGTAATTGACAAAGTATATCTTCTGAAATTACAAACTTTACTAGAAGTAAAAGTAAATTCATGGTATATATATTTAGACTGATCACAAGCCCCTACTCTGTCTGTCTGAGACAGAATTCACTGCTAACTGGATACAGGGACTGGCTCTTAGGCAGGAAACTTTTATTGAAGTTACCTGTATAGATGTCTTCTGCAGAGGTGCAGCACCCATGGATGGGCAATTGGAAAAATCACTGAAATGTAGTGGGAGTGATTGACCTTGGAGTTGGAAGAACAAAGCTTTTGAATGGATAGTTTACTGTAGCTGGTATTGGAAATTATATATGGTTTCAAAACAATGCCTCCATCTATATGGCATCCTCACAATGCTTGAACCAGTTTTTGGTGATATGACCATCTTTGGGATTCATGTTCAATTTCTGAATACACACCAACAGAAAGGGGAAGAAAAAGACATTCTGCGTAAGTGACAAAGTCCTACTGAATGTAGGTCAGAAAATTAGGTTTAAACAAAACAGTTTACAACAGAGCATTATTGGGGAAACCAGACATCATGAGACACCTGAAAGGCCCCTGGTATACTTATAATTGTGGCAAAGATCAGCAAGGATTCTAGTTAGGCATTCAGACTCACAGGACCTGAACAGCCCAAACTTAGTATTAGATTCATTTAGGAGGATATTGGACAGGAAACAGCATTCAGCAGAGCATCCCTCTTTCACTGGAGTTTTCATGGCAGCCTAGGTACTGTTCTTTGACCTCTCCCCCAAATGACAACTTGGGTACAAGGAGACAACATCCACATAGTTAGGAGCAGGGATTACCTTGACTTAGAATCTTCATATTGCACAAGAACTGATATCTTTTGTAATAGTTTGATAGGTATAGTTTTCAGGGTCCCTGTAAGGGACATGCTCAGTTACGAGAGTCTCCACAATTAGAGAAGCTCAAGCTGTGGCCTTCCATCAGGCATATAGTCCATTTAGAGTCCTTCCATCCAGATGCAGTTTATAAATCAGGATTTATTTTTACCATAAGCATGTTGCCTGGTGTTTGTTAATCCTTTTCCTATAGTTGGTAAAGTTAATTCAGGAGTAGGAAGAGAGAGTGACATATTGGCCACCTTCAGGGAACAGAATCTTACAGCACAGATGGTAGTAGAGGAGATAACAGTTCATATTTGAGGATCTTAGTAGAGGAGATAACAGTTCATATTTGAGGATCTAGAGTTGATTATGGTATGACTCAGCCCTCTGAGATTAAATGTCCTACTTGCTAGGGCTCTGAATGGGGATAAATAGGTCTCTTTTCTTAGATTAAAAGGGTCCTCAGAATAAACTTGGGGCCCTGGTCAGAAAATACATCCATTAATTTGCTTCTGGTTTTTACTTGGGCATTTACTCTCCGGTACCTAGGAGACTGATTAACAAAATCATAGAATTGCTGTGGACTCTCTAAAGTAAAATAATTTAAAATGGCCACCTATTTTGGAGATCTGTGTGAAGGATGAGAATTTCTGGAATACTGCATCTGTTATCTAGGTTTTAAGGTTGGAAAATAGGGTAGAAGCAGAGAGGTGGGGCATTTCTAGTCCCTTGAGCTAAAAAGTTTGTAAGGTACAAGCTACCTCTTTCTTAAAGGAGCTTGAGACCCTAGGGTGAGAGACTGAAGAAAGCAAGAGTATCTCTTCCCAATATTTAGAACTCAAATGTGTCAACTCAGAGAATAGTAGAAGTGGCAGAAGATAGAGATTACAAATTCAGCCTACTTTCTACATCACTCTTAATCCCTAATGCTGCTTTGTTTGTACTAAGGACAACTGAACATTCTCTGGCACCCCTTACAAGACTCTGGAAGAATTCTGTGGATACTGAGAGCCCATCTGACAGGGCCAGGATGGAAGTAAGAGCTCTGAAGGAGAAGTTAGAAGCTCTCCAATATTTATTTAGGGAAGGAGCCAGGAGATAATTAATATTTAAGTACCAATATGCATTCTTTAAGGGTTTATCCTAGGAATGCAATGTCGGTTTAACCATATAACAGAATAAAGGAGAAAAACCATGTAATCATCGTAATAGATGCAGAAAGGAGCATTTGAAGAAATTCAGTACTGAGTTTCTCAGCAAAGTTTTAATGTAAAGAAATTTCTTCATTTTGATAAATAGCATCTATGGTGAGCTACAACTAACATCATATTTAATGATGAAACACTGAACACTTTTCCTCCAAAGATTGGGATCAAGGCAAGGATGTTTGCTGTCACCACTTTCATTCAATATTGTACTTAGCAAGGACACAGATGCAAAATCAATATAGAAAATTTATATTTTTATATATGAACAACAAACATTTGGAAGATGAAATTAACAAAACAATTTCATTTACAATGGAGGCTAAGAATAACATAGACTACTTAGAAATAAATTTAACAAAAGATGTGGAAAAACCTCTACCCTGAAAACTATATTACTGAAGGTAATTAAAGAAGGTCTTAATAAATAGAGATTCTCTGTTCATAGATTAGAGAACTCAATATTGTAAAGATGTTACTTTTTCCCAAATCTATAGATTCAACTCAGTGCCATTCATAATCATAGCAGGTTTTTTTAAAAAAAAGAAATTGAAAAGCTGATTCTAAAATATAATTGGAAATGCAAAGGAACTGAATAGCCAAAATAATCTTGAAAAAGAACAGGATTGTTAATACTATCTGACATCAAGATTTACTGTAAAGCTGTAATAATCAAGATAGTATGATACTGGCATAGGATAGACAGATCAGTGGAACAAAACAGAAAATCCTAAAATAGACCCAAACTTACCTGGTCAATTAATTTTTAGCAAAGGTGCAGCATAATTCAGTAGAGAAAGGAAAATATTTTCAACAGATGATGCTGAAACACCTAGATGTCCATATGGAAAAAATGAGCCTCAATTCCTACACAGACACAAACATTAATTCAAGGTAGATCATGGACCTAAATGTAAAAGCTAAAGCTATAAAACTTCTGAAAAATAAAAAAATATATTTGTGACCTGAGAGTGGGCACAGGGTTCTTACATTCTTACACAAGACACAGAAAGTAATAACCATGAAAGAAAAACTTGATGAATTAGACTTTATCAAAATTTTAAACACATGGTTATTGAAATAGACCATTAAGAAAATGTATGTGCAAGTTACAGACTAGAAGAAAATATTCATAAAGCATATATCTGACACAGGCTTGTATCCAGAATAGATTTTTTTAATGTCCTACAACTCAATAATAATAAAAGACAACCCTATTTTTTTTTTTTTTTGTAATGGGCAAGGATTCAAACCTGTTGTTCACAAAGAAAGATACACCATTGGCCAGTAAGCATATGAAAATGTTCTCAGTGTCACTTTTCATCAGGGAAGAGCAAATTAAAATAAGCATGAAACACAACTCCACACCCACCAGAGTGGTTAAAATTTAAAAGACTGGCAATAAATTCTAAATGTCAGTAAGGATGTGGACCAAATGGAACTCTCATCCATTGTTCATAAAGAGTATAATGGTAAGATCACTTAGGAAGTTTTTTATAACACTAAACGTATACCTACCTTCTAACCCAGCAATTCCACTCCTTGATATTTATGCAAAAGAAATGAAAACATACATCCACAAAAAGACTAGTACAAAAATATTCATAATATTTTTATTCATAACAGCCCCAAACTGGAAACAGCTCAGGTGTATGTACAGCAACAGGAGAATGGCTAAGCTGTATTATATTTGTGAATGGAATACTATTCAGCAATAAAAATGAGCTATTGATGCATTCAACGACATGGATATATGTCAAAACCATTATACTGAATGAAAGAGGTTTTATATAAAAGAGTATATACTGTATGATTCCATTTACATGGTGTTCTGGAAGAGGCAAAACTAATCCTATATTAAAAACGTTAGAATAGTTATAGCTGGTGGGTTTGGGGATTGACTGAAAAGAGGCATGAGATTTTTTTATTGTGGGGGGTGTGTGATGCAATGTTCTTCCTCTTGGGTCACGTGGGTGTATACATTTTTCAAAATTCATTGAATTGTACAGTTTAATATTTGTGCCTTTCATATATGTGCATAAGTAAAATACTGGAAGGTTAACATAAAAGTTATAATAAATATGTTAGATTAGTAAGAAAATGAATGATTTCAACTTTCTGATTTATTGATCTACTGTGTGATAGCTAATCTTCAAAGATTGTCCTCCAATGAAACAAGCCTCCCAGTATCCATGCCCTTTTTTATAGTCCCCTCCCTGTCTTCTGGGCTGGCCCTGTAAATCACTTTTAACCAGTAGAATGCAGTGGGGAAGTGACACTTTGTAACTTCTAAAGCTAAGTTATAAAATGCCTTGTAGCTTCTACCTGGGACTCTTCTAGTGCATTCTCTAGGGGATACCAGCTGCCATGTAAAAACTCCATCTACCCCAAGATTGCTATGCTGAGAGGAACCCCAAACTACCCATATGGACAGGCCACTTGAGAGAGAGAGAGAGAGATGCCTGGCCAGACCCCAGTTGTTCCTGCCTCTCAGCTGAAACACCAAACATGTAAGTGAAGAAGCCATTTTGGACATCCAGCCCAGTTCGAGCTTTGGATGACTTTGTCTCAAGCCACCATCTAACTGCAGTAAACTACTCAGCTGAGTGCATTAACCCATAGAACTGTGAGAGGTAATCATTTGTTTTTAGCCACCAAATTTTAGGTTGGTAGCTTAAACTATAACATTTCTAGAGATAAATGAAATATATTGTAGATAGATACATATATATGCATAGATATGTAGACAGACATAAGATAAACACATAGGTTAAAAACACACAATTGCTAAAATTTAAATATAAGGTATATGTCTTTCTGCCTTTATAAAAATTACAGCAAGTGTTATGACTTTCATTCAGTTCATTCATTCATTTACAATATGACCTGCTAAAGGGATTGAAAATCACATTATTAAACCTGTTAGTTATATCCATAAATCAAATATTTATGGGCTCAAGCCCGTGAGAAAAGTGACATCTTTGGGAACTTGATCTCTATTAAGAAGTTGCAGTGTTACTATCTTAGACCATCTTAAAATGAGATATACCTGTACTGAATCTTATTATACTTTGGAGAGAAGAATGAGGATGCTGCAAGATTTGCAGCTATGTTCTAGCTCTAGGCAGACCCTCCCACACCCTGCCCTTTTAACTCCACTACAGACTTTCTTAAAAGAAAAACCCACGTACTCTTTGTGACACCACTTTCATCCCCCTGTTTTAGTTCAGTGTGATAATCTCTGGTGGTCAATTTCTATCTTCTTTTGCCTTCCTCATGTAAAGAAGAGTCTCAAATTACTTGACCCTGTGCTTCAATTGCCTGCCCCTAATTTAGTTTTCCTTCTTATTCTCACCAGTATGAAGCAAGTCCAGATTGACACACTGTTACGATGACTAACTGCTACACTACCGGTTTATTGCTCAGTTTGAGTAGTGCTAGGGTAGAAATTATTTTGTGCTATTACATAGCATTATTAGCATTTTCCGAAGTGTAAATTTTTGGTGAAACAAGGCTTTAATTAGTCAGAAGTATTATATAAATATGTTGGGCCAGGGAATTTTTTTGGTCAGGGTGGTGTATTACTGGGAAAGCATCCCACTTAAAAAAATTCTGGGAATAAATTTGTGTTGTAAATCTTCTTTTAAATTTTTAATTTTTGTTTTTCTGATTATACATGTAAAACACATTGGCTGCAGGAAATTTGGAAGTAACAGAAAAGTACTTTTTTAAAAGGAGAAATACATAACAAAATTATGTATTTTAAGCTGTGCACCCACATATGCAAATGCCAATTGAATTATTTTCGTAAGTTTCACAGGCACCTGTAGCTTGGTATGGCCAAACTGAGTAGCCCCCACTGCAGTGCTAGAACTAATGTCCACACAGTCACCCAAGACACAAACTTGGCATGTATCCTAGATTCCTCTCCTCATCCCCCATGTCAAATTAACCATCAAAGCTTTCTTCTTAATCTACTCTTTAATTAGCAAATATTTACTAAGTGCGTCCCTTCATGGAGCAGTAATGCTAAACTACTCATCTTTTTGCTTCCTATCCTGTTTTTTCCAAGTGCAGCTACCATGTTGCTCCTGGAATGATGTTTCTAAACTATACATTTGATCTTACAATGGATTCCCAGAGCTTTCAGAGTGAAGTTCACATTCTTTATTTTGGTCACTATAACCTTCATGATAGGACATTTGCCAACCACATCTCATTCCATTCCCCATCCCTGGTATCTTAAACCCCCAAACAACTTGCTGTTCCTCAAGTATATCATGTTCTCATTCGGCTCCCTTTCATCGTTGTGAAATGCCCTCCAGTTTCTCCTTTATTTTAATAATAATAATGATGTCTATTTGTCTTATTTTCACTCAATAAATCCTCCTTGAATAAATCCAGGAGGGCTTCCTGACCTCAGACTGAGTTGTATGCCTCTCTTCTAGTTTCACATACCCTACAATACATATCTCAGTCATAACAAATATCATATTTATCATACACTGTATATTGCTTTACTTGTCTGTCCCCAAAAAGTATAATAGGTACTTGAGAAATGTTTCTTATATAGGTAAATGGTATTTCTTTGGAGATCGCTTCTTTTTATGGTTTGGATGGAGATTTATTTGCATACCAAATAAGAGGAGCATTACCTTTTCACTTTGTTAATATGAATGAAAGTTCTAGGAGCAGATATTCTAGGTGTTAAGTAAGGATTTATTTAAGCTATAAATAAATAGGGAAAGCTAGGATAGGAAGGACAACTTGTCATCAGTGAGAAGAATGGAAATAAGAAATTACTTTGGGTTAATTAATGAAGAAATGGTCATTAGTGGGTTTATTTGTTTATTTTTTTATCAGTGGTTTTAGGTATCACCAGAAGCATGGTGAGGGGAAGGAAATACTCTAAACATTCAGAAAAATTACAGTGTAAATAATTTAGTCATGTAATTCAGTCATCTTGATAGTATTTAAATAAATGCCCACATTGTACCTGAAAGTTTATAATGGAACAATAATAATGTTTTGAAAGTAAGAACCAAGTTTAATATTTCTTCAGTATTCCCTCTATTGCTCATTATATAAGGTGCTTAAATAAATTATTTCTAGGGGGCTTCCCTGGTGGCACAGTGGTTGAGAGTCCGCCTGCCGATGCAGGGGGACACGGGTTCGTGCCCCGGTCCAGGAAGATCCCACATGCCGCGGAGCGGCTGGGCCCGTGAGCCATGGCCGCTGAGCCTGCGCGTCCAGAGCCTGTTGCTCCGCAACGGGAGAGGCCACAACAGTGAGAGGCCCGCGTACTGCAAAAATAATAATAATAATAATAATTAAATAAATAAATAATTTCTACTCTCATTGAGGTTACATCTAAGAATATTAAATAACTAAAATGTGTAAAGAGAACTACAAATCTTTGAACATTATTTTAAAATATTTTAGCCTCATAATTACACATCTGGGAATACAGTGCAAATAAATGATACTAATATACATGATAAAATGTGAATATTAATAATAATACCTCAGGATGTTTATGAGAATTAACATATGCAGAGCACTTTCCACTGCTTAATAAATGTTAACTGTTATTAATATTTCTTTTTTCATATTTTTGAAGTTAAAAATAAACCATCTGCAAATTTAAAAATATACAAAACTAGTAATGAATTTAAAAAATCAGTCATGCATTGGTAATCACATAGGATAGATTCTCTCCATTATACTTCCCTGAAAATTACAAAGTTACAGTGACTACTAGTCAGGAGTAAAAGATCTAATTCAAGAATAAACTCTGCCTACTGAGGAATTTGCTAGGTTAGTTTGAGTCAGAAGGGGATTTAAACTATTGGCAGGATAAAATGGAAGAAGATACTTTATAAAGGTTGACTAACTCTTATTATTCACATTCAGATTAAGAGTTCAGTTGGTATTGTGTTTACTCTTTATTTTCTATGATGTACTTTGACTATCTCAAGCATTTTTATTCATGCAAAATATATTTCTCATTCAGACAAGGGAAATGAATGTCAGTTTTTCATATGTATTTGGCTCAAAGATCTATACGACAATACACATTTCTGACCACCTAATATTCTAGTAGTCATTTATTGTCTGTTTCTGTATTAATTTCTATCTTTATCGATGGTAAATTCCATGAGGACAATACTATGTTTTTTTCATCCTTATGTTCCAAGCATGGTATTTGGCACAGGGTGATAAACAAGTATTTGTTCAACAACAAATGAATGGATGAAGGCAACCTTATTACAACTGTGTATTTTATTATTTGGTTCACATAAAATTTAGAATGTGTACTTAGATTTACAGTGTTAAAAAACAGCATTTTAATGCTGAATTCACAACTATTGTCTATTTCTAACCATTTTCTTTATTTCCCACTGAATGATCTGGATCTATTTGGTTTGTCCTAATGCCTAAGTTATTCCCAGGTTTTAAGTTTGGAAACGGCGAGGATTAACTAGAATACTCTAGTAGGTTCTTATTATTTTATTCCAAGCTAATTTTCACCCAGTAAATCATAATATCACATATTCGGAGTTGTCCACAATATGACTCATTTTTTAAAATTCTGTTTCTGCACAAAATGAATTTTTATCTTAAGGTTTTTCTACCTGTTCCTGTCTTTTTTATTCTCTTACTGGCTACATTATAAGATATCCTAAAGCAAACACTCAAGAGTTCCCTTAAAAGAACAAATTCCCTAGAAAGCAGGAGTGGAAAATATCTATTGCCTGCTTTTCTTATTTTGTGCTGATTTTTAAAATTCTAGAATATGAACAAGTGTTATTATGTTCATGTTTCATGTAGATATATTCTTAAAATTTATAGTTTAAATTTAGAATATTACAAAACAAATAGCACATATTTTCTATTGTATTAGATGATATTTCTTATTGTTTTTAATGCATGCATTTAAAGCCCTATTTTACAAATGCAGAATGTGAAAGCCAATGTCAACTTCTCAGGTTATTATCTTTGTTTTGTGTTTGTTAACATAGTTGTTATAGTACTAATATAAATTTTAATTTTTAAAATGTTTTCTATTTTAAAATATAAGTACAGCATAACCTTCAGTTAAATACATCTGTTATAGTTCATCAAAAATAACATCCTCTGAATGTATTCTCTTGATTAACCAAACATCCCCTCTCTTTGTCTTTTTGAGTAACAGCATGCTTCTGTGGCTCTTTAATTAAATGACCTTACCTTACATTTGTCTCGACTGGCTTCTGTTTACAGAAATTGTAAACCAATTGAATGCTCTGAGCAGCTTAGATGAAGATCAAGATGACTGCATAAAGCAAGCAAATATGCCTTCAGCTAAATCAGCCAGTTCCTCTGAAGGTCTAAGAGCTTTCTTCCTTTCTTTCTGCTTCTGATTGCTTGAATTTACTGTGACCTGCTACCTCTTGACTTCTGTCTGTACTTAGCTCTCAGTTTTGTCTTTGTGCTTTTCCTTTAATAAATTTTCTTTGGTAATTTGTAGTGCACCAACAGGCAACAACATAACAGAACTTATCATCTTTAGCAAAGCCTGTATCAGGATCCTTGATAGGCAGTGATTTTAAAACATCTTATAATAACTGGTCGTATAACATGACAGAATTTCTTTAGTTAGCTTATATATTGTAACAACATTGTTTTAGAAATATTTGCTTATATTAAATCAATTTGAATTATTCATATTTAGAAGTGAAGGATGTTTTTTTCTCAAAATCTATGTTAGTACTTTTTTATTGGATCAAATTAGATTGAGCTAAAAGTTTCTCTAGTTCATTATCTGATATTTTCCAATTCATGTGTTTGTTTTCTTTTATTTGAATATGTTGGTATGCTACAAAATACTTGAATGGCATTCTGTCATTGGTAAAATGCTATATCTTATTATTTGCAGGTATTATTAGTATGAATTTTTACAATTTGAGATATTTCATGAATGAGTGATAATTATGCTTAACTGTAACCACAGTGAACTGACACGTATGTTTGTTTTCAGAGCTTATCAACAAACTTAACTTTTTGGATGAAGCAGAAAAGGACTTGGCCACTGTGAATTTAAATCCATTTGGTGATCCTGATGTAGCAGAATTAAATCCATTTGGAGATCCTGACTCAGAAGGTAGCAAGTTTTTTTCTTTACTTTTAAAGTCTTTGTGTATTGTTAAGTTCTCTTGAACTGTAAAGGCAGGAAGAGATTTTGTTTTTAAAGACTTGTACATTTTGTTTATAATGACAATATTATTTGTTCAATACCAATTGCAGTTGATCAGCAATTCTGGGTAGCTTCCATTGAATTGTTTTTAAAGAAAAAGAGAAGCCTTACATAGACATTTACTTGGGGCTTATATTTTAATTCTTTGTTAGTTTGGTCAAATAGTAAAGCTCTAATGTTAGAGATAACAGTATTTTATCTAGCTGGCATGCAGTAAAGTCTCATTAGTTTGGCCTACCAAGTAAGGTCAGGTTGTGGGACATACCCATATTAAGGTGGTGGAGGTAGCCTTTTCTCTATATACAGCTTCTTGGCCCTCACACCTCAGTGTGATGAGCCCCTCCACTCCCAACTGCCTGTCTCTGGCTGAGAATTACTCTTAGTAACGAAAGTAAATTGTGCACGTGAATGTCACAGAACAGAAAGAAGATTGAGGACCACTCCTGTCATATATACAACATGTAAGAAATAAAACCATGTATTTTTTTTGTGAGTCATTTTTCTTATCAAGTAGTTTCAAACTATTAAAGCTTAGAAAAGAGCTGTTGAAGAAGACCTCTGTTTAATTAAACTCTGTTTGCTCAAAGTAAATGCAAGAATGATTAACCCCTGTTTACATCTTTTAGACTGCTCTTATGAAATCTTCATGAGCTTTAAAGAATTTTGCTACTGCCTGTCATGGTGAAAAGTGAGGTTTCAACTTAAGGATTCACTCTATTTGTGCAATATCATTTCATAATCCACTTCTGAAAGTAATGGAAGGAGAAGAACTTCCATTACTTTCTCCCTTCTTACCAAATTCTAAATTATTAAGTTTACATTAATGAGATTTTATTTTGTTTGTGATCTACATTTTATTTTTTTTTAATTATTTTATTTATTTATTTTTGGCTGCATTGGGTCTTCGTTGCTGTGCGTGGGCTTTCTCTAGTTGCAGCGAGCAGGGGTTACTCTTTGTTGCAGTGCATGGGCTTCTCATTTCGGTGGCTTCTCTTGTTGCGGAGCATGGGCTATAGGCGCGCGGGCTCAGTAGTTGTGGTGCACAGGCTCAGTAGTTGTGGTGCGTGGGCTTAGTTGCTCTGCAGCATGTGGGATCTTCCTGGACCAGGGGTCGAACCCATGTCCCCTGCATTGGCAGGCAGATTCTTAACCACTGCTCCACCAGGGAAGCCCGGTGACTTATTTTATTTTAACATATTTTAAATCTTAACAGTTACAGTACATTTTAGAAGTAATCTGGTTCAGCTGCCTCTTTTCATAGATTAAGGAGCTGAGGCCCAGAGGAATTAAGTGATTTGAAGAAGAACTTTAGGTAAATGGAGGTGGAGTTGGAGCTAAGGTTGCTAATCAAGTGTCTTCTTTTGACCACAAAGCTTCTCAATTGCATACTAAATACATCTGAGTACACTGAGTTAAAAAAAAATTACCAAAATATTTTGAGATATGAGTATTTGAGCTTTTCATTTCAAAATCAAATTAGTAATTTTTAAAAATATATGTGTATCTTTTCTGAGGTATAGAAAGGAGTAGCAGATAACATAAATATTGTATTTCTATTTTGGAGAGGTTAAGCAAGGTTAGGCAACCTGATTGAGAAACTTTAATCATGCCTATAGAGCTAAGAAAAAACTTGACAACCAGTATTCTCTTTAAATATATAGTTCTTGGAGACTTTAGAATAAGTATTTTCTATTAGAAGAACACTCATTTTTCTAGAAATAATTTATTAATTTTTATTGATTAAAAACATGCATCCTCAAGTAACAAAAGTAGTTAAGAAAAAAAAAATGTGTTACAGTTGTTTAGATGGTTTTTGTTTTTGTTTGCTTTTACAATTTTAGTTCTCCTCTTAGTTAGATTCATGACATTCTGTGCTTCAGTGACCCGTTTAGAAAGTTACTAAATGTATTTGTTAGCTTTTATATGAAATAGTCTCATCTGAAACTCTCCTTTGTTGCTATTCTGTCATCTTCAAATCTTGCTCTATAGTTTGAATACTTTCTTGCTTTTGGTTTTGTAACTGATGAAATTGCTTGGATCAATTTTTGTAATCCTCTACCTGAAAGTAAAAATAAAAATCTTATTTCCATTGACAGGTTTTATCAATTTCTTAAGCATTTGAGACTTGGTATTTGTTAATAAAAAAATTGAATAGGTAAAAACTCTGTAGTCTCTTCTCCTACAGAGAAAAGATAATGCTTCATTTAGATTATTATAAAGATTATAGTGGTGTTTAAGTGTTATCCTGGTCTGACAAAAGATACAGTTACTGAGTCTCTTCTCTAGCATAGGCTGTATTTAAATTCATTTCAGTGTTGATTTATTATGATGTTATGAATTCTCTTTCATACTTTATAATTGCGTCACCATGGTGTACAGAATTTCAATTCAGAGTTATTTTGTTTTATTTATTTTTTCAATATAAAGACAACATAAGTTTTCTGGGCTAATGTCTAAAGTATAAGTAAAAGTAGTTTGATTCTAAAATATAAAAATCATAAATATATATGTCACTCAAGAGATTTTTCTAATAATTGGATTAAACTGTTTGAAATGTCACGTATAAAACAGTTATTTTTCTTGAAGATTTTAAAACTGATTTTCTGCCTTCTTCTCCTAGAGTATTTTGTTAGAGTTGCTTGGCATAATTAAAATTACTTTTGAACTGTTCTGTGATTATTGGCTTTTTGAAACTTTTTTCCAATTTGGTTACATACTTATATTAGTAAAATACAAATTTTAAACAGTTTTATTATACATTCCAGTTTTTTTTTTGTTGTTGTTGGTTTTTTTTTGGCCTCTCCACATGGCTTAGGGATCTTAGTTCCCTGACTAGGGATTGAACCCGGGCCCACAGCAGTGAAAGCACAGAGTCCTAACCGCTGGACCACCATGGAACTCTGCCTTGTTTTTGTTTCAAAATATTAATAAACATAAAAGTAAAAGAAAAAGGCTGGCACTAAGCACTCCATAAGTATTGTCGGAGGACATGACACTGTTGTAGTGCTTTTTGTGCTGTAAAGTCAGAGTTTTATTTTTAAGAGTTCCTTTGTTTTCAAATTGAAATTTGAAATTTCAATGAGAATTTAGTGGAACACATCTGTCTGCTTCTCAGTATGATTTTAATGTGGCTCTTTCAACTTCAGAATTCTTGTTATTCCTTTACGTTATTAAATAAGGTATTGATTGGGTATGAATTATGTTGAAAAGCCCATTAAAAGCTCTAAAGATTTAAGGACTTGTAGTGTACAGAAACCTGCTCTTTGAAGACTTTACAAAAGCAAATTCAGTGTAAATGGTGTATTTTTTATATATCCAGAATGAATTTTCAGATTCCTAAGTGGTCTCTGCTTGTGTAACTACCAAAGACTATTCCAAAATTTAATCCATTTTATGTTCTTTTAAAAACAGAAATTTAAATATCAGTTTGAGACGTCAAGCTAGTATAGTGAAATAAATTAAGCAATAATAGGATATTGTACCTCTAAGAAGGTTAAAATTTCCAAAATTGTTATACCACAATGCCAACATTAATAGAGATTCCAAGGGCATTAACAATTCAAAGATGCTATTTTGAAGAGCACTATTCCTGGAGAAGTAGACAAAGATCTTAGATATCACATCTTCTGGACTTAGCCCCTCTAAAACTTTTTTTTTTGACAATTTTATGTTTGGGTTTTTTTTTTAAACATCTTTATTGGAGTATAATTACTTTACAATGGTATGTTAGTTTCTGCTTTATAACAAAGTGGATCAGCTATACATATACATATATCCTCATATCTCCTCCCTCTTGCATCTCCCTCCCACCCTCCCTATCCCACCCCTCTAGGTGGTCACAAAGCACCGAGCTGATCTCCCTGTGCTATGCAGCTGCTTCCCACTAGCTATCTATTTTACATTTGGTAGTATGTATAAGTCCATGCCACTCTCTCACTTCATCCCAGCTTACCCTTCCCCCTCCCTGTGTCCTCAAGTCCATTCTCTGTGTCTGCATCTTTATTTCTGTCCTGTCCTAGGTTCTTCAGAACCTTATTTTATTTTTTGTTTTTAGATTCCATATATATGTGTTAGCATATAGTATTTGTTTTTCTCTTTCTGACTTACTTCACTCTGTATGACAGATTCTAGGTCCATCCACCTCACTACAAATAACTCAGTTTCATAAAACGTGTTATTGATCTGCACTCTTTCAACCCCATAGAGTTTATTAATTCAAGATTGAGTATTTTTGAGAACACTAAATATATAAGAAAATATCAGATAGTATTAATTTGATTTAATTCATCTTTTGCTATTGTTTTATAGAACAAATCACTGAAACAGTTTCACCTAAAAAACCAGAAGAATCCTTTTATAATAACAGCTATAATCCCTTTAAAGAGGTACAGACTCCACAGTATTTGAACCCATTTGATGAGCCAGAAGCCTTTGTAACTATAAAGGATTCTCCTCCCCAGTCTACAAAAAGAAAAAATATAAGACCGGTGGACATGAGCAAGTATCTCTATGCTGATAGTTCTAAAGCTGAAGAAGAGGAGTTGGATGAGTAAGTACACTTCATTTTGCTCTCATCATATTTTAACTAAAGAGATCTTTCTGTAATATACCTTTAGATGGGTAAAAAGAGGTCTGTCCCTATGTTAATATATAGTTTACATGTTAGTATCTATCTCATCCCCCATCCAAATTTTTACAGTCTTGACCCTCACTCTCCCACCCTCTTCCATATGATTACGTGTGCACCCTAAACTAACAAATGAAGGAAACACGTTCCTGGAATCTCTGGTTAGAATTCCAGTTGTGTCTTCCCACAGCAACCATGTTATCAATGGTACTTAGGTGTTTTTAATCGATTACTGAAGGCATTACACTTCAGTTATGTTATGGGTTTATTGTGGGAACCAAATAATCGTTTATGATATTGATTTGATGAGAAGATTTATTCAAATGCCAAACAATGAGATCATGACATTTATAAATTAGGAATTATCTGCATTTGAGCATTTGAGTCATTATTCTTACCCAAATGAGAGGTTTATTGACCACAAGCTTAGTATATTAATAGTCAGTGTGATTAGGGTTTCTGTTTTACTCAAATCTAGATTGGGGATAGGAGGAAGGTATGTTCACATTGTATTCTGGAGTTGCACATTGCAACCCATGTAGCCGCAGACTGTGGCCCTAAGTATGTTTAAAAAGCAACAGTAAAACTTCCAGCCATGCTGGAGTAGCATAGACTAGATACAGCTTTTGTCTTACACAAGTAAAAAACCGAATAAAATGTATGAAACAACAGTTTTCAAACATTGGACACAAATAGCACAGGATCCCTGAGAGAAAAGAAACGAAGAATGTGAGCCCTACATTTGTCCAAGCTTTATTTATGGGAGAGAATTTCCAACCGCAATTCAGGGAGAGAGAACCCAAACACCCCAGAATCTCCCTGCATTGAGGAGGCAGACTTTGGACTTTGGAGGTAGTGAGTGGCTAGAACTTGTGGGCAGAGTCTCAGAGAGGAACAGCCTACTCATAAAGAGTTTCAGAGATCTGTAGAAAGTTTCTCTTGAGTCTTTAGCTGAGTACTGATCAGAGTACGCATATGAGGAAGTTATTGAGGACAAACAATTAGACAGAACAATCCCTGGAGTTCACCCAGGATTAAGAATAGTTTGGGTTTCCACCAGCCAGAGAGGAAAGACTTCCTAACACATGGGACATCAAGTTGAGTCCTCAGAAGGGTATTGTGCCAGTAGTGGGGGAACAGCCCGAGACTAAAGGCTGTTCTGGGCCTTCCCAGCAAAGATTAAAAGCAGAGCTCAAAAGAACCAAAATGGTTGCACGTAACTATCCCACACAAAGCCCCAAAATATTAAAAGGAATACCAAAAAATTAAGCATCCAAAACATAAAATTCACAATATCTGACAGCCAATCAGAAATTTATCAGGCATGTAAAGAAGCAGGAAGATCTGACTAATAATGAGGAGGAAACTCAGTCCTTAGATAGGAATGCAGAAATGGTACAGATGATGGAATTAATAGACAAGTGTGGTAATTTAACTATTATATAAATATACTCCAGATATTTAAGAAAGTCGAAGAAAGCATGAGCATGCAAGACAAAAAAAAAGTCCAAATTCAGTTTATAAAGATGAAATATACAGAATCTGATGAAAAATACACTGGATGGGATTAACGTTAGATACTGCAGAAGGAAGTATTAGTGACCCTAAAGACTTTGCAATAAAACTCCAGATTAAAACATAAAGCCGGGGGGGGGGGGCTTCCCTGGTGATGCAGTGGTTGGGAATCTGCCTGCCAATGCAGGGGACACGGGTTTGAGCCCTGGTCTGGAAAGATCCCACGTGCCTCAGTGCAACTGAGCCCGTGTGCCACAGCTACTGAGCCTGCGCTCTAGAGCCCTCAAGCCACAACTACTGAGCCCACACGCCTAGAGCCATGCTCGCAACAGGAGAAGCCACCGCAATGAGAAGGCCACGCACCGCAACAAAGGATAGCCCCCGCTCGCTGCAACTAAAAGAAAGCCTGTGCGCAGCAACAAGGACCCAACACAGCCAAAAATAAATAAATAAATTTATTTTTTAAAAAAAGACATAAAGGGGAAAAAAATGAACAGAGGATCAGTGGGACAACTTCAAGCAATCTAAAGTAAGTGTAACTGGAATTCCAAAAGGAGAGGAAAGAAGATGACGGAACAGAAAAAATATTTGAGGAAATAATGGCTAAAAGTTTTAGCAATTAACAAAATATATAAACCTACAGGTCTAAGAAGCTGAATGAACCCCGAAATGAACCACAAGAATGATGAAGAAAACTACTGCCAGGCTTCTCAACAAAAACAATTCAAGTCAGAAGATAGTGGGGTGGTATATAAGTACTGAAAGAAAAAAACATGCCAACACAAATTTTTATTTCCAGCCAAAAAAAAAAAAAAGTCTAAGTAATGGACATTTCCAGACATGCACGAACTGAGATAATTCATAATTATCAGACTTGCTTTGCAAAAAATATTACAAAGAAGTCCTTCAGGCAGGAGAAAAATGACACTACTTGGAAATTTGGATCTGCACAAAGGAATGAAGAGCACAGGAAATGGCAAATAAATAGTATATATAAAATACATGTCTTATTTTTAAAAATCTCTTTAAAAGATAATTGACTTTAAAGTTTAAATAATAATATATTCTGGGTTTGGGAACGGGTAGAAGTAAAACATATGACAGTAGTCATACAAAGGCTGAGCGTGGGGAAATTGAAAAATAGTATTTTAAACTTCTTATACATGTTATTTGAGGATATACAATGTTATCTTTTTTTCACAGATGACATAATTATTTATGTAGAAAATCATAAGGAATCTCTAAAAAGTCTACTAGAACTAAAAAGTAAATTTAGCAAGGTGACAGGATACAAGATCAGTATACAAATTCAGATGTATTTCTCAATGGTAACAATTAACTATCAGAAATAGAAAACTCTAAAATACCATATACAAAAGCATCCAAAAAACAAACAGACCAAAACTCAAGCATAAATTTGAACAAAGATGTGCAATGCAATACCTGTATGCTGAAAACAGCAAAAGGTCGCTGAAAGAAAACAATGGAAAGAAATATTACGGCCATGGATTCAAATTGATCTGTAGATTCAGTGCTATCCCAATCAAAATTCTGGAGTATTTTTTTGGTAATAATTGATAAAGCTAATTCTAAAATGTATATAGAAATACAATGGACCTAGAATAGCCAAAAACATTTTGAAACAAAGTTTCAAAACAAAGAACAAAGTTGGAGGACTTATGCTCTCCAGTTTCAAGACTCATTAACCAAGACATCATGGAATTGGCTTAAAGTAAACATATAGTTAAATGAAAGAGAATATGAAAATCTAGAAGTAGATCCACACATATATTGCTAATTGATTTTTGACAAAAGTAGCACAGGAAGTCAGGCAAGGATAATCTTTACAACAAATGGTGCCAGAACAACTAAAGGTCTATATCCCCCCACCCCTCCAGAAAAGAACTACAGTCCTTACCTCATAACAAATGCAAAAGTTAGCTAAAAATAGATCATACACCTAAAAGTGAAAACTAAAACCCTGGAACTTTTAGAAGGAAGCATAGGAGAAAAATCTTAGTGAACTTGGGGTAGGCAAAAATTTCTTGAACAGAATGCAAAAAACACAGAGTCAAAGGAAAAAAATTATAATTTGGACTTCTTCAAAATTAAACCTTTTTCTCTTTAAAAAACACTTATGAAAATGAAAAGGCATGCCACAGTTTGGCTAAAATTCTTTGCAAAACACCTATCTGGCAAGACTTCTTTCTTTTTTTTTTTTTTTTTTTTTTTTTGCGGTACGCGGGCCTCTCACTGTTGTGGCCTCTCCCATTATGAAGCACAGGCTCCAGACGCACAGGCTCAGCGGCCATGGCTCATGGGCCCAGCCGCTCCGCGGCATAAACCTGCATCCCCTGCATCGGCAGGCGGACTCTCAACCACTGAGCCACCAGGGAAGCCCTCTGGCAAGACTTCTATCAAGAATATGTAAAGAACTCTTAACTCAATAATGACAAACTATCTTTTTTAAAGAGGGAAAAGATTTGAACAGACATTTCACAAAAGAAGATGTAAGAATGGCCATTGTGTACACAAAAAGGTGCCCAACATCTTAGTCATCAAGGAAATGCAAATTAAAACCATATAAGATATCACTACACACCAACTTGAATTGCTAAAATTTAAGACTTACTACACCAAATACTGTCAGGGACATGGAGCCACTGGTACTCTCAGAACTCTCAAAGTTCTAAATGGTGAACTATTTTAGAAAACAATTCGGCAGTTTCTTAAAATGTTAAACATATATACCTGTCGACCTAGCCGTTCTAATTCTAGGTATTTACCCAAGAGAAATCAAAGTGTATGTCCACAAAAAGATTCGTGCATGAATATTCTAACAGCTTTATTTATCATAATAGCAAGGTATGGGAATAACCCCAGTGTCCATCAATAGGAAAACAGATAAGCAAATTGTGGTATATACATACAGTGGAATACTACTCAGTAATAAAAAAACAAACTATGGATACATATAACTGCATGGATCGATCTAAAAATTATTATGCTGAGTGAAAGAAGCCAGACCAAAAAAGAGCATATACTGTATGCTATCCTTTATCTAAAACTCTAGAAAATACAATCTGTTTCGAGAGAAGGCAGATGCATAGTTGCCTGAGATTGGAGGTGGAGGGAGATATGGATTAAAAGGGATACAAGGAAACTTTTGGAGAACTGGAAATGTTTGTAGTCTTGATCGTACTGATGGTTTCACACTTGTATACATATGTAGAAAACTCATCAAGTTATACTTTTTAAATATGTGCCATTTACTGTATTATATGTACATAAAGCTGTTAAAAAAAAAAAAAAGAAAGAAAACCACAGCAATGTTTAAGTTTATTAACAGAAATACTGTGTCACATGAGTGATTCCCAGCCTGGAATTCTTGGGCTTTTAGGTCTGTTTGTTGAAAATAATTGATGTGTAACAGGGGAGATCTACAGAATACTTAACATTTTTTAAAAGCTAAATAATAATTATATGTTTACTTGCAGTGAGGCTATATGGACCTTTGCTTTCCTTGGAAATACTGAATTTTATCATATTAACATTATTTAGATCTTGGGGAAAATAGTTATTTCTTTCAAAATATGGAATGTATGGGTTGAGAGGGGAATAATAAAAAAGGCTCCTTTGATGTATGAAAGTTGGGAACAGTTGCTTTGTGTGAAGGGAGAAATGTCCTCCCTCTCCTGTGCATTGGTCAACTCCCATTTTGAGCAGTATTTTACTTCTAGGTACTGCACTTTAAAAGGGGGATTGATGATTCAGAGCATTAACAGTAGAGCAACAGAGTCATTAAAATGTCCAGAAACCACATCAAATGAGCAGTGATTGAGGGCATAGGTACTATTTGACTTAGAAAAGAGATGGTTTAAGGGAACTATAATAACCAAGTTCAAATATTTGAAAGACTTGTTTGAAAGAATGAGGTAGTTGACTTGGTTTCTGCTGCTCTGGAACTGCATTTTTCAACCTTTCCTCATTTTACAACACATGGCTAATTACTCTCACATGTGCTACATGCTTCCATGGGCATGGCTAGGTTTTGATAAAACCTAAAAATGTTCTAACCTCCTGTAAGTATGGGAATTACATCATAATAATCATCTGATTCCAAACCCAGGTTGAGATCTCAATACTAATTAATAACTATACAGGGGTTGAAAAAGTTTGCTCTACTCTTGCTAAAGTTGTTATATTTGTTTTCTTTTTTTTTGAAAAATTTTTTTTTTTTTATACAGCAGGTTCTTATTACTCATCCATTTTATACACATCAGTGTATACATGTCAATCCCAATCGCCCAATTCATCACACCACCACCACCACCACCCCCGCCACTTTCCCCCCTTGGAGCCCATACATCTGTTCTCTACATGTGTCTCAATTTCTGCCCTGCAAACCGGTTCATCTGTACCATTTTTCTAGGTTCCACATATATGCGTTAATATACGATATTTGTTTTTCTCTTTCTGACTTCACGCTGTATGACAGTCTGTAGATCCATCCACGTATATTTGTTTTCTTTGAAATAGCTAATGTGTGATCAAAATAAAATTTCTCATGGGTGGTGTAGGTGCTGAGTAATAGCCACACACCTAGAGTATTTGAATGTAAATGCAAACTTTAAATACAAGCATTCAGTCATTCCAAAATGCATGAATATTACACAACATACACACACCCTCCTCTCTCCTATTAACAAATTAAAGAGACATCCAGTGTTTGCTTAAACTTTTAAAATGCCTTAATAAAAACTAAAATCAGAATGACTAGGTGTTTCCTTTTGACCATTCTTTTTTCTACATGAAAGTCATAGCCTTTACAAAGTTTCCCATGAATAAAGAGCATTCTAAACTGCTCAATCATCTGAGGTTACCAGAGGTAGTCTATAAACACTCAGCTTTTTTGAAGGAACACATCCATAAATTCTAAAGATTGCTCATCAGCTAATGTCCAGGAAGAACTCTGTGTTACTTACTTGGTATTTCTCATCTTGTTCTCCAAAAGTTTGTAGGTCCAACTTAAGTAGCAGAAATCTCCCATAATTTGTTCTTAACTTCAGTAATAAACTTATGACCTTTCATCAAGTGAAAAGCCTATATGACTCATCTTCCATTACCAAACTCTTCCTGGATCCTCTAACATAAAACTCTCACAAATAAATAGTGCTGTGTTCTCTGATGTTCTAAAACAACCTTCAGAAACTCAGCATTATCCATCAGCCCCAAGGAGAAAGTGTACACCCTTCAGGGCTTTTAGCATGTGTCATTTACACTTAGCAGCTGTATGGGTTGCTCAGTTTTCTCGTGTTTGGGGGTTAGTTCAGCCATTCTGGTTATGTAGCAAAAGTGAAAACTGATAGGGCAGTAATATTTTTCAAAACATTTATGAAGTGACTTTTGAGGTCCAGCGTGAAATCATTTCTAGTATGGTTGTGTGTCAGTTTCCCAAGGGAAATTGTCGTTGAAGTTTATTCAGGGAAGCTACACACTCATTTTAATACATTTGAATTGTGTTTTCAAAGAAAAATAAGTTTTCAAATTGAGAGGAAAAGAATACAGATTTTGTTCCACCCTTGCTTCACTATGTTTGTGAGTACTGTTTCTAATCAACTTTAATTTTTCTTTCTGTAATTCTTTTTCTTGGATTAATTATATTTTTAAACAATGAATAATGTCATTTAAAGTTATTCTGTCCAGTTTTCCACATAACATAACTGATGAGTTTTTAGTTCACAGTGAGTTAATGATATAACTAATTTATTACTCAAGTGTACAGTATAAGAATAAAAATAATTATTGTTTATTCAGAGTGATGTAAGAAGCCTTGAAACAGATTATTCAGATCATAGATGATAACAGAATGTGGAAGTTATGCTAATTCTTTAAATAACTTTTTTCTTACTGTTTAATTATTTTTTAATGTATTTATCAGAAATTATATAATTCTTCTCATTACAGAGAAGGGAGTACTGTTCATAATCACATATATGTACTATTCCTATTTACTCTTTTTAAAATAGCACTTTTTAAATTGAGATATACGTCACATAACATAAAATGCCACACTGTGAAGTGTACACTTCAGTGGTTTTTAGTTTGTTCACTGTGTCGTGCAACCATTATCACTCTCTAATTTCAGAACATTTTTGTCACCCCAAAAAGAAATCCCATATATATTAGTAGTTAGTTCCAATTAATCCTTTTCCCCATCTCCTGAAAACTCCTAATTTACCTTCTCTCTATATGGATTTGACTGTTTTGGATATTTCATATACATGGAAGTATATCCAGTTCACTCTTAGAGAGTAGGAAATTAAGTTTTAGTTAGAAATCTCTGATCTAGATGGAGGATCATTTAAAGCCCTTGTAAGTAGAGGCTTCTTGTCCTTATTATGATTTAGTACCTAACCAGTGGTGCCTAGAACACTGTTGTCTCACAGGTGGCTTGCAGGCCTGCAGAGATACTGATTCCCCTAGTATTCTTGGCGGTCAGGCATGGTCTGGGGCAGCTGGAGTCCTTGGTACCTTCAATTTCCAGCAGTTTCCTATGTTCACTCTAGCATAGCATACAAATTTCATTTTTACTACATGTCATACTGTAAAATGGATTGAGAAACACAGCTCTAATTGTTTCAAGAAAATGTCCATTTTGTTATGTTTCTAGTATTTATTATGAGCCTCAGGAACCAACTTTGGAAATTAGTTTATCTGAACTTTTCTACTTGCATTTACCTTCAATATATAAAGAATACCAATATTCAGGTGGTTAGAGGGAGGCAGAGAGACATGAAGAAAAAGGACGGTATCTAGATATCTTTGTTATACATGCTAGATAAGTTTTATAAAAGTTTCATGCAACTTAGTATTGTAAATTCAATTATATAAAGCATACTGAAAAAATTGCCTGTATAAGGAATTCTGTCATTTTTTTCTCTGTTAAGCACAGATCCTTCTGTAATAGAAATATCTATCCTCTAACACTTCTAAGTTTTTTTTAAAAACTAACCATACTTATATGACAAATTAATAATGAATATTGTAGCAGCTACCGTCTTACAAACTACTGTGGAAATTTGTTATAGAGAGGTGTAACCAGGAATAATTTTTTAAAATATCACCCAGATAGTTCACATGATTCAATTAATTCATTTAGATTGTAGTGGGTTTGTTCAGTCCTGAAACATTTAACATCAGTTAAGCAAATAGTAAGTTTTGAGGGGGGGAGGGGAGATTTTTTTCTTTTCTAAGTTTTAGAGTTAAAAAAATTTTTTTTAGCCCGTTTCTTTATTTTTACTTCCCTTTGAACTACTCTTAGAGTTTGAAAAATAACTCTGCAAGGCCTGAGCAGAGGTGACAGAGATTCTGAGGCTATATCCCCAGCTCAATGGGAAGAAGTCACAAGACACTAACTGTTGAAATGAGTACAGAGTAAGAGTGACATCACAAGTATGGTATATTTCCCCTCTCTGGTCTAGATACACTTGGTCCCCTGAGTCTTGTGAGAGCTGACTGACTTTAGGCAGAGATATAGATACTTCGTTATTGGTTCTAAATGAATCTGGTACTGTTACAGTTAAAAGAATGTGCATAACTGAACACAGAAGGCTATCACCAGTACAGACTTTATATAACTAAGTGGAGTTCCCTTGGTATAATTATTATGTTTGGGTGATCTGGTTCTTAGCTTTGCAGACTCAGAAATTCTCTTGTTACTATGCATACAGATATTGAATTCTAAGGAACAGACTGGTGTTGGGAAAAAAAATGCAACAAACAAATAATAACCAGAATAAAAGTTTATTACTGTGTAACAGGAAGAATAATCATGATAAACACCAGATACTTGTGTTTACGGATAAGTAACGAGAAAAATATCTACTCATAAAGGGAGTTAACAAGGAAGATTTTCTGCCTGGGCTAGACTCAGGTAGAGAAAAAAGAAGACTTCCCTAAGAAGTTATAAGCATAGGCCTGCCTTCATGTGGATTTGACGCTATGCTGGCAGGATGATCTGGGAACCCCCAAGCCAAGAAAGTGAGAAACAAAGTGGCTCCTAAACTGCTTGGCAAATGCAAGCATGAAATACTCTGAACAGAGGGACTCCCAGCAACTACACAAGATTTCCTCAGATCAAGTCCTGAACTCACAATCTAGAATTACAAAATACACAAGGAAATAGTTTACTAAGAGAAAGAGTCAGGAGACAAAAGAAACACAAGGATTATAAATCCAAGGAATTCAAATGATAGATTTATCAGATAGAGACTATAAAGTAAATATGTGTAAATGATTAATGACTCAGATCTTTTGTACCTAAGGTATTATACACACAGCCATATGAAGAAATATGCTTATGAAATTAAAAATTCATGGAGAATTGAACATTAAATTAGACATAGATGAAAAGTGAAGAAGTTAACTGGATTATAGATGTGAAGGAATTATCCAGAATGTAGTACAGGAGAAATAAAAACTTGTAAAAATATGAAGGAGAGAGGTAATTCAACATATATTTAATATGATTTTCTAGAGAAGAGAATAGAGAAAATAAAGAAGAGGCTATCAAAGATATAATGGCTGATAATTTTTCAGAACTAGTGAAACACATGAATCTCCAGACACAGGAGATTCAAGGACTCTGGAACAGGATAAACTTAAAAGAAATACACACTTAGACATGTTCTAGTAAGATTGCTCAAAACCAGAAATAAAGAGATCTTAATCTTAGGCAGCAACCAGAGACAAAAGATGACTTACAAAAGAGCAATATTAAACCAACAGGGGGCTAATATTTCAAAGTGCTGAGATGAGTTAACTAACAACTAGAATAAACTACCCAGCTAAACTATCATTTAAGTTTGAGGCTGAAATGAAGACATTTTCAATGCCTGGAAGAATTTGCTATTAAAGGAACCTCACTGGGGCTTCCCTGGTGGCGCAGTGGTTGAGTGGTTGAGAGTCTGCCTGCCGATGCAGGGGACACGGGTTTGTGCCCCGGTCCGGGAAGATCCCACATGCCGCGGAGCGGCTGGGCCCGTGAGCCATGGCCGCTGAGCCTGCGCGTCCGGAGCCTGTGCTCCTCAACGGGAGAGGCCACAATAGTGAGAGGCCCGCATACCGCCAAAAAAAAAAAAAAAAAAAAAAGGAACCTCACTGAATGAACTTCTAAAAGATGGTCCCTAATGGGAAGGGAATTTAACACAGAGGAAGAGAAGAAATTCAAGAAAAAAAAAAGTTTGGTGAGGGAGCATAAAAAAAAAATCAATGTTTTCTCATCTTATTTCCTCTTCTGTGGGTGTGGAGAATATGTAGGATTTACTCTTATTACAAACATTTTCCCAAGGGTCTGTATATAGCAGAGCTGAGTATGACTTTGTATTTTAAAGATTTAAAAATACTTTTTAAAAGGGAAAGTTTTGTTAATGATTAACAAAAGATTGAGAGTGCCTATTTTCAGATTGTAAGTTATCGTTGGTTTGGGTTTTTCCTTATCGTTTTCAGTATGTTCTAGTTTTATAAATGAAAATATTATGGTATTTTAATTGGGAGTAAACTACTTTTATAAAGACATTTAACAATAATTCTTCTTTCATTTAGATCAAATCCTTTTTATGAACCTAAACCAACTCCTCCTCCAAATAATTTGGTAAGTCCAGTTCAAGAACTGGAAACTGAAAGGAGAGTAAAAAGAAAAGTCCCGGCCCCACCAGCCATCTCACCAAAGACAGGAGGAGTAAATGAAAACACAGTTATGTCTGCAGGAAGAGATCTCTCCACTTCTCCTAAGGTAGGAGTTTAATCTTAGTAAAACATGTATTAGTGTTTGCTTGTTTTCCCCATGCAATTTAATTCAAATTAAGAAAAGCCATTATTAGCTATTTTTGATGATATAAAAGTAAAATATAAGTAAATCCATTATACTGCAACATTGTATATATGTTTGAGAGTCTATAAATTTATGGTACAGTATGGATTGGATAGTTTGGGTTAAGATTTGTTTTTAAAATGCTGTCTTGAAATCAGAGGAAGAAAGGCATTAGGATTGTAGCATTGGTGCTTTGAAGAAAGGATACTTAAATACATCTAGGCATGACAAACAGCTTACTCTAATACAGAGGAAGACGTAGAAATCATCTTTTGATAAACGTACTAGAAAGATTGAGGCTCAGTGCAGAGAAATACTTTGCCAAAAGAATATCAGTATTGTCATTTTGGTTTATGTCAGATTACAGTTTTGGCCTTATTGTCATTCTTTTTTAGAAATATTAATGGATAATAACTTCATGGAAAGGTGAAGCACAGTGTTGAAACAAAGTCTAAAGCTTTTAAATGGTTTGACTGCAAATAGTATATCTTTCATGTGTAAGCTAGAGATGTTGGATTTAGCAAGTTTTTTTAGGTAAATAACTCATGACCATACTCATGAGTGTTTTGTTGTTGGTGTTGTCACCATATAACATTATTTAATTCTCACAGGTAGTTAGGGGGGAAGTGAGATGAACTTGACCTCAGAGGGATAAAGATCACGGGTTCCCCAGCCAGTAGACAAGATTGGAACTGGCATTTCCATTAATTATGTGCTATCTGGACCATATTCCACTTCAGGTGCCTGGGCTGCTGCTTTTCTCAAGGGCATCAAGTTTCAGTAGTTCCTCTTGGATTTTATAGTTCATTCTGTGGCTTCCATTAAATGCCAGAGTTCTGAAATAGTTTATTTATTTGCTTTTATTTTCGTTGTTTCAGAGGGAGAGTGAGTGAGTTCACTGAGGTCCTCACTCTGCCATTCTAGAAGTCAGTCTACAGGTGTGTTTTTATACCAGCTGTTTTTTAACTGTGTGAAACTTTAGGAGGAGCAATTAGGACTAAATTCTGTCTTGCTGTTGTCTAGGGAAAGTGGAGGTGGGGTCTATAAATGAAAGCAGCAGATAGTAGAAATATAAAGCAAAGGAGAGGGTCAATTCCTATACCCATGAGAGCAAAAATAAAGACAGTAACTGAGGCATTAGTCAAAATCAAGAAGCTATGTAGGAGCTTTATCCATTCTAACCATCAAGAATGCCTACACCTGTCCCTTGTTTCCCTGAATCTCTGCTCGATTGCCTACTCCCTGCCCCATCCCCCTTCTGTAGTCCATTGGATTTTGAAGCTAATCATGAAATCCTAATCCCTTTATAGGGGAATGGAAAGGGACTTAACAGTACCTTATTATGTGCCAGGCAATGTTCTATTACTTCATTTGATCAGAACAGCCTGAGAAATACATACCATTATCTCCTTTTTACATATGAGAAACTGAACTTCAGTTAAGTAACTTGCTCAAAGTGATAAAACTAGTATTGACAGTGCCAGGATTAAAATTGAGGTCTTTTGAGTCTAAAACCCATGTTTCCCATTGTGCTGTTCTATGTCTAGAGAGGTATTTCCAGTTCCAAGTTGGAACTCTAAATTCTGTTTTCCATAGAAACATGGTTACACACGGTGATTAAGTTCTGTTGTAGAAAAGTATAACATAGCTATTTTTTATATTATTTTGAGGATAGTGTTCCATTGTAGACACATTGTGGAATAAATGATGTTTGTGGAGAAAGCTGAGCATTTTACCACCATGCTTCTCTTAGAAAATGCCTCATCATGTTCAGACACAGACAATAGAAACACAATCAGTCATATGCACAGTAATCTGCTGATCTGGAAGTTAGTTTGGATAACTCAACTATGTGAAACACAACTGTCAAAGATTACTTTAAAAAAGATTACTGGGGTTCCCTGGTGGCGCAGTGGTTGAGAGTCCGTCTGCCGATGCAGGCAATGTGGGTTCGTGCCCCGGTCCGGGAAGATCGCACACGCCGCGGAGCGGCTGGGTCCGTGAGCCATGGCCACTGGGCCTGCGCATCTGGAGCCTGTGCTCTGCAACGGGAGAGGCCACAACAGTGAGAGGCTGGCGTACCGCAAAAAAAAAAAAAAAAAAAAAAAGATTGCTGATATCTTATTAAATGAAAAACCAAAGTGCATAACAGAGTATAGTATGATAGCTTCTGTATACATAAAGTTTTATTTAAAAGGCTTTATTCACACATATATATAGACACACATACACACTCATATACCTTATGGAAGGAATCACAAGTAACTTAATAGTGGTTACATTTGAGGAGAAAGGTCTTGGTATAATGGTGGGTATGCACAAGATTGAAGAAGCCATTTCTTTTCCTTTTTTACCTTTCTATGTTGTTTAAATTTTTTAACTTTATAAATGTTTTTCTTTTCTTTTTGTTTGTTATACTCAGAGGTTACTGAGTAATGAGATCATGGATCTTTTTTGTTATTGCCTTTTGTGCAAGATACCAGATGACATTTCCCCCAAAAAGTTCATCCTTCAGAAGAGAGGAAGTCACTCTTAGATTTGACCAGTGGTATTAGTTTGGGGGTGGCCTGGGGTTCCATCAGACACCTCAGTGTTGTGCACTGGAAACCAAGTATAGAGGCTTAGCAGCAGGTCACTAGGCCCACTGTTCCACTTCCATGGCACAAACCTTTTTATTTTTTATATTTATGTAAGATTTCATTTGGAAAAAAAAAAAATGGACCATTGCCAAACCAAAAAAGAAAAAAAAGAAATTGGAAGCTACTAACTACACAATTATGTATGAGATAAGGAAGAAGGTTAGAATCAATGGTATACTGACAATGATAAAAGATGATAAATGACAGCTGAGAAAGCACAGTGGTATGGGGCTTATTCATCGTAGGAATAGACCTGTATATATATCCAAGTAGTCCTGAAGACTTTGCAGTATTAAAGCTTAGTAAAATAATTGACCATTTTGGCAACCTTGAGTCAACATGAGACTCTTATTATGCTTTGTGTACAATATTCTGTTTAGGAAAGCAGGAAAGTGTCATAAAAATATTTCCATTAAAATTGGAGTTCTGATGCTTGAAAAGGTATGCTTCTTGGTCAGTTATTCTCCTTATTTGTAAACTGAAAAGGAGGCAATAGTTCAAATAAAGCTTTTGAAAAAAAACAGACTCAAATTTTAGTTGAATAATAAAAGAATATTTACTCCACAGTTGTTTTAGATAACAAAATGCCAAACTGCACTCAATGGCAATTAACTGCAGAGGCTATTCAGTGTCATAGAACAAGTGCTTAGCCAGATGATTAATTTCCCCCACCTGTCACCTGAAACTACTTATTTTTAAGAAAATTTATGAAGAAGAACCAAGACCAGGATTTAAACAAAGAGATCATTTTATTTACAATATTTACAGTATTGTAAATTAAATTCAAACTACCCCCTAAAGGCAATTAAAGACCCCCCACTGGTATAGATCGACATAAGCTCCTCACTTTAGACCATTGATTTCTGCATTTGTAAAATGAGAAGACCATAAAACTTTTTAAGACAACTTAGGACAAAAGACCAATATTTAGGGAAGTAACCTGACATTCAGAGCACAAGCATGCAATAAAATAAAATGATAAATTAGCCTCAATGGTGGCTGATCACCATTTACTGACTGTGAATATAAGTTAATAAGTATATAACTCTGAACTCCTAGATATGATTCATGCAATTTAGTATAAAGTGCAAGTCAGGTTATAAGAGCTTAGGAACATAAGTGAAATTGTTGCCAAACACATCTGCAAAGGTATATATTAAGCACTGTATACCTAATTCCATAAAAATCACAGTATTAACAGCCAACTATCAATGACAATAAAGATTTCACAAGAATTACACTTACGCTTATGATAACACGGAGAGGAGTCTCCCAGCACATTCAATGATGAAATGAGCCTGGTCACGTGGAGAAGGGCTCGCTCAAAGATCCTGATTAGTACAGCTCTAGTGATTGACCATGATACTTCTGTCCACTTACTCCATCTCTAAAAGTGGAAACCTCATTCATATCTCAAGACCCAGCTAAGTGACTCAAGCCCTCACTCATATTGTTACCTCTTTCTAGAAAGCGCTGGTAGAGACCCAAGTTTTATACTTGGATGTTTTTGAGTACAGATTGCAGAAACTGAGAAGCCCAGGGTAAACCAAAGTCAGAGTTACACACAGTAGTCCCCTTGATTGATTCTACCAGCAATTTCAAACCACAAAGCAAACACCCTTTTCAGTTTTTATACATAAAGGCCTCCTTCTAGAACGTTCTTTACCTCCATTTCTGTCTGTGCAAAACTGTGCACAATGGTGCCTATGGGCCATTCATGCTGAAATACAATAAGCACACAGCCAAACTTAATTTCCTCACATGTAAGTTGAAAATGCCTCACATCTTCCAAAGAAAATCATTAAAAGATGCAGATCAAAATTTAATTGAATACAATAGTTTATAAAATAAAATGCTACACTGCATTCAGTGATAGCTTGCAGAGGGTGAGATAAGGGTAAGCTTAACTTACCCGTAAAGTTTTTATTTACTGGAATACCTTACTTACCAGAATACCCTGTTCCTCAATAATACAGAATAAATAGGGCACAGCTGTATGTATCACCTGTTCTATTGGTTAGTATTCTTTTGGTCATGACTAATAGAAACAAGCCATTTTGTTGATTTTTTTTTCTTAAGCAAAAAGGATAACTTATTATGAAAACACAAGGAACTTTTTGCAGAACTGTAGGTAGAAGACACAGCTGGTTCTTTCAGACTGCAAAGGGCTTTTAAGTCAGTTACTGCTACTGTGCATTTGTCAGATTTGCCCCATTTGTGCACCAGGGCTGAGATTAGAGTTGAGGCAAGGCAGTGCCTAGAGCATAAGATTTAAGGAGGCATTCACTTTTAGGGTGGTGCAGATGCAGAGTCTCATTTGCACCCCCTGTGAAGGAAGTGTCTCCTTAAATTTTGTGCCCCAGGAACCTCTCTTGCCTTGCCCTAGTCAAGGCCCTACAGTGCACATGTCCAAATATATTTTAGAATTGACATTGTAGGTGCCAAAAAAAAAGTTTCTCAATAACCTCACCAGTAATTCTATGCTCTGAAAACGACCATACCTTTTCAGACAACATTGTGTTAACGTAGTAAACTGATTTTGAAGGGAATACTATTCAACTTTTGATAACTTGGGTTTTTTGTTTGTGGTTTTTGTTTTTGCATTCTACCATACTGTTTCTAGACTTCTTTCTGCTCAGTTGCAGAATTTGCCTCTTGATTTTTCTGACTGTATTCAGTGGAAGAGATAAAATGTTACATTTTGCTTAAAGAAACAAACCATGATTAGGGTGCTTGCCTTTTGAAACAAATTTTGTAGAGTAATTAAGTGTGATTTTGAAAGGTTGGTCTTTTATATCACTATATTCCAGAGTAACTAAATAGGTGCCTGTTACAGTTTTCCAGTTGAGGATTGGGAAAAAAAGTGCCACCACATAGAAAAAGAACCTGAATAAGGTAAATAATTTGAGCACGTTAATGACTCAGTTTGGCTTGTTTGCTAAAAGCTTTATAAAGGCTAAGGAGTTAGCAATAAATGGTGAATTGAGTGTTATTGATGTACATTGGCAGGATCACTTTAGGGTACATTACTGATGATAAATGTGAACGAAGCACTGGTTAGCTCACCCTTTACTGCATGAAGAAGAGGAATATATTTAGAGCACTTGAACAGATTCATACAAACTATGACAGAACCCTTCTCAGTTCCCAGTATTGGATAAATTTCACTCCATAATAATAAGAAACAAACAAAAAAAAAAAAGAAAGAAAAGAAAAGACCCTCAACAGCGTGCACAGCAGGGCTAGGACTAGGGTGAGGCAAGAGAGGCAACTAGGGTGCATAATTTAAAGAGCCACTAACTCTCAGGGTAATGCAAGTGTAAACATGGCACTTGTTTAAACCCCAGAGTTAGTGTCTCCTTAAATTTTGGCAATAGATGCCTGATTCATAAGTGGACACTTACAATGTTATGCGTGAACCTGAAAATGAGTGCCTCCTTAAATTTTGTAAATAAATAAAATAAAATAAAATAAACTGGTCAAGAAAAGGGAACTGATCCTAGCATCAGAGCAAATGACCTTCTGTAAAACAAACTTAGCACAGAAACAAAAGTTTTTTTAAAAAGAACTTCTAATCAGTATTTTTAGTGTGACTTGTTTGGACATTCTACTAATGAATTAAACAAGGGCAAGTACCAAAAATAATGATCTGAGACAAAATATTAATCACGGTGAATCTAGATTAATAATATATGGGTTTTTATTGTACTATATTTGCAACTTTTCTGTAGATTTGAAAATTTTCCCCCCAAAATAGTAAAAAGTAATCATTTGAGAATAGGAAAGATCTCTTGGATATGAAAAAACATAATTTTCTAATTTTAAACTTATAAACAACTGATAGTATATTGCAGAACATCAAATTAATGAGTTAGAAAACAAACTTGAAAATTCTCTTTAGAATTCAAGGTGAAAAGATGAAGAGGTTAAAATTCTGGGAGGAAAAATAAAGAATAGAGTCAGGAGATTCACTATATTTATAGTAGGGTTATAGAAATAAGAATAAAAAGAGGGAAATAATTTACCAAAGAGAGAGAAAAGAATTTATATGAGCCAGAGAAAGATTTGAGTCTTAGATTAAAAGCACTCACAAGGGGCTTCCCTGGTGGTGCAGTGGTTGAGAGTCTGCCTGCCGATGCAGGGGACACGGGTTCGTGCCCTGGTCCGGGAGGATCCCACGTGCCGCGGAGCGGCGGAGCCTGTGCTCCGCAGTGGGAGAGGCCGCAACAGTGAGAGACCCGCGTACCGCAAAAAAGCACTCACAAGTACTAGGCAAGATGAATGGAATGAGATCCAAACCTAGACATATTCCAATAGTACTTTTAAATTTCAAAGGCAGGTTACCTACAAAGGGAAGATTTTACTATCAGATGCTTTTATAACATTAAATGCTGGAGACAGTGGAGCATGTTTACATAATTAAGAAGAATAAATATCTGTAAAAGGTTTGAAACACATCAAATATATAAAAATTCATGATTTTGTAATGTTAATACCAAAATAGTTGACTTTTGAAGTTGCTAGGACACCAACTCATTATTGTGTAAATTGATAAATAAAGGAAAAGATCAAGTACTCATCTTGACTTTTCTCTATAAAATGTATTTCAAGATAATTAAATAGTTGGTAAGGGAAAGTTCTTCCCCATAGAACAATTTTAGCTATGAAATACAGATAGACTGATATCATTGGAAAACTCACCATTTCATAATCCCTAATGAAATAATGGATCTAGCAACAGTCAGCATGGCTGATGAAATCATTAGTGAAAAGGTTTTATAATAGATGAACGGATCAGGCTGATACTTAACTGTAGTGATCTGCAGTGATCAATCTTTTTTTTTTTTTTTTGCGGTATGCAGGCCTCTCACTGTTGCGGCCTCTCCCGTTGTGGAACACAGGCTCCGGACATGCAGGCCCAGCGGTCATGGCTTATGGGCCCAGCCGCTCCGCGGCATGTGGGATCCTCCCGGACTGGGGCACAAACCCGTGTCCCCTGCATCGGCAGGCGGACTCTCAACAACTGCGCCACCAGGGAAGCCCCTGTAGTGATCAATCTTAATGTAATTAAGAGTAAGACCGTCAGGCATTTTGTGCTTCCTGATACATTGCAATAGCAAGTATATAGGACTACCATAAGTATACTTGCCAAAGAATTAAACTGAGATCTAGTCAAGCCACTGGTTATAATAACTACCAGATTACAAGAAATACTGAGTGGTAGAGGAGCATGTTAAATGACACCATGAAGATGAAATCAACCAAAATGGAATGTGGGAAATTCCTTAGTAACTTTTGAACTTGCATCCACTTAATTACACATTCTCAAAACAGACAGAACTAACTTTGAAAGAACACAGAAAGAAACAAGTAGTCCATATCATAGTGAGAAATTATAGCACATCTCTCTATATAATTGATGGAATAGGCCAACTAAAAAATATCAGTAAGATTTAAAGACTCAACAATTTTGACCTCATAAAATACTACACCAGGGCTTCCCTGGTGGCGCAGTGGTTGAGAGTCCGCCTGCCGATGCAGGGGACATGGGTTCGTGCCCCGGTCCGGGAAGATCCCACATGCCGTGGAGCGGCTGGGCCCGTGAGCCATGGCCGCTGAGCCTGCGTGTCCAAAGCCTGTGCTCCACAACGGGAGAGGCCACAACAGTGAGAGGCCCGCGTACCGCAAAAAAAAAAAAAAAAAATACTATACCATAGAATTCATTTCTTTACAGAGAGTGACTATATTTTAGGCTCTAAAGTAAATTTTCAACAAACTTCAGAGGGTTGGAATTATGTTTTCTGCCCAAAGTGCAATTAATTTAGAAGTTGATAATAAAAAACAATAGCTAGAACAAACCCATATATTTGAAAATTAATATATATACTTTCAAATAAACTATAGGTCAAAGAAGAAATCAAAACAAGATAAACTATAAATCCAACGAGAATTTTTGGTTTTACTACTTGATGTGTTGAGGAGGAAGATATTTATAATCAAACTGAATTCCTTTAGTTGTTTCTATGATGGTTTTATGTTTACTTAAACTTCTTGCTTGGCACTGTTTTTTAATACAAGTCCTAATTTGCAAGGCTTGAAGAACAAGCCTGACATGCTTGAACTTGGAGAAGCCTCAAAAACAATCACAGTACAATTGAGTTAATGGAGCAACTAGATATCATAAAATGGCTTAATATTTCTTTTACTGTCTGTTTCCATGGCATTCAAGCAAGAGTTTAGGACATATTTTCAATGGTAGTAGATATTCTTTAACCAGCTTATGTACAGGAGTCCAAACTACTGTGGGATATGTAAAGTCTTTAATACTTGGATTAACAGTTGTAATCTAAGGATTAATATATACACTATATGGTCTTCATTAGTGCCATTTTCATTAAGGGTGTGTAAGCATATTCTTTGCAAACCTGCGTGAAGTTAGATCATTACATTAGGTCTTAAGTGTGTAACCCAGGAATCTTTTGTATCCTTTAAAAAAAAAAAATTCTAATATCGCTCAACATAGTGCTGCAGAAAGAAGACTTTAAAGTTAGATAAACCCCTCTAATAATGATCTTATTGAAAAGCAAAGCCAATAATTGAAAATACATTGTGAATAAATTAATAATTCTTTGAGAATATAAACTTATAAAGTATTTGATACTTTAATAAGTAAGTTTGTAGTACTACTTTACAGTAAAATATATTTCTGTTCTAGTACTAAATTCCACAGTTTGGGACCATTCTCATGCCCAGAATGCCTCGTGAAGCTCAAGAAATAATTGTTTATCTGTACTACATCAGAATTTCTAATTCTAAGATGTATTAATTTGGATAAAAATCCTAAAGCTATTTCTCCACCTCCACCCCCACCAGCAGCAGTCGATGCTATTGAAGTGGAAAGTCTTTAGTGTTATCTGCTTACCTCTTTACTGCTTTGGAAAAGTTAGGTTTTAACATAGCTGGGCTTTTTTTTTTTTAACAAGGACCATCCACATTTAACTTCTTATATTAAACCTCTGAAATACACAAAACAGAAGCACCTCAGATAATTGAGTGATTAGTATAAGCAACAGAGTTTATTTTTAATTTTGATAGAAAACAGTTTATTCTTTCATGTACTCACAGTAACTTGAATTATTAAACAGAGATCTTCATTTGGCCCGACTTCAATGTGCACTTAAGATTTTCACACAAGGTAAAAAAGTTTTTTCCATCATATATTGTTCCCCTTATATATATTTGTTTAAAACATGTTAATATTTTTAATTTACTTAACAAAAATTCACCTTATACAGCAGATGTTACCTTCATTTCAGCCCATATTATTCTCACAAATTTAGAATTGACTAAAACAAGTAAAATCTTTTTAATATAGATATTATTTTACTTATTCGCTTTTTTTCCCAGAAAAAGTGTGCTTCCTATAGAACACGTCTAAATTTTTTTGGAAAGAAAAAATTACTTTAAAATACATACTTATTTAATACAACTTGACATACCATGTCCTATGCATTACCAATTCTGTATTTATAATATTTGAATGATGAGGCTTTAGAGTATACATAACCAAAGATGTTACTAGTACATTTCTTAATTTTGAAAATATTAATTCAGACACATGAGAATTTTATAATTTCCATGAGCAGCAACCATAACTTTGATAAACATTAGCCATAAAAAGACATTCATGGAAATTTTTAAAAGATAGTTTTCAATAGAAGTGTCATTTTTATATGACTCTGAAGTCAAGCTTTTAGTTACTCTGAGGGAAGCATCAAAAGTAAAGTAGTCTTACACCAGTTCTTAGCTTCCTAACACCTCAAAAGAAGGCAAAAGCTAAATGAACAGTATAAGGTTTGCCAAATAGTTCAAAATAAAATTTCCTTTGAGTGCCATAATTAAATTATATTTATCATTAAGACATCATTAATAACCTCAGTATTTTCATTATAAGAAATACTCTCATGTAAGTACATTTGTATAATGTTTTTAAAGGGTATGAGATGCGAAAGTGCTGTAAAATAGAATCTGAAAACTTCTCAAGAGTTAACCTCTTTTGATACTGGGTTAGAGACAGCAGTCATTTGGAATGCTACAGCAAGCAGTTCAGCAGTACTCATTGCTACTCTTACTACAATATGAACATGAAGTAAAAATAAGTTATTTATCCTACTAAAATCATATTATTTATCTTAAAATTTGCCAGGACAAGGGGCAGTGTATTTCCAATAAATATTTGTTAATAATAGGTTAATTGCTTTTGCTTAGGTGAGAAATAAACCAATTCAAAAATGGATGAAACAGAAAACAAAAAGGATAATTATATTTCTTTTTCTAAGAAAGAAGTGTTATATAGAAGTAGCTTTCAAAGTTTTTTTTGTTTTTTTTTTTTTTTTGGATGGGGAGGGTGAGGTTAGAGGGAGTCTACTAAGCATAAAACATCTTAAAAGACATCTGGGGACATGCCTGTCCTCATGTGCTACTTCATACATTCATTTTTTATATAGCCCTTACTCTATGCAAGGAACTGTACTATGAACTAGGAGGAAAAACATGACTAAGACGAAGTCTTTGTCTTCAGCTATCTCTCAACCTACCCAATATGGCAGTCACATAAACAAAAAGTATGATACAGTAAAATTAGGGCTATAATAGAGATAGGCTAGAATTCTATAAGACCATTAATGAGAGCGTTACTTTATACCACGTTACCTCTTTTCCAAGCATGCCTCATTAGAGGTTAGGAACAGGGAAAATGTGTGAGTGTGTGTGTGGTGTAGTGTGACGTGTACTGTAGGGCAGTGTATTGGAGGTGAGAGAAGCAGTAGAGATCACAACTGATCTGAGCTATTGAAGGACAATTAGAGTTCACTAGATGAGCAAAAAAAGAAGGAGAAGGCCATTTCAAAAAGAACAGATAGGCAAAAGCATTGAGTTATGAAAGTGCCTAGTTTAAGAGACCATGAGCACTACTGGTGTGATGTAGTACCTGGACATAAAAGTGGAATCTGGTTCTGAATATTTTTGTGTGTGATTGCTAGAAATTTGGACTTCATTGTGTAGACGGTAGGAATAGTAGCCATCTATTGAAACCAGGTACAGAATGGCATTATTAGAAGGCTTCAGTAGTTTATACACCCAACTGCATGGATGAATCTCAAATGCATTATGCTTAATTAAAGAAGCCAGACTCAATAGGCTACATGCTATATGATTTCACTTATGTGGCATTTACAAAAGGCAAAACCATGGGGACAGAAATGCCAGTGACATAAACCAGTGATTATCAGGGGGTGAGGGGTTACATAGGAATTTGAGGGAGGGATAATGGAGTGGTAGAGGTTATACAACTGTATACATTTGTCAAACTTACAGAACTGCCCACTAAGAGGGTGAGTTTTACGGTATGTAAATTCTATCTTAAGGTAATAATCGTAATAATACTAGTAATGGCTATGGAAGCAGAGTAGGCCCTGAAAAAAGAGCCCTCCTGTAACAGAATTAATGGCATTTCCAGAGCAGCTTCTCGTAAGATTCCTTCTCCATTGCCTTATCCCCACTGCCTTCCCTGTCATCAGCTTCTGCTCTTCGCTGTGACTTTTAGCATCAATGACCTCCCTTCATAGATCCTGGCTCCAAGATTATAAAACAGAACCACTGCTTATTCTGTTATTTCCAGGTTGAACCCTGCACACCCTTGGTTTTTATTTGGTAAAGGAAAGACATGATCAGATTTCAGTAGAATGAAACCTTTGAAGACAGTGAGTAAAGGATAGAGAGTGATGAACCTGAAGACAGGGATATAGATACGAAAGTTTTATAATAGTCCAGGCTAGAAGTCATGGGGGTCTGAGCCATCGAGCAATGCAGTGAAGAGGGAATGAAAGGTTGAATAAAACTATAGTTAGAAAAGACAAAGCTAAAGAACAGGGCCTGAGGGAGAAAAGGGAAGAATAAGAATCAAGGATGATTCAGTGGTTTCTAGCTTGGGCAACTGGTTGTATTGCTCATTTCACTCATTCAAAAAACATTTATTGAGGACTGAACTATACAGTTAAAAAATGGTTAAGGGCTTGCCTGGTGGCGCAGTGGTTGAGAGTCCGCCTGCCGATGCAGGGGACACGGGTTCATGCCCCGGCCCGGGAAGATCCCACATGCCGCGGAGCGGTTGGGCCCGTGAGCCATGGCCGCTGAGCCTGCGCGTCCAGAGCCTGTGCTCCGCAACGGGAGAGGCCATAACAGTGAGAGGCCCGCGTACCGCAAAAAAAAAAATGGTTAAGCTGGTAAATTTAATGCTGTGTGGGTTTTTTTTAAAACCACAATTAAAAATAATATTTTTTGAGTACCCACAGTGTGCCAGACATTATGTTAGAATACTGGGTATAACAGATGTGGTTTCTGACTTCCAGAGGTACTACAAAGTGAACCCATAAGTATATACCTGAAAATCATGGTAAGTGCTTTGGAGGAAAAGAACAGTATACTATAAGAGAGAGAATGATGGTAGACCCATTAAGAGATAGTAAGGAGACAACAGCAGGAAGAGTAGGTCAGAAGAATTCCAGGTAGCACGTATGAAGGCCCCAAAGCAAGAAATAACTTGTGTTTAAAGAACTGAAAGAAGGTCCATGTAAGTGGAGTGGAGTGAGCAAGCAGCAAGTGATGTTGTACAAGTTTGGAGAGGTGGGTACTGCCCAGGTCCTGGAGGATCTCATGGACCATAGTAACTGTTTGAGTATTAAACCATATGTGGTGGAAGGCCCTTGAAGTTGGAGTGTGTGTGCATGTTACGTGTGTGTTGAGAAAAAGGCAGCATGATTTGTAACCTCACGTTCTGCCTTAGGTTTTAACAAATGAACCTGTCACTGCCTTTATCCAAGGATCACCCACCCACCAACGTGTGTATTAGACCCATACCCCTGGTCTGCTCAGGAGTTTTGACCCTGGTTTTATCACTCTCCTTCCTGCATTGGTTCCTTACTCTGTGCCTGACCACTTCAATTAGCTTACAAATAAAGTATGATATAGTCCATCTTAAAAGAAACCCTAAACTTTCTAGATATCACATGTTCTTTCAACTACTTCCCGATTTCTCTTCCTTATTCTGAAAAGTTTTCTATACTCATCATCTCTGGTTCTTTCAGTCCACTCCAAACAGGCTTTTATTCCTACTTCTAACATTTGAAACTTCCCTGGTTAAGGTCATCTCCAACTTGCCAAATCCAGTTGTCAATTTTAGTCCTTATCTCATTGATACCTTAATGTAGCTGATTATTATTTCCTTTTAGAAAATGTTAGTGGAATTGTTTTAGCCAGGTAATATATTAACATGGTTCAAAAATCAAAATAACATAAAAAGGTACACGTCAGGAAGTCTTGCTACCACCGCTGTCCCCATTCACCATACTACACTCCTCTCCACCCCAGCTTCCTAAAGATAATCACTCTTATTAGTTTTTTTGTGTGTTCTCCCAGTGGTTTTTACACCGATACAAGCAAATGTAAATATTTTTTTCTTACTCTTCCTTTTTTGCCCCAAAGGTAACATCCTATAAATACTGTTCTGCCCCTTAATTTTGCTCTTTTAACTTAACAGTATATCCTGGAAATCTTCCCATTTTAGTATGTGGAGAGCATCTTCATTCTGTTTTACATCTCTGTTTGAATGTGCCATAATTTATTTAGCCAGTTACCCATAGATGGTGTTGTTTCTGGTCTTTTGTTATTCTGAGCAATGCTGCAATGAAGGACCTTGTATACAGATTATTTCATATATGTTAGATAAATGTCCTGAAGTGAGTCAAAGGATAATGCCTTTGTAATTTTGATATTTATTGCCAAGAGGCCTTCCAAAGGGGAGATACCATTTTGCAATCAAGTCTAATCCTGTGATTTAAAATACTATCTATACATTAATATTGGGTTGGCCAAAAAGTTTATTTGGGTTTTTCCATAAGACGTTATAGAAAACCCAAATGAACTTTTGGCCAACCCAATATATTCCAAATATGTATATCTAGTTCCAACTTCTCCCTGATCTGTGTCTGCTCAACAGCTCTTCTTGTGCAAAATAACTCTTAATTTTCTTTCCAAACTTGCTATTCCTCTGATTTTCCCCATCCCTAGGTAAATGGCACTGCCATTCACCCAGCTGCTCAGGCAGAGAACTTAGGAACCATCCTTTCTCCTTCATTTCCCACACACTGTCTTTCAAATGGAACTTTATGTAGTGATGGAAATGTTTTACATCTGTGCTAATATGTTAGCCACTGGCCACATGTGCACTTACAGTGTAGCTGTGGCTAGTGTGACTAATAAGCTGATTTTTAAGTTTTCTTTCATTTTAATTAATTTTGATACTCATATATAACTAATGGCTACCATTTTGGACAGTGCAGACTTTTTATTCATCAGTAAGTCCTAGAAGTTCCACTCTTCAAAATGTATTCTAAATCTGATCACTTCTCACCATCGCCCCAACTCCACCGTGGTATATTCCACCATACACTCTCTCCCAGATTACTTCAGTAGCTTCCCAATTATCTCTATGCTTCTCCTTATGTACCCTTTCCACAGTCTATTTTCTACACAGAAGAAATCTTTAAAAAATTGTTATTGTTTGGTTTATGATTCATGCAAAAGACTATGAATATACATGTAAGTTATGGATCATAACAATAAAGTGAGCACCATCCAAAGTTAAGAACTAAAACATGACCAATAATGTCAAAGCTACCTGTAATGTTTTCACCCTATCCCTGTGCCTGTGATTGCCTGGGATCTACCTCACCCTGCCAACCACATGGCTGCTAACCATTCTTTTATATGTACAGACCTCTAAATAATATGTTTACTTCAAGCTTTGTAAAAATGACATTATCCTGTACACCTAAACAATATGTTGTTTAATTTTGTTTTCAACCTTTGCACAAATGCATTATCCTTTGGGCAGACTTCTCTGTTTACTCAATGTTATGTTTTGATGATTTATCCATGTTGTTGTGTGTAGCTATAATTTATTTAATTTTATTGCTATATAATATTCCGTTGCAAGGAGTTTACCACAGTTTATTCATTCTCCTGATGATAAAGAATTTTTCCCCAAATTTCTGCTGCTAGAAATGATGCTGCTGTGAATTTTTTTTTCTTTTTTTTTTGCGGTACGCGGGCCTCTCACTGTTGTGGCCTCTCCCGTTGCGGAGCAACAGGCTCCGGACGCGCAGGCTAAGCGGCCATGGCTCACGGGCCCAGCCGCTCCACGGCATGTGGGATCTTCCCAGACCGGGGCACGAACCCATGTGCCCTGCATCGGCAGGCGGACTCTCAACCACTGCGCCACCAAGGAAGCCCCTGCTGTGAATATTTTTTATAAATCTTGATATACGTGTATAAGGGTTTTCTTGGCGTAGTGGTTCTCAACTTTAGCTAGGAAACTTCTAAAAAATATCAGTGCTTGGGCTTTACACCAAGCCAGTAAATTTAACTCTCTAGAAGTCAGAGTTGGACGTCCATTTTGTTTTGTTTTTCTTTAATTAGCCAGATGATTTTAATGTTTAGACAGAATTGATTTCTTGGTTGTTAGGGCTATGCCAATTTTTTAAAATATTTACTTATTGACTTAATTACTTCCTGTGAAAGATAACGTATACACAGAGATATACTCAAAACAAAAACATTTTTCTGCCCTTAGAAAATTCTTACCTCAATGTTCAATCCTCAGGTTTTCCTTTATGTGAAAAAAATATTTTGTGCTCATCAATTCAATAAAAATTTGTATTTTATGAAGGCTCTGGTTCTTTTGAAGTATAAATATCTCAAGAGTATCTTTTGGAATTGAAAGTCTCACTGAATGACCTTTTAAAATCATTGATCACATTATGTCACTACCTCATTCCCACTGTTGGCCTCCTATTGCAAAATAAAATCACCATGGCCTACAAGGCCCTATGTGACCTGGTCTTTGCCTTTTTCTCCAACCTTATTTCCTTCAATCCGCTGCCTTCTTTGTTCTATTAGAGCCATGCTGGTCTTCTCATCCTCAAGCATGCCTAGTTCATTCTAGCCTCAGGGCCTTTATATTTGTTTTTCACTCCATCTGAAACATCTCAATGTCACGTCTCTAAAGAAGCTTTCCCTGACTACCCTATATAAACTACCCCCCTTTTCTCAATCACTGTTTTCTACCTAGATACTTTATCATCTTTTTTCCCCCACTGCTCTATGAGCTCCATTTTTCATTTCTATGTCCTTAGAGCCTAGCATGGGTGTGTAACATGTAGTAAGTGCTCAATAAATTCTTTTGGATGGATGGATAGATACATAGCGGGGAGGAAGGAAGGGAGGGAGGGAGGAAGGAAGGAAGGAAGGAAGATCATCCTGGCTCTGCCTATAATAGAGAAAGAGAGTATGAGAAGATAAGTTTGTGTTTAAGAAAATGAATTCAGTTTTAGACAGTTTTAAGCTTCTTCCATTCTTTCTTCTCCCTTTCTTCCATCTGAAACATGCACCTACACATAGATGGCAAAACAGTAGAATTGGTCTTGCCTTTTCCAGGGATCAGCATGGTGTACTATTTTGTGAAATAGGACAATTAAAATGAAATTGATGTACAGGGCTTTCCTGGTGGCGCAGTGGTTGAGAGTCCGCTTGCCGATGCAGGGGACACGGGTTCGTGCCCCGGTCTGGGAAGATCCCACATGCCACAGAGCAGCTGGGCCCGTGAGCCATGGCTGTTGAGCCTGCGCATCCGGAGCCTGTGCTCCGCAATGGGAGAGGCCACAACAGTGAGAGGCCCGCGTACCGCAAAAAAAAAAAAAAAAAAAAAAAAAAATGAAATTGATGTACAAAACAAAAATGCAAACTGCAAGAAAATGACCCTTAAACCTCTTTCAAAGATGTCTGAGCTCAGGGTGATCAGGAGGTGTTGGCCTGTTGAAGCTTCCCGGGAGAAAATTTGTTAATTGTCAACTTCACAGAGAAGATACTTCAGTCATGAATTGAGGATCTGAGGGGTCTCCCCTGTGTCAGAACAACATTGAGAACAAGGGCACAGGGCCTGAGACAGGGACATCATCCCTGGGACAGGGATGTTGGTAAGTCCCATGTGGAGAAAGTAAAACTGGCTTCAGTAGTCTCTTAAGATTCATGCTGTATTTTAATAGGGAAATAGGCAACATAAACATTTTATCATTTTCTAGTATCTCCTCTCTGCCAGTCCCTTTGCTTAGAGTAAGGAACCTTTCCCTCCAGATTCACCATGTGTGGTCTCTCACTAAGGCAGCGTATATATGAAAGCACACAGCCTTGCTAAAAGTTTTTGGGTGTGAATTTGGAGACTGGGTCTGAATTAAATGACAGCAGGTAACATTAGACTGGGAGTAGGAACACCTGCCACTTGTTCCCTCACAAATATTTTGTATTCACACATACTGGAGTTCCATGCTGAGACCATCTAGAAGAATCACGAAGATGATGGTGGTTCCCAACTGCTAGGATCATAAAAGTTCTTAAGAAAATTATGGAATGAAAAGTTTAAGACTCTTTGATACAGAACTTTTTACCTTGGTTTATCTGTGTCTATTTCCATACGAACTGAACATTGCTTCAAAGAAATATAACTGCTGACCAGTTGACAGAATTCTCTTTGCATAATAACAATTCCTTACATTTATGAAGTGGTTTATAATCTCTGAAACATTTAAATATGCATGATTTGTTTTATTCTCTATACAAAACCATGAAATAAGTAGGGTGTGTGCTGTTTTCCCTGTTTAAAAAATAAGGAAACAGGCAAAGTATAGGTCATTCAGTACATCACACACTTTCTAGTGTAAATGTGCCATACTGCAGGCAAATACAAATTTGTAAACAGATTTACTGAGTAATTACTTGCTAAAAAGAGTCTTTTATTTATAAAAATAGAATTTGGAAGGCCTCTTTTAAGTAGTAAACTTTGCTGATACATTTAAGGATTCTATAATGCATTAACTACTAGACCCAAAAGCCTGGAAAACAGAGAAATCATGGTCTGATAAGCCACTATCAGTATAAGAAAAATTGAAAGTAAAGGCTAAATATTTAGCCTAAAATTGCATCATTGAGAAAGTATGATTCAACAAACAAAACTAATTTACTCACAGGCTTTTTAAAAAATGGGATATCTTATTTAAAATGGGGAAATTTTTGTCTTTATTTTTACATCCTTTGAATTTTATCTAGAGTTTTGTCTCAGAATTTGAGAAATTATACTAAAGTATATTGATGAGCTTGCTGACAAATGATGTTATTTCGTTTATATTTATTCTCATATACTTTGCTGTCAACACAAAACTATGCATTAAAATATTTTCTTGGAAAATACATCTTTTTTTTTTTTAATGTTGAGCCTTCTTTTAATTTATTTATTTTTATTTTTGGCTGTGTTGGGTCTTCGTTTCTGTGCGAGGGCTTTCTCTAGTTGTGGCAAGTGGGGGCCACTCTTCATCACGGTGCGGGGGCCTCTCACTGTTGTGGCCTCTTGTTGCGGAGCACAGGCTCCAGACGCGCAGGCTCAGTAGTTGTGGCTCAGGGGCCTAGTTGCTCCGCGGCATGTGGGATCTTCCCAGACCAGGGCTCGAACCCATGTCCCCTGCATTAGCAGGCAGATTCTCAAGCACTGCGCCACCAGGGAAGCCCAAAATATATCTTCTTTATTAGATTATTTTATACTGTGAAACAGTGACAGCTATTTGACTTTATATGATAAGTAGCTAAGGAATTTTTTTCAGTCCTGTATTCAGTTTTGCCTTACATTGAAAATCACATTAAGACCAACTGCACGATATATTATAGACAAGATTTCTTTTCCTTATTATGCCATAGGAATAACAGTGACCTTTTCCTTGATTACTTTAAACTAATTGAGCTTGGTTCTTCTTATGTTGGCAGGCATGTTTTTTAACTTGGACATAAGCTTGTGTGAGTAAGTGTTCCCATATTTTAGTCATGGTGAGTTATGAGCATATTAAAAATAATTATCTTCACCTCATAAATCTTTCTTTAGTCAAGTTTATCTTAGTACTTACTGTAATATTTCTATTAATGTCTCCTAGTTTTGGTCAGTTATATATGGATGGCAATAACTTATAGATTTGAGCTATATTTAGCATAGAGAAAAAGGCTAGTGGCATGATGTATGATAGCTGTAGTACATAAGTGTCTGTTAAAAAGAGATTTGAAGCACAACCAAATCCATTATTTTGCCGCTTATTGGCATTGGGTACTTCTTTTTTAAGTCGAATACAGTAATTTAGTTTCATTGACAGATTTTGAGAATTGAAAGATTTAGAGATGCCACTCCATGGAGGAACCTAAAAAAAAAAAAAAAAAAAAAAAAAAAAGACTGCATTTGCCAAACACTAATGGTGATGATAGGGTTAGAGTGGATCCTCTGAGTTAATTCATGCTTATGAAGGCAGGCATGATGCATGATTAGTAATATGAACATTCAACACTTGGTCTAGGAAAAAAGAAACAGCAGTGTACTACCAAAAATCAGGCTTATTATTATAATTGTTACGATGTTTAGCAAATATGGTAGTAATACATATAACACAGTTCAAGATTGGAGGCTTCAGGATTGGAGGCCTACATGAAATACATCAAATACTTCTGAGACAGTGTGAACACATTAGTTACATATTCCACAGCAGCATTTTTTTGGCCATGTTCAACACTGCGCTTTGCCATCACTCCTCCATTTGTTCAATTCAGGATGACCTTTGCATGAATAAAGTCAAATAAGATTAAGGCAGGAATTTTCATCAATGGAAAAGAGCAACAGATGTAGCCGACTTTGAACGTGGAAGGATTGTTGATACACTGTTGCTTCAAGGGAGTGTCTACAGTGGGAGGAGAAAGGAAAGGGAAAAGGAAAAGTAAGTTTACAAAATATCAAAAATATGGAAGAGTAAAAAAATAGATCAAAATACCTCTACTGGTCTTTTGTAATTATGATGAAATTATCTTGCAGTTTTAAAATTCCTGTCTTTAAATAAACTGTTCCTTTAACTTTTTTCCTTTTTGTATTACAAAGATGCAGTTTAGATAAATACATACATACACTTTCAAAAATATGGATGGAAAACGGCTATGGTTAGGAAAGTCAGAATTACTACTAACTGGTATTTGTGAAGGCTACTTCATAAATCATATAGATTGTCTTTTCAAATGATTTAATTTAAAACAAAATCTAAACCTTGGTGTCTATTATATTCATGTACATCCTGGAAGAACTGACTGTTTTAGCATCAGTGTCCCCCTGGTTCCTGATAATATTAGTTCCCTAAGTGAGCTATTGTTGTTTGTGGTAATGAGTAATTTTGGAGCTGTAAAGAAGAACCAAAATGAATATAGAAGCATTTAAAACAAAGAGGTAATTTTACACTTCAGCTATTAATAACTGAAAGTTCTTTAGAAGGCTTAGTGGGAAAGTTTATGAGGAAAAGTAAACATGAAATGGTTATATCTGTTTGGTTTATTAAAATTACATGCTAAGTCTTAACATTGTATATAAAATACTTAAACTGTTGGAACTTAACGTAGCATTGTTAGATTAAATTCCTGTGAATCTATGTAGTAGTTAACTCTCATAATGCCTATAGTTCTAGTTTAAAAATATGTGAAGGAATGAATACACATAAGAGTATAGTAACAGAGGTATTAATATGTGATTAAAATAAGTGATTAAGCTGAAAAAAAACCCCACTAATTTGAAAAGATACATGTACCCCAGTGTTCATAGCAGCATTGTTTACAATTGCCGAGATATGAAAGCAACCTAGTGTCCATCAACAGGTGAATGGATAAAGAAGATGTGGTGTGTGTGGGTGTGCGCGCACACATGTGCATGCACATCCACACACTGGAATACTACTCAGCCATTAAAAAGAATGAAATTTTGCCATTTGCAGCACTATGGATGGGCTTGGAGGACATTATGCTAAGTGAAATAAGTCAGACAGAGAAAGACAAATACTCTATGATATCACTTATATGTGAAATCTAAAAATATACAACAAACTAGTGACTATAACAAAAAAGAAGCAGACTCAGATATAGAGAACAAACTACTGATTGCCAGTGGGGAGAGGGAAGCGGGGAGGAGCAGTATAGGAGTAGGGTATTAAGAGGTGCAAACTATTAGGTATAAAATAAGCTATAAGGAAAAAAACAATAATAAGCTATAAGGATATAGTGTACAACACGGGGAATATAGCCAGTATTTTGTAATAACTGTAAATGGAGTGTAACCTTTAAGAATTGTGAATCACTGTATTGTATACCTGAAACTTATATAATATTGTACAGCAACTGTACTTCAATTAAAAAAATAAGGGGTTAAAATTTTGGGATAAGGAAGAAATCTAAACATTGAAGCAAAAGATCTACTCCCCCAAAGGAGAATAATTCATCCATACTTTCTCATCTAATATAAGGTTTTCAAATAGGTTACCACCCCCAATCTGTGATTTAGCAGTGATCATTTACAACTTAATAATACATATCTTCCTTCCACCATCACCAAATCTAAAAAATAATCACTTATCTTTCTAATTTATTTTTTGATTTCTTTTTGCTATTTGAACTACAAGCAGTATAGAGGCTTATAGGGGAAATAATACCTGTATAATAATGAAATAACCATAAAATAGTATACAGAGGGTAAATTATCTTAAGGAACGTGTGATATATGGAATGTGTTATGGAAATTGGGAGAAAGGAAAGACAAGGAAATGTTTCATGGAGGAAGTGACATTTGAACCTATATCTTACTGGTTTGGTATAACATGGACACAGAAATGGAGGAGGGACATTTTGAGCAGGTGAAATATTACAAGCACTCCCTCACATGAACCCTGTGCAGTGGTCTTTCTTTCTCCAATATTTACAGTTCCCTTCACATGCTTTCTCTTCCATTCCTCTATGACTGCACACGTAGGCTCTTTTACCTCAAGTTTCCAGTGGATACATTCCTATGCATCCTTTTATTAAATTATTTATTTATTTATTTATTTATGGCTGCATTGGGTCTTCATTGCTGTGCGCAGGCTTCTCATTGCGGTGGCTTCTCTTATTGCAGAACACGGGCTGTAGGCGCACAGGCTTCAGTAGTTGTGGCCACTTGGGCTCAGTAGTTGTGGCTCGCAGGCTTAGTTGCTCTGCAGCATGTGGGATCTTCCCGGACCAGGGCTCGAACCCATTTCTCCTGCATGGGCAGGTGGATTCTTAACCACTGTGCCACCAGGGAAGCCCCTATGCATCTTTTAAGATCTAACTCAAATGCCTCCTTCTGTGTGAGAGTCTCTCCTGCGCCATTAAGTCAGAGACCATACCTCCACCCTTTGTGCTGCTCATTTATTACTCATATTTCTCTATATTACAGTTGTTCATTTATATATCTGTCTTCCCTACAAGACTGAGTTTCTAATTTGTATAGCAGATTCCTGGAGTCCTACTACATGCCAGGCAATGTGGATAGAGTAGTGAACAAGACAAAGCCCTGCCCTTGGGATGCTCACATTCTAGAGAATTAGAAAGATTACAAATAAGTAAACACATAATTAAAGAATGTAATTTCATATTTGATAAGAAAATAAAGCAAAGTAAGATGTTAAAGTGAGTGGTGGCAGGATGGTATTTTAAATAAGTGGTCATGAAAGGTCTTTCTGAGAAGGTGATGTTTGAGTAGATTCCTAAATGATTTCAAGGTGTGAGATATATAAAGATATAGGGAAAGAGCTTCCTTGGCAGAGGAAACAGCAAGTGTAAAGGCATTGGGGTATAAATTTAGATTGGGGGTCATATAAAACCTCTCTTAAAAAGTAACATTTATGTTGCGATCTGAAAGATGAGTATGGATTAGCCAGTTAGATAGTGAAGGAGAGGAGAGGGGGGTAATTTATGCTGAAAGAACAGCCATGGTTGCCATATTAGAGGAGTTTGACATATTAGAGGAACTGATGGGCAACTGTGGCTAAAGCAGAATAAGTAAGGGGGATAAATAGTGCAAGACAAAGCTGAGAACTAGAGAGGGATTAGATCATGCCAGGCCTTTGAAGGCTATGTTATCCCAAGGGACATGAGAATCTATTAAAAGAGTTTTAAGCAGGGAAATCATATGATTTTTTTTATATATATATATATATATATATATGCTTTAAAACATCACTCTCACTTTTGTGAAAATGGTTTGACAGGACAGGGGTAGAAGTAGGAGGAGATGGAAACAAATAGTCTGGGCAAAATATGATGTTGGTTGAGACTAAAGTGGTGACAACAGAGATGGAGAGAAGTAGATAAATACAAGATATCTTTAATTCGCAAGATTTTGCTTTGGGTGTTGTATCCAAGAAATCTTTGTCTAACCCAAGATTTCAAAGGTTTCCTCCTATGTTTTCATTAGAAGTTTTATAGTTTTGTATGGTACAACGTATGGATTGAAGTTTTTTTGTGTATTTTTTTGTTCTTGCTTTTTCTTTCTTAGCATAGGAATATCCAGTCATCTCAGCACCTTGTTGAAAATATTATCCTTTCTCCTCTGAATTGCCTTTTCACTTCTGTTGAAAATTACTTGACTGAATAAATTTGGGTCAATTTCTGCACTCCGTTGTGTTCCAATGATCTATTTGTCTACCTTTATACCATACAAAACTATGTTGATTACTGTCACTTTATCCCAAGTTTTAAAGTCAGGAAGTGTGAGTCCACCAAGTTTGTTCTATTTCAAAGTTGTGTCTGTTTCAGAGTTGTGTTCTAGGCCCTTTGCTCCATATATACAAACTTTAGAATCAGCTTGTCAATTTCTGATTGGGATTGCATTGAATCTATAGTTCAGTTTGTGGAGAATTGACATCTTATCAATATTCAATCCATGAATACATCATCTCTCTCCATTTATTTAGGTCTTTAATTTCTCCCAGCAATGTTTTACAATTTTCAGTTTACCAGTATTCCACATTTTTAGTCCAGTTTATGCCAAAGTATTTCATATTTTAAAAACTGTTGCAAATGGTAATTTTCAAAATTAAAAATCGTTTTGCTTTGAATTAATTATAGATTCACATGCAGTTTTAAGAAATAATACAGAAAGGCTCCCATATATACTTTATCCAGTTACCCCCAGCAGTAGTGTCTTGCAAAGCTATACAGTACATATCACAATCAGGATATTGACATTGATACAGTCAAGACATAAAATATTTCTATCATCACAAAGATACCCGTAGTTTCCCTTTTATAGCCACAACCACTAATGTTCTCCATTTCCATAACTTTGTCACTTCAAGGACGTTATATAAATGGAATAATACAGTATGTAACATTTTGGTTTTTTGTTTTGTTTTTTGTTATTTTAAAATATTTATTTACTTATTTATTTTGGCTGCTCCAGGTCTTAGTTGCAGCACGTGGGATCTTTAGTTGTGGCATGCGAACTCTTAGTTGCAGCATGCATGTGGGATCTAGTCCCCTGACTAGGGATCGAACCTGGGCCCCCTGCATTGGGAACATGGAGTCTTAGCCACTGGACCACCAGGCAAGTCCCCAGTATGTAACATTTTGGAATTGGCTTTTTTTACTGACTGTAATTCTCTGGAGATTCATCCAAGTTGTTGCATCTATCGGTAGTTCTCCATGGTATGGATATACCACTTAAAACACTCATCTGGTGAAGGATGTTTGACTGTTTCTAGTTTTTTGCTGCTGTGACTAAAACTTCTATAAACATTCAAGTACAAGTTTTTATGTGAATAAGTTTTTATTTCTCTAGCATAAATGCCAAGAAGTACAACTACTGAGTTGTATGGTAATTGCATGTTTAGTGTTTAATAAATGGCCAAATTATTTTCTTAGAGTTGCTGTAACTTTTTATATTCCCACCAGCAATGTATGATTGATCCAGTTTCTCCACATCTTCCCCAGCATTTGGTGTTGTCATTATTTTTTAATTCAGCCATCTGGTAGGTGTGTGGTGATATGTGAATGTGGCTTTAGTTTGTATTTCTCTAAAGGCTAATAATGTTGAGCATCTGTTCATTAGTTTATTTGACAAATGTATATTTTCTTTACCAAAATGTCTAGTAGTGTGTTTTGCCCATTTTCTGACTGGAGTGTTTGATTTTTTACTGTTGCATTTTGAGAATTACATACTAGTCTGTTACAGGCTGAATTGTGTTCCCCTAAAATTTATATGTTGAAGCCCTAACCCCCAGTACTTCAGAATGTGACTGTATTTGGAGATAGGGCCCTTAAAGAGGTTATTAAGGTTAAATGAGGTCATATGTGGACCCTAATCTAATCTGACTGGTGTCCTTTTAAGAAGAAATTTAGATATACAAAGAGATACCATACATGTACACACACAGAGGAAAGATCATGAGGACACAGCAAGAAGGTGGCCGCCTGCAAGCCAAGGAGACAGGCCTCAGGAGAAACTTAACCTGCCAACACCTTGATCTTTGACTTCTAGCCTCTAGAACTGTGAGAAAATAAAATTGCTGTTGTTTAAGCCACCCATTCTGTGATATTTTGTTATGGCAGCCCTTGCAAACTAATATACTAGTTGCCGTAGTCTATTTGGGCTGCTATAACAAAGCACCATAGACTGGGTACCATAGCCTGGATGATGAATGAACAACAGCAAGTTATTACTCACAGTTCTGGAGTACAGAAGTCTGAGATCAGCATGCTAGCATGATCAAGTTTATTTCTACCTTTTTGATTAGGCTTTTATTTCTTTTTCTTGCCTAACTGCAGTGGCTGGGACTTCTAGTTCTATGTTGAAAAGACATGGTGAGAGTGGATATCCTTGTCTTGTTCCTGATATTAGAGGAAAAACTTTCAGTTTTTCACCATTGTGTATTGACATTAGCTGTGGGATTTTCATATATGTATAGCCTTTTTAGTGGTTGCTCTGGGTTTCACATTATATATATAACTTATCACAGTCTACTGGTGGTGCCATTTTACTGGTTGAAGTATAGAAATCTTAACTCCATTATTTCTCTTTACCTTCGGTCATTTGTAATATAATTGTGTTAAATATTTCCTCTATATACATTTAGAATCACATTAGTGTTATAATTTTTGCCTCAACCTCAGACATAATTTAGAAAACTTGAGAGAAGTAAAACCTATTGTATACATCCATATTTTTGCTTACTGTGTTCTTTCTTTCTGATGTTCCAAGATTCTTTTATCATTTCCTTTCAGTTTAGAAAACTTCCTTTAGCCACTTTTAGGATAATTCTGCTGGCAGCAAATTCTCTTAGTTTTCTTTCACCTGAGGATGTCTTCATTCCTAAATGATATTTTTGCTTGGTATAGGATTCTTGCTTGACCATTCTTTTCTTTTAGCCCTTGAAAAAGGTTGTGCCACTTCCTTCTGGCCAGCACGGTTTCTGATAAGAAATCTACTCCCATTTGAATAGTTTTCTCCTTATAGATAATGCACTGTTTCTCTCTGGCTGCTTTCAAGAATTTTTGTCTTTAGTTTTCAGAAATTTAACTATGATGTTTTGGCATGGATTTCTTTGGGTTTATTCTGTTTGGTATTCACTTAACTTCTTGAATATGTAGGTTTATGTCTTTTGCCAAATTTGGGGAGTTTTCAGCTATCATTTCTTCAAACAGTTTTCAGCTTTGCCTTCTTTCTCATCTCCTGTGATTCCAGCCACACAAATGTTGGCTCTTTTCTTATAAACTAATGGGTTCCTTAGAATTTGTTCAGTTTTTTTTTTTCCCAGTGTATTTTTCTCTCTATTGCTCATTGGGTAATTTGTATTGTTTTATCTTCAAGTTCACTGATGCTTTCCACTGTTCCCTCCATTCTGTTATTGACCTATCCACTGGTATTTTTATTTTGGCTACTGTAATTTTTAGCTTTTAAATTTCCATTTGGTTCTTTTTATATCTTCTGTTTCTTTCCTGAAAACTTCTTTTTTCATTTGTTTCAAACGTATTTGTAAATGTTCATCTAAACATTTTTATGATGACTACTTTAAAATCTTTGTTAGGTAATTCTTATATATGTCATTTTGATTTGACGTCTGTTGATTGTCTTTTTCTTTTCAGTTCAAGATTTTCCTAGTACCTGTTAAGATTTTCTATTGATGAGTGATTTTCTATTGAAACCTGGACATTTTTGTACTATGTTCTGAGACTCTGGGTGTTATTTAAAACTTCTGTTTTCACTGGGTTGTTTTTTTTTTTCGTGAGGGGGACACAACTCCATCAGGGAAATAGGAGATGTTACCTCATTACTGCCAGGTAGGCTTAGAAGTCTAGGTTCCTCACTTGGCATCAGTTGACACCCCAGGAGGGGGTGCTCTGCATTACTGCTGGGTAGGTGTGGGAGTTCCTGCTTCCTACTAGGCCAACACTGTTAACTCCTTAGGTAGGAGAGGTGAGAATACCTCAGTATTGCTCCCTACATTGCCTCCACTGACACTGTAGGGGAAGGTTGGCCTCGTTACCACTGGGTGGTATTAAAAGTACTGACTCTTCACTAGGCCTCCTCTGACATCATCCCAGCAGGGAGAAGAAGGGGTGCCTCACTGTTGCCAGGTAAGGGTTGAAGTCCAGGCTCTCCAGGTGGCCTCCACTGACAGTGTAGTAGGTTCTTATTACCAGTTGGCAAGGGTGGTAAATCTAGACCCCCTACTCTGCCTTTGTGTGGGTGAGAGTAGGACCACAGTTTTTTTCTGCGGTGTTTGGCTGAAGTCTGTGGTTATTGTCTGAATGTTTTCTGTCTTGCTAGGCTTCCCTTTTCTTGGTTCTTTGGCTAGAGAGAGCAGACTTTCATTGGGGCTTTTATCTGTGTCAAAGGCCATTCTGATTTGCCAGCTTCTTTATCTGAAATCTGGGATATATAAAGCAAAAAGAAAGCCCAGGAACTCATGCTGTTCCTTGGGTCCTGAAGTTCCCAAATAGTCTCCCTTCTCTCCATTTTTTAGAGTCTCTGTTTGACATAATGTACAGAGTTTTCAGTTCGTGCTTAGAGTGAGGAATAGGGAAAAGTACACCTACTGTATCTTCCTGGAAGACAAAGTCTGTAATTTTAAAAATTTCAAATTACTTACTGGTAAAGTATATGGGCATGCAATTGATTTTTTATCTTGATAGTTTCTCCTCCACTCTTACTAAACTTATTTATTAGTTATAGTAGCATTTTTGTAGTTTCCATAGGATTTTATACATAAATGATTTACAAATAAAGCTCATTATACTTCTTCCTTTCCAATAAGAGTGATTTTTATTTTTCTTGCCCTATTACACTGACTAGAATCTCCAGTACAATGTTTAATAGAAGTAGTAAGAATGGAATTCCTTGTCTTGTTCCTGTTTTAGTGGGGTAAAATTGGTTTTTCACCATTAAATATAATATTAGATTTTCTATAGATGTTCTTTATCACAGGCACTTCCTTTCTATTCCTAATGCTAAGAATTTTTTTTGAAGAATAGATGTTGAATCCAGTGCTTTCTCTGCATCTACAGAGATGATCATTTGCACTTTTTCTTTTTTAATCTTTAATACCATGAATTACATTGATTGATGTTTAGTTGTGTTAAAAAACATTTTTTTTAATTTATTTGGCTGCATCAGGTCTTAGTTGCAGCACACGGGATCTTCGCTGCAGCATGTGGGCTCTTTGTTGCAGCGTGCAGGCTTCTCTTTAGTTGTGGCATGCGGACTCAGTAGTTGCAGCGTGAGGGCTTAGCTGCCCTGTGACTGTGGGATCTTAGTTCCCCAACCAGGGATCAAACCCGTGTCCCCTGCATTGGAAGGCAGATTCTCAACCACTGGACCACCAGAGAAGTCCCCCAAAATAATTTTTAACTCATCAAGTTGTATACATTAAATATGTACAGCTTTATGTATGTCAATTACACCTCGATAAAGTGGTTTTAAATTTTCATAAAAGGTAAAATCATGACTCATACAAATATAATATGATCATGTGTCAGAATCTTTTAAAACTCATTTTTAAATGAGGGGCCAGAAAGATGTTACAGTCTGGTCAAATGAGAGTGCTAGGAACTGACACATTTATAGGTCAGGAATACTGAAATGAATTTATAGATGGGTGCAAAACTGACTCTTTGGTTGGAGGGGTTGTCACTTCACCAGATTGAATTTATTTGTAAGTATATAGATAAGAATTATTTGCATTGCTATTGATTTTCCACAAGTTAACTTTAGTCTCTAAAGCAGTAGTTCTCAGCTGGGGATGATTTTGTCCCCTAGGACATATTTGGCGGTGTCAGTAGATGGTTTTTAATTATCACACTGGGAGGGATGGTGTTACCGGCATCTAGTGCATAAGGCCAGGGATACTCCTAAATATCCTGTAATGCCCCCCACAACAAAAGATTATCCAACACCAAATGTCAAAACTTCCAAGGCTGAGAAACCTTGTTGTTTACTATAAAATAACTTGGTTAAAGATAAAGGCATATATGCCTATAGGTTCAGGTAATCCTTGGAGGCTTTAGCCTTGCATTGAAAGGACATCAATAAGACCTTTTGTTTATTCTGAAGTGTTGGAATTTTCCTTACACTTGTTAAACAAACCATGCATTCCTAGGAGAAACCCTACCTGATCAAGATGAATTATCCTTTTAGTTGGATTTGATTTGCAATAATTTTGTTAAGAATTTTTACATCTATTTTTCATGAGGAATATTGGTCTGGAGTTTCTTTTCTTGTAATGTCTTCTTGTGATTTTGAAATCAGGGTACTTCTGGGCTAAGTTAAATTTCTTCAGTAGATACAGAGCTATTCAAGTAATCTATTTCTTCTTGAGAGAGATTTGATAGTTTATTATCTTTCAAAGAATTTGTTCGTTTCATCTTGGTTTTCAAATTTATTGGCAAAAAGTTTATAATATTCTTTTATTTATCCTGTTAATATTTGTTCATACCTTTCTTTTATCTTGTTAATGTCTATAGAATCTTTAATTTTATTATCTCTCTCATTTCTGGTATTGATTTTTTTTTTTTTTTTTTTTTGGCTTCGTTGGGTCTTCGTTGCTGTGCACGGGCTTTCTCTAGTTGCGGCGAGCAGGGGCTACTCTTTGTTGTGGTGTGTGGGCTTCTTATTGTGGTGGCTTCTCTTGTTGCGGAGAACGGGCTCTAGGCATGCGGGTTTCAGTAGTTGCGGCACATGGGCTCAGTAGCTGTGGCTCATGGGCTCTAGAGCGCAGGCTCAGTAGTTGTGGTGCATGGGCTTAGTTGCTCTGTGGCATGTGGGATCTTCCCAGACCAGGTCTCGGACCCGTGTCCCCTGCATTGGCAGGCAGATTCTTAACCACAGAGCCACCAGGGAAGCCCCCATTATACTGATATTTTTTATCTTCTCCTGTTTTTCCTTGATCAATCTGGCTAAAGGTTAATCAGTTTTATTGATTTTCACAAAGACGCAGCTGTTCATTTCATTGATTTTCTTTATTGTTTTTTTCTTTTTTCTATTTCATTGATTTCCACTCTGATCTTTATTATTTTCTTTATTAGTTTCTTAAGGTGGAAGCTTAGGTAATTGATTTAGAGACCTTCATTCTTTTCTCATATAGATGTTGAATGATATATATTTCCCTGTAAGAGTTGTTTTAGCTTCATCCCGCAAATTTTGACATGTTGTACTTTCATTTTCATTCAGTTCAAAATACTTTCTTTTTTTTTTTGCGGTACGCGGGCATCTCACTGCTGTGGCCTCTCCTGCTGTGGAGCACAGGCTCTGGACGCGCAGGCTCAGCGGCCATGGCTCATGGGCCTAGCCGCTCCGCAGCATGTGGGATCCTCCCGGACCGGGGCACGAACCTGTGTCCCCTGCATCGGCAGGCGGACCCCCAACCACTGCGCCACCAGGGAAGCCCTCTTTTTTTTTTTTAACTCTTTTTTTTAATTTTTATTTTTGGCTGCATTGGATCTTTGTTGCTGCATGCAGGCTAGTGGGGGCTACTCCTCGTTGTGGTGCGTGGGCTTCTTGTTGCAGTGGCTTCTCTTGTTGCGGAGCACAGGCTCTAGGGCATGCGGGCACAGTAGTTCTGCATGGGCTTAGTTGCTCTGCTGCATGTGGGATCTTCCCAGACCAGGGATCAAGCCCATGTCCCCTGCACTGGCAGGCGGATTCTTAACCACTGCGCCACCACCAGGGAAGTCCTCAAAATACCTTCTAATTTCTTTTCTTTTCTTTCTTTCTTTTTTTTTTTTAACCATGGGCTATTTAGGAAATGTTTTTTAGTTCTAAATACTTGGAATTTTTCTAAATATTTCTCTTTTTTTGATTCCTAACAATTCTGTGGTATTTGGAGAACAAACTTCGTATGATTTAAATCTTTTAAATTTATTGAAACTTGTTTTATGGCCCAGAATATGATTGTCTTGGTAAATATTCCATCTGTACTTGAAAAAAATGTATATTCTGCATGGGCAGGAATTCATTCATTTTATTCACCTGATATATCACAGATATATCCCAAGTGCCTAGAACAATGCCTGGCACATAGTAATGTCTTAATACTTTTTTGTTGAATGCATGCATATGTGTGCTGAATTCAATATTTAACTCAAAAGAGTTTAACCCAATACTATGGGCCCAGATCAGAGGAAATACTCACTAAATTCTTGTGAGCAGAATCTTTATGGAACTCAAGCCAGGTTAGAGTTTGCTAATAAACTGTGACCCCATTGCCCAGCTGCATCAAAATCACCTGGGTCTCACCCCTTACCTACTGAATCAGAATTTTTGAGGGTAGGACCACAGAATCCGTATTTGAACTAAGTGCCAGCAGACTCTCCCTGTATTCCATGTGATTCTGATGATTGACATATTTGAAAAATACTAATTTAGAAGATCGTTGATTAGAAGTGGAATGAAACTAGATGCTTGAAAAAATGGATTTAATACCTTAAACTTGTACGAAGTTAATGAGTAATATATTATTTTGTACATGTAACTCAGTTTACACAGTTGGTACCATATTACAGTAAAACTAAATAATATACTTAAATTTCACTTCCAGTTGAGTTTGATTTTAAAGAACCATCTCTCAAAAATGTTTTGAGAGCTTAAAGAAATGTTTAAAGAATCATCTCTCTTTAGAAAGTTGGATAAACCTTCTTTGTAAATCTGGCTAGGAAGAAAAATCTGTTCTAAAGATATTTTCGTGACTTAAGCCATCAGGTCATATTTTAAAATAAACTCTTTAACCACTTATTAAGTTCTTCCTTTATGGCAAGTGTTATAAACTCTGTAAGAAAGGGACTTTTTGCCTCCCATTAGATTTCCAATCCTAACATGTAATGGATGTTCAGTAAATTTTTGTTGAATGAAAAAAATGCACTCCATTATTGCTTGTGGCAACTTTGGTAAAATTAGAATAGCTGAAGGATTATGCCTGGTTTTACTTTAAATTTCCTTATTGGACAAGTCATTAAACTTCTTTGGCTTGGTTTCATCTCTTTCATCCTTAAAAAGCATGCCAGATTTTAAGGTGCAAGCTAAAATAGCTGCAGGATCCTCTTGTGAGATATTAACTGGGAAAACAGACTTTACAGGTTCTCAGTAATGCATATTGCCTAGTACTTTTAATAGGTGCTTAGTGCATTTTAATTGAACAAATAAATCATAATTCATTTCTCTTTTGTTTGTTTGTCTTACAAATGATAAAACCAAAAAGCAGAATGAATGCTATTAAGGCTAACATCACACAGCTTTTTAAACTGCAGGGCCAGAACTAGAGTTCAGGTCCCTTGCTCTAGCACAGTGTTCTTTCTAGGTAATATTTCAATTCTGAGTCAGCAACAGAGAGAATGATTTTTGGGGGGTACTGAGCCCTCCATAAGATGCTTAATACCCTGAGATCAGACCACAAAGTAAGTTGTATATTCTGCCTGAAATTATACTGTGAAGACCAGAGACTATACCTTTTCATAAGAAGAGCAAGTTATTTAACCTCTCTATCCCTCAGTGTGCTCACCTGTAAAACAGGAATGATTGTGCTTATCTCACAGAGCTGTTATGAGGATTAAATGCATTGATATATGTAAAGTACTCACAATTTGCCTGGCACATAGTAGATTCTGTGAGTGCTAGCTGCTATTACTACATTATTGTTATTTTTGTTGTTATTAATGCATTTGTCCTAGAATCTGACAAAAAAGCATTAGGCTATTTTCTTAGAGTTTTTTTTTTTTAACCTTTCCTTCCTTCCTTAGCAACTTTCAAGCCCTTGGGGTGGAGGTGTGTATGTAGGCTTAGTGAGATTAGAAAAAGAAGAAAAGTTCATGATTTTTTGTCATTAATAGAATGTCTTTGTTTCTAGAGTATTCTTGAACTGAGGTATCTAGCATTTATATGTATTAGGAAAGAGAGGTAACAATCTCTTGAAATTTAGGAAGACTTTCAACAAAAGCATTTTTTTTAAACTTACTTAAAACTGTATCATCCATGAAACATATGTAATTGTACTTTTTGAAAAAAGTAGTAAAAAAAGTAAAAAAGATAGGATTTTCAAATATTGTTTTATTTTACATGACACCTAGATTCCTTAATAATGTACTTGGTGATCTCAAAGCTATAAACGGTTTTAAACCACTAGTAGAGATTTTATACATTAAAGGGGTTATAGGACAAAGAAACTATCTTTACCTCATGAGTTATATGATGTTAAATTAACTTTTAGAAATACTTAGTCTTTAGAGGGTCCCATTAAATCTTGTGTTCTGTTTTGTTCTGTTTTCCTCCTTGTCTGGGCACAGCAGTTATTTTATTTGTTGCTGAGGAAGCTGACCACAAATTATACACTAATGGAATAATTAACAATTAAGCGGAGTGTTCATTCTCTCTATAATGTTACTGAAGGAAGGAAGATTGCTGGATATCAGTGGGAACTTCTTCCCCACTGTAGGCCAATCACGCAGCTTCCATAGTATTCCCAAGCCTGCTTGCTTGCTGATTTGTAAACAATAAAGTAGGAAAGGAGCCAGTAGTGATTTTTTAGTGCTATTCAACATCTGTTAATCAGGTACACATCATCTACTTGCTATACTATATCGTCATCTAAGTTCTTGCAAGTTTTTAAGATTTAACTTTTAATACCTAAATTAAAGTCTTGCAGATTTACAGAAAAAAAGGTGAAAAAAAAACTTTGTTTATGCAGGGCTTTGGGAGGACCAGCTTATCCTTCCAAAGTCCAGCTCAAATGTCACTTGTAAGTAATCAGTAGTCATCAAATTGCCATTGGTTTCTGGTAGTATTTATTATACAACAGTGTAAAACTACAACTATCCTGATTTCTAATTTGAATATGTAAAAACTATGTATTATGAGTAATTCACATTCTTAATTTATATTAGTTTAAGTCCTGGGTACATCTCTACTAGAGGGCAGGGAGTATTTCATCACCAAGGTGAACCCAGTTCCCAGCCCAAGGCTTAGTACAGTTAGCATTGTGGAATATATGAAAAATATCTGTCTTGATGCTGGTTCCCTTTGCTAGCTGTTCTCAAACTGTGATCTGTGGAGGAACATGAGATAGTTAGATGGGTTTGTGAAGTAAAGGACTTTTTCATAATAATACTAAGACATCATTTGCTTTCTTCACTGTTTGACATTTGCACAGATTGGGCAGAAGCAATGGTGGGTAAAACCCCCTGGCACTAGCATATGAATCAATGCAGTGGCTGCAGACTGTTAGTGGTGGTCGTTGTATTCTTCATGGTCATGCACTCTCAGTTGAAAAAAAAAAAAAGAGCCAGTTTCAACTAAGAATGTCTTTATAAAGCAGTAAAAAAGCATTAATTTTATTAAATCTTGATCCTTAAAGTACACATTCTTCTAATATCTTGTGTGACAAAATGGGCAGTATGCACATCGTATGGGCAGTATGCACAGCTGCACATCGAAGTGCTATCTTCTCAAAGGAAAGCACATGCACTATTGTCTGAGTTGTAAACTTCGCTAGGTGCCTGTATCAGGGAACACTACTTTACTTGAAAGAATGATTGACAAACCATGTGTTATTTGGTAGATATTTACTCGAAAAGGAGCAAAATAATCCTGTCACTTCAAGAGAAACAACTGTCAGTATTTGTTGCCAATGATAAAATTAGGACTTTCAAGCAAAAATTAGAATTTGGGAACGTTCGTATCTGCCCCTTTAAGCTTGAGATCTTCCCAGTATTTAGAAGACTTCTAAACAGATTGGTGATGATATTAAGAAATCTTATTTTAAATATTATATGATGAAATGTGTCAACATGTGAAATATCTAAATAATTCAGGGAATCAATATTTGCCAAATGACCAACAGATGATGTTTCAAAATTATGTATAGATAATTTCATGTGCAAGATAGATCAGTGGATTTTAATATAACAGAGTTAGAGAAGTTCTTTGATATGGTTTCAAATTCTATATAGCAACTAACCTTTAAGAAACCACTATTTGTGAGTTTGTTGTAGTATCAAAGAAGAATACCCACAACAGTCTGAAAAAGCTTTTAAAATTCCCTTTTCCACCATATATCTGTGTGCTGGATTGTCTTTATTCACTTCAATCAAAACAACACATCACAACAGATTGAAAGCAGGAGCAGATATGAGAATCTAGCCATCTTCTATTAATTAAAGAGATTTGGAGAAATGTAAAACAATGTCAATATTCTCAGTATTTTTCTTTGGAAAATACAGTTTTCATAGATATATATTAACATGTAAGGTTTATTGTTGCTTTAAAAAGAATTTTAGGGACTTCCCTGGTGGTCCAGTGGTTGAGACTCCACACTCCCAGTGCAGGGGGCCCGGATTCGATCCCTGGTCAGGGAACTAGATCCCACATGCATGCTGCAACTAAGAGCCCACATGCCGCAACAAGAAGATCCCACATGCCGCAACTAACCTGGCACAGCCAAATAAATAATTTTTTAAAGAATTTTAAAATATTTTTAATTTCCTGTTTTAATTTCTAATACGGTAAATATCAGTAGATGTGCCCACATAGACAAAAGTTCTTAGGGAGTCATCAATAACTTTTAAAAGCATAAAGGAATCCTGAAACCTGGAACTTCAAGAACTACTGCTCTCTGCCATCTCTGTATCTATCCTTGGCCTCTGACTTCAGTCCCAGGCCTGAGACTTTTAGGAGCTTCAGACCTGTCTTTATTTCTGGTTTTGCCTTGGAAATAATCCAGATTAAACCAGATACCCATTTGGGTAAACATTAGAGGTTTCAGATTTTCTGTATTTATGCAGGGCTTTGGGGAGGACCAGCTTATCCTTCAGAAGTCTAGCTCAAATGCCACTTGTAAGGCATGTGTTGATATCACTTTCTGCTTTATCTCATAGCACTGTGTAGGAACCTATTTTATCAGTCTCATCACATTATGTCATTTAACTGTTTATGCCTTCCTCCTCAGTTATGAATTCTTCAGTGCCAAGGGCCATTTCTTACCTTTGCATCCTTGGTACCTTTAATAGAAAGAATGCGTTGAGTGTTAGAAAGGTTTGTTGATGACTTACTGTCCTATTGGAATCTGTGTCCGAGGACAGTTTTTTGTTGTTTTTTTTTTGCGGTACGCGGGCCTCTCACTGTTGTGGCCTCTCCCATTGCGGAGCACAGGCTCCAGACGCGCAGGCTCAGCGGCCATGGCTCACGGGCCCAGCCGCTCCGCGGCACGTGGGATCTTCCCGGACCGGGGCACGAACCCATCTCCCCTGCATCAGCAGGCGGACTCTCAACCACTGCGCCACCAGGGAAGCCCCAGTTTTATTGATTTTTTTTTAAAGTATTACAATAGGAATTAAAATAGGTCTTTCTGAGTTTGCTGTGTATCAAATTCATTATAATGAAGCACAGCATATAAACATGCAGCATTGTTAACTCATCGAAGTTTTCATATAAAAATGTGGCTATTTAACTCTTGTTTCTTCTCTAAACAATTGACATATTTTTGGTATAGTTTAATTGCATAATATTTGTGTTTGATACAGCTTGACAAATAGAATAAAAACACTTTACTTCCTTAAAAACCTTCTCCAGTCTTGAAATTTATGACGATAAAAATCATTTATAGTCAAACTATCTGTGCATTGTTTTTTTTGGTGGGGGGGGATGTGGTCAGGTCCCTTAGTCTGTCTGAAGCTTTTCTCTAAAATATGGATAATAACAAGATAACAAGTCATAGGATTGTCGCGAGTATTTTTATTGAACATATCTAGCCCTTCGTATTATTCAAAGTGGTGGCTTCCAAAGTGACCCCCGAGGAGTGCTCAGGACGATCCACTGAGTGTGGGAAAAATATATTCAATATATCTGCATGTTTTAATGTAAAATTAAGAAAGAAATTAAGCTTTACTAATATTTAATGTGTAGCTTAACATGGGTACCTTCACTTAATCTACATATCTACATATTAGCGGGTCATGTGCCTGATAGAAGACGGAAAGAATCTTGTGGAAGGGGGAGTACAAATATGAGAGGAATCTTCACATCTATCCTTTTTGTCAAGAAAGCATAAGCTTCCATTTATATTCATTGGATTTTCGTGTTTCTGTAAACTTGCACTCACATTACACTGGCCAGACTGTCACATGACTATCCTTTGCTACAAGGTAAGTTAGGAAAAGTGAGTACCAGGCTTTTCCTGATTCCTTAGAGAAAGCCCACATGAGAATGGGTACTGGTTAGCCAGCTGGTAGAGTGTGCTACAGAAATATTTTCATATTACTTTGATGCTAAAAACAACACCTGTGTCTCATCTATTTAAACTCTCTTATCAATACACTTTAAGAACCTGAAAACAGAATTTTCTAACCTGCTTTAAAGTCCAGATAAAAATTTTTAGTGGGGTTTTAACTGCAACTAATTGACATCAGGGAATAGGAGCTAGGTGAGTATCGACAAAAATTTTTTGCGTGGTTGGTACGTGGAATTGAAAAATGAGTATCCTGATTGATTCAGTGAGCATAGCCAATGATGTACTTTTTACATTTAGATTTATGTATCCCTGTGATATATTTTTTCCAGCTCTGACAGCCATTCAAGCCCAGGTATCAACATATACATTTTAGAACTAGACCTTCAAATTATCAAACCAAGATTTTCAAAAATAATTAAGCCTTTTCTATCACATTGTTCTTTTTGTTATGAGAGAAAAATCAGCTTTTATACCACTAATAAGTTAAATAAAATATTTTAATTGCTAATTTCATCTTTATCTCATTTAAAATTTCTGCTTATGGTATATGTTTTATAATATACAGTAGTGCATGTGTGTAATACATAAATACATGTATATGTATGAGGATGTTCTACTTTTTTTTTCCGATACTGGCGTGCGATGAAAGTTGGAGACCACTAGCCAATATAATATTACTGGAATGTACATTTATCTCTACCACAAACTTTGTGTCCAAGTATTCAGTATAGAAAATTGTTTTAAAAAACCGAAATATTTTCCACTGTTAACAGCAACTCATTCAACTACTCTGACTACATGGCAGTAATCAGTATTTCCAGTTCTGTTTTGAACATTCCATATAGCCGTGATCATAATGGTTTGGTGATTATAAGTCTTCTGAGAAGTATTTAGAACCTCAAATTCATTTAATTCTTTTAAATCTTTTTCTTATTAACTCACATTATAATCTAATTGGAATCCACTTATTAAGTAACTAACTTAAACAGTTGATGGCATGTGTGATTACTACTCTCTGATTTTTTTTCTTGTGATTTTCAGTGGAATTTTTCAGTCATATAAAAAGATAAAGGGATTATTTACAATGAATACCTGTGTGCCCATCTTTCAGCTTAAGATAAAAAAGTATAATTGAAGCTTCCTGTGTAACCATAGTTACATTTTAAAGTGTATTTAGGGGCTTCCCTGGTGGCGCAGTGGTTGAGAGTCCGCCTGCCGATGCGGGGGACACGGGTTCGTGCCCCGGTCCGGGAGGATCCCACGTGCCGCGGAGCGGCTGGGCCCGTGGGCCATGGCCGCTGGGCCTGCGCGTCCGGAGCCTGTGCTCCGCGGCGGGAGAGGCCGCAGCGGTGAGAGGCCCGCGTACCGCAAAAAATAAATAAATAAATAAAAATAAAGTGTATTTAAAATTAAATAATATAATTGCATTTTAAATTTGAAACAATGGAATGCTCTGAGTGTATTATTCATCTGCTTTTTGAACACTTTCTTCTGACTGATACCTCTCAGGAAAGAGTTAGGGGACTCAGAAAAACAAAGCTTCTATGTTCTGTGGTAAATTCTGCTTTCTATTTCTGCCCCAACTGGTAGTAAGAATAGTGGATGGATATGATATCTGGAAGTAGTATTCCACCTCTGCTTATGGTTAGTAGTAATTAACCAAGTTCTTTTCTATTGGAAAGAGATACCAAATTTGGAAGATCACAGAGCCTCAAGCTGTATTCCACTCTTTGGTACACTTTCTGGTGAGGAGGGAAGAGTGGCTGGATGCTGTCCTACTTCAAATGGCAAACGATGTGTGCATTCTCCCCTCTGGAAACTCACCAGCTGTACTTCCATATTGACATTTCTCCATAATCACACCTTCCCATTTATTTTTGGCTACATCTATTGTGATAAGTATGGCAGAAAATATTTATGTCTTAAGATCACTTATTACATTTTCAAAGACAGGTAACCAAATAGTCAATGTATTCAATTATAATGGTAAGAGATTAGCCAGATGATCTTTTAAAAGGCCCTTCTCACTAGTGAATCTATGCAAGTGATTACTTACTATATCTTATATTGATGTTTTGAAGATTTTTCACTGAACATAACAAAAGCCTTTGGAGTTATTCAGGAGTTTTAAATGTTTAAATTAGAAACCACCCAAAAAGAATAACTGCTGCTTAATGTTTTGAATCCCCCAAGATGTAGTTAACGCCCACTTGGGGCATGCTTAGACTTGGTTGGTAATTACAATTGAGCTGTAAAATATTTTGACAGTTTCCAACTGTTGTGTACTTGTTAGTCATTTGGTGGCAAATGCAATTTGGTGAGGATTTTTGGTGGGGCATGTTTAATTAAGAATGTTTCAATTAAGTGGTATGCCACACTAAGCATTAATACAAAATTTTGCGGCTATGAGCTATTTTTACTTTTTACCCAAGGAGGGTAAATGTGTTTCATTAAAAAGACTGCAGTGTAAGTGAAGCTTGACATGCTTTTATGCTTCTACTTTTCTTTACAAGTTTTACTTGTCATATAGTAAAAGTAACCACCCAGTATTTAATTTGTAGCCTGAACATTGTATATGATTTTCCTAGGCAAATGAATTCCATGGCAAATAAATCAAATTGCTCATGATAATTACAGGACTAAAAAAGATGGGATAGATTTTTGTTGCATGTTTTAATCCTCTTTTTATAACAACAAAACTCCTAATAATAACCTGATTTGGGCAATATGACAATTCCTTGAAAGTGTCAAACCTTTTAAATCAAGGCAGTTGCCTCTTCAGATTAAAGAGTATAACTGAAGCATTTTTAAATCTCTCCATTAAATATACAACTGTTAGGTAAATCATTATTTCTGAAATTATAGAGCCAAATGATAATGGAAAAAGTTTAAGCCCTTAGTCAGTATATCGAAGAATAAAACAGTAAAAAGCTCATACTCAAATCACTTGAAAAAACTATTATTTAAAGGTTGTAATTGTGAATGTCTCTATGGAAATCTTCAGACATTTTATTCTTTCTGTTTTGTTGGTATGAATTTTGATCATGAATCCAGCAATATGTATAAGGATTCTTAGGAAAATACAGGAATTCTGTGAAACTTATTCATTAGTTCTTTTATTTTTCTAATTTTTCCTGCAAAAATATATTAATGTAGGCTGTAAAAATACAACCAAACGTTATACTGAATTAACTTGTACTGTAACAATTTAGGCTTTATCTTGAAATGTATAATTTCCTCAAATTATCAATGTTGGGAAATGCATTCAACAAACCATCTTTATTTGCTTTTATAATCTATATATTCAGTTAGCAAAAGGGCTGAAATGGGGTCACGGAAAGGATGGGAATAAGCTGCTAATTACTGGCTCAAATTAGAGAACTGAACAAGGTAATTTAAAAAATTACATTGGGGGCTTCCCTGGTGGCGCAGTGGTTGAGAGTCCGCCTGCCGATGCAGGAGACACGGGTTCGTGCCCCGGTCTGGGAGGATCCCACATGCCGCGGAGCCTGCGCGTCCGGAGCCTGTGCTCCGCAACGGGAGAGGCCACAGCAGTGAGAGGCCCACGTACCGCAAAAAAAAAAAAAAAAAAAAAAAATTACATTGGTTCTATGACTGTACAAATTTGTAAAATTCATCAAACTGTACACTTCAAAGGGGTGAATTTTGTTGTATGTAAATTATACTTCAATGAATCTTCCCTTTAAAAATATTTTAAAAATTTTATGTTGAGAAAGAAAGCCAAAGTCAGCATCCCAATATCATAAAATCTCTATTATATTACTAACTTGGTTGAAAATTACATCCATAATTGATATGATTTACCCTTGTCAAATGAAGGCCAAAATTAGCAGAAAGCCTGGATAAAGCAGTATAAGTATTGTCCTTAGATATTATATTAATATGTAATTTATGTTCTATTCAGTTATTACTATATAAATTGTGTCTCTTAGAAGTATCTAAAAATATACTTTCCTCATGCTTAACATTCCAAATCAGCATTTCTCTTTTATGTTTTGTATGCTCTGTATGTATATTTTTAAAATTCTCATTGATATTAGTATAAAAAAGTGTTTCTTTTATAAGACCCTTTTTGCTATAATTGTACCTTGCTTTAAATACAGATTTTGTTTGGGAACTTTTTAAAATGAATTTTTGCAATTTAGATTATATTTTAAATAGGTACCAGGAGAAGAGGAATCTTGTAATTAAATCAGTTCATAAAAGTGATTATATACCACTTAATTTTAGTAATTAATAAATTGGTAACATATCTAACACAAGTTAAAATGCAATACATAATATTTAGAGTTATAGGAAAATAGATTTGCTTTGAATGTTAAATAACATACATACCAGTTTTTGTGGATTTTAGTTTTCTCTGTTTTATTTGTTACTTATTCTAATAAGTGTTATAAAAAAAAAGAAAAGGAAAGAAGATGAGAAGATGTACTGCCTAAAATAGCACACTATCTGGGCCCTTCTTGGCATTTCACCTGTATCTTTTACTTAAATGGTGATATTAAATATTCAAAGGTATCCATCGTCCCTAGATATTTAATAGATTTTATGTAACCATGATCAAAATGCAAACAAGATATTTCTTGAGATTATATAAAAATGATTCAGAATTTATTTAGAAAAAAGTAAATGTTTAAGCATAGTTTTTTAAAACATTCAAAAAAGAGATGATAGTTAATTAAAGCACATTATAAAGTAAACAATGTAGTGGTAAAAAGAGTAGGTAGATCACTGAAGCAGAATGTCTAGCCCAGAAATGAACATGATCTCATTCAGACACACATATACACATATATTATAATTTTAGTATAAAATAAAGGAAGTATCACAGAACAGTGAAATACTATTCAGGAAATTATGTTAGGATAATAATTCAGAACCTTAATTCAAACTCCTCACCAAACTGTATTCCATGTAGAGGAACGTGTTAAAACATTAAATTAAAAAGTGAAATTGGGCTTCCCTGGTGGCACAGTGGTTGAGAGTCTGCCTGCCGATGCAGGGGACACGGATTCGTGCCCCGGTCTGGGAAGATCCCACATGCCACGGAGCGGCTAGGCCCATGAGCCATGGCCGCTGAGCCTGCGTGTCCGGAGCCTGTGCTCTGCAAAGTGAAATTATTTTTAAAAGAAGAAAACATAAACTTTACCAGATCTCTGAAGGGAAAATAACTTTCTTAACCAAAAGGAGCAAAAGATACCACAAAAGAAAAGATAGGCAAGTTGGGCCATATAAAACATTAAAAAGAAAAACGATAGTTAAGGAACATGTATTTCCTTGAAAGAGAAAAAGAGCTAACAGCTGTATTAATTGTATATCATTAAAGAAAAACGTTAAGTGACAGAGTTTGAATTCAAACTCAGACCTGACTGACCACAGAGTGTACGTATGCTCTTTAACTTCAATGCCATGTCCTTTTCCAATGCTACATATCCTTGTGAACATAACTTTTCCCTCATGGCAGTCTGTGTGGTTTAGTTATACTAAATTTGCAGGAGAATTGAACTCATTTTCATTTGTTTATAGAAAAAAATCTGCCGTAAAAAGAAATGGCGTGGGTAAAATATGCATGATTTTAAGTTAATATCCCTTTAAAAATGCATCTACCTACAGCTCTTCTTTTCTGTACTCTGGATTAATTCTTGTTAGATTATATACGATACAGGTAGTATCACTAAAAAGCCACAAGAATATCCTTTCTGGCAAAATTAATTAAATTAATTTTAAATAATTTATTTTAAATAATTTTATTTTTAAAAATAAAATAAATTTTATTTATTTTAAATAATTTTAAATAAATTAATTTCTTCAGCACAGCTGAAGAAAACAACTGAAGTAAAAATAGATAGGAACTCTCTTAATAAGCTAAGATTGACCTTCCTCACATCTTCCTGAAAATTGTTTGGATATTGATGAAAAAGAGTGGTTTGGAGCTTTCTGGTAAAACAATTGGGTGTGTGTAGAAAACCTAAATTTAGAATATGAGCATACTATATCTTAAAATTCATTCTCTCTTGAATTTCTTTTTCTGTTTTTTTCTTTGCTCTGAAGTCTTATACTCCTGACTTACCCATCTAATGCTGCTGTGTTTTTAAGGATATCATAGTTCCTATGTTTTAACCTAATAATTTGAAATATTGGGGTTTTTTTGTTTGTAGCAATTCTAAAAATTTCCATACTCTTTTATAAATTCACCAACACAAAGATTTTACAGAGGAGTCACTGTAAAATCATAATATTAGGGCTCACAGTCTTTCATCTGATTCTTAAATAGAAAATCCACTAAAGAACTACTTTGACAAGTTAAAGACAGTGAAATGTTTCATAATTCTTTTATTCCTATTTAACTGACTTATGACGCTGTGTGATTATTTTATGAATTCAGTCTGTATTGGTAGGATTAACACATTTGTTTTGCATGTGTGTTATATTAAATAAGCTTTCAGATAGACATGGTGAATAAAATTCATTAGGTGTGGGATTTTACCCTATTTGCAAGTTAATCAAATAGCCTGTTAATGTTTCATGGATGGTGGGTGAAGACTTACGTTCCTGAGTCTGAGACAAAGGACTTTATTACTTACAGCATGAGTGTTGCTGTGTTTATGTCCATTCTTTTTGCCACCAGACCTCATGGGGGTGACATGAAGGGTCCAATGGATGCTACACAGCAGTTTGCATCACAGCTGAAAAACAGTGAGATTGGGGACTCCACCCTTTTTATAACAACCATTAAACAAGCCTGCTCTTTGTCCCAGAGGAGATACTACCTTATGCCTAAAGGCTGCTTGCTTATCTGTGAAGAATAACCTGATAAAGAGCAGTCAGGACTTTTCAATTCTTGGACAACCCAGCAAGATGTGTAGGAGCAGGAGAGACACACAGACCAACATCTCCCAGCACTCTGATCACAATATACATTGTTCTATTGCTTTATTTAGCAGTTGTTCTTTTTTTGATGTTACTGTCTGTATAATAATCATTGGGCCTGAAATTTCACTAACTCATTACCACTCTTTGATTTACACCTAGAGTAGTAAGTTTTAAAGAAGTAATTATAGTAAGGGCAGCTACTCCAACCGAGGCATTTATATATCCCAAATACTCTGTTGTAAAATGGACACTTCTATATTTTATTTTGTCATTTTATAGGCATGGAATCATACACTATTCCTTTGTATTTCTAGCAAAATCATTATTATTATGTTTTTTTTAAACTTTATGCTTTTTTTTTAAACAGCTTTATTGGAGTATAATTGCTTTACAATGGTGTGTTAGTTTCTGCTTTATAACAAATTGAATCAGCTATACATATATCCCCATATCTCCTCCCTCTTCTGTGCCCCTCCCACCCTCCTTATCTCACTCCTCTAGGTGGTCACAAAGCACCGAGCTGATCTCCCTGTGCTCTGTGGCTGCTGCCCACTAGCTATCTATTTTACATTTGGTAAAAAATATATAAGTCCATGCCGCTCTCTCACTTTCTCCCAGCTTACCCTTCCCCTTCCCCGTATCCTCAAGTCCATTCTCTAGTAGGTCTGCGTCTTCGTTCCCGTCTTGCCCCTATGTTTTTCATGACCTTTTTTTTTTGTTGTTATTTAGATTACATATATATGTGTTAGGGTACGGTATTTGTTTTTCTTTTTCTGACTTACTTCACTCTGTATGACAGACTCTAGGTCCATCCACCTCACTACAAATAACTCAATTTTGTTTCTTTTTATGGCTGAGTAATAGTCCATTGTATGTATGTGCCACATCTTCTTTATCCATTCATCTGTTGATGGATACTTAGGTTGCTTCCGTGTCCTGGCTATTGTAAATAGAGCTGCAATGAACATTGGGGTGCATGCGTCTTTTTGAATTATGGTTTTCTCAAGGTATATGCCCAGTAATGGGATTGCTGGGTCATATGGTAGTTCTATTTTTAGTTTTTTAAGGAACCTCCATACTGTTCTCCATAGTGGCTGTATCAATTTACATTCCCACCAACAGTGCAAGAGGGTTCCCTTTTCTCCACACCCTCCCCAGCATTTATTTTTGTAGATTTTTTGATGATGGCCATTCTGACTGGTGTGAGGTGATACCTCATTGTAGTTTTGATTTGCATTTCTCTAATTATTAGTGAGGTTGAGCATTCTTTCATGTGTTTGTTGGCAATCTGTATGTCTTCTTTGGAGAAATGTCTATTTAGGTCTTCTGCCCATTTTTGGATTGGGTTGTTTGTTTTTTTGATATTGAGCTGCATGAGCTGCTTGTAAATTTTGGAGATTAATCCTTTGTCAGTTGCTTCATTTGCAAATATTTTCTCCCATTCTGAGGGTTGTCTTTTTGTCTTGTTTATGGTTTCCTTTGCTGTGCAAGCTTCTGAGTTTCATTAGGTCCCATTTGTTTATTTTTGTTTTTATTTCCCTTTCTCTAGGAGGTGGGTCAAAATGGATCTTGCTGTGATTTATGTCATAGAGTGTTCTGCCTATGTTTTCCTCTAAGAGTTTGATAGTGTCTGGCCTTACATTTAGGTCTTTAATCCATTTTGAGTTTATTTTTGTGTATGATGTTAGGGAGTGTTCTAATTTTCTTTTACATGTAGCTGTTCAGTTTTCCCAGCACCACTCATTGAAGAAAGTGTCTTTTCTCCATTGTATATTCTTGCCTCCTTTATCAAAAATAAGGTGACCATATGTGCGTGGGTTTATCTCTGGGCTTTCTATCCTGTTCCATTTCTGTTCTTGTGCCAGTACCATACTGTCTTGATTACTGTAGCTGTGTAATATAGTCTGAAGTCTGGGAGCCTGATTCCTCCATCTCCATTTTTCTTTCCCAAGATTGCTTTGGCTATTTGGGGTCTTTTGCGTTTCCATACAAATTGTGAACTTTTTTCTTTTAGTTCTGTGAAAAATGCCATTGGTAGTTTGATACAGATTGCATTGAATCTGTAGATTGCTTTCAGTAGTATAGTCATTTTCACAATGTTGATTCTTCCAATCCAAGAACATGGTATGTCTCTCCATCTGTTTGTATCATCTTTAATTCCTTTCATCAGTGTCTTATAGTTTTCTGCATACAGATCTTTTGTCTCCTTAGGTAGGTTTATTCCTAGCTGTTTTATTCTTTTTGTTGCAGTGGTAAATGGGAGTGTTTTCTTGATTTCACTTTCAGATTTTTCATCATTAGTGTATAGGAATGCAAGAGATTTCTGTGCATTTACTTTACCAAATTCATTGATTAGCTCTAGTAGTTTTCTGGTAGCATCTTTAGGATTCTCTATGTATAGTATCATGTCATCTGTAAACAGTGAGAGCTTTACTTCTTCTTTTCTGATTTGAATTCCTTTTATTTCTTTTTCTTCTCTGATTGCTGGGGCTAAAACTTCCAAGATTATGTTGAATAATAGTGGTGAGAATGGGCAACCTTGTCTTGTTCCTGATCTTAGTGGAAATGGTTTCAGTTTTTCAGCACTGAGAACAATGTTGGCTGTGGGTTTGTCATATATGGCCTTTATTATGTTGAGGTAAGTTCCCTCTCTGCCTACTTTCTGGAGGGTTTTTAACATAAACGGGTGTTGAATTTCCTCAGAAGCTTTTTCTGCATCTATGGAGGTGATCATATGGTTTTTTGTTTTTTTTGTTTTTTGTGGTACGCGGGCCTCTCACTGTTGTGGCCTCTCCTGTTGCGGAGCACAGGCTCACGGGCGTAGCCGCTCCACAGAACATGGGATCTTCCCAGACCAGGGCATGAACCTGTGTCCCCTGCATTGGCAGGCAGACTCTCAACCACTGCGCCACCAGGGAAGCCCGATCGTATGGTTTTTATCCTTCAGTTTGTTAATGTGGTGTATCACATTGATTGATTTGCATACATCAAAGAATCCTTGCATTCCTGGGATAAATCCCACTTGATCATGGTGTATGATCCTTTTAATGTGCTGTTGGATTCTCTTTGCTAGTATTTTGTTGAGGATTTTTGCATCTGTGTTCATCAGTGATATTGGCCATAGTTTTCTTTCTTTGTGACATCTTTGTCTGGTTTTGGTATCAGGGTGATGGTGGCCTCGTAGAATGAGTTTGGGCATGTTCCTCCCTCTGCTATATTTTGCAAGAGTTTGAGCAGCGTAGGTGTCAGCTCTTCTCCAAATGTTTGACAGAATTCGCCTGTGAAGCCATCTGGTCCTGGGATTTTGTTTTGTTCGAAGATTTCTGATCACAGTTTCAATTTCAATGCTTGTGATTGGTCTGTTTATATTTTCTGTTTCTTCCTGGTTCAGTCTTGGAAGGTTGTGCTTTTCTAAGAATTTGTCCATTTCTTCCAGGTTGTGCATTTTATTGGCATATAGTTGCGTGTAGTAATCTCTCATGATCCTTTGTATTTCTGCAGTGTCAGTTGTTACTTCTTTTTCGTTTCTAATTCTGTTGATTTGAGTCTTCTCCCTTTTTTTCTTGATGAGTCTGGCTAATGGTTTATCAATTTTATCTTCTAAAAGAACCAGCTTTTGGGCTTCCCTGGTGGCGCAGTGGTTGGGGGTCTGCCTGCCGGTGCAGGGGGCGCGGGTTCGTGCCCCGGTCTGGGAGGATCCCGTGTGCTGCAGAGCGGCTGGGCCTGTGAGCCATGGCCGCTGGGCCTGCGCGTCTGGAGCCTGTGCTCTGCAGCGGGAGAGGCCGCAGCAGTGAGAGGCCCACGTACTGCAAAAAAACCCAAAAAAGCAAAAAAAAAAAGAACCAGCTTTTAGTTTTATTGATCTTTGCTATTGTTTCCTTCATTTCTTTTTCATTTATTTCTGATCTGATCTTTATGATTTCTTTCCTTCTGCTAATTTTGGGGGGTTTTTGTTCTTCTTTCTCTTATTGCTTTTGGTGTAAGGTTAGGTTGTTTATTTGAGATGTTTCTTGTTTCTTGAGGTAGGATTGTATTGCTATAAACTTCCCTCTTAGAACTGCTTTTGCTGCATCCCATAGGTTTTGGGTTGTCGTGTTTTCATTGTCAGTTGTTTCTAGGTATTTTTTGGTTTTCTCTTTGATTTCTTCAGTGATCTCTTGGCTATTAAGTAGTGTATTGTTTAGCCTCCATGTGTTTATATTTTTTACAGATTTTTTCCTGTAATTGATATCTAGTCTGGTAGCATTGTGGTCGAAAAACTACTTGATACGATTTCAATTTTCTTAAATTTACCAAGGCTTGATTTGTAACCCAAGATATGATCCATCCTGGAGAATGTTCCGTGAGCACTTGAGAAGAAAGTGTATTCTTTTGTTTTGGGATGGAATGTCCTATAAATATCAGTTAAGTCCATCTTGTTTAATGTATCATTTAAAGCTTGTTTTTCCTTATTTATTTTCATTTTGGATGATATGTCCATTGGTGAAAGTGGGGTGTTAAAGTCCCCTACTATGATTGTGTTACTGCCCATTTCCCCTTTTATGGCTGTTAGCATTTGCCTTATGTATTGAGGTGCTCCTGTGTTGGGTGCATAAATATTTACAATTGTTATATCTTCTTCTTGGATTGATTCCCTTGATCATTATGTAGTGTCCTTCTTTGTCTCTTGTAATAGTCTTTATTTTAAAGTCTATTTTGTCTGATATGAGAATTGCTACTCCAGCTTTCTTTTGATCTCCATTTGCAGAAGTATCTTTTTCCATCCCCTCACTTTCAGTCTGTATGTGTCCCTAGGTCTGAAGTGTGTCTCTTGTAGGCAGCATATATTTGGGGTCCTTTTTTGTTTGTTTTTTGTTTTTGTTTTTATTTTGCGGTACGCGGGCCTCTCACTGTAGTGGCCTCTCCCATTGCGGAGCACAGGCTCCGGACGCGCAGGCTCAGCGGCCGTGGCTCACGGGCCCAGCCACTCCACAGCATGTGGGATCCTCCTGGACCAGGGCACGAACCCGTGTCCCCTGCTTCAGCAGGCGGACTCCCAACCACTGTGCCACCAGGGAAGCCCTCGGCGTCTTGTTTTTGTATCTGTTCAGCCAGTCTGTGTCTTTTCATTGGAGCATTTAATCCATTTGCATTTAAGGTAGTATCAATATGTGTGTTCCTATTACCATTTTGTTAATTGTTTTGGGTTTGTTATTGTAGGTCTTTTCCTTCTCTTGTGTTTCCTGCATAAAGAAGTTCCTTTTGCATTTGTTGTAAAGCTGGTTTGGTGGTGCTGAATTTTCGTAGCTTTTGCTTGTCTGTAAAGGTTTTAATTTCTCCGTCTAATCTAATTGAGATCCTTGCTGGGTAGAGTAATCTTGGTTGTAGGTTTTTCCCTTTCATCACTTTAAATATGTCCTGCCACACGCTTCTGGCTTGCAGAGTTTCTGCTGAAAGATCAGCTGTTAACCTTATGGGGATTCCCTTGTATGTTATTTGTTGTTTTTCCCTAGCTGCTTTTAATATTTTTTCTTTGTATTTAATTTTTGATAGTTTGATTAATACGTGTCTTGTGTGTTTCTCCTTGGATTTATCCTGTGTGGGACTCTCAGTGCTTCCTGGACTTGATTCTATTTCCTTTCCCATATTAGGGAAGTTTTCAACTATAATCTCTTCAAATATTTTCTCAGTCCCTTTCTTTTTCTCTTCTTCTTCTGGGACCCCTATAATTCTAATGTTTGTGCATTTAATGTTGTCTCAGAGGTCTCTCATTATTGTGTTTTTAATTTCATTAATGATTAGATAAGGCCCCATAAGGAAACAACATAGGTATAAATATACTCTGAAAATGATCCTGTATTGCTCAGTGTTCCCCATCTCTTCAACCTTTTTACTCTTTGTTAATGACCTAACAAGGAGAATATTTCTAAAATTTAAGCTTTAGTTTAGGGCCTAGAATTTAAACTTAAGCCACCAATTAGTCTTCTTATCTTTATTTTGCTTTGATACACTCAAAGCTGATGTTGGTTACTTTGGTTATTTAAAAATATGGCAATTCCCTGACCTGTATTTCTGCATTGTCTACAACAGTGATTCTCAAACTTTTTTGTCTCAGAACCCCTTTAGACTCTTAAAAGGTATGGAGGGGGCTTCCCTGGTGGCGCAGTGGTTGAGAGTCTGCCTGCTGATGCAGGGGACATGGGTTTGTGCCCTGGTCTGGGAAGATCCCACAAGCTGCGGAGCGGCTGGGCCCCTGAGCCATGGCCACTGGGCCTGCGTGTCCAGAGTCTGTGCTCTGCAATGGGAGAGGCCACAACAGTGAGAGGCCCGCGTACCGCAAAAAAAAAAAAAAAAAAAAAAAGTTATTGATAAAGTAGAGGATTCTGGGAAGAGAGAAGAGTAGGAAACACCTGAAATCTATCTCTCTAGCTGTACAATAATTAAACTGACAGAATTGTGTGATGTATTTTGGAACTCTGGAGTCTGTTGAAGCCTTTCAACTTCCAGGACGTTAATGGTGGTCAATTCAGCTCTTAGCTTAACAGTGGCTACCCATCTCCCACCTTCCAGCCCCATGGCAGGCAGCCATGTATGTATTATTGGAGCAGCTTGCACACAGCTTACAGGAGTCAGGGTGAGCAATAAGGGCCCTGTCTTGCATATATCAGACATGTATGTTCTGATAGCTGTTTGCTACTTCTCATCACAGAGGTACAGACATAGAAGTGGCCATTGTTGCAAGCCCTTCCCACTCAGGCTGAAGCAACTTTCAGAGGTTTTAAAGGGCTGGTGCCTTTTTTCCCCCTTCATTTTGGTCTTTTTTTATCTTTGTGGAGCCAGACATTAAAGATGAGTACATTGGAAAGCAACTGTTCATATAGAAGAAATTAGAAAATCACCACTCAACCAGAGAAAATTACAGGCTCAGAAAACACTTGAGAAGACCTTACGTTTGTGCCTCAGGCTAATGTACAGCATGGAGACAGCCTACAATAATTAAACAAACATATAAATAAATAAACCAAAAAAAAAAAAGGAAAGGAAAGGAAACCATGAGGGAGAAGGTGAATCTGATAACCAGGGTTACCACATTATTACTGGTTATCAAATACCCAGTTTTACAGAAGACCTAATCACATGGACAAATTTCCCTGCTAACATCTTGCAGAACTTTTTCACTAGCTCAAGCCAGTGCTTAAAATCTCTTCTGGCTTTTGTTTCATCAGAGTCGAGTTTAATCTCTCTCCTCTACTGCAATAATCTTGAGTAAAGTCTTCTTTGACTGTTAAAAAACAAACAAAAAACAAATATCCAGTTTTGAAAAAAATAATCACAAAACATACAAAGAAATGGGCAAGTATGACCTCCTGAAAGGAAAAAAAATTAACAAGCTGTTGTCCCTGAAAAAGACCAGGTGGTGCACCTATTAGACAAAGACTTTAAAAGAGTTGTCTTAAAGATGCTCAGAGAATTAAAGGAAAATGTGAAGAAAGTCAACAAAATGGAAATATCAATAAAGAGAAAACCTAAAAAGAAGGCAAAAGGAAATTCTAGAGATGAGTAGCACAATAACTGAAATGGAAAATTCACTGGAGGGATTCAAAGGCAGATTTGAGCAGGCTGAAGAATCAGTGACTTTGAACAAAGAACAATTGAAATTATAGAGTCTAAGTATCACGAAAAAAAGAAGTGTGAACAGAGCCTAAGGGACTTGTGGACCCCATCAACTGAACCATTATACACATTATGAGAATCCTAAAATAAGAAGAGAGAGAGAGAGAAAGGGGCAAAGAGATTATTTGGAGAAATAATGGCTGAAAAGTTACCAAGTTTGTTGAAAGATATAAATATAAACATCCAAGAAGATTGACTCCAAATAGGAAGAACTCAAACAGATCCATACCAAGCACAGGCAACAAAACTAAGAGTAAATGAGTGAGGCTACATCAAACTAAAAGGCTTCTGTACAAGAAAGGAAATAAAACATGAAAAGGCAACCTATGGATTGGGAGAAAATATTTCCAAACTGTATATCTGATAAAAGGTTAATATCTAAAATAGTTGAGGAACTCATATAACTCAATAACAACAACAAACAAATAACCTGATCAAAAAATGGGCAGAGGACCTGAATACATTTTTGCGAAGAAGACATACAAATGGCCAACAGGTTTATGAAAAGGTGCTCAACATCTCTGATCACCAGGAAATGCAAATCAAAACCATAGTGAGATACCACCTAACACCTGCTAGGAAGACTATTATTAAAAAAGAAAACAAGAAATAAGTGTTGGCAAGGATGTGGAGAAAAGGAAACTCTTATCTTGAAGAGATAAACACACTCTTATGTTCATTGCTGCATTATTTACAATAGCCAAGATATTGAAACAACCTAAGTGTCTGTCAGTGGATGAATAGATAAGGAAATTGTAGTATATATTTACAATGGAATATTATTCAGCCCTTAAAAAGAGGAAATGCTGCCATTTGTAACAACATGGATGAACCTGGAGGACATTATGCTAATGAAATAAATCAAGCTCAGAAGGAAGACTACTGCAGGATTTCAGTTTTATGTGGAATCTAAGAAAAGTGGAATTCATAGAAGCACAGAATGATGGTTACTAGCAAGAGTGTGTGGCAGGCGGGGAATATGTTGGTCAATGGGTACAAAGTTTTATGTAAGATAAATAAGTTCTAATGATCTAATGTACAGCATAATGATAGTTAATAATAATTAATAATACTGTATTGTATGCTTAAATTTGCTAAGAAATAGATCTTAAATGTTATCACCACACACAAAAAAATGTAACAGTGTGAAGTGATGGATATGTTAATTTGCTTGGTTGTAGTAATCATTTTATAGTGTGTATGTATATCAAAACATCACATTGTACACCTTGAATATATACAATTTTTATTAACAAAGTAAGGTATAAAAAAATCAAAATATATCTATAACTGTCTCATGTAGTAGCCATTGGATACATGCGGCCATTCAACACCTGTCTAAATTGAGATGTGTTGTAAGTGCCAAGTGCACACTGGATTTTGAAGACTTAGATACAACACCAAAGGCATAATCTCTGAAAGAGATAATGGATAAGCTGGATTTCATTAAAATTTAAAACTCCTGCTCTGTGAAAGACAATGTGGAGAAAATGAGAAGACAAGCCACAGATAGGTAGAAAATATTTGCAAGAGACACATCTGATAAAAGACTGTTACCCAAAATAACCAAAAAAACTCTTAAAACTCAACAATAAGAGAACAGACAACCCAATTTAAAAATGGGCCAATGACCTTAACAGACACCTCTCCAAAGAAGATTTACAGATATCAAATGAGCATATTAAAAAATGCTCCACATCACATGTCATCAGGGAAATGCCAATTAAAACAATGAGATGCCACTACATACCTATTAGAATGGCCAAAATCCAGAACACTGAAAACACCAAAAGCTACCAAGGATGTGGAGCATAAGAACTCTCATTCATTGGTGGTGGGAATGAAAAATGGTATAGCTACTTCAGAAGACTGGTGATCTCTTATGAAAGTAAACATATTCTTACCTTATGATCTCCAATTTCACTCCTTGGTATTTATCCAAAGGAGTTGAAAACAAATGTTCACACAGAAACCTGCAAGTAGATGATTATAGCAGTTTTATTCATAATTGCCAAAACTTGGAAGTATCCAAGATGTCCTTCAGTAGATGAATGGATAAACTGTGGTACATCCAGACAATGGAATATTGTTTAGCACTGAAAAGAAACGAGCTATCAAACCATGAAATGACATGGAGGAATTTTAAATGCATATTACTAAGTGAAAAAGCCTCAGGAAAGGCTACATACTGTATGATTCCAACTATATGATTTCTGAAAAAGGCAAAAATATGAAGACAGTAAGATCACTGCCAGGAGCAGGGTTGTGGACAGGAACGAATAGGCAGAGCACAGAGGAGTGAAAATACTCTATATGATATTATAATGATGGATAGTCTTTGTACATTTGTCCAAACTGATAGAATGTGGAACACCAAGAGTGAACCCCTTAAGGTACTTTATGGACTTTGGGTGATTATGATGCATCAGTGTAGTTCATCCTTGGTAACAAATGTACTGTTATGGTGAATGATGTAGGTAATGGGAGAGGCTATGCATGTGTGGTGGCAGGGGGGTATGTGAGAAATCTCTATACTTAACTCTAAACTTCTTGTGAACCTAGAACTCCTCTGAGAAAATTAAGTCTTGGAAAAAAAAGATAGAGACAATCAATGAAACCAAAAATTAGTTCTTTGAAAAGATCAACAGAATTGGCAAACCTTAAACAAGATGGACTAAGAAAAAAAGAAGGCACAAATAAAATCAGAAATGAATGTGAGAACATTACTACCGATTCTACAGAAATAAAAAGGATAATTAATAAAGTACTATGAATAGCTGTACACCAACAAATTGGATAACTTAGATGAAATGGACAAATTCTTGGAAACACAAAACTTACCAAGACTGACTCATGAAGAAACAAAAAACCTGAATAGACCCATAAATTCATAAAGACATTGAATCAGTCATCAAAAATTCCCCAGTTGGGGCTTCCCTGGCACAGTGGTTGAGAATCTGCCTGCCAATGCAGGGGACACAGGTTCAAGCCCTGGTTTGGGAAGATCCCACATGCCACGAAGCAGCTGGACCCGTGAACCACAACTACTGAGCCTGCGCGTCTGGAGCCTGTGGTCCGCAACAAGAGAGGCCGCGACAGTGAGAGGCCCACGCACCACTATGAAGAGTGGCCTGCACTTGCCGCAACTAGAGAAAGCCCTCGCACAGAGACGAATACCCAATACAGCCAAAAATAATAAATAAATAAATAAAAATTAAAAAAAAAAATTTCCCAGCAAAGAAAAGCCCTGGATCTGTGGCTTCACTGGTGAATTCTACCAAACATTTAAGGTTAAAAAAAATCCAAGTCATCCTCAAAGTTTTCCAAAAAATTGAGGATAAGGGAGCACTTCCTAACTCATTCTGTAATGCCAGCAATGCCCTGATAGCAGAGCCAACGACATAGCAAGAAAAGGAAACTGTAGACCAATATCCCTTATAAACATTTATGCACAAATCCTCAACAACATTTTAGCAAACTGAATTTTAGCAGCACATTAAAAGAACTGCATATCATGACCAAATGGCATTTATTCCTGGAATGCACGAATGGTTCAGCATGCAAAAATCTATTTTTTAATCAGGTGGTCGTCTCAATAGATGCAAAAAAAACATTTGAAAAAGTTCAACACCATTTCATGATAAAAGCACTCAACAAACCAGGAATAGACAGAAACTACCTTAATATAATAAAAGCCATATATGAATAACCCACAGCCATACTCAATGGTGAAAGGCAAAAAGCTTTTCCTCTAAGATCAGGAACAAAACAAGGATGCCTACTCTCACTGCTTCTGTTCAGCTTTGTACCGGAAGTCCATACTAGAGCAATTAAGCAAGAAAAAGAAATAAAAGCCATCCAGATTGGAATGGAAGAAGTAAAATTATCTATGTGCACAGATGATATGATCTTATATATAGAAAACCCTAAAGATTCCACGGAGAAAAAAAGAAAAGAAAGAAACTGTTAGAACTAATAAATAAGTTCAGAAAAGGTTACAAGGTCAACACACAAAAATCAGTTGCATTTCTACCACTAACAACAGCCTGAAAAGGAAGTTAAGAAAACAATTCCATTTAAAATAGTATCAAAAAGAATAAAATACTAAGGAACTAACCAAGGAGGTAAAAAGACTTACACACTGAAAGGTAGAAAATGATGAAAGAAATTAAAGATGACATAAATAAATGGAAGGACAATTCATATTTTCATAGATTGAAAGATTTATTGTTGTTAAGACATCACTACCACCCAAAGTGATCTGCATATTCAAAAATTTTTTTTGCAAAAATCTATCAAAGAATCTATCCTGAAATTCATATGGAACCTCAGGGGACCCTGAATAGCCAGAACAATCCTGAAAAAGAACAAAGCTGGAGAGCTCACACTTCCTGATTTCAAAATTTACTACAAAGCTACAGTGATCAAACGTTTGGTTCTGGCATAAAGACGGACAAAGACCAGTGGAGTAGAATAGAGAGCCCGGATATAAACCCTCACATATGTGATCAAATGATTTTCAACAAGAGTACCAAGTCCATCCAGTGGGAACAGGACAGTGTTTTAGACAAATGATCCTGGAAAACTAGATATCCTCATGCAAAAGAATGCAGTTGGACTCTTACCTAATACCATATTCAAAAATTAACTCCAAATGGATCAAAGACCTAAATGTATGAGCTAAAACTATAAAACTCTTAGAAGAGAATATAAAGCAGAATCTTCGTGACTTTAGATTTGACAATATATAATACCAAAGGTATAGGCAACAAAAGAAAAAATAGATAAATTGGACTTCATGAAAATTTTGTGCATCAAAGGACACAAGAGAGTGAGAAGGCAGCCTACATGATATGAGAAAATATTTGCAAATCATATATCTGATAAGGGATTAATATCCAAAATATATAGAGAATTTATAAAACTCAACAACAAAAAGCAAACAATTCAAAAATGAACAAAGGACTTGAATAAACATTTCACCAAAGAAGATATATGAATAACCAATAAGCACATGAAAAAAATGCTCAACATCCATAATCTTTAGAGAAGTGCAAATCAAAACCATAATGAGATACCACTTCACACCCATTAGGATGACTGTTATCAAAACCAAAAACAACCCAGAAGAACCCCAGAAAATAGCAAGTGTTGGCGAGGATGTGGAGAAATTGGGACCCTTGTGTGCTGTTGGTGGGAATGTAAAATGGTGCAGCAACAATGGAAAACACTGTAGAAGTTCCTCAAGAAATTTTTAAATAGAATTATATGATCCACTAATTTCTCTTCTGGGTGTATACCCAGAAGAATTGAAAGCAGGGTCCCAAGATATTTGTACACCCATATTCATAGCGGCATTATTCACAACAGCCAAAATCTGAAAGCAACCCATGTGTCTATTGATGAATGGATAAACAAAATGTGGTATATACATATAATAAAATATTATTTAGCCTCAAAAAGGAAGGAAATTCTGACGTATGCTACAGCATGAATGAACCTTGAGAACATTACACTAAGTGAAATAAGCCAGTCACAAAAAGACAGATATATATGATTCCACTTATTTGAGGTACCTAGAGTAGTCAAAATCATAGAGACAGAAAGTAGAATGGTGGTTGCCAAGGGCTGTGGAAAAGGCAAAATGGGGAATTACTGTTCAATGGATATAGAGTATCAGTTCTGTAAGGTGAAAAATGTTCTGGAGATGGATGATGGTGATTGTTGCACAATAAGAATGTACTTAAGAACACGGGGGACTTCCCTGGTGGCACAGAGGTTAAGAATCTGCCTGCCCAGGCAGGGGACATGGGTTCCAGCCCTGGTCCGGGAAGATCCCACATGCCCCGGAGCAGCTAAGCCCGTGTGCCACAACTACTGAGCCTGCTCACCTAGAGCCTGTGCTCTGCAATAAGAGAAGCCACCGCAATGAGAAGCCCGTGCACCACAACGAAGAGTAGCCCCCGCTCGCCGCAACTAGAGAAAGCCCGTGTGCAGCAACAAAGACCCAACACAGCCAAAAATAAATAATAAATAAATTAATTTCAAAAAAAAAAGAACACTGAAGTGTACACTTAAAAATGCTTAAGATGGGGCTTCCCTGGTGGCGCAGTGGTTGAGAGTCTGCCTGCCAATGCAGGGGACGTGGATTTGTGCCCCAGTCCGGGAAGATCCCACATGCCGCGGAGCAGCTGGGCCCGTGAGCCGTGGCCGCTGGGCCTGCGCGTCCGGAGCCTGTGCTCCGCAACAGGAGAGGCCACAACAGTGAGAGGCCCGCGTACCGCAAAAAAAAAAAAAAAAAAAAAAAATTGGTGTCTTTACAAAATTGAATATTCTAATCCATGAATATTGTATATTTCTCCATCTCTTTAGGTCTCCTTTATTTTCTCATAATAAAGCTTGATAGGTTTCTTATAGCAGTCATATCCATTATTTATAGATTTATTTCTTAGTACTTTATTTTTATGTCACTATGAATGACATAAAATATCTTAAAATTTTTAATTTCTAACTGCTTTTGTTGGTGTATAGGAATGCAGTTGGTTTTGTAATACATTGTTTTTTGTATCCCGCAACCTTTTAAAATTCCCTTATTCATTCTAATGAATTACCTGTAGATTTCTTTGGATTTTCTACATAATTACATTATATGTAAATAATCAGTTTTACTTTTGTTTCTTTTCTAATATTTATATCATTATATATTTTTCTGGCCTTAATGCAAGAACATTCAATACATTGTTGAATAAAAGTGGTGATAGATTCTCAATCTTGAAGGGAAAACGTTGACTATTTTTACCATTGTGATATTTGCTGTAGGCTTTATACAAGTTAAGGAATTTTCTATTACTACTAGTTTGCTAAGGTTACTTTATAGGTTAGAAATGGACATAAAATTTTATTAAATACTTTTCTGCATCTATTTAGATGGTTGTATCTATATATTTTCCCTATAATCTGTTAATTTGGCAAGTTAACTCAATAGATTTGCTAATGTTAAGTAAAATGTACATTCCTGTGGTAAGTCCAGTTTGTTCAGTTTATAAATTGCTAGATTCAATGTGCTAACATTTCATTAAGACTTTTGTATCTATATTCATGACTTTTTTTTGTGTGTGTGTGTGTGTTACGCGGGCCTCTCACTGTTGTGGCCTCTCCCATTGTGGAGCACAGGCTCCAGACGTGCAGGCTCAGCGGCCATGGCTCACGGGCCTAGCCGCTCCGCGGCATGTGGGATCATCCCAGACTGGGGCACAAACCCGTGTCCCCTGCATTGGCAGGCGGACTTTCAACCACTGTGCCACCAGGGAAGCCCCATGACTTTTTTTGTAATTTTGTGTTATCCTATTGAATTTTGGTTTCAAGATTTGCTTGATTTTGATTTGCATTTCTCTAATAATTAGCAATGATGAACATATTTTTATGTGCCTATTGGCCATGTGTATGTCTTCTTTGGAGAAATGTCTATTTAGGTCTTCTGCGCATTTTTCTATTGGGTTGTTTGTTTTTTGGTTATTGAGTTGTATGAGCTGTTTGTATGTTTTGATGCCCTTGTCAGTTGCATCATTTGTAAATATTTTCTTCCAGTCCTTAGGTTGCCTTTTCATTTTGTTTATGGTTTCCTTTGCTGTACAGAAGCTTGTAAGTTTAATTAGGTCCCACTTGTTTATTTTTGCTTTTATTTATGTTGCCTTGGGAGGCTGACCTAAGAAAACATTGGTATGATTTATGTCAGAGAATGTTTTGCCTGTGTTCTCTTTTAGGGGTTTTATGGTGTCATGTCTTATATTTAAGTCTTTAAGCCATTTTGAGTTTACTTTTGAATGGTGTAAGGGTGTTTTCTAACTTCATTGGTTTACATGCGGCTGTCCAACTTTCCCAGCACCACTTGCTGAAGAGACTGTCTTTTCCGCATTATAGATTCTTGCCTCCTTTGTCACACGTTAATTGACTATAGGTGTGTGGGTTTATTTCTGGGCTCTCTATTCTGTTCCATTGATCCATATGTCTGTTTTTGTGCCAGTACCACATTGTTTTGATTACTGTAGCTTTGTAGTATTGTCTGAAGTCTGGGAGGGTTATGCCTCCTGCTTTGTTCTATTTTAGGATTATTTGTTATAGTTCTTTTAAAAATGTCATGGGTAATTTGATAGGGATCCACTCTTGGGCATATACCCAAAAAAAACTATAATTTGAAAAGATACATGCACCCTTGTTTTCATTGCAGCATTATTTACAATAGCCAAGACATGGAAACAATCTAAATGTCCATCAATAGATGAATGGGTAAAGAAGATATGGGGTGTGTGTGTATGTGTGTGTACTTAGCCATAAAAAAGAATGAAATCGGGATTCCCTGGTGGTGCAGTGGTTGAGAGTCTGCCTGCCGACGCAGGGGACACGGGTTCGTGCCCTGGTCCGGGAAGATCCCACGTGTTGCGGAGCAGCTGGGCCCGTGAGCCATGGCCGCTGAGCCTGCATGTCCAGAGCCTGTGCTCCGCAATAGGAGAGGCCACAACAGTGAGAGGCCCACGTACCACAAAAAAAAAAAAAAAAGAATGAAATCATGCCATTTGCAGCAACATGGATAGACCTAGAGATTATCATACTGACAGAAGTAAGTCAGAAAGAGAAAGACAAATACCATATGATATCACTTATATGTGGAATCTAAAATATAACACAAATGAATATATCTACGAAACAAAGACTCAACAACATAGAGAACAGACTTGTGGTTATCAAGTGGGTGTGGGGGACGGTGGTAGGGGAGTTTGGGATTTGCAGATGCAAACTAGTATATATAGGATGGACAAACAACAAGATCCTACTGTGTAGCACAGGGAACTGTATTCAGTATCCTGTGATAAACCAAAATGGGGAAGAATATGAAAAAGAATATATATATATATATATATATATATATATATGTATGACTGAGTCATTTTGCTGTACAGCAGAAATTAATACAACATTGTAAATCAACTATAGTTCAATAAATTTTTTTTTTAAAGTATCATGAGGAAAAAAAGATTTGCTTGGATCATGAAACGAGGTGGGAAATTAAACTCATTTTTCTTACTCTCTGGAAGAATTTGTGTAATGTTGGAGATATTTCTTCCTTGAATGTTTGGTGGAATTTATCACTTAAGTCAAAGAATTTTTTATAGGAAGGTATTTAATTACAAATTCAGTTTCTTTAATAGTGATAGAACTCTCCAGGATTTTTATTTCTTCTGGCTATACTTTTCTAGGAATTTGCTTCCCTCTTTTTTTCTTGATCAGTCACACTATAATTTTAAACAATTTTGTCTTTTCAAAGAAGCAACTTTTGGTTTTGTTGATCCTTTTTATTGTATGTTTACCTTCTATTTCATTATTTTTGCTTTCATCTTTTTTTATTGTGGTTAGTTGCTGTACAATATTATATAAGTTTTAGGTGTACAACAAAGTGATTTACAATTTTTAAAGGTTATGTTTCATTTATAGTTGTTATAAAATATTGGCTATATTCCCTGTGTTGTACAATATGTTTTTGTGCTCTTTATTATTTTACTTTTTCTACTTTTGAGGGTAGAGGGGATCATATTGCTGTTTGGAAGTCTACCAAAAGTGTAGCTCTGTCTCTTAACTCACTCTTCCAGATCAACCATTAAGAAAGGAGAACTGAGAGTTTCGCTCACTATGGTTTTCTAGTCTGTCCAGGTGTAGACTTGGACATTTCTTAGAAGGTTGTCTAAAAAGTACTTTTTAAAATTGTTATTTATTTGTTTGGTCTTAGTTGCGGCACGTGGGATTTTTCATGCGGGCGGGCTCTTCGTTGCGGTGTGCGGGCTTCTCTCTAGTTGTAGTGTGTGGGCTCTGTAGTTGCGGTACGCGGGCTTAGTTGCCCCGCGGCATGTGGGATCTTAGTTCCCCGACAAAGGATCCAACCATCGTCCCCTGCTTTGCAAGACAGATTCTTAACCACTGGACCACCAGGGAAGTCGCCTAAAAAATACTTTGTTCAGCTTTTTAAAAATGTGTTCAGATGTTAGTCCTCCTTTAATGTAAACAGAAGTTCCTCCCAATATGACTTTATTACAGAATAATCTTTCTGATTGTCTAGTAGTAGAATAACAAAGCCTAACTTTCAGTTTTTCTCTGAGAATAAATTGAAATTACTTAAATGAAAACACTTTGAAAAAGGATAGGAACAGTACTGATACAAATATTCTTGTTTTCACCACTGCTGTTGCTTGGGGCTCACCAAATGTTAAATTTATCCAAAGTTCCCTCAACCATTTGCAATAATTTGTGGTTGGGAGAAGACTACCCAGAATCAGTAGTAGGGAGACCAAAATGTCCTGCAGCTTTAGCAATGGTAGTGTGTATCTCATTGCTCTGTACTTAGTTCTAGTTCTAGTTCCAACCAATAATCTAAGATACAACAGATTGCGCAAAGGATTTTACTAATAGAATACTCCTAGGTTTTAAAGTGGTTAGATTGCCTTTTTAAAAATCAATTAATTTAATATACACTGGGGCAGTGATCTAAGTTCTGAAAAAGATAAGTTGACCGAAGCAATCACTAGTCTCAAAAAAACTTACAGGTTTTACTGAGGTCCTAAAACTACATTATCTCAAAGTGTGAAATGCATGTTGTTTAAGAGAACAGGCTCTGGAATGGGAACACCTTGGTATAGATTCTAACTCCTCCACTTCTAGGTGTATAATGTCAGTTTCCTCAACTGAAATTGGGAATAACAACTATCTCAGAGGAGTTGTAAGATTAAATGAGCTAATCCATGTAAAGATTTTAACATTGTATGTGGGAAGTAGTAGGTGCTCAGAATATACTTTAAGAATTAATGAAAAGTTAGTCTTTTTGTAGAAAGAAGAATTGAATATATTGTAGTAAAAATGTTATAAGAGAGACATAAAGAGTCAAAGGAAAATTGAAAAGTGCTCCTACTGACTAGGAGTTGGAAAGAGAGTTCACGTGGGAGATGACAGCTGAACTTAACCTTGAAGGTAGAGTGGAATTGTAGCAGCTGTACTTGGGACAGAAGATATTCCAAGTTGGGTGACAGTCTGTAAGATCAAAGACTGGAAGTGGGGGAGCTGGGAGCTGGCAAGAAACCATAGTGATTTTAGAGAATAATGAGTCATCTAGAGAATAGAAACATTGAAAAAGCTTTGATGTTCAATGCTCAGTATTTTGACATCATTTTGTATGTTCTTGAGAGCCTTTAGAAACTTTGATCTGCACTTTAAGATTGTTGCTATGGCAATGGGTCAAATAAGAGAATTGGAAGAAGGAAAACCTATTTGGAAGATTTTGCAATAGCCTAGGCAAAAGAAGATAAATTGCAAAAACTTTACAACAATAAAATCAAAATTGCCTGTGAATTAACGAGTAAAGGATGATAGGTGAAGGAAGAGAGTTCAAAATTGATTCTGAGAGAGTCTAGATGATTGGGACAATATAATTGCAATATCATTTGCAAACATAATAAAAATGAAGCAGGTTATAAGGAAAAAGTATAATTATGGTTTGGGACATATTGAGTCTGAATTTTATGTGGCAGGAAGGACAGCCAGCTGGAAATGTCAACTTGAGATAGTTTTGAACTATAAATGTATATTTGGGAATCATCTGCATGGAAGTGATAGTTGGAATCCTGGGAGTGAATCAATTCAAAGTGTGGAGAGAGAAAACTATTTAGAGCAGTACCTAGAGGAATATATGCTTGTATCAGTGGAAGAAGGGGAGACAGCCAAAGAGAAAGCAACTGTAGTCAGAGGAGTAGAGTAGAAGAAAGTGGAATTGAAATTTCTTACAACTGTTGAAACTTAGGAAACTTTGTAACAAGTTATTTGACTAGGTTTCCTGAAAGAGATCCTGTTGTTGTTGTTAGCAAGAATAACTTGGTGACATTACTGTCTTTAATACTGCATGTAGTATGCTATGTTAACAGAAATAGTATTTTAATATTATCTATATTAGAGCCTAGAACTGTCAAGTCAAACTGTGGTCTCAAGTCCTAGATCCTCTCTACTCTCACCACTTTAAACTGCCTTAATAATCATGTTGGTTGACATCTAACTGTAGTTCTCAGTTAAACTGAGATTGTGCAATTTCATCCACACAGTGCCTTGACTGAGAGCAAACTGGATCACCTAATTAAACAGACTCTGATTATTCTGATCCTAAAGTTATAATTAGAATGGCTTTTACATATTTCCTCAGTGCATAAAAAAGACAACTATAATATCTGTGCTTTACTTTCCCAACATGTTAAGTAGAGATGCTTTCTCATACATCCAGTCGTTGCAAAAATACAAGAAAGAACTTTTAAATAGTTGTTCCAACATTTGAAATTTGTTTCTACCCTTAATGGCAAGATTTTGGTGTCTTTCTTCTTTCTTCGGAAAACAATAAATTACAAAGTCATTCAGAGTTTCTTTTTTTTACCAAACCCATAAAAAAAGATTGCCAAAAATTCCAAGTACCCCATTTTGCACATAGAGTATCAAGATTATCTTCTAGTTAAAGCAGGTGTCCCCAGCCGATAACGGTCTGTGGCCTGTTAGGAGCCCGGGCTGCACAGCAGGAGGTGAGCGGCCGGTGAGCGAGCAAGGCGAGCAAGGCTTCGTCTGCTGTTCCCCATCGCTCGCATTACCTCCCGAACCATCTCTCCTACCCCCACCCTGTCAGCGGAGAAATTGTCTTCCAGGAAACCAGTCCCTGATGCCAAAAAGGTTGGGGACCGCTGAGTTAAACCTTGGTTTGCAAAAAAATTTTCCACTGTCTTGAAGAAATTCATGGCGATTCAAATTTCCAAAAGACCCTCAAAAATAGGAATTCAAGTGCTGATAATGTATCAGTGGTAGTAATAATAATTACAGTTAACATTCACCAAATGGTTACTATGTGCTGTACTTTGTGCTAAATGTTTTGCATGCATTTATTCATTTAACAGTATTTACTGAGTACCTACTATATGCCAGGAACTGTTCTGGGATAGGTTAATAAAAACAAAACGAATTAAAATCCCTGCCCTCATAGCCCTTTTATTTACTGAGGATGGACAGGTAATAAGCAATAAACATAGCCAATAAGTACATTTTGGTAATGACCAAAATAAAGTATATGGACCATAAGAAGATTATAAATACTATGGAAACATCAGAGTAAGGGAAGGGAAGGTCAGGAGTGCTGGTTTGGGATTGGGCAATAGAGATGGGTTGCATTATTAGATGGGGTGGTCAGAATATTCCTGATAGAGATGGTTGTATTGGAGTTAATTGTACAACTGGAACCATCTGTGTAAAGGCACTAAGGTGGGACCCCATCTGGGGTATCCAAGGAACAACAAAGAAGTCAGTTTGGTTCAAAGTGATCAAGGGAGAGAGTGGTAATGAGCATAATGGGTGGAAGGCAAGGAAGGCAGATCTTGTTACTATAACAGCACTGTGAGACAAGTATCATTACAATCCCCCATTTCATAGATGAGGAAGCTGAGACATAGGGAAGTCAAGGAAGCTGCCACATACGAAAGCAGGAGCCGTCTGTAGCAAGAAACAAGCAGTTTCATCCATTTATATACTGAAGGTTTTGAAATGATATAACTATTTCTTTCTTACCCTCTGCAAAATATCAGATGAAAGCTCAGCACTTCTGAAGTGGATGATTCATCAAACAGTGGCTCTACTTCAGTTTTCTTTGTCTGCAACCAACATGACCATTTATAGGGCTTATAATTTCATCAGTTTCTTCCATTACATATGACTTCTTTTTCCTGGCAGTGCAGTAAGCATCCCTGTGACATGTTTTAATACAAGGGTTTTGGGTTAGGATAAATCCAAAGTTTATTTTAGTTCTTCTAGCCTTTTCATATTGAGCCTTCTTAGAAACAAGAATATATTCATAATCATAATGACATGGTAGGTTTTTCTCAATTTTTAAGTACAGAAAGCCACTCTAGATTACAGCATGGTGACAATGGCATTTGTACTTTACTTATGTACATGCTATTGATGATTAGAATTAATCGGTATAACGATAGTTGCAGATTATCTGACCTGTGTACATGCTACACGTGCTTGAAATTAATCAATGCCTTAATAGTATAATTTGATATAGAAAAACATTTTAATAAAGGCAATCTTTTAAATAAATGTGTTTGTGCCTAGTTCATTGAATCCTTGGCTAGAGGGATTTGAAAATATCTTTTTACCTAAAAGTGACTTTTCACTGTGACTTTCAAATCCCTCTACTCCCTTAATCTGGAACTGCAGTGAAGAATGCTCTGTGGACGAGCCAGAGAATCAATGAACTAGTCACAAACACATATTTTAAAAGATTTTCCATTATTTAAAATATTGCCTTTATGAAAAGTCACTTTTACGTATTTAATAGTTCATTTTAGGACTTCCCCGGTGGTTCAGTGGTTAAGACTCCATGCTTCCACTGCAGGGGGTGTGGGTTCCATCCCTGGCTGGGGAAGTCCCACATGCCTTACAGTGCAGGGCCGGGGGCGGGGGGGGGGGGGTGTCATTTTAATACATGCTAGATTGATAGTTAAAAGAGCTATCACATTTCACAGAACTAGAACAAAAAATTTTGCAATTTGTGTGGAAACACAGAAGACCCCGAATAGCCAAAGCAATCTTGAGAAAGAAAAACAGAGCTGAAGGAATCAGGTTCCCTGACTTCAGACTATACTACAAAGCTACAGTAATCAAGACAGTATGGTACTGGCACAAAAACAGAAATATAGATCAATGGAACAGGATAGAAAGTCCAGAGATACACCCACGCACATATGGTCACCTTATCTTTGATAAAGGAGGCAAGAATATACAGTGGAGAAAAGACAGCCTCTTCAATAAGTTGTGCTGGGAAAACTGGACTGCTACATGTGAAAGAATGAAATTAGAACAATCCCTAACACCATACACAAAAATAAACTCAAAATGGATTAAAGACCTAAATGTAAGGCCAGACACTATCAAACTCTTAGAGGAAAACATAGGCAGAACACTGTATGACATAAATCATAGCAAGATCATTTTTGACCCACCTCCTAGAGAAATGGAAATAAAAACAAAAATAAACAAATGGGACCTAATGAAACTCAGAAGCTTGCACAGCAAAGGAAACAAACAAGACAAAAAGACAACCTCAGAATGGGAGAAAATATTTGCAAATGAAGCAACTGACAGAGGATTAATCTCCAAAATTTACAAGCAGCTCATGCAGCTCAATATCAAAAGAACAAACAACCCAATCCAAAAATGGGCAGAAGACCTAAATAGACATTTCTCCAAAGAAGACATACAGATTGCCAACAAACACATGAAAGAATGCTCAACATCACTAATAATTAGAGAAATGCAAATCAAAACTACAATGAGGTATCACCTCACACCAGTCAGAATGGCCATCATTAAAAAATCTACAAAAATAAATGCTGGGGAGGGTGTGGAGAAAAGGGAACCCTCTTGCACTGTTGGTGGGAATGTAAATTGATACAGCCACTATGGAGAACAGTATGGAGGTTCCTTAAAAAACAAAATAGAACTACCATACGACCCAGCAATCCCATTACTGGGCATATACCTTGAGAAAACCATAATTCAAAAAGAAGCATGCACCCCAATGTTCATTACAGCTCTATTTACAATAGCCAGGACAATGGAAGCAACCTAAGCGTCCATCAACAGATGAATGGATAAAGAAGATGTGGCACATACATACAATGGACTATTACTCAGCCATAAAAAGAAATGAAATTGAGTTATTTGTAGTGAGGTGGATGGACCTAGAGTCTGTCATACAGAGTGAAGTAAGTCAGAAAGAGAAAAACAAATACCATATACTAACACATATATCTAAAAATCTAAATCTAAAAAACAAAAAAAAATGGTCGTGAAGAACATAGGGGCAAGACGGGAACAAAGACGCAGACCTACTGGAGAATGAACTTGAGGATACAGGGAGGGGGAAGGGTAGGCTGGGACAAAGTGAGACAGTGGCATGGACATATATATACTACCAAACGTAAAACAAGTAGCTAGTGAGAAGCAGCTGCATAGCACAGGGAGATCAGCTCGGTGCTGATCTAGGGTGATCCCACCCTAGAGGGGTGGAATAGGGAGGGTGGGAGGGAGGGAGACGCAAGAGGGAAGAGATATGGGGATATGTGTATATGTATAACTGATTCACTTTGTTATAAAACGGAAACTAACACACCATTGTAAAGCAATTATACTCCAATAAAGATGTTAAAAAAAAAGCTATCATTTATTCTAAGGTAAATATCCTCCTATATTGGGGATTCTATTTTTTATCTACTTCTTCATATTAAGTAGAACTAACCCAAATTTGCTGATTTTTATGACCTGGAAATTTTTCAGCATTGACTTTGTATAGGTGATCATATAAAGAACAACGCTTTGCTAGATTCATGGTTGTTTATATAACAATTTGTTAATCAGACAGTTAATAAAAAGTAAGAAATTACATTCTTGGTGTTTCTTACTTGTCTTCCCACAGGAGTAGTGAATACATAAATCATAATTATGTGGGGTTGATTTAAATTGTTTGGCACTAACATCCTTTTGTCAAATGGGGGCATCATTGGTCTTTCTTAAGTAAGCTGTGTGGCAAGAATGGTTTGCTTGTTAAACTCAAATGATATTAGGGGTAAATAATTGTTCTCCTTTCACCTTATTTTAGAGGGCTTCTATTTATGTCTATAGCCAGCACTCTTAATTGATAGCAATATTTAAAGTCTAGAAACTTTTAGTAGTTTTTTTATAGTTTTCAATTATATCAACCTCTAAAGTTACCATCACAAAATGTGATTGTTATTCAGTAAAAGAAAATGACATGGTTTTAAGAATAACAAAAGTTTAGGATAAAAATCTTATTATGAGTCTTTGTTTTGTTGTTATCATTGTTGTTTTAAGTATATGAACAAGGGGGAAAATCAAGTAAATGCTTTAGATTTAAAACACACATCCCCCTACACCCACACACCTAGCTAACCTAATAATGTCCAAAAGTAGCCATCAATAATTAGAAGGTATTTGGAGCAAATCCAAATTATATACTGATGTGTGCTATTGCTACCAACACCTGACTGTCGCTAATAACTAAATCTGTTTTGCCAGAAATAAATTTATATAAGAAATATGTTTGAATATGGTTATCATTGCACTAAAATGTGTATGATTACTGTATGTATATATATTTTTTGGTCACACCTCGCGGCCTGCGGGATCTTAGTTCCCCAACCAGGGAATGAACCTGGGCCCCTGCAATGAAAGCACTGAGCCCTAACCACTGGACCACCAGGGAATTCCCAATTACTGTATTTTTAAAAACTATTATTTTGACCTCTTCACTACTAACAATTTGTGCTACAGTTAGACTTCAAAATACATTCTTTTTAATATACTCAAAAAGAAACTATATTTGTACATGATTGCATTTGGGGAAGATTTTTTTAGTATGTGAGAGTTATATAGATATTCAACCTTAAGTATTTAAATACTTTAATGTTTCCATTAATGTAGCTCTTGGCCTGTTCTTATGTATAACATTAAAATCTTGCATATGTATATCTTTGTCAAGCAGACGCTATAGGCTTAAACTGAAGATAATAACTTAAGATTCATGTCTCCTTTCTTAGAGGTTACAGTTGTCTTGAAGTGACAGTTTTGAAGTACCTAAACTGACATCAAAGTGTTCAAGTGATCCAGTTAGGTCAATTAATGTTAATTTTCATCTTCCATTAAATTATTTTAATGTTTTCCTCTTTTCATTTTTTTTAGCCGAGCCCTATACCAAGTCCTATTTTGGGACGAAAGCCAAATGCTAGTCAGTCATTGCTTGTATGGTGCAAAGAAGTTACAAAAAATTACCGGGGAGTGAAAATCACCAATTTTACTACATCGTGGAGAAATGGTTTATCTTTTTGTGCAATATTACACCACTTTAGACCAGATTTAATGTAAGTAGAAACACTTTCCATTCCTATAAATGTTTTATAAATAATAAAGTTTTATAAAAAAAAGAAACAAACCATAAAATAATTTCTTAGCACATGTCCTGAAATACTTGATTGTTTTTTTTATCACCCATACTCTTGCTTTTTGGGAGAAGAAATATATCCCAGAAAGAAAAGTCATTCCTTCTTGATGCCTAAAAACAATCTTTTCTGTTTTAAAAGAGCATATTTTTTTCCTTAATCTCGTACAAAAAACTGACTTCAAATTATTATGAAAATTGTGTTAGTGTTAAAATGAGATGAGACAGATAAGCCTGTATCTCTTTATACATTGACAACAAGGGGTTACCTCATGGTGAATTTGGTTGTCCAGGCTAGTCTCTGGTCCCCTACCTTAACTTCTCTTTTAGATGGAAAGCTTCAGGCATTGGAACTTGTAATCACTGTTATTTATTAATTATTTAATTAATTTATTTATTTCCTTAATTTTCCACACTATTAGTTTTGTTGATAGAATTGCTGTGAAATTGCTAGTTACTCTTTGGTATTATTGAATGTCAAATTTTAAGATTCAGTTTGTTTTAAAAACAGATGTTTTTATCAATTACTGTATGTACCTACTGTGCCATTTTCTCCCTCAGTGACTACAAGTCTCTGAATCCTCAAGACATTAAAGAGAACAACAAAAAGGTAAGAATTGCCAAAGAAAAAAAATACATAGTGTCAATTTTGGCTTCTCCTCAGGCATTTATTAATTTGGGGAAAGTAAGGTTGTTTTGTGAGGTCCTAACTATAGCTCACAGAAGGTAGTCTGTTTCCTGAAGTTCCAGTAGGATGCATGGTTTACTCTAGTTTGTCATGGCCTTTAAAAATCACAAGTGCCAGACTGGCATCAGATTATAATAATATGTATGAACTTCATAAACTGTTAAATGTTTGTTAAAGCATGTTGCTTTTATTTAGCTCTTAGCAAGATTTAGCTTTTAAAAAGTGCAATCCAAACTGTTGTGCCATGAGTTTAGAAAAACCTGTTGGGAGGGGATGAAAGCAGGAGCCTGATGGGTATGCAAAAAAAAAAATCCATATGTTCCCAGAGGCAAAAAGATCAAACATTGGTTCTTTTTTTTTTTCTTTTTTTCCCCCCTTTTTCTGGTAAACTGTGCAGTTTTTTTCCACATAATTAATTAATGTACTGAGGTCAGAGCTTCCCAGTTGGTGTGGGGAAGATACTGATCCTTTCAGCCCTCAGGGCAGCTGCACAGGCCTGAGTTGCTAGAGCCCTCTGGGCCAGCTGACTGTGGCTGCAGGCTGACTTAACTATGTATCCCAAAATGCAGCACGATATTACAATTTTCTGTGTGCACCACAACATAAAAAAGGAGGAAGCACCTATCTCAGCATACAGCAGGTACTCATTTAATGCTTTTTTTCCTGCTGAATTGAATTCTTCAGCTGAAAATTGTTGTCTTAGAGCAAGAGTTCTTAACCTGGGAGCTATGGATAGAGTTCAGGGGATCCTTGATCATGGCTAGGGAAAAAAAAAATTATTTTCTCATTTCTTTAACTGAAATTTCGCATTTTCTTCAATTATCAATTTAAACAACAAACCACTGTAGTATTAGCCATGCCTGAGACTTTTTCACCTTTAGAATCTCAGATATTTTCATATCACTTTACAGTTGCAAATATCTACAGCTACCTTTTAAGCTCATCACTTCTTCATAATTGTAGCAGTTTGTACATCCATAAGAAGCACATTTGTTTCTCAAATTCCATTTTCCTAATATTTTCAAATACTTATTTTTCAATAATCGGTTTCTTTTGTAATCATATGGGTTTTTTTTTTTGTTTTTTTGTTGTTTTTTTTCGGTATGCGGGCCTCTCACTGTTGTGGCCTCTCCTGCTGCGGAGCACAGGCTCCGGACGCGCAGGCTCAGCGGCCATGGCTCACGGGCCCAGCCACTCCACAGCATGTGGGATGTTCCTGGACCAGGGCATGAACCCGTGTCCCCTGCATCGGCAGGTGGACTCTCAACCACTGCGCCACCAGGGAAGCACCATATGTATTTTTTTAACTTTTTATTTTATATTGGAGTATAGCCGATTAACAATGTTGTGATAGTTTCAGGTGCACAGCAGAGGGGCTCAACCATACATACACATGTATCCATTCTCCCCCAAACTCCCCTCCCATCCAGGCTGCCACATAACATTGAGCAGAGTTCCCTGTACTATACAATAGGTCCTTGTTGGTTATCCATTTTAAATATAGCAGTGTGTACATGTTGTTCCCCAACTCCCTAACTATCCCTTCCCCTCATCCTTCCCCCTTGGTAACCATAAATTCATTCTCTAAGTCTGTGAGTCTGTTTCCATTTTGTAAATAAGTTCATTTGTATCATTTCTTTTTAGATTCCCATATAAGGGATATCATATGATATTTCTCTTTCTCTGTCTGACTTACTTCACTCAGTATGACAATCTCTAGGTCCATCCATGTTGCTGCAAATGGCATTATTTCATTCTTTTTAACGGCTCAGTAATATTCCATTGTATATATATACCACATCTTCTTTATCCATTCCTTTGTCGATGGAATAGATAAAGGTTGCTTCCATGTCTCAGCTATTGTAAACAGTGCTACAATGAACACTGGGGTGCATGTATTCTTTCGGACCATGTTTTTCTCTGGATATATGCCCAGGAGTGGGATTGCAGGGTCATATGGTAGCTCTATTTTTAGTTTTTTAAGGAACTTCCATACTGTTCTCCATAGTGGCTGTACCAATTTACATTCCCACCAGCAGTGTAGGAGGGTTCCCTTCTCTCCACACCCTCTCCAGATTTTATCATTTGTGGATTTTTTGATGATAGCCGTTTTGACTGGTGTGAGGTGATATCTCATTGTAGTTTTGATTTGCATTTCTCTAATAATTAGCAATGTTGAACATCCTTTCATGTGTCTCTGGGCCATCTGCATGTCTTCTTTGGTGAAATGTCTATTTATGTCTTCTGCCCATTTTTTGATTGGGTTGTTTGTTTTGATAATATGAAGCGTCATGGGCTGTTTTTAAATTTTGGAAACTTGTTGGTCACATCATTTGCAAATATTTTCTCCTAATCTGTGGGTTGTCTTTTCATTTTGTTTATGGTTTCCTTTGCTGTGCAAAAGCTTTTGTGTTTAATTAGGTCCCATTTGTTTATGTTTGTTTTTATTTCCATTATTCTGGGAGACAGATCGAAAAAGATATTGATGCGATTTATGTTAGAGAGTGTTCTGCCTATGTGTTCCTCTAGGAGATTTATAGTGTCCAGTCTCACATCTAGGTCTTTAATCCATTTTGAGCTTATTTTTGTGTATGGTGTTAAAGAATGATTTAATTTCAATTTTTTACATGTAGCTGTCCAGTTTTCCCAGCACTATTTGTTGAAGAGACTGTCTTTCCACCTTGTGTAGTCTTGCCTCATTTGTCGTAGATTAATTGACCATAGGTGTGTGGGTTTATTTCTGGGCTTTCTGTCCTGTTCCACTTATCTATATTTCTGTTTTTGTGCCAGTACCATACTGTTTTGATGATTGTAGCTTTGTAGTATAGTCTGAAGTCAGCCTGACTCCTCCAGCTCCGTTTTTCTTTCTCAATATTGCTTTGGCTATTTGGGGTCTTTTGTGTCTCCATACAAAGTTTAAGATTTTCTGTTCTAGTTCTGTGAAAAATGCCATTGGTAATTTGTTAAGGATTGCATTGAATCTGTAGATTGCCTTGGGTAGTATAGTCATTTTGACAATATTGATTCTTCCAATCCATGAACATGGTATATATTTCCATCTGTTAGTGCCTTCTTCGATTTGTTTCATCAGAGTCTTACAGTTTTCAGAGTACAGGTCTCTTGTCTCCTTAGGTAGGTTTATTCCTAGGTAATTTATTCTTTTTGATGGGATGGTAAATGGGATTGTTTCTTGAATTTCTCTTTCTGATCTTTTGTTGTTAGTGTATAGAAATGCAACAGATTTCTGTGTATTAATTTTGTAACCTGCAACTTTACCATGTTCATTGATGAGCTCTAGTAGTTTTCTGGTGGCATCTTTAGGATCTTCTGTGTATGGTATCATGTCATCTGCAAACAGTGACAGTTTAACTTCTTCTTTTCCAATTTGGATTCCTTTTATTTATTTTTCTTCTCTGATTGCTGTAGCTAGGACTTCCAAAACTATGTTGAATAAAAGTGGCAAGAGTGGACCTCCTTGTCTTGTTCCTGATCTTAGAGGACATGCTTTCAGCTTTTCACCATTGAGTATGATGTTAGGTGTAGGTTTGTCATATATTGCCTTTATTATGTTGAGGTAGGTTCCCTCTATGCACACTTTCTGGAGAGTTTTTATCAAAACTGTGTGCTGAATTTTGTCAAAAGAGTAATCATGTGTATTTTATACACATCATAACATTATTCTGAGAAGGGGTTCATTGCCAAAAGAATTCATGGGCCAAAGTCATTAATAACTTCTAGTCTAGGCTAAAGTTTTTAATTTACTTTAAATAGTTAAAACCACCAGTGAGAAAAAGACTATAAAGGGAACCTTGATAAAAGTTCAATTAACAGATGAGAATTTAAATCAACTTTTTTTTTACTTTTATTGCTCTCTAAAACCAAAAATTTATATTTCCATTAAAGAATTCTTGTTTCTTTGCAAATGCATGATGCTGGCCCCAGAGAAAAACATTTAAAAGCAGTCAGTTTTTTTAATTGAAATATGCTATTAAAAAAGATAATCTTTAAAAATCAGTATAATTTTCTTTATAGAAATCATGCTTCAAAATAAGGCATTCTCTTGAATTATTTCTTGTATGATTTTGAAGAGCCTGTGTCTGTCAAAGCAAAATGCCTTATTTTTCGTCAATTAAGTTATACAGTTGGCCCTCTGTATCCATGGATGTGGAACCCACAGATACAGAGGGCTGGCTGTATTCTACCATTTTACATAAGGGACTTGAGCATCCCCAGATTTGATATCTGCAGGGGGTGTTGGAATTAGTCCCCCATGGATACCAAGAGACAACTGTATCTTTATATACGACAGTTCTTTACCTGCATTTTCTTGCATTTGAATAAGCAAATTTAAATGCAGACAAGAGCATTATAAAATAAACCATTATTATTTTTTATAAAGTGAAGCTTTCAAGTTACTGTTTAAAATTTTGAAAAGCAAACATTTTTTATTTTACCTAGCTATATATTTTTAAAGAGTATGAGGAATCTCATTAGGGCTTAAGTTATACTTCTTTACATTATTTTCTTCAGAAATTTAATAATGATGAACATACCTTGGATTTACATATTATTACAAAGAGAAATATATCTCATTAAAATTTTTTCTCAATTAAATCTTAAAGGGCAGATGATTATAGCTTTTTTTTTTTTTTTTTTTGCGGTACGTGGGCCTCTCACTGTTGTGGCCTCTCCCATTGCGGAGCACAGGCTCCGGACGCGCAGGCACAGCGGCCATGGCTCACGGGCCCAGCCGCTCCGCGGTATGTGGGATCTTCCCAGACCAGGGCACGAACCCATGTCCCCTGCATCGGCAGACGGACTCTCAACCACTGTGCCACCAGGGGAGCCCTAGCTTTTTTTTTTTTTTAAATAAATTTACTTATTTATTTCTGGCTGCCTTGGATCTTCGTTGGTGCATGCGGGCCTTCTCTAGTTGTGGCCAGCAGGGACTACTCTTCGTTGTGGTGCATGGACTTATTGTGGTGGCTTCTCTTGTTGCAGAGCCTGGGCTCTAGGCACACGGGCTTCAGTAGTTGTGGCTCACGGGCTCTAGAGTGCAGGCTCAGTAGTTGTGGCACATGGGCTTAGTTACTCTGTGGCATGTGGGATCTTCCCGGACCAGGGTTCGAACTTGTGTCCCCTGCATTGGCAGGTGGATTCTTAACCACTGCGCCACCAGGGAAGTCCCAATTATAGCTTTTTGAAAGGATTTTAATTTAGATGATCCCATTCATTGCACAAGTCAATACATAATTGTTGTTATACTTTCCTTTTCATCACTTTGCAACTTCTTTTTTTTTTTTTTTTTAACATTTATTTATTTATTTGGCTGTTCCGGGTCTTAATTGAGGCACATGGGATCTTTAGTTGCGGCATGCAGAATCTAGTTCCCTGACCAGAGACCAAACCTAGGCCCCTGCATTGGGAGCATGGAGTGTTAACCACTGGACTACCAGGGAAGTCCCACAACTTCTTACCTGATATCTACATTGAGTATCATTTGCTACCTACAGACTTATTTCCGGCTTTACACAGTTCTTCCGGGTAACCCCATCTGCCCTTAATTGGACTTAAAACAGTACAAGAAACAATGCCTGTGTCTTAAGTTCCATGCAGATGCATAACATAACTGGCAGTGACTCCTTACCAATTAAATAACATCTAGCAATGAATAAGACTATTTTCTTTTAAAGACCTCTTTTTTCTCCACACACAGCTAAAAAGACAGTAGGTAATTGACTATCGCAGAAGAGGTTAACCTATGGGAAAATTCCTTTATAAAGTCTTGACCTCGCTTACAAGAAATCTGGTTTGTTTTTAAATTTCTTTTAGTGCAATTAGTGTGCATAAAATGAATTGCTACATGAAACAAAATACCAGCAGGAGATTCCCCACAAGTAAGCTAATCATTTTCCCAGGTCTGTAAAAAGTGCTGAATAAAAATGGTATTTACCTGTGACATCTGATCTTAACCAATATGTCAGTGTTTTAGATAATTGGGAAATGTTTAGAATACTACCTGTGGTGCTTTTCCTGATGGTCTACAATTGATGTCTGTCAATCAAGTTGTCAGGACTCATGAGGAAGAAAATGACTTTAATTTTCCTAAAACATGTAAAATAACAAACAGGCCCAAACATGCACACCAACTGAGCCATTCTCTCAAGTAAATATTTTGAGGTACCTATACTATAAAGCATAGTGCTGTGAAAATTGAAGAGGTTTTAATATCACAATTTATTTTTCATTTTCTTTCTTATTCCATAACATTTATTAAACTACAGGAAGAATACAAGAATTAAATTCAAAGGTAGAAATGCACTGTAACATGTATATGCAAAAGACTGATTCCTTCTGAACTGTTACATAATTTCCTAAACTTTCTTTTTAGAAAAACTTTGAGTTGTGATCCTTTGTAACAACCTATATCTGGGTTGTTACAAAGATGAGACATTTTATATCCCAAAGCAAGAATATAACTAGAGGGTCCTTAGTTTTTCCAAGAGTATATCTAAATGTTTAGCCATATTTTTAATGCTTCCTAGCAACACAATGCTGTTTTCAAGGGTTAGTTCAGGATAGTAATAATTAATTGTAAATTGAGAAACAGCTTTGATTCTTGAAAACTAGAAAAACCTGATGTGCCACAGTCATTTAAAGGCTAACAAAAGTTATACAATGCAGCCTCACATTCTAAACTAGGTTGTACTACTCAAAACATTTCCTTCTTTCCAAAATGGATGAAGTGAAAATGAAGTCACTCTTCTCATTATGAAAATCAATCTTAATTGGGCGTTTTAAAAATGTTTCTATGTTTCTAGACTTAAGTAGCACTTACTTATATTTTATACCAGGCAATCTAGGAGTTAGTTCTTTTGGGATATCTACCTGTACTTTATCTTCACAAATCACTGCAATTACATGACCACTGAAAAGAGGGGTTAATAGGAATAATAAAGCTCCAGATGAATTATTATTTCTTTATACCCTAGTTCTTTATCACAAAGTCTATTCTAAGTTTTTTTGTTTGTTTGTTTTAACTCTCATTTTTGCTTGTTTTCTTTATTGGAGAAGAACATTTCAATTGTTATTAACTAATAAAAATGTTTTACTCTTGGATCTACCAAACTTTTACAAATTTCCAACTTAGAATGTTGCTCTGTTCATGTGGCATAATGTCAGTGGCATAATGTACCCTCCAATAGCAACAAAAAGCCATTAAAATTTTGCTTGTTTTTTTAAAATGGTAACTGAATTGTGTTTTATTTTTAACTCTTTTTTGAGGTGTAATTGCCATATAACAGTACCTCAGTCTCAAGTGTACAACATAATGATTTGATATTTGTATACATTGTGAAATGCTCACCACAGTAAGTCTAGTTAACATCTGTTATTTTGCTGTTTTTAAAATGTGATGATGTTTTAAGTTTCTTTAAAAAAGTTAAAATGTATGGATTGTCTGAACTCTTCAATATATCTTCTGTTTTTCTTTCCTCTGAAGGCATATGATGGATTTGCCAGCATAGGAATTTCCCGGTTATTGGAACCTTCTGATATGGTTTTATTAGCAATTCCTGACAAACTGACTGTTATGACCTATCTCTATCAAATTAGGGCACATTTCAGTGGGCAAGAGTTAAATGTTGTTCAAATAGAAGAAAATAGCAGTAAAAGCACATATAAAGTTGGAAACTATGAAACAGATACAAATAGTTCTGTTGATCAGGAAAAATTCTATGCAGAGCTTAGTGATCTGAAACGGGAGCCTCAGCTGCAGCAGCCTACCAGCGGAGGGGTAGACTTCCTATCCCAGGACGACTCTGTATTTGTAAATGATAGTGGGGTTGGAGAGTCAGAAAGTGAACACCAGACTCCTGATGATCATCTCAGTCCAAGCACAGCCTCCCCTTACTGTCGCAGGACTAAAAGTGACACAGAACCCCAAAAGTCCCAGCAGAGCTCTGGAAGGACTTCAGGATCCGATGACCCTGGAATATGTTACAGTACAGATTCAAACCACACACAAGTTTTGTTAGGCAAGAAGAGACTATTGAAAACGGAGACTTTAGAATTAAGTGACTTATACAATAGTGATAAGAAGAAGGATGTGTCTCCACCCTTTATTTGTGAGGAGACCGATGAGCAAAAGCTTCAGGATATAGACATCAGTAGTAACTTGGAGCAAGAAAAATTAGAGAATTCCAGACCCTTAGAATGCAGATCAGATCCTGAATCACCTGTGAAAAAACCCAGTTTATCTCCCACTTCTAAACTTGGATATTCGTACAATAGAGATGCAGACCTTGCCAAGAAAAAACGTAATTCCCTGAGGCAGACAGAGTCTGATTCAGATGCTGATAGAACCATCTTAAATCATGCAAATCATTCTGCAAAAACAGTCCAGGTAAGTGAGTTAGAATGATGAATACATATATGTAGTAAATAGTTATTCTTTTTTGTTGTTTCTTTTTGTATTCATAGACTACTTTACAAGTGATTAAAGGTGAAGTATAATTTCCCATTTTAGAAAAACCTGCTCTTCATTTAAAGTTTATAATATTTTAAGCCTATAAATAAATCCCAATTTCAAGATTGAAGAATAAAGAATGTCAACTTTTCAAATCAAAATGTTATTAACCTATAAAAATATTTTACAGAATAAGTCAAAGCTATTTCAGTATTCCATTTTGTAAGCATATCATTCTGGAAATGTATAATGCCAAATTAAAATATTTCCCATTTACAGCATTTTCTTCAAATACTTTAGTTGCATTGCAGTTGGTAATTTTAGTCCCATCATTATTTGTGGTTAAAAATCCCAGTAACATCGAAATTTCTCCCCATGTGGGGAATATGGCATGGATTTAATTGAATCTATGGTGCCATCAGTGATAAGATATACCATTATTTTATGTACAACAAAGAAAGAAAAACACTGCCAATAAATTATGATACATGGTTTTCTTATCACATAGAATTTTTATTTTATACCTAGTGAAAGAGTTCTTTTAGACTTATTTAGGCATGGATTTTTTAATCATATAATGCTCTTATGTATACATAAAAAGGAATTTTTTAGCAAAATAAATTGGTTAAGGTATAATCAATTTAGAATTAGAGTTTAGACTAACTCTTATGAATCACTTTGTGATATAGAGTTGTCGGTGTTCCTGTTTTTCCACATAGTATTGTCCTCTGTGCCATCAAAAGCCTGATGTTACAACAGTGGTTCTCAAAGTATGATCTGGGGACCTCTCAGGCTCTCCAGGACTCTTTCCGAGAGTCCCCAAAGTTGAAACTATTTTCATAACGATACTAGAACTTTATTTACCTTTTGCACTTTCATTCTGTCACAAGTGTACAATGGTGTTTTCTGGAGGCTACATGGTTTGTGATATCTCAAGAGACTGAATACAGAAGTAGATATGAGTATATAGCTGCCTTCAATTAAGGCAGATATTAAAGATTGATTTGCAAAAAATGTAAAATAGTGCTGTTCTTCTCAGTTTTGTTTTTTAGTGTAGTTATTTTTATTAGAATATGTTAACATCTAATGGGTTTATTATAGCTATTTTAAAGGAATGAATAAGTAAATATTTTTTAAAAATTTTCCATTTAATTTCCAAAATGACAAATATCTATAGATGTAGCCCACATAAGCTAAAGCTTTTGGGGATCCTCAATTTTTAAGCATATAAAGGGATTCTGAGACCAGAAAGGTTGAGAACCTCTGAATTACAGCATTTCTTCACAGTTGTCTCTCAGATTTTCTTCTCAGTAATACTCACTGATAATGGCACTTTCTTTTAATTTTTTTTAAAATTATTTTTGGCTGTGTTGGGTTTTTGTTGCTGCATGCAGGCTTTCTCTAGTTGTGGCGAGTGGGGGCTACTCTTCATTGTGATGCGTGGGCTTCTCATTGCAGTGGCTTCTCGTTGCAGAGCATGGGCTCTAGGCACGTGGGCTTCAGTAGTTGTGGCATGTGGGCTCAGTAGTTGTGGCTCGCAGGCTCAGTAGTTGTGGTGCATGGCTTAGTTGCCCCGCGGCATGTGGGATCTTTCTGGACCAGGGCTTGAACCCGTGTCCCCGGCATTGACAGGCGGATTCTTAACCATTGTGCCACCAGGGAAGTCCCAGTAGCACTTTCTTAACCTTTCTGGTAGGTCCTAAGAAAAGATTTTCAGACAATAACCTGGAGTTCTGTTGCATTCTCAAATAGTACTCAAGGGGTTGTTAAATGAAACATCAAGGAATTATAGTCTTGCCACCAGAATTATCAAGCACATGCATATGTAGGTACTGATGACTATGTCTTAACTACCACCTATATGACAGAGATATAAAATGTCATCAATTTTGTTTTCAGAGGTATTAAAATGTGCATCTTAGAATCAAAGAAATATAATAGCTAACAAAGCAAGCCCCTGTTCTCCTAATCAGAAATCTCAAATCAAATGTTCTAAGTACCTAAACTTTCAGAGTATCATAGTGTCCCTACAGAGTAGATAATCATTAAACATATAGTGACTGACATTTGCAGAATTTGGTGAGCCTAAATTTGAATATCAATACAGATTTTTCTCGTAAACCAGATTTTTAAGGTAAAAATGTTCAGTTAAATCTGGAAATTGATTAGTGTTTAAAAATTAAAAATGCTCTGAACTAGGACTCAGTAAACCTGGATTCTCATCTTGGCTCTCATCTTGGCTCCAGTAATTACCAGTGTAACATGTTAATTAGCCATTTAAATTCTTTAAATCTTATTTTCTAAGTATGTTAAATGAAATAATCTCTGAGAGCCCTTTAAACTCTAAAACTGTGTCGTGCTGTGATTCTGTTCAGGTGATTTAAGTGATGTACAGTAAATCCACAGGATGATAGAAGCAGCATCTATTTATAACTCCATATGTGTTTGTTTGTTGACAATTGGTTTACTGGTTAGAATTTTGCTTAGGGTAAATTTTAAAAAATTTTTGGCAAAAGTGTTCATTTCCTGGTACCGAAAATTGTAGTATAGGTGTTAATACTTGATAAGTTTTTTATTGTAGCTAAATTTTATTTTTCTTTTGTATACTGTATTTTATTGATTCTAAGACATATATTTTTTACATTTTAACTTCTCTGAAATCAAGATGTTACTTATAATAATATGTTAGAGTTTAACTGACTGTTCTTTCTTAGAAACTCATAAAATAATAGAGTCTAATAATTAATAGCCTCTGATTAGAGGAAATTTGATAATTTAATGTGACTGTATAGACTTAACAAGTCAGAACGTTGCCCATTTGAGTGGCTGATACATGTGATGACCATTATATATCTTACACATATCTCAGACTTTACAACCCATGAGGTGAGTGGTTGGTGCCTATTATATATATATGGGAGAACCAAGATCTACAGAGTTGCCTTAAGGTCATATAATAAATGTTAAAAGTTTGAATTCAAAACCAGCCTTGTCTGACTTCAAAGTCTGTGCCCCTGAACTTTATGCTCACAATATCTCTTTGGTTTTGGCCATAACAGCACTAAAAATAATTATAACCCAGATGTAAAATAATCAACAATTACATTAAGTCCCTTAACAGTGTTTACCCCATTAGATTCTCCAGGAATTTTTCCTAAGGAGATAATAAGAACTGTATACAAGAATTTACATATAAAGATGTTCACAAAAGCATTGTTTATGATAGTAAAAAATTATAAACAGCCTAAATATCCAATAATATAAGACAAATTAAAGTATGATATGTTCATATTAATAGAATGCTAGGTAGACAGTTTAAAATCATGTTTTCAAAGAAATATTTAAGGATATGAGAAAATGCTCATAATATTTAGACTATTAAGTGGAAAAAAGCATGATTCTACAATGATTATCCCTGGGTGCCGGGATTGCTAATTTTTAAAAAATATTTCTTTTTTTAAAATTGAGTTGTAATTCATGTATTGTATTATTTTCAGGTGTACAACATAATGATTCAATATTTGTATCTATTGCAAAATGTTCACCACAATAAGCCAAGTTAATATCAGTTACCATACATAGTTGCAAAAGTTTTTATTTTCCTTGTGATTAGAACTTTGGAGATCTACTCTCTTAGCAACCTTCAAATATGCAATACAGTGTTATTAACTATATTTACCATGTTGTATGTTATATTCCCATGACATACTCATTTTGACTCCTTTACCCATTTAGCCCACCCCCAGCCTCCAGCAAACACCAATCTGTTCTCTGTATCTGTGAGCTTGGTTTCAGGGATTTTGGGGGGCGGGGGCGGGCGGGTTGTTTTTTAGATTCCACGTATAAGTGAGATCATAGAGTATTTATCTTTCTCTGACTCATTTCTTTTAGCATAATGCCCTCAGGATCCCTCTATGTTGTCACAAGTGGCAAGATTTAATCCTTTTTTGTAGGTAGATAATATTACAATGCATGTGGCTATACAGTTTGCCCAACACCATTTCCCCATTGTATATTTTTTTACTCCTTTGTTGTAAATTAATTGACCATATATGTATGGGTTTGTTTCTGGGCTCTCTGTTCTGTTCCACTGATCTATGTGTCTGTTTTTATGCCAGTATCATACTGGCATATATATTATAGCTTTGTAATAGTGATATAGTTTGAAATCAAGGAGGGTCATGCTTTTATTTTTCTTCTTTTTACTTTTATATATTTTCTAAAATTTCTATGATGAATATGAATTGCATTTTAATCAGAAAAAAATTTTGTGTTTATGTACTCTTAAGACCAGAGCAGTTTTTCACTGTCTGTGTAGCTGATTGGAATCCCTAAAGGACTGTATTAATCACAGAATTTAGAGCTAGTGGGAACTTTAAGATGATCTACTCTAAGTATTTGAAAAGTTTACAGTGAGTGGGATTTTTTTTAACATCTTTATTGGAGTATAATTGCTTTACAATGGTGTGTTAGTTTCTGCTTTATAACAAAGTGAATCAGCTATACATATACATATATCCCCATATCTCCTCCCTCTTGCGTCTCCCTCCCACCCTCCCTACCCCACCCCTCTAGGTGGTCACAAAGCACTGAGCTGATCTCCCTGTGCTATGCGGCTGCTTCCCAGTGAGTGGGATTTTAAAGATGATCTCCCTTCATTTAAAAAACGAGGAAATTGAGAGATTTTTAAAAATATATTAATAGTTAACATTTATCTGGTTCTCACTACATTACTCTCTTTCACTTAATCTTTACAATATCTTTATGAGAGTTGATCTATTTTTATCCCCATATTATAAATAAGGAAACTGAGGCTTAAAGAGATTGAGTAGCTTGCTCACAAGTTACTCAAGTAATGGAACTAGGTCTGTCTGACTTCAGAGTTCTTAAATATCATGTAATGGTTTTAAGTGACCTGTTCAGTGTTGCATTGCTTATTATTAGTGGAAGAAGGATTAACAGTCTTGACTGCCAATTCAGCGTTCATTTAATTAATTTTGTCTGTTTTTTGAGAATACGTTGATTTGTAACCAGTTCAAATGCAGTTATGAACTCTGTTCTATTATGTCCTATCAGTATGAGCTAAAAATCTTTCATTATCGCTTATACATTTCAATTGTATCTATTAAGTTAAGAATTTTTGTTTAATCCTCTTAAAACCTTGGGTGATGAAAATGTTCTGGAATTAGCTAGTGTTGATGGTTCACAAACTTGTGAATATACTAAAAAAAAAAATCACTGAATTGTAGACTTCAAGAAAAATCTTTGCCTAAAATTACAGAAAAAAGTTTAAAATTTGCTGTATCAAAATATAAAGGTCACAAAGAGACCCAAAAATGATGTACTAAATTTTTTTTTGATGTACTAAATTTTTTAAGTTTCACATTATTCCAAATAAAGTAATAGGTTGCTGTTTATTACCTCTTCCTTGACCATGAATGATAATTATGACTGAACCAAAACTATGCAAAGAAAAGGAATTAAAAGAAATTAAGTATTAAAGTCATAGTCATAGCCATCTAAAGTCAGAAGTTGGCTACTTTAGTAGAGAAAAGGAATTTGAACTATACACATTATGAATATTTGTGCTTTGGATTAATGCCCTCATTTAAGAGCTGATTTCCATTGAGGTTCTACCTGTTTTTCTCCAAAAATATATTGTAAGATTACAAATTAATCCAAGAAAATACTGTTCTAATTCTGATGTTTAATTGTTGTGAGGAGAGTGAGCCATAGAGAAAAACAGTATTATTTTTCTTTAAATAAAATACTATAGCTTTGAATTTTCTATAAACGTTAAATTGTCAAGAATTTAAAGAGTTGTTGCCACAGATAATTAAAATCTTTCAAAATGCAAATTTGGAAGACACCTTGTTATCAATTCTATACAACTATAAAACTACGGACTTGAAAAAATGTCTTTGCCAGATTATACTGTGATTAGCAAATTTGAAGAATGTATATAATATGTGTATGGACTTTATACCTTATGAGACTATGTTCTAATGAAAATGTAATTAAATTTAACCCAGTTTTAGCCAGTAAAGGTATAGTTCCTTTTAGTCAAGATATATGTATTCATTCCACAGTTTCTAGTCAACATTAATATTTTCTATGGGTAATCTCATAAAACTACAATCTTATTCCTGACCACTATTATTTTGACGAATTGTATAACTATTGATTAGTTTACAAAAATGGATTACATGGGTTTTTGGGGGTTTTGTTTGTTTGTTTTGGCTTCTAATTCTGTATCTTTGTTTTTAAGCATCGAATGTTATCCAGACAAGAAGAACTCAAAGAAAGAGCAAGAGTTCTGCTTGAGCAAGCAAGAAGAGATGCAGCTATAAAGGCAGGGAATAAGCAGAATACCAACGCAGCCACACCGCTCTGCAACAGGCAGCTAAGTGATGTGAGGAACATTAGTTAAAAAAAACATACATTGTTCATTGTAATCCTGGGGGTGTAAATAAGAGTAACTTATTTATATTTTTGATAAATTATTTTTCCACAGACTGTGTATACTGTGGGTACTTGGTGCTTTCTTTGAACTGATAAATCCATACTTGGAGGAGCAGGTTGTAATTATTCCTGCACAGCAGTATTAGCTGTTAGAAAAAGTCCTGGAATATAATTTCCACATATACATGAATAATCTGTTTTTTTGTTAATTTACCCTTTGTAATTTAGTTGTACTTTGCTTAGGATTGTATTTTGTCAATGGAAGTTAATTTTGTTGGAAACATTAGAATATAATAATGATGCCTACAATTTATTGAAATATTGGGTTGGCCAGAAAGTTCTTTCGGGTTTTTCCATAAGACCCAAATGAACTTTTTGGCCAGCGCAATACTTAGCATATATTCCAGGCACTATAATGGATGTTTTACATAATTTTTATTTTACCTAACCTCATGAAGTAGATATGCAAACTCCTTTTTAGATAAGAAAACTGAGGCTGATGGGTAAGATAATATGTACAAGGTTGTAGTCGATAAATGATGAATTTAGGATTTGAACCCAAGACTTACCAGACTCCAGAGTCAATCCTCTTTCCTATCATATACTGCCATCCCTATGTTAAGCCATATTTTTATACATATTTTTGTGTAGTGCCTCACAGATAATAACGAACATATAGTAATAGATTTAGATTTAGGGGGACATGAACCTCTTCATGAATCTGAAAATTATGACAACCCTGCCCTACCCCCAATTTTACATATACATAAAACTGCATGTTCTTTTTTTTTTAATTAAGATTTTATTTTTTTAGAGCAGTTTTAAGTTAACAGGAGAATTGAGGGGAAGGTACAGAGATTTCTCATATACCCTCTCAACCCACACATGCATAGCCTCCCTCCTTAATAACATGCCCTGCCAGGGTGGTACATTTGTTAAAACTGTGAACCTACATTGACACATCATTATTACCCAAAGTCTGTAGTTTACATTATGGTTCACTCTTGGTGTACATTCTATGAGTTTAGACAAATGTATAATGACACGTATACATCTTTATAATATCATACAGAGTATTTTCACTGCCCTAGGAATTCTTTGTGTTTTACCCATTTATCTCTCCCTTCATCCCCAACCTCTGGGAACCTGATAATTTTATTGTCTTCATAATTTTACCTTTTCCAGAATGTCATATATTTGGAACCGTAGTATGTTGCCTTTTCTGATATGGCTTCTTTTCACTTAGTAATATGCATTTAAGGTTCCTCCATGTCTTTTCATGATTTGATAGCTCATTTCTTTTTAATGCTGAATAATATTCCATTGTCTGGAGGTACCACAGTTTATCCATTCACCTACGGAAATGCATCTTGGTTGCTTCCAAGTTTTGGCAATCATGAATAAAGCTGCTATAGTCATCTACATGAAGGTTTTTATGTGGACTTAAGTTTTCAGCTCCTTTGGGTAAATACAAGGACGTTTGCTGGACCTTATGGTAAGAGTATGTTTACTTTTGTAAGAAATCACCAAACTGTCTTCCAAAGTAGGTGTACCATTTTTCATTCATTCATCAGCAATGAATGAGAATTCTTGTGTTTTACATTCTCGCCAGCATTGGATGTTGTCAGTGTTCTGGATTTTAGCCATTCTAATAGGTGTGTAGTAGTGTCTCATTGTTTTAATTTGCATTTTGCTGATAATATATGATGTGGAACATCTTTATATATACTTATATGCCATCTGTATATCTTCTTTGGAGAGGTGTCTCTTAAGATCATTGGCCCATTTTTTAATCCGGTTGTTTTCTTACTGCTGAGTTTAAAGAGTTCTTTGTTTCTTTTGGATACCAGTCTTTTATCAGTTGTATCTTTGCAAATATTTTCTCCCTGACTGTGGCTTGTCTTCTTATTCTCTCTACATTGTGTTTCACAGAGCAGAAGGTTTTTTTTTTTTGCAGTTTTTTTTTTAATTAATTAATTCATGTTTTAAAATTTTTGGCTGCATTGGGTCTTCATTGCCGTGCGCAGGCTTTCTCTAGTTGCGGCGAGCAGAGGCCACTCTTTGTTGCAGTGCGTAGGCTTCTCATCGCGGTGGCTTCTCTTGTTGTGGAGCATGGGCTCTAGGTGCGTGGGCTCAGTAGTTGTGACTCGTGGGCTCTAGAGCGCAGGCTCAGTAGTTGTGGCGCACGGGCTTAGCTGCTCCGCGGCATGTGGGATCTTCCCCGACCAGGGCTCAAACCCCTGTCCCCTGCATTGGCAGGCGGATTCTTAACCATTACGCCACCAGGGAAGCACAGAGCAGAAGTTTTAAATTTTAATGAAACCCAGTTTAATCATTAGTTCTTTCATGGGTCATGCCTTTGGCGTTATATCTAAAAAGGAATCACCATACTCAAGGTCATTTAGGTTTTCTCCTGTGTTATCTTCTAGGAGTTTTACAGTATTGTGTTTTACATTTAGGTCTGTGATCCATTTTGAGTTAAATTTTGTGAAAGGTGTAAGGTCTGTGTCTAGATTTATTTTTTTGCATGTGCATGTCTGGTTGTTCCAGCACCATTTGTTGAAAAGATGATCTTTGCTCCATTGTGTTGCTTTTCTCCTATGTCACAGACATTCATTTTGGGGGTGCAAATGTAAGTAGGATTATGTTTTTAATTTCAAATTCCACTTGTTCATTTCTGGTATATAGGAAAGCAATTGACTTTTGCATATTAACCTTGTATCTTACAACCTTGCTATAATTGCTTATTAGTTCCAGGAGAGGTTTGGCTTCTTTTTTTTTTTTTTCCTTCAATTCTTTCAGATTTCCTACATAAGATAATCATGACATCTATGAACAAAGGCAGTTTTATTTCTTCCTTCCCATGCATACTTTTTTTAATGTCTTTCAGAGAATAACCTCTGAACTTGACCACTGTTTTTCAGACTTTGTCTTTTTTTTTCTTTATTTATTATTATTTTGTTTTTCTTTAAGTGAAGTATAGTTGATTTACAATATTATATTAATTTCAGGTGTACAACGTAGTAATTCAATATTTTATAGACTGTACTCCATTTAAAATTTTTGTGAAATATTGGCTATATTTCCTGTGCTGTACAATATACAGACTTCAAGTCTTTACACAGTAATCTGATATAAAATCAGTGTAGTGGGCCACAGTAATTTTATTTTCAATGAAAAGGAATAGAATATTTAAATGAAATCGAAAATATCAGAATTTATCACACATCATAGTACTTTTGTGTGAGACTTGTTTTAGTTACGTGGGTATGTGTGCTTACTGGATCTTGATATAAAATGTATTTTTAATTGTGGGTCATGATAAAAATCTTTGAGAAATGCTAATCTAGATGGCCATTTTTTCTGAGGAAGAAATTTTGTAGTCTTTATACCAGCTCTTTCAGTGCCTAGCCATCTATTGTATCATCAATTTGTTGGTTCAGTCAGATATTTATTGAGTGTCAGAAATTAGTATTTTTGTAGAGATAGAAAAGACTAAGCTTCGGGGACTTCCCTAGTGGTCCAGTGGTTAAGACTTCACACTTCCACTGCAGGGGGTGCAGGTTCGAACGCTGATGAGGGAACTAAGATCCCCCCCCCCAAAAAAAAAAAAGACAAAGCCTCTTCTCTCATGGAATTTACATTTTGGTGGGAAGAGACTGGTAATAATGAATAAATAAGTTAACTACAGACTGTGAAAACTACATGATATAGTAGAGGATAATTTGAGTAGGTACGAGTGACTTGAGGAGGGACATTTGAACTAAGACTTGATGGGAGAGAAGGATCCAGTTAACTAAATAGCCACAGAGAGAATATTCTCTTTAAAAAGAAAGTTATTTTGTTGATATTATATTTTATTTGTGATAAATTTTGTTTCATAGTTCTTTCAGGCTCTAAAAATTATGAAAAATTTATAGCTCTATATTTTTCAAGTGTGTTGATTTTAAATTTAGAACACCTGAGATTTAAATGATCTGTCTGCCAAGTAGATCTTAAAAAGCCATTATTTTACCTATGTGTAAATTTTACATATATTAATAATTGTCATCTAATGTTTATGAGCACTTACCATGTATCAAGCAGGATTCAAAGTGCTTTCTTGTGGATTTTCTTGTTTAATCTTCACAACAATTATATGAGTTAAGTATAATCTCTGTTTTATAGTTGAGAAAACTGACATACAAATTAATGAGTTGCCCATGGTCACACAGCCTATAAGTAACAGAGCCAAGAATTGAACCTAGACAATTTGACTTCAGAGAGTATGTTTTTAAAGCATTATGTTTTATTTCCTTCTTGTTTATTTTTCTGAAATCCTTGTGAAGTAGGAATAGATATTACTGTTGTATCCATTGTAGAGGTTAAGAAAACGAGTTAGGAAAGGGTGTTTAAATTTACCTAGGGTTGCAAACAGTGGCAAACTAGGCTTAGAATTCAAGTATCCTGATTTTTAAGGCTGTTTGTTTTTTCATTCAATTTATTCATTTATTACTTTAAACTGTCAACAGATATTTTATTGGTCATCTCTTCTTTTTAAGGCACCAGTAATTTTGCTTGCACTTCTAATTTCCCAAATAAAACTTAAACTTTTAGCTAAATTACATTAGTGTGAATTCAGTATCATAAGTTAACTACTAAAACATCGCATATTCTATGTCTGTGACATCTTACTGTATCTGTAAAATATATAACTTGGATTTTAAGAAACATGATGTTAGTGATGTTTCATCGAGTTGGATAATACTGCTGGTAGCATGTTACTTGCCACATCTTTCTGGAAAGCAAGTAAACTTCATTAAGAAATGCTCTTTCCATTTTATCCAATAATTCCACTAACAAAGATCAATATGCAGGTTTTCATCACATAGTTATTTATAATAGCAAAAGTTACGGAATGGCAGTCACTCAGACTAGGGGAATGATCAAATGAATTACAACAAATATATATACTTGTTATGTAGCTATTGAAAATTATTCAGTAATGTTTTGAAAGAATATTGAAAGGACATAGGGAAATGTTCACAGTGTCATTTTGTACAAAAAGAAAGATATAAAATAGCATATGGCATACGAACTCCATTTTGAAAGACTGTGTTTTTATATATGCATTGAAAAGTTCAGGAAGGAAAATAATCAAAATATTAATATTTATCTCGGACTTCCCTGGTGGCGCAGTGGTTGAGAGTCCACCTGCCGATGCAGGGGACATGGGTTTGTGCTCAGGTCCGGGAAGATCCCACATGCCGCGGAACAGCTGGGCCCATGAGCCATGGCCACTGAGCCTGCGCATCCAGAGCCTGTGCTCCGCAACGGGAGAGGCCACAACAGTGAGAGGCACACATACCGCAAAAAAAAAAAAATTTATCCTTAAGGGTAATATAACAAATGGCTTACAGAGTTTTTTCCCTTTATTCTCTCTTTTAAAAATATGTCGTGTTTAGATAAATATTTTAAACTAGGGAAATTTTTGGGATCCAAAAAGGATGTTTTTAATAGATTGTTTTCTTAGCATACCCAAATGTACTTGACCATAAAGCTGTTTCATTTAAACTAATGTTGTGTTTCAGTATCTCTAAGTGTGTGTGTGTGTGTGTGTGTGTGTGTGTGTGTGTGTGTGTTTTAAGAAGAGATGTAGAAAGAACTGTTCACTTTTACAGTTGATGATATTTGTTTGTGCTTAGGTGTGGAATAAATGGCGAATTCAGTACTATCAATTCTGTTCACATTGAGAAGACATTTGCTTACTTTACTGCATTTGTTTCCCACTTACGCAAAGTTGTACCCTACTGCTTATGAAACTATGCTTCAAACAGTCCCAAAGATATTTTCCCTACCCTTCCTCTTTCAGGTTATCTTTTGCTACATTATAAAACACTGAAAACCTATTGGCATAAAATAACCATTTTATTTTGCTTACAGATTCTATAAATTAGGCCTTAGGATAGGACACTGGGAGAATGTTTTATTTCTGTTGCATGTTGTCAGGGGCTGGTTTTCTTCTAGGAACTATGCTGTCAGTTGGAACACCTACATGTGGCCTCTCCGTATGGTTTCTCTACTTGGGCTAGTTTGGGCTTCCTCACAGCATGGTGGCTGGGTCTAACAGCGAGTGTCCCAAGAGAGTAAAGTGAGCTCTCTTATGCATTCTTATGATCTAGCTTTAAAAGTCACCTTTGCCATACTGTTGACCTGAGGAGACACAAAGCCACACCCAGGTTTAAGTAGCAGAGACATAGACCCCACCACATTGTAAGAAGAATGTGTGGCATGGAAGATATTGTTGTAGCCTCTTCTCAGTTATAGTTTAAGCTCACTTTAAAAACTCTCTTGCGCATTCTACTGTTGCTCATTTTTCAGATAAGTCAAGCCGTATACAGATGTGTTGGGAAGAACATCAGTTTCATGACCTAAATAGTACATTCTGGGACTGTTGCTCTAGTTTTGACATTTGTTACTCTGTGGGCCTTATAGCTAATATTGAAATGATTTAAGAAAGAAAATGTAAAATATCAGGTAACTCCCGTTTCACAAAAGAAGTTAGACCTTGCCATTGCTTTTCAGATTTTCAGTTTAGTATGCAACTTTATAATCAGGTGGATAGCTTTTCCAATGATATGGTAGTTTTCTTAATTTGATCATTTTCTTTATCATTTCTGGTAGCTCTTGTACATACAGGTTTGAGTTATTTAGTAGTACTGTCCATATTTTGGAAAAGTAGTATGGCCAACTTGGCTGACAAAATTAAAAGGGAAAATACCAAATTTCATCTCTGGAGCAACTGAATATGAGTTAAATGATACTAAAAGTAGAAATTATTTAATCTCTCTAAATCTGTTTTTCCATTTGTGATATGGAGGCAAAGAAAATTTTTTCCTCCTGTGTGACATTCAAATTAATTGGTGTCCACGGTGGAGTGGGTAAGGGAACCATGACTAATGCCATCCCCACTTCAGTGTCAGCATCCCTTTCACTCTGGAGAGATCAAAAGACTTCTGGTAAATAAAAAGCAGGTTTAACTAAGAAAAAAAAAAAAAAAATCTGGCATCTAATTTAGTGAACTGCTGCTACTATTTTCACTTCCTTATGCTCTTTAATTTGAGCCTTAATTTACCATGCCCTTATTTTTAAATTCATTATAAATTATCTTGCGTTTATAATGTATGCTTTGGTACTAAGAGTCTAGTTGCTGGCAGGGAGAGATATATATATACCCGCAGGTACCCACGGCTTTTTGTGTTCTTAGTTTAACTGAGAGTTCCCAAGAGTGAGAAAAAAAAAAAAGTTGGTACCCAGGAGTGACCCCAAGTCTTGAATAAATGAGTCACTGACCTTAAATCTTCAAGAGTTTACCGAAGAGCTTAGTTACTCTTAGGAGACTGCTGATATAGGACTTCTTCAGCAATTTCTATCTCTTATCCTTCTAAACTTCGTTTCTATACAGCTAATCTAGGACCTTCTGACGAATACCAGGAAGAATGAGTAGAGCTATTTTAATAATTGATGTTAGAGTTCTTAAATAGAAGTATAATTGCATGGGACAATGTCCGTCTACTCTGTACATGTTAACTGCTTTTGAGGTATCTAGTTTGTATCTAGTTCTGGGCTGAGAGAGAGAACTTACAGAGGATTCAGAGAAGTGTTAAAGGATTGAAAGCAAAGGTCTACTTTTAAGGAAAGACAGGCTTATGAAATATAAAGAGAGGACTGTGAAATAGTTTAAGTAGTAATTTGAGTATATGAAGGCTCAGATTCTTTCTCCCGCTTACCCAAGAGAATAAGTTCCAAACTACTCAAAATGGCCTCATATAAAAAGTTCTTGCAAATCCTGCCCCTTCCCTTTCTAGCCTCATTTCTCAACTCTCTCCCATTTTTCACTCTACAGTCTAACTCAACTAAGTTGCTTAGAATGTGGCATACTCTTTCGTTCCTGTATCAAGCATTTGCTGTTCTCCCTGAAATGCCTGTCTTCCCTTGTTAGGAAAATAACTTCTGTGAGTACCTCTGTCATGGCTCCTAGCAGCAGAGTTAATTCTCTTTCCTGTATCTTTTTCTAATATATTGTACGTATTACTACTGCCACATTTCCCATATAATTATCTAATTATACATCTCTCTCTCCCTCAACTGTGAGCTATTCAAAGTACAAGAACCTTGTATCCCCAGCACCAAGTATTAAGTAAATGTTTGTTCAATGAATAAGTTAAGGGAGGGAATAGTGACAGTCTATTTTTCATATCTTCTGAGTGTCAGCTAAGAAAAACATGAGCTTAAATATGAAAAATTGGGGTTGCTATAAGGAGTTTCTTGGTAAACAGGGAAAAAAACTGACTCTGAAGGTCTTTAGAGCAGAACTGATTATCATTGGTCAGAGAAAGTTAAAGGGTTCCCCTTTCTCAGATCAGTTACAGAGATGACATTTGCCACTTGGGGGCTCGAGGTTCCCTGTATCATCCTTTTCTTCCTATTCTTGTATCCTACATTTTGATACCTTGCTTTGTTATGGTGTGTACACACCAAATTCTTACACATACCTACTCTTCCCATACTCTGGGATCTCTCATTAGAGTTCAGCTCCCAGCTCTGCCTTGAATCACATCACTCTAAGCAAACATTCCCTCATATAAATTAGTATAGCTTTATGCTGGAAGGCTAGGAAACAATTTCTAAGACACTGAAGACAACTCTTGGTAATATTATCTTGTGGATCCTCAGGTACAGACTCTACTTAAGTAATCTTCGGAAAATATTTGAGCTGTAATTTCTCTTAAAAGGGAACTTACAAACACAGATAGATACTGTAAACCTTATAATTTTTCTTAATTTTTGTCAAGATTACCATTGTGTGTTTTAATGAGAACTTGCTGCAAGTACGTAATGAATTTAGATCTTTTTTAGGGAAAGTAGTTTACATTATTCATTTGTATCTCTGTGCCTTTAAACATTTGTTTAACCTGTTTCAGGTGTTTTCTGAAATTAGTTTTCTATAGGAGACAGATTTCATTGCTCTGAGCTCTGTGATTTCTATTTCTTTGCTTCCTATTCCTTTTGAGATTTTCATTTTACATTTTACTAATATAAATTTTAGGTGTGATATTTTTGTTCATTATTTTTCACGTATACTTAAAATAACTTTTTTCAAAGTACAACTCAGGGGTTTGACAGGTTCAACAGTCTAGCCATTATATAGCCAAAGGAGCTTCCTTGACTGTATAATATATTTAAACTTAAACTCTGAGAAAAATGTAATAACTTTTTTCAAGAAAATATTTCCTTTTTTTTTAATATCTTTATTGGGGTATAATTGCTTTACAATGGTGTGCTAGTTTCTGCTTTATAACAAAGTGAATCAGTTATACATATATATATGTTCCCATATCTCTTCCCTCCCGCGTCTCCCTGCCTCCCACCCTCCCCATCCCACCCCTCCAGGCGGTCACAAAGCACCTAGCTGATATCCCTGTGCTATGCGGCTGCTTCCCACTAGCTATCTACCTTACGTTTGGTAGTGTATATATGTCCATGCCTCTCTCTCGCTTTCTTTATTACTCAATTCTCACACTTTTTCCCCAAGAAATGCATAAATAGAATTTAAGAAGCTAGTCTATTTCAGACTCTTTTGCTTATTACTTTACATTCAAATATAGTTGCTTTTTTAAAAAAATACATTTAATAAATCCACCATGACATTTAGTTATACTCGTGTAATTATAATAAATAGCTGAAAGACATGTTTGCATTTGATATACTAAAGTTTAGGATCAGTACACTCTAAGAATAAGGGGTGACAATCCTGCTACCCACACTCCTTGGAATTGCTATTAGGATATGAAGCACTTTGAACCTATCAGAAGAAGGATGCTATATAGGTTTAATTATACCTTTTCGTTTTTAAGAAAGAATGAAATCTATTTTATAAATAGAAAGTCTAAAAAGAGAATTGGGAATGAGTCTTCAATCTAGTTTAATCACTTAACAGTGAATTTATAAATATGTTTTTCATTTTTTCAATCATAAATTATGTAACATAAGAATATGGTTTGCATATAGTTGTTAGATACCAGGAATTTTGTTTTGTTTTGTTTTGTTTTTGTTTTTTTTGGCGGTACGCGGGCCTCTCACTGTTGTGGCCTCTCCCATTGTGGAGCACAGGCTCCGGACGCTCACGGGCCCAGCCACTCCACATCATGTGGGATCTTCCCGGACCAGGGCACGAACCCGTGTCCCCTGCATCGGCAGGCGGACTCTCAACCACTGCGCCGCCAGGGAAGCCCTGGAATATTTTTTAAAAGAAAAATCAGCCAAAAAATCACAACATTATTATAATCCAGACTTGAAGTTTTTTGTCTGATATTTAATCTGCAAACATCGTGAGTGACCCATTACAATTAATTGGCATAGGAGTCCACCCTCACTTAGCAGGATCAAACTGCAAGTTAGCAGCAAGTCCTGAAAGGTTTGTAATATCTGTCTTTAAAGGTTTGCAGTAATATTTGAATCCTCTAAAGAAAACTGTGTATATGGGAAAGGAATTTCAGTTTGGTCAGTCCTTAGTTAACTACAAAGATCAGTAATCAAAGAAAGATACAGTGACTTTTTTTTTTTACTGGTCATTAGCAGTGAATCCAAAGGGCTTATTTGGTAAGAATGCAAGCCGCTCTTTTGCGAATTAAACCTTTAACAGGTATTTTGTTGATATGAAGGGGTGGGACATCAACCTTGTACTTTTGATGTTAATTGGAAAATATTGATTTAAATGAGACTAGTCTGTTGTGCTGATAATTGTAGCAGATTTAGATAAGATCACTAGATCTTTTCCAGATAATCAAAGAAGCAGTTACCATCCAACTGGTAAAAAACACTAAATATCATCATATCATCTATCTCTGAAAGAAACTTTTCCCGTAGTTTTCATATATATATATGTGTCCCAAGTATGTCTCATCATAAAAATGTATGTAAGATTATGCTTATATGTTTATGAAGATCAGCTGTGTTACATTTAAATGGCTAGCCTCTAGGAATCAAGCTTTAAAGTTAAGGTCAAGCTAAAATTTTTATTTTTCCTGATTACATATATTATTAGTTCTATTACTAGGAAGAAGTAGGTAACTTTGCACTTGTAATTTTAAAAGAACATCAGTTATTATAAAAAGAAATCTAAAACCTCTAATAACATAGAGAGTAAGAATTTGTCTTATTTACAGATTTTTATTCTCTGTATGAACTGGAATGTCTACACCCAGGGCACAGAGATGAAAATATATTCCTTATTTCTTACACCAACACAATTGATAGAAGATTTAATGTACATAATCCGTTTCAGACCAGTAAGACACTTTAAATATATAGCTTAATCTTTTTTATAGTTGCATTTTATAGAAGAATGCCAATGTACTTCTGTATTCGACATAAATGCCTCTGTACATAGCAGTGGTTTTTATTCATTATGATTTAAATAATAGTTTATCTATTATGTCTAAATTTAAGTTGATTTGAAGCCTACTATCCTAACAATGGCTACTAGACTTCTTAGAAAACATATTGTTAGCTTGCTCGCATATCTTCAAAGTCACACAAAACACTAGCATTGTTGGGGGAGAAAACTCAAGCATCTTTTCTATTATGTGGCCACAAACCCCTAGTCTCAAAAGTCTTATTTATTTGAGATTGCCATGAATACATGAATCTAGGGCTAGGTATTTTAGCATCAGGAACACTCCTTTTATGCGACTATTAATGGCCATAGACATTTTCCATATGGCTGTTCAGTGCAGTGTTGAACATCCCAGGATGATATCACCATTACTAAGAGCTGTATTTTGTATTGCCTCTTCTGTTATTGCTCAGTATGCACAAGGGTAGAGTTTAAATCTTTATTCATTTCATTTTTTAATGTTTCTTTTGTTCTCCTTATCATGTTCTGGCTTTCCCAAGGATATATGCTTTGAACGAAAAGTCACATGTGCATTACTAATTGTGTGCTATTGTATTTAAGGTTCCTAGTGGTGGCACTGTGAAGCTCCTAATTCCTTTGCTTCACTTGATGTAAAATAATCTGAGTGTCTTTGATAGCAGTGAAACAGTATTAAT